>NC_080067.1:24222043-24857974 GCF_949987535.1 Balaenoptera acutorostrata | reverse complement strand
CGTGAGGAGCTGAAGATTCGAAGGCGCCAGGCCCAGCCCAGCGCCAGACGCCGATCCCCTAGAAGCCTGAACTGTAGGACCCCGGGGAGGCGGCCCCGGAGCTCCGAGGACTCGTCCCGTATCGCGCCGTCCTGCCGTCCCCGCATCGCGCCGCCCCGCCCCGGCTTGCCTCAGCCGTCGTCGTCGAAACCCGTCACAGCGTGCAGGATAGAGAGCCTCCTCGCCCTCTGCCAGGCCCCGGGAGTGCTGTCCGTCGGTCGAGGTGATGGGCAGCCGGCCCCGCAGCCCCAGTGCCTACCCTGCGGACTGGTGGGGACCGGAGACCGAAGGACCCGGCCCCGCCAAGCGCCGCCGAACGGAGGAGCCCGCGGGCCCTGAGTCCGAGTCCGAGGCGGCGCCCAGCCTGGACAACCTGACGGGACCTCCGGCCGCGGACGCGCTCACTTCCGTAATGGTTCTGCCCGCCGGCTGTGCCCTGCACCTGCCCCTAGATGACGTCGACGTGCTGCTGGAGCCCGAGCCCACGTCCGTGCTGCAAGTGTCTCTCGGAGATCACGTCCTCATGCTGGTCCCCGAGGCCCTCCTGGGCTCGGGCGTGGAAGGCCCGTGGGTACAGGGCCTGGAACGGGCCGCTTTCCTGAGCGCTCCCGGGGAGTACATGGCCCTGGAGCCGGGAGTCTTCGGCGCAGCTGTCCCAGAGACGGCCTGCCAAGAAGAGGCCAACGAGGAGGACGCGGACGCGGAGTTCCTGCCGTCTGGGATGGATGCTGAAGCCGGCTCTGTCGCTGGGCTCCGCAGCCCCACCGCAAGGGTGTCGGGCCCCGGCGCGCAGGGCTTTGTCGCAGAGCCCTGGCCTCGGGCGCCCAACCCCAGTCCAGAGAGAGGCTCTCCTCACCACGACGACAACCTGGACTTGCACCTTCCGGAGCCCTTCCCCGACTCACCACTCCAACCTCTACCTCCCTCTCCGAGTCCGGGTCCTCACGAGCGCCCCCAACGCCCTCATGGTCCTGCGCGCAAGGCCCGGAGATGTCTGTTCCCGGAATGAACTGCACCCCTGTACACAAACACACAAATTCTGGCTACCATCCTGGAGGCCCAATGGATTTCCCAGCGTCTTTTACACTGAATGTCCTACAACCTGGAAATTAAGCATCTCGTGTGCCAACAACTCCTTTTTCCCTCCAGACTGGCTATAGTAGCAGGAGAAGACGTCAGGAAAAGAAAGCAGACTCTAGACCTCATCTTTCAAATGGGAAATCTGCCCAGGGATACCGGACAATGTGTTTTCAGACGTCTGGACTTCTTTACAAGATCATTCTCAGGCCTATCCATTCCCCGCTCATTTGCATCAGTAATTTTCTCTCAAATTCTACTCTCTCCAGCACCATACCCTTGCTACCCTATTTCTCCCCAAACCAAGAAATAACTGGATTTCTCATGTTATATGTTTTCCCGTGAATTTATAAAGATTTTTAGCCATGGCTTTTCTCTTTCCTGGTGTTTTGAGCTGCTCTCCTGGAAAATTGCAAAATAGTATGATGGTTACTATACATAATTGTATGATGTTTGTTCATAGCTTCCTCTTAACCTGAGGAAGTTCTCTTCCAGTCAAGTTCACTTTTCATTATGAATAAATGTTGGATTTTATCAGATGTTTTCAGCATGTATTAGGATATGCACTTCTTCTTTAAATCTGTTCCTCTGGTTATTTTGACTCACAGACTGATGTAAAATGTTTGCATTCCTGCTATTCCACATTATTCATACCTTTTAAATTCTACCCTGAGTTTTTTCTTTTGTAAATCAAACCTCTAACTTTTAAAACATTAATTTAGGGGCTTCCCTGGTGCCGAAGTGGTTAAGAATCTGCCTGCTAATGCAGGGGACATGGGTTCGAGCCCTGGTCCGGGAAGATCCCACATGCCGTGGAGCAACTAAGCCCATGAGCCACAACTGAAGCCCACGTACCTAGAGCCCATGCTTCGCAACCAGAGAAGCCACTGCAATGAGAAGCCCACGCACCACAACAAAGAGTAGCCCCCGCTCACCGCAACTAGAGAAAGCCCGTGCGCAGCAACGAAGACCCAATGCAGCCAAAAATAAATAAATAAAAATTTTAAAAAATAAAACATTAATTAATTACCATATTTGTTTCACATTTTTATAAAAGAAATAAAATCTACTGGTAAAGCTGAAAACAAGACGGTTTCAGCTTTTTTAAACATCAATACTATTTATATTCACCAACATGCTTTATCATTTCCTCTCTACCTTTTTATTCTTATATTCCACTCTCAAAGTCTAGCCTCAATTTTCTTCTTGCTGAAGAATATACTTTAATAGTTCTTTCCACTATACCCTATGTGTAGTAAATTATCTTGGTTTTGTAAATCTCAACATGTTTTTGTGTAGTACACTCTCTTAGTCTTGTATATCTGAAAATGTTTTATTATATATTCATTCCTAATTCAAAGTGTTATTTAAGTACTTTAAAGACATTACTCCATTGTTCTGCCATTTTTTATTGTTGTTGCAGGCAAGAGGTCTCTGCCAATCAAGTTGTTATTCCTTTCATATTTGATTCAGCTGTTCATTAGCACATTTTTTAATTTTATTTTTTATTGAAGTATAGTTGATTTACATTGTTGTGTTAGTTTCTGATGTACAGCAAAGTTATATATTCTTTTCCATATTCTTTTACATGGTTATGGTTTATTACAGGATATTGAATATAGTTCCCTGTGCTATACAGTAGGACCTTGTTGTTTATCTGCTTTACATTGAATACATAATAGTTTTGTATCTGCTAATCCCAAATTCCTAATTTATCTCTCCCCCACCCTCTTTCCCCTTTGGTAAGCATAATATTGTTTTCTATGTCTGTGAGTCTATTCCTGTTTTGTAAATAAGTTCATTTGTATCATATTTTAGATTCCACATATAAGTGATATCATATGATATTTGTCTTTCTTTGACTTACTTCACTTAGTATGATAATCTCTAGGTCCATCCATGTTGCTGCAAATGGCATCATTTCATTCTCTTTTATGGCTGAGTAGTATTCCATTGTATAGGTATGCCACATCTTTTTATCCATTCATCTGTAGATAGACATTTAGGTTGCTTCCATGTCTTGGCTATTTTATTCTTTTTTTTCATTTATTTTTTTTTTTTTTTGGCTGTGTTGGGTTTTGTTGCTGCACGTGGGCTTTCTCTAGTTGCAGCAAGCTGGGGCTACTCTTCGTTGCAGTGCGCGGGCTTCTCATTGCGGTGGCTTCTCTTGTTGCAGAGCACGGGCTCTAGGCGTGCGGGCTTCAGTAGTTGTGGCATGTGGGCTCAGCAGCTGTGGCTCGCGGGCTCTAGGCGCGTGGGCTTCAGTAGTTGTGGTACACGGGCTTAGTTGCTTGGCGGCATGTGGGGTCTTCCCAGCCCAGGGCTCAAACCCATGTCCCCTGCACTGGCAGGCAGATTCTTAACCACTGCGCCACCAAGGAAGTCACCAGCTGGCTATTTTAAATAGCACTACTATGAACATTGGGGTGCATGTATCTTTTCAAATTAGAGTTTTCTCTGGATATTTGCCCAGGAGTGGGACTGCTGGACCATATAGCAACTGTTTTTAGTTTTTTAAGGAATCTCCATACTGTTCTCCATAATGGCTGCACCAATTTACATTCCCCTCAACACTGTAGGAGAGTTCCCTTTTCTCCACACCCTCTCCAGCATTTATTATATGTGGACTTTTTAATGATGGTCATTCTGACCAGTGTGAGGTGATACCTCATTGTAGTTTTGATTTGCATTTGTCTAGTAATTAGTGATGTTGAACATCTTTTCATGTGCTTTTTGGCCTTCTGTATGTCTTCTTTGGAGAAATGTCTGTTTAGGTCTTCTGCCCATTTTTTGATTGGGTTCTTTGGGTTTTTGTTATAGAGTTATATAACCTGTTTGTATATTTTGGAAATTAAGCCCTTGTCAGTGACATCAGTTGCAAATATTTTCCCCCATCCATAGGCTGTCTTTTCATTTTGTTTATGGTTTCTTTTGCTGTGCAAAAGCTTATAAGTTTGATTAGGTCCCATTTGTTTATTTTTGCTTTTATTTCTATTGCCTTGGGAGACTGACCTATGAAAACACTGCTACGATTTTTGTCAGAGAATATTTTGTCTATGTTCTCTTCTAGGAGTTTTATGGTGTCATGTCTTATATTTAAGTCTCTAAGCCATTTTGAGTTTATTTTTGTGTATGGTGTGAGGGACTGTTCTAATATCACTGATTTACATGCAGCTGTCCAGCTTTCCCAACATCACTGCTGCAGAGACTGTCTTTCTCTGTTGTATATGCTTGCCTCCTTTGTCAAAGACTGACTGTAGGTGTGTGGGTTTACTTCTGGGCTCTCTATCCTGTTCCATTGATCCATATGTCTGTTTTTGTGCCAATACCACGCTATTATGATTACTGTAGCTTTGTAGTATTGTCTGAAGAAGGCGATTATGCCTCCAACTTTGTTCTTTTTCCTCAGGATTGCTTTGGCAATTCTGGGTTTTTTATGGTTCCATATAAATTTTAGGATTATTTGTTCTAGTTCTGTGAAAAATGTCATGGGTAATTTGATAGGGCTCGCATTAAATCTGTACATTGCCTTGGGTAGTATGGCCATTTTACAATATTGATTCTTCCAATCCAAGAGCATGGGATATCTTTCCATTTCTTTGAATCATCTTCAATGTCCTTTATCAGTGTTCTATAGTTCTCAGCATATAAGTCTTTAACCCCCTTGGTCAGGCTTATTCCTAAGTATTTTTTGACATTTTAGCATATTTTAAAATGTTTCTTTTCCTTTGGCATCCTACAGTTTTACTGTAACATCTCTAGGGGTAGATTCTATTTTTATTTGGCTCGATGGATTTGGTTAACTATCAATATGGGAAATTATCTCTTGCCTGAAATCCCACAAAATCTTAGGCTCTATCTCTTGTAATAACACACATCCTCATGTCTGGAAATCCAATCACATAAATAATGGCACTGCTCAATCAATCTCCCATGACTCTTAACATCTTAATATCATGTGCTGTATGCCTTATCAATTCCAGCTTTCTATTTTTTAATCCAATTAATTAATCCTTTAATCAAGTTTCTTCTGTTTATACTTCTACAGAATGTATTTATTTCAAAGAATTTTTTTCAAGATTTTACTTCCTTATTCTTGTTTCAAAACTTCCCCACTTAGTATTATAAACTCCTATTTTTGTTTCATGGATAGTATTCCATCCTTTATGTTTTGAAATTTTTTAAACATTAATTAATGGCTCCCTTAATTCAATTTCCTCACAAGTAAAATCTCCTATTCTTTGTTCTTTCATCACTTTGGATTGCCCCCATGTGCTTGGTAATTTCATTGGTGGGTGCATTTTGAGTGAGAATTCATCTTCTTCATCTCACAGTTATAATTTTTTATAATTTCCATTTCCTAGTGGAAGACAACTCAGAGCCAAGGCATTTGGAACTCTAGAAAGTCACAGGTCTAATCCCCAAGCAATTACATGTCACAAATCACAACTGGCCATTCACAGTTTCCATCTGTCTTTCCTGATCAACCACAGGTACAACCTTGAAATAGTGGTCACTGCCTCTTCAACCTCTGATGATTGGCAATGGGCTGATTTTGAGCCCCCTCAAAAGAACAGAAATCCCAGCTGCCATTATATATTTTAGTCTCAGTGCCCCAAATACATCAAAATATCAGCTGTCTGTTCAGAGATTGGATTTTCTACTCTGTCTCTGGTCCCTGCAAGCTTGTGTCTTTCTTTTCAAAGTAGATGTCTATATTTAATATGCTTTAATATTTCCTATCATTGCTCTCTGCCTCCAGTAGAAGGAATCCCCTGTACTACCATCTCATCCACAATTCCCACCACAATTCAACAATCCCTCCTCCTTACCCCCATAACCTAGCAATTAATCAGACACAAGTCCCAGCCTAATTATCTGATTATTATGAAGAGGGAAGATGGCCCCGTTTGCAAAATTATACCTTCTATTGCAAGAGCCTCATAATCTACATTAGAAATAACTGAGGGTACTCATTTTTAGCAACATGTGAACCAAATAGTACAAAATATCCTCAAGAACAACACTCTTGAAACTGATGGATAAAAATTATTTTAAAGGCATATCACAGCTAGTAAAAATGTAAGAGAAATCTTCCAAGGTCAAAAATGATGACATATCACAAACCCAGACAGGAAAGTGTATGCTAAAACAAGAAGGTACATGGGGATACCTAACCTTCTATGACGACTTAGAGCTTTGGTTTTAACGGCCCATTTATGAGGGAGCAAATAAAAGTCAGGGTCACATAGCCCTGAAAAAAATCCCAGGCTTCCAGAAAATACCTCCAATAGGTAATCTAACAAGCAAAAGAAAAAAAAAAAAACCTCATAAAACAAAAGGAGATGGGACATAAATGTATCTGTCTCAGCCTTGGCTCCAGGTAGAATTGAACAGAATAGGGGGTAGGTGACAGTTCAGTTCAAGATATTCTCTGGTAGATATTCCTGGCAAAAGTAAAACAAATTTTCTCTGAGAATACAGCTTATACTCAGGGCTAAGTACCTTCTCAGAGATGACCTTCCAGTGATTCTAAACTCATAATCCAAAATCAGAGAACACATAAGGGAAGAAACCACCATAAGTAAGAAAAAATGAGAAATATTCAAAACAAGGAAAAGGTAAATCAGTCCCTCAAATGATTGAAATTGATGAATTATCATATATAAAATATCTTAAAATAAAATTAATATGATTTGAAGACACAAAAGAGGGCAACATAAGTGTAGCTAAGAAAAAAATATCAAAAGATATGGCAACTTTAAAAGGGAACTAAAGAAAATTTCTGGGGATTAAATTTGTGAACATGGAAGTGAGAAATACAATGAATGGGTTAAACAACAGTTTAGACAGAATTGAAAATAGATGGAAACACTGAACTAGAGAAGTCATCCATAAAGCTTTTGCACAGTAAAGGAAATCATAAATGAAATGAAAAGACAACCCACAAAATGGGAGAAAATATTTGCAAACGATGCGACTGACAAGGGATTAATCTGCAAAATATACAAACAGCTCATGCAGCTCAATACCAATAAAACAAACAACCCAATCAAAAATTGGGCAGAAGAACTAAATAAACATTTCTCCAAAGAAGAAATAAATATGGCCAAAAAGCACATGAGGGACTTCCCTGGTGGAGCAGTGGTTAAGAATCGCCTGCCAATGCAGGGGACACGGGTTCGATCCCTGGTCCGGGAAGATCCCACATGCTGCGGAGCAACTAAGCCCCTGGGCCACAACTACTGAGCCTGCACTCTAGAGCCCATGAGCCACAACTACTGAGCCTGCGCTCTAGAGCCCAGGAGCCACAACTAGTGAGCCCGCATGCCACAACTACTGAAGGCTGCACGCCTAGAGCCCGTGCTCTGCCAACAAGAGAAGCCACTGCAATGAGAAGCCCACGCACTGCAGTGAAGAGTAGCCCCCACTCTCCACAACTAGAGAAAGCCCGTGAGCAGCAATGAAGACCCATCACAGCCATAAATAAATAAATAAATAAATCTATATTTTTTTAAAAAACACATGAAAAGATGCTCAACATCGCTAAATATTAGAGAAATGCAAATCAAAACTTCAGTGAGGTATCACCTCACACCAGTCAGAATGGCCATCATTTAAAAGTCTACAAATAATAATTGCTGGAGAGGGTGTGGTGAAAAGGGAACCCTCCTACACTGTTGGTGGGAATGTAAGCTGGTGCAGCCACTATGGAAAACAGTATGGAGGTTCCTTAAAAAAACTAAAAATAGAACTACCACATGATCCAGCAATCCCACTCCTGGGCATATATCTGGATAAAACTCTAATTCAAAAAGATACATGCGCCCCAGTGTTCATTGCAGCACTATTTACAATAGCCAAGACACAGAAGCAACCTAAATATCCATCGACAGAGGGATGGATAAAGAAGATGTGATACGTATATAAAATGGAATATTACTCAGCCATAAAAAAAAGAAATAATGTCATTTGCAGCAACGTGGATGGACCTAGAGAATATCATACTAAGTGAAGTAAGTCACACAGAGAAAGACAAATATCATATGATATCACTTATAAGTGGAATCTAAAAAGATGATACTTATTTACAAAACAGAAACAGACTCACAGACTTTGAAAACAAACTTATGGTTACCAAAGGGGAAAGGTGGGGGGAGGGATAAATTAGGAGTTTGGGATTAACATATACACATTACTATATATAAAATAGATAATCAGCAAGGACCTACTGTATAGCACAGGGAAGTCTACTCAATATTCTGCAATAACCTATATGGGAAAAGAATCTGAAAAAGAATGGATATATGTATATGTATAACTGAACCACATTGCTGTTACACTGGAAACTAACACAACATTGTAAATCAACTATACCCCAATATAAAATAAAAATTTAAAAAAAAAAGAAAATGGAAACACTGAGCTAGAGAAATCATCCATAAAGCTCAGGAGGTTAAAAACATGTAAAATATGAAAGGGAGACTAAGAGACATTATCAGAGAGGGAGTAGTTCTACTACATGACTGTTGTAGATAGAGAGGGAGAACACTGAAAGCACAGGAAGTAGCTTTATTCACAGAAATAATGAATGAGAAATTCTCCAGATGTGATGACAGAAAAAAATCAGTCACTCATTCATTCAACAAACATGCATTAAGTGCCTACTATGTACCAGGCACCTTGCCAAACTCCAGGAGTACAGCCAAGAACAAAATAGTTAAAAATCACTGCCTTCATGGAGTACAATAATTCACACAAGAAGTAACGGTGCCTTACATTAAAGTAATAGGAAGAGGAGTGATATGAAGTGGCATGTAGTTGGATACATTCTGAAGACAGCGAAAACAGAATTTCCTCATGCAAGAGGTGAGAGAGATTCTAGGATAACTTGAGGGTTTGGGACATGGGCAAACAAAATGGAATTGTTATTTTCTGAAATTGGAAAGACCTGAGGGTAGTATATATAGAAAAAATATGTTCAATTTTGGACATATGTCATGTGAAGTGCCTGTTACATATTCAGTGGAGATGTTTACTAGGAAGTGAGAGATGGGAGTCTAGAATGCAGGGGAGTTGTATAAGATACAGATACACCAGTGTTCTGTAAGAACTACCTAATGTGCATTTTGAAATCACCAAGAATTATGACAGCATCAAGAGAGAGCAACAGAGGGACTTCCCTGGTGGTGCAGTAGTTAAGACTCCATGCTCCCAATGCAGCGGGCCTGGGTTCGATCCCTGGTCAGGGAACCAGATCCCACATGCATGCCACAACTAAGAGTTTGCATGCCACAACTAAGGAGCCCACAAGCAGCAACTAAGACCTGGCACAACCAAATAACAATAGAGAGAGAGAGTGACAGAAAGCCAAGAGTAAAAAACATTTAAGGAGTGAGGGAGAGGGGTCCTAGAGTTGGAAAGAGGGTAGAGGACTACACCAAGACAGATTAGACGGTGGTTATACTCTGACGATGTGAAATTCAGGAATAATGGAGATATGAATGGGAAACATCAATGAGGAGCAAGAATAACAAACACTGTACCTCCAGCCATGGGTACTAGGGGTATGTGAGAGAAAATAGCCTCCAAACATACACTGTACCTCCAGCCTTGGGTACTAGGGGTATGTGAGAGAAAATAGCCTCCAAACATACACTGTGCCTCCAGCCATGGGTACTAGGGGTATGTGAGAGAAAACAGCTTCCACTTGAGAAGCCTCCAGGGAAAAAAGGGAACTCAGAAGAAGCAGGTTTCAGTTTTAAAAAGAAAGTTAAAGGGAATATCAGGGAAGTTGAAGAGTTTTTAGTTTTGTGATTGACTATGAGTTCCAGAAGGCAGAATGAAAAGGAGAAAGATATGAGGTAGTGAGAAAAGGCCATGTACTGAGGATTTGAAGATTTTTAATCTGAGATATTAGGGATGAACAGTTTCCTCCAATGAACAGGAGTAAAAGGCATGATGAAATTAGTCTTCATGATCCTATGGCAGGTAGAGGTGGCAAGACTTTCAGCATGGAAGAAAGGGAAAAGAAGCCTATTTGCAAGAATATACATAGTTCTGGGACATAGTATAGTGTCCTCATTCAGGAAGCACAACAACTTTCAAGATTGATAAATTTTTTAAAATACACACTTAGACAGACTATTATAAGCCCACAAAACACCAAATCGAAAGAGAATACTTTTTATAAGCAGAAAGAAAAGACAACTACAATAAAAAGGCAATTCAGTTAGACAACTAACTGACTTCTCAGAAACAACAATGGAAGACAGTAAACAGTGGAATAATAGCAGTACTGCTAGAAAACAAGTGTTTTGACCAGGAATTCTTTGCTTAATAAATCCATTTGCCAAAAATGGTCATAAACAAAGACTTTGTCAACTAAAAAACTTATTATGGGGGCTTCCCTAGTGGTGCAGTGGTTAAGAATCTGCCTGCCAATGCAGGGGACACGGGTTCGAGCCCTGGTCTGAGAAGATCCCACATGCTGCGGAGCCGGTGCGCCACAACTACTGAAGCCCACGTGCCACAACTACTGCGCATGTGCTCTAGAGCCCGCGAGCCACAACTACTGAGCCCACGTGCCACAACTACTGAAGCCCACGCGCCTAGAGCCCATGCTCTGCAACAAGAAAAGCCACCGCAATGAGAAGCCCACGCACCACAACAAAGAGTAGCCCCTGCTCACCACAACTAGAGAAAGCCCGCATGCAGCAACTAAGACCCAAAGCAGCCAAAAATAAATAAATAAATTTTTTAAAAGAACAAACTTATTATGAAAGTATACTAATTTAATTAGTATTGTATTAATTATTATATGTTAAATATTTTGCAAACTTAATGTATTAAAAGTATTAATTGTGTGAAATTGCTTCTGGTTAGACAATTAAATCAGTGCATCATAATAGATGAAAAACATATCCACACGTAAACAAAAAAGTATGTAACCCAGGAAATGATGCAGTTCAAAGAGAAAAGATTTTTTTTTTGGCCATGCTGCGCAGCTTGTGGGAACTTAGTTCCCCAACCAGGGATCAAACTCATATCCCCTGCAGTGGAAGCACAGAGTCTTAACCAACAGACTGCCAGGCAAGTCCCAGGAAAGCACTTTTCAATAAAAGCATTGGGTCAACAGGTTTTGCACAATAAGGAAAAAATTGAAATTGAATCACTGTCTCATCCATAGAAAACAATCATTTTTAAATCCGGATTTGGATAAAGAGTTTAAATTTTGAAAAGCGAAGATTTAAATATTCGGAAGATATAAAAATTATCTTGGAATAGGGGGTATTTCTTAAACAATACACAAAAATTACAAAGCATAGAGAACAAAACTAATACATTTGAAACTATATTAAAGTTAAGAAATTCTGTTTATCAAAAGGCACTATAAAGAATGTGAATACAAACAAGCCACAAAATGGGAAAAGATAATTTCAACACACATAAATATAAAAGAAGTTCCAAAATTCAGTAACATCCAAAAATGGGCAAAAGACATAAACACATCCTACACAGATGTTACACAAGTGGCCAATACATATGAAAACATGATCAGCCTTATGAGTAATCAGAGAAATACAGTATAAATAAATGATGAGATACCATTAGATTGGAAAATGCTTAGAAATCTAACCATACTAAGTGTTGGCAAGGATGTGGTGGAAAGGGAACACTTACCCACCGCTCACAGAAATATAAATTAGGACAACTATTTAAGAAAGCAGTCTGGCTTTATCTCCTATTGTTACGGTGCCACACACTACTACCCAGCAATTCCACATCTAGGTTTTTTGCCATAAGCATATAGGTAAAATGTCAAAGATCTCTGTTTTAAAGTTAAACATGTCTGTATTTAATTCCCAAGTCCAACACAAACCAGGTGTTTAATTTTGTAAAATTTCCTTCTCTCCTCTGACCTTCACTAATGAGAAGTGAATAAACTAACTTTTTAAACACTCATTATAACACGTCAGAGAGCAAGTTTAAAGACAAAGTCTAACTTCGTGATAAAATTTCCATACTGTTATTAATAATTACCACATACTGGTCTCCAAAAACAACAACAAAAACTGCAATCAGTCCATTGCATTTGAATATTTTCAAGTTTTTTTACCGAAGAAAAATTACATTTCTAATTTGTCTCCTGGGTGAAAAGAATTTCAAGAACCATGTGGGTGGGGTTGGGAAGGAGTGACTGGTGATGGGATAAAGGCTTTTCATAGCCTCACGGAAAATCTTAGAAGACATTAGACATAAGCTACTTCTAAAAGTAAGCAAGCAGTTGATGAGATTGTATTTTGGATATTTTCCCAAGAATAAAAGTAATAAAGGCTACTGGGCCGCATACGGGCATCAAAGGAGTATTACGCTACACTTTCGTTTAAAAAAAAAAAAAAACTCTCCCGCTACTGCATTGCACTAACGCTGATCCGATCCTATCTCTGGCAGAAGGCGGGGCTTACACTGAGACTTCCCGGCAGCCGCAGGTCACATGACATCCCATGTTGTTAATCATCCAGCGCGCATAGGGGTCAGCGTGAAGAGCTGAAGATTGCAATGCCCGAGGCCCAACCCAGCTGCAGACGCGGCTCTGCTAGAAACCTGGACTGCGGTACTCTCGGGAGGTGACCCCAGAGCTCCGAGGACTCGACCCGCATCGCGCCGTCCTGCACCCCATCCGGCCCGCCCCGGCTTGCCTCACCTGTCATCACAGCGTACAGGACCGAGTGCCTCCTCGCCCTCTGCCAGGCCCTGGGACCGCCGCCCACAGGTCCGTCGGTCAAGGTGATGGGCAGCCGGCCCCGCAGCCCCATTGCCTACCCTGCGGACTGGTGGCGGCTGCAGCCCGGAGGACCTGGCCCCGGTAAGCGCCATCGAACGGAGGAACCGGAAGCTGAGGCGGCGCCCAACCTGGACAACATGCCTGAGCCCCTGGCCAAGGGCGCGCTAACCTCCATGGTGGTCCTGCCCGCCGGCTGTGCCCTGCACCTGCCCCTGGACCACGTCGATGTGCTGCTGGAGCCCGAGCCCACGTCCGTGCTGCAAGTGTCTCTCGGAGATCACGTCCTCATGCTGGTCCCCGAGGCCCTCCTGGGCTCGGGCGTGGAAGGCCCGTGGGTACAGGGCCTGGAACGGGCCGCTTTCCTGAGCGCTCCCGGGGAGTACATGGCCCTGGAGCCGGGAGTCTTCGGCGCAGCTGTCCCAGAGATCGCCTGCCAAGAAGAGGGCAACAAGGAGGACGCGGACGCCGAGTTCCTGCCGCCTGGGATGGACGCTGAAGCCGGCTACGTCGCTGGGCTCCGCAGCCCCGCATCAAGGGTGTCGGGCCCCGGCGCGCAGGGCTTCCTCCCAGAGCTCTGGCCTCGGGCGCCCAACCCCAGTCCAGAGAGAGGCTCTCCTCACCACGACGCCAACCTGGACTTGCACCTTCCGGAGCCCTTCCCCGACCCACCACTCCAACCTCTACCTCCCTCTCCGAGTCCGGGTCCTCACGAGCGCCCCCAACGCCCTCATGGTCCTCTGCTCAAGGGCGGGAAATGCCTGATCCCGGAATGAACTGCCTCCCACAATTCCTTGCACCCAGCTTCCGGCACTTAGTGATCTACCTAGATTCACTTTGAGCCCATGCCACCGCTCAGAGATGGAGCATCTTCATTGATGGACAGTGGGCAGTTGCGGTTTTTATTTTCGTTTTGTTAGTTTTTGGTTTTGGGGGTTTTGTTTTTTTTTTTAAGCAAAATGCCTCGATCGATAGCGGCAAAAAGATTTTTTTAAAAAAGCAGACTCTGGTAAGGACTTTTCACAAGGGTAGACCACATATAGCCAACCATGGATGTTTAGATCCCTTGCCACTGCTGCATGAGCTGTTTCTTACACCTCTGTCACCTTCAGCCAACTCCATTTTTCTTGTTTCACCCCTACTCTTGCCTCAAACTCACCTCAATTTTTTTTCCAGTTTATCCTGTTTTTTATCACCTTCCCATGCATCTCTTCTTTCTCTCCATTCCAGGTTTTTTCCTTCCTTTTGTAATTGTAGTTTTACCTGTATGACCTCCGCAGTGTCCTCTGAAATGTTTCTGATCATTTTTTTTTAGCATGCACAATATTTATTAAGAAGATCCTTGTGAAAGAGAGGCAAAGTAAACAGTAGTGGTCAGAGAGAGGACGAGGTACAGGAGGTCCGGCGACAGCCTCAGCCAACCTCACTGGGAGCTCTGGAGTTAGAATGGCTGGTCAGAGCTGTCCCAGGTTAGGCTGAAATAGCCCAATTCCCTCATCCATCAGTCTTTGGGTGTGAGAAACCAGGGAAGGGCCATGGCTCTGGGCAAGGCAGCTTTCCTCACCGGAGACAGTTTTATAAAGGGGATAATAGCTGAAGCCAGTTATGGGAACAACTCTCACTGAAGAAGATTCTGCTTGGTGCATCACACTGTCCACCACAAGATATTGGTTCTTTTTATCTTGATGTTCATCTCCATTTATTCTTGTCTTTAACTAGCAGTAAAGAAATTATAATTTTCTTCATATAGGTCTTGAATATTTAGATGAAGTCTGATCACCGACTTTCTTTTTCCCTTTCTTCTTGCTTGCCTAACACTTTTCCCTGGAGCTGGTCAGTCAAGATAAATGCACATTGAATAAATAAATGAATAAATGGCACAAATGTAGTACACTGGACTTTTTGGAAATATTTCTTAAAATACAATGAAAAAATGAGTGAAAGCAATATTTAATGGAAGGAGGAAAGGGGAAGCTATTATTTTTTTCCTTAAAGAAGCAGTTTGTACAATGCCATATTCCCCTGTACTTTAACAATCAAATGGCTAATTCTTAATTTCATGGCAGTCTAGGCTTTGCCTTGATTTCCTTTTGGGGGTGATAAGAAGAACTGCTACACGCGAGGACACACTCAGCTTCACATCATGGACATTCCAGCTTGTGGGATCTTACTTGCCCAACCAGAGATCGAACCCGGGCCCTCAGCAGTGCAGAGTCCTAATCACTGGACCACCAGGGAATTCCCTGGTCTAATTTATTATTGAGCATTTTTTCATGCTCATGAGCCCATCACCCACACTTGGCAGCTGTTACTTCTTAGTACTATTTCTTTAAAGTCTTTTTTACTGTAAAGAAATTGTTAAAGATAATGTAGTCATATCCTTTGATCCCCATTTCCTGCTGCCCATTACCAGAGGATTCTCATAACATCATGAATTTGGGGGGGTATCATTCTAGTCAATACATGAATGCTACATGTATGTAGATATAAATAATCAATGTTTATGTTGCTTTGTGAACAATTAAATTTTTATAACTGGCATTATATTCTTCAGTTTACATTTTACCTCAATGTTATTTTTGAAATAGATATATGGTTCATTTCTCCTAAAGATTTCTGTTTCCATCATATGAATATACCATATTTTATTTGTTAATTTATTAATGGATATTTGTGTAGTTTTTAGTATTATAAACGAAACTGCAGTGAATATCCTCACACTCGTCATCTTATGCACCTGAGGAAGAGTTCCTCTAGGAAGTATACTTAGAAGTTGTATTGATGGGTGGCATGATATATACATTTACAGTTTTCTTAATAGTGCCAATTGTTCTCTTGGGTGGTTGCAACAGTTTAAACAGCCTCTAGCAGTCTTTCACCAAACTAAACTGTTTGCCAGTAGTATCTCATTTTTTAAATTTGCAATTTCCTAGCTACTGGTAAGATAGTGCAATTTTTCACATGTAATGAGAATAATATTTTTTAAACCAATTTCATTTATATTTTCTCTTTTTTAACTGAAGTATAGTTGATTTACAATGCTGTGTTAATTTCTGCTGTACAGCAAAGTGATTCAATTATACATATACAGAGACTTCCCTGGTGGCACAATGGTTAAGACTCCATGCTCCCAATGCAGGGGGCCCGGGTTCGATCCCTGGTCAGGGAACTAGATCCCACATGCATGCCACAACTAAGGAACCCACGTGCTGCAACTAAGGAGCCCACCTGCTGCAACTAAGACCCGGCACAACCAAATAAATAATTTTTTTAAATTATACATATGTATATCTTCTTTTTTTAATATTCTTTTCCATTATGGTTTATCATAGGATCTTGAATATAGTTCTCTGTGCTATACAATAGGACCTTGTTGTTTATCCATTCTATATATAAAAGCTCACCTCTGCTAACCCCAACCTCCCACTCCATCCCTCCCCCAACCCCCTCCCCCTTGGCAATCACCAGTCTGTTCTGTATGTCTGTGATTCTGTTTCTGTTTCACACTTAGGTTCATTTGTGTCATATTTTAGATTCCACATGTAAGTGATATATCATATGGTATTTGTCTTTCTCTTTCTGACTTACTTCACTTAGTATGGTAATCTCTAGTTGCATCCATGTTGCTGCAAATGGCATTATTTCATTCTTTTTTATGGCTGAGTAGTATTCCATTATATATATGTACCACATCTTCTTTATCCATTCATCAGATATATTTTCATACATTGTAAGTCTTACTGTCTTTCAACTTATCACCCATCAAGTCTAATAGCTTTAACCTTTTCGGTGGGGAGGACAGATACAACCCAGATTAAAGAGGTTAGCTTTCAGCCTGGAGTTACTAGGCAAGTGTCATGAGAATCAATTTTTCTCCAGACAGAAAAGTTACATTTAATTTCTTAAGCAACCTTTAATATCAACAGCAGTGTTTGGAAGACTGAACATAGAATTTTAATAGAAATCATCGTGCAGAGAGGACTGAGGCGTTCTAACTGGATGAGAATGGAAAGAGGAAAAGGCCACTCTTACCCAAGAGTAGGATGTGGAAAATAAAAGAGAGACAGAATAGAGAATGTAAGCATTCATCACTCACATGTATCATGACTTTCAGCTTCTATAAGTAAAAATCCTTAGCATTAGCTGAAAAGAAGGCCAAGAAAAGGGAGGTTTTTTCCTTGCTTCCCATTTAAGAATCTGGGAAAAATAAGATGGAGGATGGTACTCAGATTGGATAATCGCCCCCTACCATGTTCCCAGCCACCATCCTAAGGAGAAGCAAGGAAAGGAGGAGAGAATCCAAACTGGAAACATTTACAAAAAGGTGCCTGTGTTATCTGAAGATGAATGAGAACCAAAAATGTCTGAGATTCACTTATCTGGAAAGTTTACAGTGTACCTATTCCCCATCCCCCAACTCCAAATCCCCCATACCAATGAGGTGGAGGCTCAGGAGGAAGATGAAGTCAATTATATAAATGAAGAAGTTATACTTCCTTTATACAACTGAGTAGAAATCTGTTCATTGATATATTCATGTCTGCTTATTGTCAGTTTATATCCTTAACTCTTTTTTTCTATTAGACCTATGAGACTATTCTTTATGCATTTGAAAATTTTTATATATTCAAGCTACCAATCCTTTATGTTTTATAGCTTATAAATATTTTCTTCCAGTGTGCCACTTGTTTTTTAACTTGTCTAAGTGTACACGCCCTTATAATTCTCATACAGTGAAATTTCACAATCTTTTATGGTCTCTACTTTTTGGGTCAGTTTTAAAAATCTTTCCCAAGAAAGTTCAATAAGATATTTCCTACACTCTCTGCTAATGGTTTAATTTTTTCCAATTTAGATACCTAATTTCTTAGGATTTCATTTTTGTATATATTTTGAAGTAGGGATGAAGTTTTTTCATATCAAAAGACATTGCTGGGACTTCCCTGGTAGTCCAGTGGTAAAGAATCTGCCTTCCAATGCAGCAGATGCAGGTTCGATCCCTGGTCAGGGAACTAAGATCCCACATGCCATGGGGCAACTAAGCCCGTGTGCTGCAATTAGAAAGAAGTCCCTACACCACAACTAGCGAGACACCCACGTGCCCCATTGAAAAGATCCCACATGCCACAACAAAGATCCAGCATGCCGCAACTAAGACCCGATACAGCCAGAAATAAAATAAATAAATATTAAAAAATTTAAAAAGATAATAAAAGCTGTTGTAATTGAAACAATCATTCTTTAAAAAATAAATAAATAAAATAAAGATTCAATGCAATCCCTATCAAAATTCCAATGTCAACTTTCACAGAACTAGAACAAATCATTCTAAAATTTGTATGGAAACACAAAAGAAACTGAAAAGCTAAAACAATCTTGAAAAAGAAGAACACAGCTAGAAGTATCATGCTCCCTGATTTCAAACTATACTGCAAAGCAAACAGAAATCAAGACACTGTGGTACTAGCAAAAAAAACAGACGTGTAGATCAATAGAACAGAACACAGAGCCCAGAAATGAATCCACACTTATATGGTCAGTTAATATACAATGAGGAAAAGACAACCTCTTCAATAAATAGTGTTGGAGAAACTGGACAGCTACAGATTCAAACTGGACTACTTTCTCACACCATATACAATAATAAACTCAAAATTGATTAAAGACTTAAATGTAAGACCTGCCTGAAATCATAAAACTTCTGGAAGAAGACATAGGCAGTTTGCTCTTTGACGTCATTCTTAGCAATATTTTTTGAATCTGTCTCCTCAGGCAAAGGAAACAAAAGCAAAAATAAGCAAATGCGACCTAATCAAACTAAAAAGCTTGTGCACAGCAAAGGAAACCATATACAAAATGAAAAGACAACCTACAGAATGGGAGAAAATATTTGCAAGTCATGTATCTGATAAGGGGATAATATCCAAAATATATAAAGAACTCATACAGCTCAATAGCAAAAGATTTTTTTTCAATTAAAAAATGAGCAGAGGATCTGAAAAGACATTTTTGCAAAGAAGACATACAGATGGCCAACAGGTGTGTGAAAAGGTGTTCAACATCAACTAGACATAGGGAAATGCAAGTCAAAACCACAATGAGATACTACCTCACATCTGTCAGAATGGCTATAATCAGAAAGACAACAAATAACAATTGTTGGTGAAAATGTGGAGTAAAGAGAATCTTCATGCACTATTGGTGGGAATGTAAATTGGTGCTGCTGCTGTGGAAAACAGTATGGGGTTCCTCAAAAACTTAAAAATAGAACTATCATATGATCCAGCAATTCCACTTCTGGGTGTTTATCCAAAGGAAATAAAAACATTAACTCAAAATGATAGATGCACCCCATGTTCATTGCAACATTATTTAGAATAGGCAAAATATTAAAACAACCTTAATGTCCATCAATAATGAATGGATAAAGAAAATGTGATATAATGACACAAACAGATGGAAAGATATACCATGCTTTGGATTGGAAGAATCAATGTTGTCAAAATGACTATACTACCAAAGACAATCTACAGTCAGTGCAATCTCTATCAAATTACCAATGGCATTTTTCACAGAACTAGAACCAAAAAAAATTTCATTTGTATGGAAACACAAAAGATCCCAAATAGCCAAGGCAATCTTGAGAAAGAAAAATGAAGCTGGAGGAATCACACTACCTGACTTCAGACTACACTACAAAGCTACAGTAATCAAAACAGTATGGTACTGGCACAAAAACAGAAATATAAATCAATGGAGCAGGATAGAAAGCCCAGAAATAAACCTATGCATCTATGGTCAACTAATCTATGACAAAGGAGGCAAGAACATACAATGGAGAAAAGAGTCTCTTCAATAAGTGGTGCTGGGAAAACTGAACAGTACATGCAAAAGAATGAAATTAGAACATTCTCTAACACCATGCACAAAAACTCAAAATGGATTAAAGACCTAAATGTAAAACTAGATACTATAAAACTCCTAGAGGAAAACATAGGCAGAACACTCTTTGACATAAATCGTAGTAATATCTTTTTGGATCTGTCTCCTAGAGTAATGGAAATAAGAACAAAAATAAACAAATGGGACCTAATTAAACTTAAAAGCTTTTGCACAGCAAAGGAAACCATAAACCAAAATGAAAAGAGAACCTACAGAATGGGAGAAAATATTTGCAAATGAAGCGACCAACAAGGGGTTAATCTCCAAAATATATAAACAGCTCATACAGCTCAACATCAAAAAACAAACAACCCAATCAAAAAATGGGCAGCAGGAGTCCGCCCAAGCAGTGGTGTAGAGGTGACGGGACGCCTGGATTCCTCAGTTTCCTTCTTTTTCCATTCCTGGGCTGGAGGAAATACCTGAATATGTGGAATCCCAATGCCGGGCAGCCAGGGCCATATCCACACCCCCCTAACGTCAGGTACCCTGGAGGTTGCAATCCTACCCATCCACCACCTGCCACCCCTACCTTTCCTCCAGACCCCTTTCCCACTCCCCCAGGAGCACCCCAGGGGAATCCAGCCTTTCCCCCTGGTGGGCCCTGTCATCCTGTGCCACAACCAGGGTATCCAGGATGCCAACCCTCAGGTCCCTACCCCCCTCCATACCCACCACCTGCCCCTGGCATATGTCCTGTGAATACATTGGCTCCTGGCATGGTAGGACCAGGAATGGTGATTGACAAGATGCAAAAGAAAATGAAAAAAGCTCATAAAAAGAAGCAGAAACACCACAAACATGGCAAGCATTCCTCCTCCTCCTCCTGCTCTTCCAGCAGTGACTCTGACTGAATACAGGGCCTGGACCCTTCCCTCAAGTCTCTCCAGTTCTGCTCTCCCATCAAGCTTCAGATGCCATCTTGTACTGGGGGAAATTAGCCCTTGTGTCCCTCCCCGCCCGCCACCCCTGCAATCTAAGCCTCACTCTGCTGTTCAACCCTAACTGGCTAGGGAAAATGGGAAAAGAATTGCCATGGGGTAGCAAAGGCCGTCTTCCCACTGCTTGGATAGAACTTTTAGCTGGTGAATTTTGCAGGAGAACTATTTTTTGAAGATGGTGAGATTTGAGCTAAATGCTGAAGACAAGTCTAAGATCTGTAAAATGTGACTTTTTTACTTTCTTTTGTAATACTCATGACTGGGGAGATGCTGTGGAAATTTAATTACGGAGAGGAAAAAACGACCTGTACCTTTCTTGTAATTGTGGCATGCTTGGGTGATTTAGTGGCAAATAAACATTTCCCAGCAGGCCTTTTATTGATTGCACTCACTGCAAGGCTGCTGGGAAGTAGAGTCCATTTGGTTGATGAGCTCTGACTGCCATTTTGGAAACTGATCTCTACCCCTTAGCTCAGTATGCTATCTCAGGTCCTCCTCTCACTCTCCAACTCTCTGTTCAAATAAAGCTGTTTCTCCTGGTCTCTGTTCAAAAAAAAAAGGGCAGCAGATCTGAATACACACTTCTCCAAAGAAGACATACAGATGGCCAAAGGCACATGAAAAGATGCTCAACATCACTATTAGAGAAATGCAAATGAAAACTACGAGGTGTCACCTCACACCAGTCAGAATGGCCATCATCAAAAAGTTTACAAATAATAAATGCTGGAGAGAGCATGGAGAAAAAGGAACCCTTCTACACTGTTGGTGGGAATGTAAAATGGTACAGCCACCATGCAGAACAGTATGGAGGTTCCTTTAAAAACTAAAAATAGAGCTACCATATGCTCCTGCAATCCCACTCCTGGGCATATATCCAAAGAAAACCATAATTCGAAAAAATACATGCACCCCAATGTTCATAGCAGCGCTATTTACAAAAGCGAAGATGTGGACGCAACCTAAATGTCCATCAACAGATGAATGGATAAAGAAGATGTGGTACCTGTATACAATAGAATATTACTCAGCCATCAAAAAGAATGAAATGCCATTTGCAGCAACACAGATTATCATACTAAGTGAAATAAGCCAGACAAAGACAAATATCATATGATATCGCTTATATGTAGAATCTAAAAAAAATGATGCATCGGGAATTCCCTGGCAGTCCAGTGGTCAGGACTTGACACTTTCACTGCCATGGCCCAGGTTCAATCCCTAGTCAGGGAACTAAGATCCTGCAAGCCACGAAGCGGCTTAAAAAAGTGAATTTATATTTACTCTTGGTATCATTTAAAATGATACAAATGATGGGGATTCCCTGGTCGTCCAGTGGTTAGGACTCTGTGCTTCCATTGCAGGGGGCAGGGGTTTGATCCCTGGTGAGGGAACTAAGATCCCACAAGTCATGCAGCACAGCCAAAAAAAAAAAAAATACTAATGAACTTATTTACAAAATAGAAAGAGACACAGAGATGCACAGACGTTGAAAACAAATTTATGGTTACCAAAGGGGAAAGGGGGTGGGAGGAGGGATAAATTAGGAGTCTGGAATTAACAGATACAAACTACTATGTATAAAATAGATAACCAACAAAGACCTACTGTATAGCACAGGGAACTATACTCAGTATTTTGTAATAACCTATAAGGGAAAAGAATCTGAAAATAGACACACACACACACACACACACACAACTAAATCACTGTGCTGTATACCTGAAAGTAACACTATATTGTAAATCAACTATACTTCAATTTAAAAAAAAAGAAAATGTGATATATACACACATGTATATGGAATATTATTCAGCCATTTAAAAAAGAAAGAAACTCTTCCATTTGTGACACGGATGGACTTTGAGGGCATTATGCTAATTGAAATAAGTCAGAGAAAGACAAATACTGTATGATCTTACTTTTATATGTGGTATCTAAGAAAAACCAAAGAAACTCATAGATACACAGAACAGGTTGGTGGTTGCCAGAGGCAGGCAAGAGGGGAAGGGTTTTTGGTAAAGGACATCAAAAGGTACAAATTTCTAGTTATATAATAAATAAGTCCTGGGGATGTGGTGTACAGCATGGTGACTATAGTTTAAAATACTGTATTATATATTTGAAAGTTTCTAAGATCTTAAAAGTTCTCAGCACAAGAAAAAAATGTGTAACTGTGTGGTGATGGATGTTAACTAGACTTACTGTGGTGATCATTTTGCCGTATAGATAGATAGATAGATAGATAGATATAATTATGTTGCACACATACACAGAAAAGGATAGGAAAATGAACAATGGAAAGTATTTGTTTTATTTTTAATTTTTCTTCCAGTTTTATTGAGATATAATGACATACAGCACTGTATAAAATTAAGGTATACAGCATAATGATCTGACTTACATACATCATGAAATGATTAGCACAGTAGGTTTAGTGAACATCCATCATCTCATCAACAAAATTAGAGAAAAAGAAAAAACATTTTTTGTGTGATGAGAACTCTTAAAATTTCCTCTCTTAACAACGTTCACATATAACACACAGCAGCGTTCATTATATTCATCATGTTGCACATTACATTTCTAGTACTGATTTGTCTTATAACTGAAAGTTTGTACCTTTTGACCACCTTCATCCAAATCCCCCTCCCTATACCCCTTACCTCTGGTAACCACAAATCTGATCTTTTTCTATGAGTTTGTTTATTTGTTTTTGAAGTATTATTGATCTACAACACTATGTTAGTTCCTGGTGCACAAAACAGTGATTGGATATTTCCATACATTTCAAAATGATCACCATGATGTCTAGTTACCATCTGTCACCATACAAAGATATTCCATTATTACTGACTACATTCTGCACACTGTACATTTCATCCCTGTGACTCATTTATTTTTTAACTGGAAGTTTGTACCTCTTAATTTCCCTCACCCATTTCACTCATCTCCCACCATCTTCCTCTCTAACAACCACCTCTTTGTTCTCTGTATCTATGACTCTGCTTTGTTACTCTTATTTGATTTTTGATTCTACACATAAGTGAGATCATACAATATTTGTCTTTGTCTTATTTCACTTAGCAAAATACCCTCTAGGTCTATCCATGTTGTAGCAAATGACAAGATTTAATTCTTTTTATGGCTGAGTAATACATATATCACTTCTTTTTCAATTCATCTATTGATGGACACTTAGGTTGCTTCCACACCTTGGCTATTGCGAATACTGCTTCAATGAACATATGGGTGCATATATCTTTTCCAATTAGTGTTTATATTTACTTCAGAAAAAACCGGAAGTGAAATTGCTGGATCATATGACAGTTCCATTTTTAATTTTTTGAGGAACTGCCATACTGTTTTCCATGGTAAATGCACCAATTTTCATTCCCACCGACAGTGCATGAAGATTCCCTTTACTCCATATACTCACCATTGATCTTCATGTCTGTTTTTATGCCAGTACCACACTGTTTTGATGACTGTTGCTTTGTGGTATAGTTTGAAATCAGGGCATGTGATACCTCCAGCTTTGTTCTTCTTTTTCAAGATTGTTTTGGCTTTTCAGGGTCTTTTGTGTTGCCATACAAATTTTAGAATTATTTGTTCTAGTTCTGTTAAAATTGCCATGGGTATGATGATAAGGATTGCATTAAATCTGTAGATTGCCTTGGCTAGTACGGACATTTTAACATTAATTCTTCTAATCCATGACACATTATATCTTTCCATTTGTTTGTGTCATCTTCAGTTTCTTTCATCAGTGTCTCATAGTTTTCTGAGTACAACTCTTTCACCTCCTTGATTAGATTTATTCTTAGGTATTTTTTGATGTAATTGTAAATGGGGTACTTTTTTATTTTTAACTGTTCTTAAATTTATTTATTTATTTTTGGCTGTGCTGGGTCTTCGTTTCTGTGCGAGGGCTCTCCCCAGTTGCGGCGAGCGGGGGCCACTCCTCATCGCGGTGCGCGGGCCTCTCACTGTCATGGCCTCTCTTGTTGCGGAGCACAGGCTCCAGATGCGCAGGCTCAGTAGTTGTGGCTCACGGGCCCAGTTGCTCCGCGGCATGTGGGATTTTCCCAGACCAGGGCTCGAACCTGTGTCCCCTGCATTGGCAGGCAGACTCTCAACCACTGCGCCACCAGGGAAGCCCAAAATGGGGTACTTTTAATTTCTCTTTCTGATAGTTCATTGTTAGTGTATAGAAATGCAATAGATTTCTTTTTTTAATCTATTTTATTGAAGTATAGTTGACTTACAATGTTGTGTTAACTTCTGCTGTACAGCACAGTGATTCAGTTATACACATATATACATTCTTTTTTTTTTTTTTTTAAAGTTTTACTTGATTTTATTTATTTATTTATTTATTTATTTATTTTTTTTTGGCTGTGCTGGGTCTTCGGTTCGTGCGAGGGCTTTCTCCAGTTGCGGCAAGCGGGGGCCACTCTTCATCGCGGTGCGGGGACCGCTCTTCATCGCGGTGCGCGGGCCTCTCTCCATCGCGGCCCCTCCCGTCGCGGGGCACAGGCTCCAGACGCGCAGGCTCAGCAACTGTGGCTCACGGGCCCAGCCGCTCCGCGGCATGTGGGACCTTCCCAGACCAGGGCTCGAACCCGTGTCCCCTGCATTAGCAGGCAGATTCTCAACCACTGCGCCACCAGGGAAGCCCCTATACATTCTTTTTCATATTCTTTTCCACTAGTTTATCACAGGATATTGAATACAGTTCTCTGTGCTATACAGTAGGACCTTGTTGTTTATCCATTCTATATATAAAAGTTGAAATGCAACAGATTTCTGTATATTAATTTTGTATCCTGCAATTTTAATGAATTCATTTATTAGTTTTAATAGTTTTTTGCTGGCACCTTTAGAATTTTCTATATGCTGTATCATGTCATCTGCAAACAGTGACAGTTTTACTTCTTCCTTTCCTACTTGGATTCCTTTTATTTCTTTTTCTTGTCTGATTGCTGTGGCTAGGACTTCCAATACTATGTTCAATAAAAGTGGCAAGAGTGGGCATCCTTGTCTTATTCCTGATCTTAGAGGAAATGCTTTCAGATTTTCAGAGTTGAGTATGATTTTGGCTGTTGGTTTGCCATATGGCCTTTATTGTGTTGAGGTGTGTTGCCTCTATACCCACGTTGTTAAGAATTTTTATCATAAATGAATGTTGGATTTTGTCAAAGGCTTTTTATACATTTATTAAGATGATCATATGATTTTTATCCTTCAATTTGTTAATGGGGTGTATCACACTGATGATTTGCAGATGTTGAACCATCCTTGTTTCCCTTGGATAATTCCCACTTGATCATGGTATACAATTCTTTTAAAGTATGGTTGAATTCGGTTTGCTAATACTTTGCTAAGGATTTCTGCATCTATGTTCATCAGGGATATTGGCCTACAATTTTCCTTTTTTTTTTTTTCTTTGTAGTGTCTTTGTCTGGTTTTGGTATCAGGGTAATACTGGTCTCATAGAATGAGTTGATAAGTGTTCCTTTCAATTTTTTGGAATAGTTTGAGAAGGATGAGCATTTAATTCTTCTTTAAATGTTTGGTAGAATTCACCAGTGAAGCCATCTAATCCTGGACTTTTGTTGGGAGTTTTTTTTCTTTTATTACTAATTCAATTTCATTACTGATAATTGGTCCATTCATATTTTCCATTTCTTCCTGATTCAGTCTTGGGAGATTGTACATTTCTAGGAATTTATCCATTTCTTCTTGGTTGTCCATTTTATTGGCATATAATTGTTCATAGTAATCTCTTATGATCCTTTGTATTTCTATGGTGTCAACTGTATCTCCTCCTTTTTCATTTCCAATTTTATTTATTTGGGCCCTCTCTCTTTTCTTGATGTGTCCAGCTATAGGTTTATCAATTTTGTTTCTCTCTCCTACTGTATTATTTCTTTTCTTCTACTACCTTTGGGTTTTGTTTGTTCTTCTTTTCCTAGTTCCTTTAGGTGTAAGGTTGGATTATTATTTGAGAGTTTTCCTGTTCCCTGAGGTAGGCTTGTATCACTATAAACTTCCCTATTAGAAATGCTTTTGGGGGCTTCCCTGGTGGCGCAGTGGTTGAGAATCTGCCTGCTAATGCAGGGGACACGGGTTCGAGCCCTGGTCTGGGAAGATCCCACATGCCACGGAGCAGCTGGGCCCGTGAGCCACAATTGCTGAGCCTGCGCGTCTGGAGCCTGTGCCCCGCGACGGGAGGGGCCGCGATAGAGAAAGGCCCGCGCACCGCGATGAAGAGCGGTCCCCGCACCGCGATGAAGAGTGGCCCCCGCTTGCCGCAACTGGAGAAAGCCCTCGCACGAACCGAAGACCCAACACAGCCAAAAATAAATAAATAAATAAATAAATAAATAAGAAAATCCTTTTAAAAAAAAAAAAAAAAAAAGAAATGCTTTTGCTGTGTCCCATAGATTTTGTTGGGGTTTTTAAAAATATTTATTTATTTGGCTGCACCAGGTCTTAGTTGCGGCATGCCAGATCTTCATTGTGGCATGCGGGATCTTTAGTTGCGGTGTGCGGGATCTAGTTCCCTGACCAGGGATCGAACCTGGGCCCCCTGCATTGGGAGCACAGAATCTTAACCACTGGAAAACCAGGGAAGTCCCTGTGTCCCATAGATTTTGGATCCTTGTGTTTCCATTTTCATCTTTTCATTTGTCTCCAGATAGTTTTTGATTTCCTCTTTGATTTTTTACTTTTTAATCCAACAATTTTAACCCTTTGTGGGGGGGATTTGTTTCTCTCCATGTTAAATCATAATCTAAAAATATTTCTTTTGCAGGGGGGGAAGGTGGTGGGATGAATTGGGAGATTGGGATTGACATATATACGCCGCTGGGTATGAAATAGATAACTAGTGAGGATCTGCTGTATAGCATGGGGAACTCTACTCAGTGCTCTGTGGTGACCTGGATGGGAGGAAAATCCAAAAGGGAGGGGATATGTGTATACATATGGCTGATTCACTTTGCTGTGCAGCAGGAGCTAGCACAACATTGTAAAGCAACTGTACCCCATTAAAAAAATAAATATTAAAAAAATAGTTCTTTTGAAACACTAGATTATGATTTAGTTTCTTCACTCTATTGATGAATATATAATGTTGTAATTTGAAGGTACTGCATCCATTTGTACTAGTTGTTGAGAAAGAAAAACAGAATCTTCAAATTTGTTCTTTTAAAAAAGGATTATTTTCTGACTCGTTTTCCCTTGGTCAGAGTGACAGAGCAGCAAGGATGATGGGATTGGGCACAGGCAGGAAACAGAGATCTTGTAGGACAGGATAACCACGCTATGGAGAAGCTGACAATTAGGACCACAGTAGCACACTGGTCAGTGTTAACAATGAAGAAAGAAAATTGCGCTGGATGGACAATCCTCTTGGGACTTTTAGTTCTGACGTCAGTCATAAGTACCTTCTCTTCAAAATTCTATGTACCAAGAACTTACAGTACTTTGTTTCCACAAAGAATGCTTTCTAAGCATGACAATTACAAACACACACACACACACACACACACACACACACACACACACACCACTGTTAAAATACTACATTTTTATAAGGACTCAATAATCCATTTTATGGCTTTCTTCAAATTAGTTTTTAAAATCTCATTTTAAAATGTGTGACAATAGAGCATACAACAGAGTTAAAAGGAATATAACTCTTTTAAATAGCCGTTCCCTTTATCTTACTTACTTTTGTTTTTCTTTAAGGATAATTTGCTTCAGGGAGGACGAAGTATAGGCTCTTCTGACCTGATGAAATGCAAGAGGATGGGAATAGGAATGCAAAGCAAGGTTTCTTTTTTTTTAATTTTTATTGGACTATAGTTGCTTTACAATACTGTGTTAGTTTCTACTGCACAGCAAAGTCAATCAGCTATATGTATACATATATCCCCTCTTTTTTGGATTTCCTTCCCATTTAGGTCACCACAGAGCATTAAGTAGAGTTCCCTGCAAGGTTGCTGCAAGGTTTCTATCTTAAAATCTTTTAACTATTTTCTTATCAAGCAAATAGTCTTAGAGGAATGTGGTAAGCTTCACAAAACGTTCACTGTTTCAGGAAGCAAACTCCATTTTGTAGAAAAGATGTAAAAAAAAAAAAGGCAGCTTTAGAGAATTATAATTCAGTTAAGGAAAAAAATAAAGGGTATTTTATGTTATGTGAATTATATTTCAGTAAAGCTATTTTTTTTATACATCTTTATTGGAGTATAATTGCTTTACAATGGTGTGTTAGTTTCTGCTTCAGTAAAGCTATTTTTAATGTAAATTGTATCATCTCATTCTCCAGCTTACAAATAATAATTTCTCAGTGTTTAGAATAAAAATCAAATTCCTTACCAAAAAAAAAAAAGGAGGAGGGGAGAAAAGATGAATCCACAAACTCAGATTCTAGTCCAAGCTGCTCAGCTAACAGATTGAGTGTCACTCAAGGTCTCTGTGCCTCAGTTTCCCCTGCTTTAAGGGACATTTTATGGGTATGTGCTTCCCTGGATGGGTTCATCAGCTAGTGGGTGTGTGTGTTCAGAGAATACAGCCAGGGAGTCATTTGTCACCCTGTTCCCCCAACACCTGGCTCTAACATGAACTCTGTTCTGAGCTGGGTTCCTTTTAAATGCACTCATCAAGCTGAGGCTGTCACGGACTCAAAGCCCTGCAAGCTAAGCCTGCATGGAGACCACTGAAAACACAGCCAGGACCCAACGACTGAACCATCAGTCCTTGTCATGCTCATCAGAAAGGGCCTTTGGGCATTTCCTGGAGTTTTCTTCCTTTTCCCATCAAACTGGCAAAGACTCCAGATTACTGCTTATTAACCTGTGGTCTACTAATTCCACTCCCATCCTTCCACCAACCTATCCATCAAAATCAGGTAGGAGGAAGAAGACTCACTTTCCCAGAGGCCTTGTCAAAGGCCTGGTCCACCGGCCTCTCCTTTCTCTCCCTCCAGACCTCTGGACACAGCATTCCAGAAGCTACCATGCCTTCCCTGACCACTGACCATGACTATCTGGGTCAGGATTGAACAGAGAACTGCAATAGCAGCCATTGATGACAGGCACTTGCTATATAAGAGGGACTTCTCAAACATGATCTCATTCAAGCTATTAGCCCTATTGTTACTCTCATTTTGCAGATGAGAAAACTGGGGTTCACAGATTGTTAAAATCAGGTGACCAAAGTCTCACAGCTCTTAACAGTGAAGCTTCACTGTCTCAGGCGAAGTCTAGAAGGACAGCAGCCCAGAGGGGCCCTCCCTGGAGACAGTCCCATGAGGATCCCAGGATACATCCTTGCCAGGATCCTCTGCCCAAAGCAGGAAGGCACTGAGACTCCTGCAAATCCCTCCCTGGAGAGCATCAGGCAGTGATGAGGGGCAGTGAAGGGCAGCACTCAGAGGAGAGAACTGGTGTACACTTTGCAGAAAGCTTTTATGGCTGGGAAGGAGTAAGTCATAGGCACACAGACTCTGGAACAATACAAGAAACTAGCCATCATGTTTCCTTGAGCTGCATGACTCTGTGCAAATCCATCCCCCTCTACGGACCTCACTATCCCCATCTGTCAAATGGGCAGGTGTCAGACTAGATCTCCAAGGGCCCTCCCTGCTCTATCCCTTGAGGCTGAAGCTGGGAAACATCCATGATATGCCGGAGTAGAGGGTGAAGAATGCATGCGAAAGAGCAAAAGGGGTAGGAGAAGTGGAAGGAAGGGCAATGCCCCCTGACAAACTCCTTCTCAGCCTGACTCTCCCAGGAAGCCTTCCCCGAACCCCACCCCCGTGGCCTTCTTCCAGACTCCCCTTTAGCCCTCAGCCTGGACCTAAAGCAAGGCCTGGCCCTGGCTGAGGGCAGGTTGGCAAACTGAAGAAGCAAACTCCTGAGAGAGAGAATATGTGAACAAAGTGAGCCGTCTCCTCTGTGGAGCCAGCAGGTGCTGGGAAAGCCCCGCAGAAACGAGCTGACATGGGGTGTGAACCAAAGACGGCTGAGTACGTAAGAGAGTGAGTTGGTGAAAGAAGGACCAAGACTGGGCAGCTGCCTCCCCAGAAGGGGGCTTGGGAAGGGACAGACCAGCTGGCTGGTTCTGGGCGTGATACCAGGGGCTGGGGCCCAGAGGCAGTTTGCAGAAATGGAGTTTTAAACACATGTTAAAAATGCCCCTGGGGCCTGAGTCAGGAGCTCAGTTTTGGAGGGAGGCATGAAGAAGGTGAAAAGCCAAAGCGAGTGGAGGAATTCATGAAGACACTCCTTGACTCCCCAGCTCTGCACCTTGCTAACTCCTGCTCATCCTCCAACGGTCAGCTTACTAGCCTCTGACTGCCAGCACTAACCGCATTCTCCCATCAAAAACTCCCACACCCCCAACGTGGCCCCTCGCCTTCCTTCCATCACAATTTTACCTAAATGACTATTCAGCATCTGACTGATTTCTCCACAGGGTCTATTAGCTCTGTAAGGGCAGGGACAGTGCCCTGTTCACCACTAAATGGCCGGCCCCAGCCCCGAGGTACTCGTGAGAGGTACTCAGGAAGTATTTGTTGAATGCAAGGATGAGTGAAAGAGAGCAGGGGCTGGGGGGGGGGGGAGGGGGAGGGGTCTGGAAGGCCTCCAGAGACTAGACTGTCCTCTCGGGGCCCCGGTGGGAGTCAGCCTGCTCGGGACGGAGGGGTGAGGAGTGGCACGCAGGCTGGCACTCACTGCCACACTGGCCGTGTAGTTTGGCCTCACATCCACTGAGAGAGGGTGAAACCAGGCTGACAGACAGCTGTCTGGAATCATTCAGTGTGTCACTGATTCCTTACCCTGGCTTGAGGGCCGCGTTAAAGGAAGCTTGGGAAATTGTTTCAACCAGCTTGCCTCGCCGGGGCCTGACATCATGCAGCCCTCTACTGTGGTTTGGTGATTAGGGAGCTTGCCTGTCGCCCATTCTCCATCACACAAGCCCAAATCAGGCATGTCTTCCTCTAGTTCACGCATGGAACCAAAACATCCTGGCCCTGGTTTTACTTTCCCTCGTAAGCCCTTGTGCTTCCCTGACTGAGGGTCCTTCTGAAATCCTAGAGGTTTGTTCCCAAGTGGTGTATTCCATACATAGCCTGAAGTGGGATTACAGTAGAGATAAATAAAAGATTAGTTTCCGAGTTTCGGGACTAAATAAAGGATCAGATTCTTAGTGATTGGGAGATAAAAGGAATTTTGGGGTTTAACTGACTCAGAAGCAGTTTGGGGCAGTGGGTGGGACCTGGAGCTCAGTTTTCCCTGGGGTTTTTTTGTGGATCTCCCTCACTACCCACCCTAGCCATCTGGTTTCACTTCTGAAACAGGCTGAGGCAGCTAGGGCAGCAGGAAGCCCAAGCAAGGAGGCTGATCAGAGCCTCTGACCGGGCTGGGTGATGAATTAGGAATGGCTGAGCATAACTGGCCCTTATGCTGGATTTGGAGTCTTCCTGGTCCCACTGGAGTGTAATGTCCAGGTAACACTTGGCTTCTCTGGAAGATATTCTGCATGACAATCATAACTCTCTAGAACATCACTAACAACTTAAGATTAAGCAAAAGCGGCCCTCAGGCATTGGATATACTTACTCTTCTGTCTTGCTTGTTTCTCTTTAGGGCCTGAGAGATTTGGTGCAGCAAGTTAGAAGGGAGAGTGGAGAAGATTCCTGGAAGCAGAGACAGATGAATATCTGAATGGGGAGGGTGCACTACAAAAAAAAGAAAGAGAAAAAGAGAGCAACTCAAGAAGCACTTGCCCTGTACCATGCTGTGGCCTGACAATCACCAGCTGGTGTTCTGAATTCTGAGCCCAGGAGACCAGAGGAAAACCAGGCTGTGTCCATCGAGCTTTATTTATAAAAGCAAGAGAGTCCAGCATGGCCTCCATGTCCCAGTGGCTAAAGGTACAAAGATCTCCTCTTTTAAAGTATAAGAGTTCAGTTAGGGCTTCCCTGGTGGCGCAGTGGTTGAGAATCTGCCTGCCGATGCAGGGGACACGGGTTTGAGCCCTGGTCCGGGAAGATCCCACATGCCGCGGAGCAACTAGGCCCGTGAGCCACAACTACTGAGCCTGCGTGTCTGGAGCCTGTGCTCCGCAACAAGAGAGGCCGCGACAGTGAGAGGCCCGCGCACCGCGATGAAGAGTGGCCCCCCCTCGCCGCAACTGGAGAAAGCCCTTGCACAGAAACAAAGACCCAACGCAGCCAAAAATAAATAAATAAAAATTTAAAAAAAAAAAAAAAAGAGTTCAGTTAGCTGAGAATTTAATGACTGTAGGACAGAGAATTCCCCATTGGCTTGAAATAATTAAGGGGTTGCTCCTGATGGATTTATGTTAACAGGATGTATCTGTAGTAGTAGTAGTAGTAGTAGTAGTAGTAGTAGTAGTAGTAGTAGTAGTAGTAGTAGTAGTAAAGAAAAATGGGCATCATTTTATGAGAATTTATGGCGCAGTTGTAAGCCCATGTCATGTGTTAACTTGTTTAAGCCTTATAAGAAGCACATGAAGTTAACAGAACTTGTTAGCTGTGGGAAGAAGACCCTGGGAGGAAAAGGAAAGGATCATAATTTTTTTTTTAACTGGATTTATTTTGAATTTTCAACAAGGGCTCAAAAATCCAACTATCTCTTTATAATTCATGAATTTGGCCTGAATGATGATGATGACAGGGGATGAACGGGACTGTGAAGTAAAGTAGTATCATCCAAAGATACGCTGTAACCAGTTGCCTACTTGCAAGCGACATTATCACACCCGGAAACATCAGGATGAAACATTTCAATTTCCATCTAATACATGGGTGTTTGCAAAGATCTCTATGTTTACCAACATGCAGGAAAAAATCCCAAATATTTGATTGTTTTTCACTTTCCACTCCGTTGTTTTGGGAAGCATGTAGTGTCTCTCTCTCTCTCTCTCTCTCTCTCCCCCTCCCCACCCCCCGCTTCCCTCTCTCTCCCTCTCTCACTCACACACACACACCCCCACACATACCACCACCACCACCACAACCAGAGCACCCTGGCTGAGCCCCAGCCAACCTGCCTCCTGGCTGCCCTTCCTCAAGGATCCTGGCCTGAGGCTTGTGGACAGAGCTGGGTAAAGCAACACATGATCTGAACGGGATACCTGGTGATGAGCAGCCTTGGCAACCTAGACCCCCAACATTCCCACTGTACTTGAGATAAAAGGAGAAGTGCCCCTGACCTGGCTGCTTTCTACGGGGGCCTCGCAGGTCAGAGCGTAGACACCTAAGAGCATCGGCCAGCTGAGGACTGGGCCTCGCACGGAGGCAGTCAATGAGGAGAGGAGGGAGCCGTCCTTCCAGGTGACCCCCTCACAGATGCAGTGGCTCTGGGAACTCCAAAGTGGGAACTCAACTCCCAGAGAACAACTGGCAACAAGCTGAGGCCTCTCTATTTACAAATTCTACTCTGAGCCTCTCAATTCTGGAGCTACATTTCCCACAGAGTGAACGCTGGACCACCTGCAGCAGAATTCCCAGGAAAGCCTGTTGAACCTGTGAATTCCTAGGTCCCACCCCAGGCATCCTGGATCAGCTCCCGGCACTAGGGTGCAGGAATCTGCATGTTGAAAGGGCTCCCTAATCAGCCTTATGCTCCATAAAGACTGGGAACCACTTCTTTAGAGATGTATTTCACCAGGTCGTAGTTTCTTCCATTTCTACAGGTTTCATATTTTACTCTGCTTGAATTCAACAAAAATTCACGGAGAGCCTGCTAACCAGACCCTGTTCCAGGTACAGAGGGTGCAGCACTGACAGGGACCCAGACCCTGCCGTCAGGGAGGTTGCAGTGATTTCAGTCTCGCAGCAATGCCAACAGCCACAGCACATTAGGACTTTTTTTACAAATGAGAAGGCAGGACTCAGAGAGTATAAACAACTTACCCAAGGTCACACAACTGCTAGGTGATATTTCTAGAGCTAGAATCCACTCCCCTCGTTTCGGACCCACGATCTTTGCACTGCCCCTCAGAACATTAAAGGCTCAGTTGGTAGAGTGAAAGCTGGAAGGACCCTTAGCAGACAACTAACTGTTCCAGGAATATCCAAGAGGTTTTGTCATTTCAACTCTAACCAGTTGACAGTGATTGCCTCTACTTGTAAGGGAGGGCTCTGCAGCTACATCCAGGATCAGTGACAAAGATGCTGCAACTGACTAATCACATCTACAGTGGGTACAGAACCAGGGAGTGGCTGCACACGGACTACATGTGCACACTGGTCCTGCATATGGACAAATCCCCCATTTTATTGATGGGGAAACTGAGGTCCAGAGAGACAGAAGTCATCCAAGTCTCAGACCCGGTACTGGACTAGAACCAAGGTCTCTAAGATTCTAGTCAAGGGCTCTTTACACTATCCAGTGCTGCCTTTCCCATGCAGCCAAGATGATTAAACTGAGAAATGGACCAAAGTGTCAGGAATCAAAGACTTTCTGGTGTTGGTACAAAGGGTCCTGTGGAGCCCAGGGGAAGGAAAGGAGGCTGAAACGGTAGGAGGACTGACTAGGGAGACGGCCCCTCCCATTTCTCCCCTCCCAATGGTGGAAGGAAGAAACCCACATTACTGAGCCCTCATCTGTGCCAGGCACTGTGCTAACTACATCAATTACCCCATTTAATCCTTTCAATCACCCCATGAGGAAGCTCCACGCAGAGGAGGAATCAGGGTGGGAGAGGTTAAGTGACTGAGCCAAGCTCACATAACCCAAGTGGCTGAGCCAGGACAGGCTCCCAGGTCGTTGTGGCTCTACAGCCCACCCATGATCACACAGTGGGGCTTAGAGCACATGCTTTGGGTCAGAAAGACCTTATTTTGAGTCCCAACTTTACCACATGCTGGCTCTGTAACCTTGGGCAAGTGCCTTAACCTCTCCATGCCTTAGTTTTTTCATCTGTAAAATGGAGACATAGCAGGGCTTAGCTCAGAGAGTTGTTGTTATAGTATTAAAAGAAATAATATATGGGAAGCACTAAGCCGTAGTATATAGTAAATGCTCAATAAACGGTAGCTCTTACTGTTGCCCTCACCACTGCCCTGGGCGTATCACCTGGACACCTGTCACCCAGTGCTGGCCTGGACATCCCTCTTGGACAAGGTTCCATCCTGAGCTCATCATGTTCATTTCATTTTTCCTACAGCTGGAGTTAGGACCCCAGAGCCCCATTTGCAAATATATGCAGGTACTATATAAATCACAGGGGAGCAGATCTTTGGAGAAGTTAGGAAGCCTGTTACCCACAGACAGACTCACCTCAGAACAACTGCCACAAGATGGCAGCCTAAGAAGTAGCCACAAATCAGCAGAGCTTTTCTAAGCCAGGCCACAGCCTGTCGGATGGGGTCTCCCCAGCTGTGTTCACAGTGACCAGAGGGCCTGGCTGTGCGCAAGAACCTCTTTAGGGCACTTCCTGAGGCGGTCGCTGCTTTCCTGACCTCATTAGGGACAGTTAGCACATCAAAGAAGGGTGGTTGGAGTTGTAACCTAAGAAAGTGAGGCGTTGTGCTTTTATTTACTCTTAGGTGCCCAAGAACAAGTGATGAGTTTCTTTTAAGCTTTTTTTTTTTTGACTGTGTTGGGTCTTCATTGCTGCGCGCGGGCTTTCTCTACCTGTGGCGAGCGGGGGCTACTCTTCATTGCGGTGCACGGACTTCTCACTGCGGTGGCTTCTCTTGTTGCGGAGCATGGGCTCTAGGCGTGCGGGCTTCAGTAGTTGTGGCGCGCAGGCTCAGTAGTTGTGGCACATGGGCTTAGTTGCTCCGCGGCATGTGGGATCTTCCCGGACCAGGGCTCGAACCCGTGTACTCTGCATTGGCAGGCGGATTTTTAACCACTGCGCCACCAGGGAAGCCCCGAGTTTCTTTCAAATGCCTTTTTTTGACAAACTTATGGTTACCAGGGAGGAAAGCGGGAGGGGGGGGACTAAATTGGGAGATTGGGATTGACATATACACACTGCTATATATAAAATAGGTAACTAATAAGGACCTACTGTACAGCACAGGGAACTCTTCTCAATACTCTGTAATGACCTATATGGGAAAAGAATCTAAAAAAGAGTGTATATATGTATAACTGATTCACTTTGCTGTACACCTGAAACTAACACAGCCTTGTAAATCAACTACTGTATGCTCCAATTAAAACTTTTTTTAAAGATATAAAGAAAGAAAGAAATATGGGCTTCCTTGGTGGCACAGTGGTTAAGAATCTGCCTGCCAATACAGGGGACATGGGTTCAAGCCCTGGTCCGGGAAGATCCCACATGCCACGGAGCAACTAAGCCCATGTGCCACAACTACTGAGCCTGCGTGCCACAACTACTGAAGCCCGCACACCTAGAGCCTGTGCTCTGCAACAAGAGAAGCCACTGCAATGAGAAGCCCGCACACCACCACGAAGAGTAGCCCCCACTCACCACAACTAGAGAAAGCCCGTGCGCAGCAACAAAGACCCAACGCGGCCAAAAATAAATATAAATAAAATAAATTTTTAAATATATGTTTAAAAAAAAAAGAAAGAAAGAAATGCCCTTTTTAAATTAAGGGCTCCAAACAATATACCTAAATAAAAATGTTACTAAAAGGCATTGGTTTCTATTTTCTATGTTTGGAAGTCAGATGCAAAGAAGTGGTGGACTTAGAGGGCCCAGAGCCCCTGCAGTGGGTCCCAGTATGTGCCAGCATCTCCTCTGACTCCCTCATCCAAGGAGGAGGAGCACCCCCAGCTTCATTCACTCCACACACTGGCATTTGTTGTGCTTTATGTGCATTACCTGATTGAGTCCTCCTCACACAACCTTACGTAAGTAAGATAACTACTATTGTGGTCCCCATGTTATAGGTGAGAAAACTGAAGCTCAGTGATGTTAAGTGACGTGCACAGAGTTCTCAGCCAGCAAGTGGTAGGTCCAGGAGGCAGACTTAGCCTCTCCTACTCCAGTACTTAATTTCTAACACCTCCAAGGTCAGACCTCTCCTGCTGCTCAAAGAATTCCTAAGCACCCATAAAGGCCCAGACAATGAAGGTGAGGAGTGGAAAAACCATGGTCTCTGCTCTTAAGGGCCTTCCATCTATTGGGGGCAGGAACAACAGAGTTGTCACCATGTGGCTGGGATAGTTTTCTTGGAGAAGAATCTTAGGAGAGGAGGTTCTGAAACCAAAGCTTGCACCAAAAGCCCAGGTCCTGGGGCTCCTTCCCGCGGCCCACTTCCACCAGAATCCCAAAAAGTCACCATTTTGACTAGTATTTCACTGGAACAGGCAATGGGGGAGGGCTGGGCCATGCTCTGATGACAGAGCCGGCATGATGTAACCTTGACTTGACCTTGCTGTCTACCCACGGATGTCCTGGTCCAGAGGTAACACAATCTGTCACCTTAGGCAGGAGCCAATATCAAGAATGGGGTTGAAATCATCGTGTTTCCCCCTGTGAACTGCTGTGACCAAGAGAAGCACTTTCAAAGGGCAGCTGATAAAATTGCTGTTTTGACCCTCCTTTTAGCTGAAAACCAGACACCATCAAAATAGCTTTTCTTTTTATTAGCTACATTATTGGAGAAATAGTGAGGGATTGATTTCATAATTGATTCTCCGAATAAAGATAATGTCTGTGGAGTAAACAGGCAAGAGCTGACCAAGGATGGATACAGTGTGTGTGTGTGTGTGTGTGTGTGTGTGCGCGCGCGCGTGTGTGTGCGTGCATGTGTGTGTGTGTGCACGCGTGTGTGTGTGTGTGCGTATTCGCCTGTCCTATTGTGTGGCTGTGTCTCATCTCAGAGCATGTGATCCCCTCAGACCCTCTGTTTAGTCTCCATAGACAAGACCTCTCTGCCCCCAGACCTCATGGAACGCAGTCATCCAAGCACATCACCCCTGATTTCAGCCTGAAAAGTAGCAAGCTCTAATGGAGCAGCCATTATTATCAACAGCCTCCAGAATGAATTAAAAGTTTAAAATAAAGTTATTCACTTACTTAAGTATTCAACAAATATTCACTGAGGCCAAGGTGTTGGGGACACAAAAGTCATCAAAAAAGCTAGTCCCCGCCCCTGTATAAGCTAGTGAAGGAGGCAGACATAAAACAAATAATCGCGTAAGCAAAAATAAATTACCAATAAATTAAAAATAAAAAGAATAAATTACCAGAGATGATGGGAGCTTGCCTAAAGGGGTGGCAATGGAGATGGAAAGGAGAGGACAGGATGGACGGGTACGTAGAAGGTTAGACCAAGCATGTTGCTAATGCACAAGGGCAGTGGGGGAGGGAGGAGTCCAGCATGAGTGCCGGTGCCATTCGCTGGGCTTGGGCCCCTGCAGAAAGACCAGGCTGCGGGCGGAGGTGGTTGTGAGTTTAGTCTTGGGCATGTGAAACCCTGAGTGCCTTGGAGTCATCCAAGGCAGATGTCAGATGAGTCACTGCAGTATAGGTTTGAGGCTCCAAGAAACAGTCTGGCCTGAAAATAGAAATTGGCGAGTCAGGTGATGATGGAAGCCCTGGGCGTGGATGAGGCTGCCTGGGTAGAAAGGATGGACTGAGAAGAGAATCGGATGCAGAACTAGGTCTTGAGGAGCTCTACCACTGGGCTACCCTTGGGGCCTCCGCAGTAACAAGAGATTCCAATCACACTGCCACCACTTCAGTGGCATGATTTCCAGCTCTGCCAGGTACCTCGTGTGCACCCTGAATCCAGTTACTTAACCTGTCTGAGCCTCCGTGTCCCACACCCCACACATTCTGTGCCAGTCTTTAATCTCTCCCCTTTTCCTGCTTCCCCACCTACGCCCCATCCCTGCCTCAAAACCTCCTCCACTCCCAGCCCTCGGCCCCAGCCCCTCAGTGGAAGGGAACGAGAGCTACAAAACTAGCTGTTTCCCTTTGGAGAGGTTCTCAGGCCTGGGTGTTCTTTGGAGTCACCGGGGAACTTCACAGGACACCAATGCCCAGTCCAACCCAGAGACGCTGATGTCATTGATCTGGGTGGTCTGTGCAGTGTGGACTTTTCAAAGCTCCCCAGGTGGTATTAATGTGCAGCCAGGGTTGAGAATCACTAGTTTAGAACCAAGAAAGCCAGATTGCCAACACTGTCGAAATCATCCTCTCACCTTGTACGCAACACATGACAGTAAGGGTTTCTCAAGCATCGCAACTGGCAGCTCTGATTGGGCTCCTGTGTTTCAAGACCACGACCATCTTTGACTTAGGAGGCGGGCACTCCTCCCCTCAGCATCAGTGATCTGTGACACTTAGGGACTAAGAGCCCAGACTTGGGCATCAGACAGCCTGAGTCCCAGCTCCTTCTCTTACAGGCTGTTTCAGTCCATTCAGGCTATAACATAATACCACAGACTGGGTTCTTTATAAACAACAAACATTTCTTTCTCACAGTTCTGGAGGCTGGGAAGATCAAGGTGCCGGCAGATCTGGTGTCTGATGAGAGCCCACTTCCTGGTATACAGCCTGTGCCCTCTCGCTCTGTCCTCACATGGTGGAACGGGCAAGGGAGCTTTCTCGGGCCACTTTTATAAGAGCACTAATTCCACTCATGGAAGCTCTGCCCTCATGACCTAACCACCTCCCAAAGGCCCCTCCTAATATCGTCACATTGGGCATTATGGTTTCAACATATGAATTTTGAGGGGACACGAAGATTCAACCTATAGCACAGGCCTTGGGATTGGGCAATAAGCAAAGCTTTCTGAGCTTCAGTTTCCCCCCCTGTAAGACAAGGAACATAGTTATGTGCAGTGTGGGGCTGTCACAGCAGGACTAAAGCTCCTCTACACACGGTACCCACTCACAGAAAGCTCCTCTACACACAGTACCCGCTCACAGAAAGCTCCTCTACACACAGTACCCACTCACAGAAAGCTCCTCTACACACAGTACCCACTCACGGAAAGCTCCTCCACGCACGGTACCCGCTCACGGAAAGCTCCTCCACGCACGGTACCCGCTCACGGAAAGCTCCTCCACGCACGGTACCCGCTCACAGAAAGCTCTCAGTAAATTGCTACAGATGGAACTTTTATCACCAGCAAAGTTCCTTCTACCTTCCATGGGCTCTCTCTCTTCCTTCTCCCCTCCTTTATTCTCTGGATACCTCCTTGTTTCCCCAAAATGTCGAACAGAGCCAGGGACATAGGACACATCCAATAAATAACAATAGTTATCACTTATTAAATATCAACTCTGTGTTGACCTCTTTACTAGTTCAGACTTTAGCACAGACGCTCACGTCAACAGCACGAGGCAACTGCTCTACCCCCTCTTCATGAGGTTCTGGGAATTTAGGCAATGAAGCTGCCCACAGCGACAGGCAGGCGGTGGCAGTACAGGCCTGTCTGACTCTAGAGACACAGTTCTCCCCTGTCCCTGTCCTAGAACTGCGACATACTGTGCTTTACAACTTCCTTATTGGTCCACCTGTATATTCAGATTATTTTAAAATCATAGAATCTTAATTTAAATACCTGCAATTAGGGTTTCCCTGGGGGCTCAGTGGTTAGGAATCCGCCTGCCAATGCAGGGGACATGGGTTCGAGTCCTGGTCCGGGAAGATCCCACATGCCGCGGAGCAACTAAGCCCGTGGTCCACAACTACTGAGCTTGCGCTCTAGAGCCCGTGAGCCACAACTACTGAGCCTGTGTGCCACAACTACTGAGCCCACGCGCCACATCTACTGAAGCCCCCGTGCTCTAGAGCCTGTGCTCCGCAACAAGAGAAGCCACTGCAATGAGAAGCCCGTGCACTGCAACAAAGAGTAGCCCCCGCTTGCCGCAACTAGAGAAAGCCCACGCTCAGCAACGAAGACCCAACGCAGCCAAAAATAATAAATAAATAAAAATAAATTCTAAAAAAAAAAATAAATAAATACCTGCAATCTTTAAAATCATGGAACGTTAGTTTAAATGTTAAACTGTGCTCCACAGGGCCTTAGGGTTCCGTGGGGTACCGTGCCGTGCTTTGGGAATCACGCGGACCAGCTCTGAGACCTCCAGTCCCCCCTTTAACGTGTGCAACCCCTCTCCCATCTAAGGGGGAAATCACCAGTTTTACAGATGAGGAAACTTCCAGTTACTCGGGCCGAGGCCCCACTGCCCCCAGAAGGCACATGACTTCCCTAGTGCAGGGCTCACTCCCCTGGCCTACGCCACCATCTTTGCAACCGCAGGGCCCTTCCTCCGCCTGGTGGGCTGCCATTAGGACATGGCGGGTGGAGCCCACCCCACAGGCCATGAGGCCTCACTGCCCTGCTTGTACTCGATTCCCGGGTCATCCCTATCAACCCCGCTGGCTGTGGTGTCAGAAAGTGCAGGCCTGCACTGAGAGCCGGCTCACCCTGAGCTGCAGGGCCGCCCGCTGGAGCCCCCTGTTTATTTTCCTTCCTGAACACACTGGTGACTCGGTGTTTGAAAAGCTCCAATGAGGCTGGAATGAGAGTCCACAGGAGAATGGACAGTCACCTCACAGAGGTCTGCTGGTGATTTGGAATGTCCTTCAGAAGGCTTTTTAATAAACTTTGTTTGTATCTGCCTTGATGAGGAACACATTTGCCTGGGACCGGGCAGGGATGTTTGGTTTCGAGGCTTCCCTTTCTTGGCCTTAGAAGTTCTTGGTGGCAGTGGCTGCCTGCAGGCCCTTGGGACTCCCCTGTGGAGGGGTGACCTGCCTCTGGCTTTGTCCCAGTAACTTTAGTCGTGCTACACTCCTGGCCCCTGGTGTCCCTGATAAACTCCAGAGCTCAAAGTGCAGGGTCAGAAAGGTTTGAAAGTTCAACAGGAAAAAAGGTCCCATCACCTTTTTTCTAAGGAGCTTCCAGACTCAGCACTGGAATTTGTTTTTTTAATCCATCAAGTAATGTCTCTTTGACTCCTGCCTCTCTCAGCCCCCTGCTTTTCCAGCCTACATCAATTGTGAGAATTAGTTTCAGTAGCTTACACACACAGCAGTTCCTGGCCAAGAACCCCCACTAGAAAGAGGAGAACATTTAGGGGCCTGTTCCTCCCACTGGGTTTACCTCCTAGGCAGGAGTAGGCAGTGACCAGCTGCTTTCCCAGGCTCCCCACATGTGGTAAGTGCCCTGAAACGCTGTGCTGACCTGTTCTATTTGGCCAGAAAGGGATGAGCATTCAGCCCCAGGTGCTCTGTGGTCTGAGATACATGCACATTGATCAACCGTCTGAAGAAAGGGTGGCAATGCCACCATTGCTGGTACTTCTTATTCCTGTTTGACTCTGGTGTGCACAAAGCAGAAAACGGTCCAGGTGAGACAGTTAGGTTGGCGCAGTAATTCCAGGTCAGGGGACAGGAAGGAAGCAGCAGGGTCAAGCTCCTGCCCCATTTATTCAGGGTGACCTCCCACCATGTAACAAATACCCACCCTGACTGACCCAATTGGCAAAAATAATAACAGCATGGCGGAGGGGCAGCAAGAAAGAGACCAGGTAAGAAGCACACTACAGTTGACAAAGACCAAAGTCTGTGACCTGCTGGGGGTCAGGGCAGTGCCAAGGAAAAGGGTTTCCTGTCGGTCTCTGGAGTCACACACTACAAACAGTGGGTTTAAAACCCAGCTCTGCTCCTTCCCGGCTGTGTGCCCTGGGGCAAGTTGCTTAGCCTCTCCTGGCTTCAGTTTTCTTCTCTGTGAAATGGGGATGACAGTACTTTCCTTGAAGGGTTGTTTTTATGGTTAGAAAATAATATATGATGTATATGTATATAAACGCATAGAAAAGAATCTGGAAGGATAAAACTCAAAGTTGGGAGACGGGTAAGAGAGTGGGAAGGGGATTGAAGGTGGGAGAGAGAGGGAGGGGCTTCCACTTTCACCAGGCAGATAAAGATAACTGTGTGAGGGAAGAGAGAGAGAGAAGAAAAACTATGTGTGTGAGTTATTTTATAATATGCTTAGCACATTGCACACAGTAAATGTTTAATAAATAGTAACTACTGTTACTCATTTTTCTCTCAAAAGTCTTAGATACTTAGATACTTACGGATACTTAAGGGCCTGTCACCATCAAAAGTCCCTTGTCGAAGTCCCTTTTGATTCTGATCTAGGACAGAGGAAGGAGTGTCAGTCAAAGGGCCCCTAATCCTTTCTTTATTTTGGTTCAAACCACCAACAGGAGAGGAAGCTAGATGTGTGGACACTCCGTGGATCACCTTCTTGTTATGAAATCCAAGTGTGAGCAGTTCCCGCCTGGCTAGCAAGCCTACAGCCTCTCTTCCGGCCTCAGCTGGAGCCCCTCTTGGGCTGTGCTCTCGCCCGGCCCAGGCAGCCTCCCTCCCAATGCCATCCTGGAGGGGCAGCTCAGATATGCAGTACAAAAACACCCCAGCAGCGGCCTATTCCATAACATCACGTGTCCAAATAAATGGAGCTGTTGACTCAGGCTAATTAGATGAGGGGCCTTTCCTAAAGAGCAATCTGTGTGAGGCTAAGAAAAACAGGATTCTCGGCAGACTTAGGCTCCTAATCCCTGGCTTCCCCAGCAGAGCCATGGCCTGGAAGAGCTGGGGGGCCTCCCAGAGATGCCCTGTCAGGAGCTGGCCAGAAGGCTGCATTCTTGTTCTGCTGGCTGCCTCCAGCCTGGTTCATCCCCCTTGGGCAGGAGCATGGGGGCCTCAGGGTCTCAGTGGGGCCAAGGCCCAGGCTGAGGGCGTCCCTGGGGCTGCACACCTGAGCTGTGGGCAGCTGGGGTTGATGAAGGAGCCCCACAATCCCCTCATCGTCACCCCAGATGGGCTTACTGTGACCCCAAGAGGCGGGTACCATTCAAGCTGTGGCCACCCAGGCTCACTTTCCAAGTGGAAATTGATTAAAGGCAGAGATGGGTTTATGGGGAACCCCCCCTCACACACACACGCACACGTGCACACGCACACACACCACCAGCACACAAAAGAAAAAGCAGAAAAATAAAAGGGGGTGTGTTATAAGGCATCTGCAAAGGGGCCAGCCACCTCGCCAGGCCCACACTATCTTGCATTCACATCTCTTTTGTGAGTGCCTGTGAGCAGGGACCTTGTTCAAGTCACCTCTCCAAGTCACCTTAGGGATAGTCAAAATCCAGGGCTCGCCGTGAGGACTAAATCTGGAAATTTGTGCGAAGGGCTTGGCCCCTTGCCCAGCCTATAGCAAATGCTTTATCAGCGGTCTACCAGTGTCCGTGAGGCTTGTGGGGCAAGGAGTGGGTTGGAGCTCTGGTTCCTGCCTGAACGTGGGGAGCTTAATGAGACAGACATTAGGAAGGGGCCCAGGGCCCCTCAGCTAAAAGCCAGGAGAACTGGAGTTCAGAGGACAGGGAGCAATTACAGCAAAGGTCAGAGAAGCCTTTCCCAGAGGAGCTGAAATTCCCAGCGGGCCATGAAGGGACAGGCAGGATTTGGGTAGGTGGAGAAGAGAGGGGATGACATTCAGGTGGGGGAACAGCAAATGCCAATGTGGGAAACCAGAAAGGAGCCCAGCAGAAGCAGAATGTCTGCAGGGGGCCAGCGGGAGAGGAGGTTAGCTTGTCAGAGCAGACAGCTGGGCCTCGAGTGGCCAAACAAGGCCCTTGATGGAGGGATGGGGCCCGAAAAGGAAGTTCTACAAGTTTCACCTCACTGGCTGCCACACAGGGCCAGCCTGGTCCCGCCCCCTTGCCTCTGCTCACGAAGTCCCACCACCCCTCATGCCTCCTAGGCTTATCCTCCCATCTGCCCTCATACACACCCAAAACTCGCCTTCCCCAAGAAGCCTTCTGTATGGGTTTGGGAGCCAGACTGGGCTTGAGCAAGTCACTTAACTTCAACAGACCTCCTCTTTATACTCATACTTGCTTATCTGTGAAATGGGAAAAGTACCTACCTCTGTGGCTATACTGAGATGAAAGTAGATAAGGTATGTAGAGTGCCTAGGAGGTGTCTGACACAGAGTGAGGAGGTTCTCAGTAAACATCTGTGGTATGAACGGATCCAAAGCCATGGAACCTGCAAACCTTCCTCCACTCCACAAAGAAAGGCCTTCTCTCCATGCTGTGAAACCCTAATCCCTTCTTTCCTCCCCACACTTGCTGGTGTAGGCTCCCCACTGGCACGCCTTCCCTTCCCAGCCTAAGCCGATCCCCCATGGAGGCCCAGCTCAAGGCTCAGCTCAGGATCCTCAGGCCTGCCACCACATGGCCTCCTAACGGTATACTAGCATTATTCACTATTCTCTCAGAGGGCGGATCCAGCCACCCGCTCCTTGGGGGCAGAGAACAGTCCACCTTCTCGCCACAGCACCCAGGACAAAGCTGGGGACAGGCTGCATGCTGCGCAGGGGCTGCCACTCGAATAGCTTCAAGGACCAGGCAGGTAACATAAGTGAGGGATGCAAGCATGGTGACGTACAGCAGGGCATGGCGGGGCGTGTGGCAAGCTGGAGAGCCCTGCTGTGTGCTGCGTGGTCGATCGAGTTGCACAGGGAAGAGGCTCTTTAGAGACAGAGTACTAGATCCGTTGGTCGCCAGGTGACTGTAAGCCAAGTGGCTTCCCTCTCTCTGGACCACAGGGACATTGTCTGTCCAAAGAGGCCAATAAACCCTTTCAGGCAGTTCCTAAGCTGTGAAAAAGATCAAATGAGTTGGTGCTTCTGAGAACACTTTGAAAGCCTGAGGCCCTGTGGCGACCTGAGGGACCATGTTTAGAAGTCCTAACGTTTTCCCCAGACCAGGCCCCAAATCTCAGATGATCAGGAACAGGTGTATGGTTAGGGGAGCTTAAAAGGCCCCTGCTGCCCTGCTGGGAGCCGCCTCCTATCTCCCCAGGATCTCTGGCGGCCCTGGCTCCACAAGGGGGTGGTAATTGGGTCCCTCTGGAAAACAGCAGAGGCGGCTTAGGGCAGCTGGAGGCGGCAGAAACCCTATCCCCTCCAGAGCCCTGACATTCTCATCAGCTCCTTTCCCGCCCACCAGCCAGGGCTGCAGCTTCCTGGGGCCACCTGGCTTCCTGCCTGTCCCTGTCCCCATGGCTCCATGCTGATCCCCTCCACTGCCTTGGCAGAGGCCAGTGACTGGAGATGCCCCATGGCTGTCTTCACTCCAAGGTCTTGGTGGCAGCTGCCAAATAGCACAGTGACCTCCTCAACCCCAGTTCCAGTGTCACTCACCTCCTGAGGCAGGGGGGAACTGAGCCCCAAACTGTGGCCCAGCCTAACCCCAGACACTGAGGCCAGCTGTCGCTGGTCACCAGGAGCACAAGCTGCTCGTGAACAAGTATGCTCCTGGCTTTGCATCAAAGATGCTACTATGATAGTTACCAGGGCTCAAGCACCAGCTATTTGCCCAGCACTTTCAAAGTCCTTCCAACAGCTCCAAGAGGCAGTGTTATTATACCCATTTTTCAGATGGGAAAACTTCAGCTCATAGAGATTAGGTAACTTGCCAAGGTGCAGAAATAAAATTCACCCCAAGTTCTGACAACAAGCTACATGCTTGTGCTATCAAAATGCCACACGGGGCTTCCCTGGTGGCGCAGTGGTTGAGAATCTGCCTGCCAATGCAGGGGACACGGGTTCGAGCCCTGGTCTGGGAAGATCCCACATGCCGCAGAGCAGCTGGGCCCGTGAGCCACAATTACTGAGCCTGCGCGTCTGGAGCCTGTGCTCTGTGACAAGAGAGGCCGCGATAGTGAGAGGCCCGTGCAATGCGATGAAGGGTGGCCCCCGCTTGCCACAACTAGAGAAAGCCCTCGCACAGAAACGAAGACCCAACACAGCCATAAATAAATAAATAAATAATTTTTTTTAAAAAAATGCCACACGCGTTCACTTCACAAACTTTTACTGAGCACCTACTATATGCCAATCTCAGAGCACAGAGAATATAATGATGCACAAAACAGACATGCTCCCTGCCTGCATGACACATAGAGTAAGAGGAGAAATAGACACTAAGGGTCAAATCAGAGAACTATATAAGCATAAATAATGATAAATGCTGTAGGAGAACTGTGTGGGGATCAGTCCTCAATGATGAATCAGTGTTAACCAGGAGAAACCAGGGTGCTGAGTGGCAGGTGGGCGGAGGGAGTCTTCCAGATGCAGAGAACAGCATGAGCTGGGAAGGAGAAACACCAGGGTGGCTGGAGTGCAGGTAGCCCAGGGAGAGAGCCTCAGAGGAGGCTGGGTGGCCGGCAGGGCCAGACCACTCTGGACTTTATAGGCGAACATAAGGATTTACTGTTGCCCCCAAGCATTCCCCCAACAAGTCACGGTGGGAGCAAGAGAATCTGGTTGGCATAACTCAAGACCCACCAGGGCTGCAGCGTGGGTATGGATTGTTCACACTCACGCACACACACACACACACACACACACACACACATACACACGCCTCCTGCCCATCCAATCCAATCATCCTCCCTTCTAGAGTCAAGGCTCCTGTGGGCCAAGCTCATCGTCAGACCCAATCCAGGACAGGGCCCTTGTCACATCCATATCAGGTCAGGAGCCCAGCAAACTTCTCTGAGCGGAAATGTCCTAAACCCCAAGCCCCACCTAGGTGGAGCCAAAACTATCACATCCCAGCAAGGGAGTGCAGCAGGTCCCAAAGACAGTGTGATTGAAAGCAGGTTCACTAGAGATTCACAAAGTGTGAAGCTGAAAATCCAGTGTCAGCAAAGTAACAATCTTGGTTACTGGTTCACTTTTTTCCACAGACTGAAATAAATGTCTCCATCTTCTTCAAATCAATCAACTTTCATCACCATCCAACGTCTGTACTAAACGAGTGCTCATTATCCCATTCTCTTCACTTTTCTCTATGTTTAAATCTTTCAAAAACTTTTTTTAAAGTTGGGGAGACTTATATTACCTCTGTGGAGAGCAACTTGGCAATATCTGTCAAAATTACATGTGCATGAACCCTTTAATCTGGCAATTCCACTTCAAAGGCTATACTCACACATGCAAAATTAGATATATATTTTTTTAAAGGACCAGAGGAAGATGCCACTGCCTGCTGTATACACATCTGTTTCTAAATGCATAAAATAGCTCAAAAAGATATACAAGAAGCTGGTATTATTGGATGCCTGTGAAAAGGAACTGACTGGTTACACAGTGCGGCGTGAAAGACTTGTGTACTTGTTAAATTTTGAACCGTGTGTCTGTATTATCTGTTCAGTGAATTAGGATATATATGCACAACGGAATACTACTCAGAAATAAGCGGGAGTGAACTATGGATTCACTCAACAACATGGATGAATCTACCAAATATTATGCTGTGTATACAGAAGCCAGATACAAAAGACCACATACAGTATAATTCCACTTATATGAAACTCCAGAAGGACAAATCTAATCTCTAGTGACAGAAAGAAAATCAGTGGCTCGCTGGGGCTGGGAGTGGTGTGGGGGATTGACTAAACAAGGACACAAAGGAACTTTTTAAGGTGATGTAAGTGTTCTATACCTTGACTAAGGTGTTCATTACATGGGTGTTTAAATGTGTCAAAATTCCTCAAAATATACACTTAAAATGGGTGCACTTTATTGTATGAAAATGATACCTCAGCGGAGTTGATCTTTCAAAGAGGAAAATACATGCACGTGGGGACTTCCCTGGTGGTCCAGTGGTTAAGAATTGGTCTTGCAATGCAGGGGATACCAGTTTGATCCCTGGTCGGGAAACTAAGATCCCACATGCCACGGGGCAACTTAGCCCGCGCGCCACAACTAGAGAGCCCACGCGCTCTGGAGCCCGCGAGCCACAACTGGAGAGAAGCCCACACACAGCCACAAAGAGCCTGCCTGCTGCAAGTAAAACACGACGCAGCCAAAGATAAATAAACAAATATTTTTTTAAAAAAGAAAATACATACGTGTGATATAAATAAAGAGTTTTTAAAGCAACAAAAAGCCAGTATTGAGAACCTAATGTTAAATGCACTTCATAACAAGCCTGGGCACACCCAGAAAGGGGTTAGAAGAATAACTCCAAGAACTCCCTGGTCCAATCTGCCTGCCCGCACCCAATTAAGCCCGAGTTATTTTATAAAGCAGACTTTCTTCTATCAGTCCAAAAAATAATCTTGATAACCAAACACGGACGGAAGCGAATCTGTGAGTTGGCCCCCGCGGGTGACTGCCGTACGTCTGTCAGCGGGCGATCTCTGGCCCAGCAGCTTGAATCAGCAACTGCTCACAAGGGAGGGGTCACCCTTCCCCCCAAGTCACAGTTCCTTAGGCCTGGAAGGAATCTTAGCGGTTCTCCTGTGGCAAGGTCCATGCAGGCATCACCACAAGAAGTGGCCCAATTATTCTGAGCAGATTCTTCCCCACTACCCAAAGCCACATCCCACCTCTCACTGACACCTGCTGCCCCCACCAGAGCATGAAGAGCCTGAGCAAATGGCCAAGACAGAGTTCTGCTGTCCCTTCAATGGTCAGAACTGCTGATGCCATCAGGACCCAAGACTCCACCAAGGGAAGCCAGGGAACAACCATAAGGACCATGGGCTCTGCCCAGAATCTGAGACCCAGGGCCAAAATGAGGGCAGCCACGGGCTGTCCCCAGAAGCCAAGATTCCCATCCCTTCCCTCCCATCCCATTCCTCTCCACCTGTAAAAACATGTATATTATTCCCACTAATAGAAATACATATATTTATACTTATATATACATATATATGTTTAATTTATATATGTATATATTATATATAAATATATTATTATATTTCCTTTACACTAATTATTATGTATTTATATTTTAATGTGTTATATATATTAACCATGTATTTAAATCAAATATATGGTATATAGTTAGATAGATATAGATACAGATATACCATCCCTGACCCATGAACATCCCTCTAGCTACTGCTTTCTCTCCTGATTTTTCATCTACTCATCTTAAGAAAATTATCTGGGGATTTCTCCAGTGGTCCAGTGGTCAGGACTCAGAGCTTTCACTGCCATGGCCCAGGTTCAATCCCTGGTCGGGGAACTAAGGTCCCGCAAGCAGCGCAGCACAGCCAAAAAAGAGAAAAAGAAAAAGAAAATTGTGCTCATTCTCTGCACTCCCTCATCTCCCTCAACTAACTGCAATCTAGCTGCTACACTGCTCTCTCACCCCCATGTCATAAAATAACAATATTTGTAAAAATGTTCATAGCGGGGCAATATAAATGTAGGGTACTCAGAGGTACAAACTATTATGTATAAAATAAGCTGCAAGGATATATTGTACAACACACAGAATATAACCAGTATTTTATAATAACTATAAGTGGAGTACAAACTTTAAAAATTGTGAATCACTTTATTGTACACCTGTAACTTATATAGTAGTGTACATCAACTACACTTCAATTAAAATAATAATATAAATAAATAAATAAACATTAAAATAACAATAATTTTTAAATGTTGATATCAGCTTCATTGTGATATCTAAAAACTGTATACAGCTCAGGTGTCTAACAATAGGAGAATGGATAAACTGTGTTATAGCCAAACAATGAAATACTACTCAGCAATAAAAATGAACAAACTACTGATACACATACCCGCAAAACATGAATGAATCTCAAGATCATTTTGCTGAATGAAAGAATAATTACCCAAAGGAATACACCTGGAAAGAATTTCTAGAACAGGGAAAACTAGTTCATGGGGGAAAACATCAAAAGAGTTGCCTCTGGGCAGGTACAGGGACTGAGTGGGAAGGGGCAGGAGGGAACTTCCTGCAGAGATGACAATGCTCTAGATGTTGGTATGGATTTGCATCACACAGGTGTGCACGTTAGTCAAAACTCATGGATGGTAGAGTTAACATTGGCTCTTTTGTATCTGGGGGGGAAAAAGAACCATAAATAAATATTTAACTCTAGTTAATAATATGCATGCTGAACTGTTTAGGGATGAAGTATACTGATGTCTGCAACTTATTTTGAAACGTATCAAAATACAAGATGAACAGATGGATGACTAGAAGGATGGGTAATGGATAGATACAGAATAAAGCAAATACAGCAAAATGACAATTGTAGGATCTGGGTGGATAGTATGTATATGCATTATGTTTGAAGATTTTCATAATGAAGTGATGGGGGTTGGAGATCATTATCAATAACTTCCTAAAGGCTACATTAAATGGAACCAGAGAAAGCTGGGTTCAAATCTTAACAAAGCCATTTCCTACCAGTCTGATCTAGGATAAGACTTAAACTTGCCAAGTCTCAATATCGTAATGCATAAATAGAAGTTGATAAATAACGTCTGTGTCACACAGTTCTTGTGAGAATGATATGAGAGAACATACACAAAGGGCCTGGAAAGGTTCATTGTGACCTGAAGCTATTTAAAAAGAAGAGTCTTCCATTACAAACTCACAGAAACTCTGTGAGATTTTAAAATAACTAATAAAAAAAAGATCCATTTTTTTCAACTTCTTGCTCTCAAGAAAGAAAAATCCCTAGACACCAGAAATATAGAGGGAACTGAAAGCCAGAAGAGTAGCACATGAGAAAACATTGAAGAAGTTCTAGATAAGGGGCAGGGGGCTTACAGACTACAAAATATCTCTAAAGGTGGAGTGCTTCAGTTCTAACCTTCTTACAGGTACAAGAGACAGAGCTTTGGGATCACTCAAGTTAAATTAGGAGTTAGAATCCTACAGAAGGTCAGGACTTTTGAAGAGCTGCACCCTTAGTGAAAAGAAGGTTAGAAAATCTTCCCCACCAACCCAGAGACATAGCAATAAAGCTTGTCTCTTCCTGACCTCTCCAGATGATGGTTTAGAGTTGAACTTATACCACCCACATTGTACAGCAATCCCAAGTCAAACAATTAACAAATAAATAAAAAATAGATCCCAAGCTGCTGATGCCTCCAGGGCACCTGGCAAAACCAAAATAAAACCTCTCTGTAGGGTCATTCCTACAACTCAGGCAGTACAGGATTCCCACTGGGAAGGAAATCACCAGTGAAAATGGCAGACCATACAAAGTTTACCATGAGCAAGTTTTCAGACACAACAAACAGGATAAATGGCATCCCAAGAGCTTCCGATAGACAAACATTCTGAAAGACTATAAAATAAGTATGTTTAAAATAATAAAAGAGAAAAAGAGAAGAAACAGAAACCATAATGAAATACCAGGCATTTTTTAAAGAACCAAACAAAACTTCTAGAAATGAAAAAATATAGTCATCAAAACTAAAATTTTAATGGATGAGTAAAATCTCTTTTCAGGAGCTGAAAAGAAAATTACTGAATTGGAAAATAGCTATGAGGAGATCACCCATAATATTGTACAGAGAGATAAAGCAATGGAAAGCATGAAAGATAATTAAGGGAAAAAGAAAAGAGAATGAGAAGGTCCAACAAATTTGTAATGGGAAAGAATAAAAAGAATAGGGAAAAGGTAATATTAAAAGATATAACAGGGACTTCCCTGGCGGTGCAGTGGTTAAGAATCTGCCTGCCAATGCAGGGGAAATGGGTTCGAGCCCTGGCCCGGGAAGACCCCACATGCTGCAGAGCAACTAAGCCCATGCGCCACAACTACTGAAGCCCATGCGCCTAGAGCCCGTGCTCCGCAACAAGAGAAGCCACCTTAATAAGAAGCCCGCACACCGCAACGAAGAGTAGCCCCTGCTCGCCACAACTAGAGAAAGCCCACGTGCAGCAACAAAGACCCAACGCAGCCAAAAAATTAAATAAATAATTTTTTTTTAAAAAAGATATAACAGCCAGGAATTCTCAAAAATGATGAAAAATATGAATCTTCATAAGGAAGAATCACTCCAGTCCCCAAGCAGAATATATAAAAATAATTCCACGCCTAGACATATATTAAAATTGCAAAACATCAAAGTAAAATCTTAAAAGCAACTAGAGAGACTAGACACATTACCTACAAAGGAACAATTAGGCTCACCTCAGACTTCTCAACAGATACCACAGATGCCAGAAAGTAATAGAATATTCCAAGTATCTCCCATGTGCTGAGGAAAAATAACTGTCACCTTTGATGTTCTATATCCAATGATATTAACATTTAAGAGGGAGAATGAAATTTTTAAATTTCATCAAGACTTACTACTCACAAACTTTTGGTGAAAGCACTATGAAACCATATGCTAGACTTCCCTGGTGGTGCAGTGGTTAGGAATCCTCCTGCCAATGCAGGGAACATGGGTTCGAGCCCTGGTCCAGGAGGATCCCACATGCCGCAGAGCAACTAAGCCTGTGCGCCACAACTACTAAGCCTGTGCTCTAGAGCCCATGAGCCACAACTATTGAACCCGCATGCCATAACTACTGAGGCCCGTGTGCTTAGAGCCCGTGCTCTGGAACAAAGAGAAGCCACCACAATGAGAAGACCGTGCACGGCAACGAAGAGTAGCCCCCACTTGCCGGAATTAGAGAATGCCCACGCGCAGCAACGAAGACCCAAGGCAGCCAAAAATAAATAAATGTATAAATAAATTTATTTTTAGAAAAAGAAAGAAACTATATGCTTCAGGAAGAAGGAAATTAAACTCAAAAGGAAGAAATGGGTGAGCAAAGAAAATGCAAACATGTAAGTGACTCTAAATAAGCATTAACTGTAAAAATACACAGACAATAGTGACAAAGCCTTAGCACATAAGTGTTTAACTAATGTTTATTGGTTGGTGATTCTTGATTGCATGCACCTCTTCTGAGACATAATTCTGCATATGTTTTGGGCACAAACTCAGAAGCACTTCAGCTTATGGTTGTCATATCCTATTCACTTCTTCATTCCAGGAATGTTTTATCCCTTCATAATTTAAGTGCAACTCTGTATTTATTATTTTATCTTTATAATTTTTTCCATATTTTGTTGGTGAGGGAGGGAATTCCAGTTTGAGTTCAGTATACCATTTTGAAACTCCACTCAATAAGTATTTATTGAACTGGAAAAACTATTCCCACCCCTCTGGTAGTTCACCCAACAAGAACAATCCTCACTGCCTGCCAAACTCCAGAGTAGTCAGATTCTTACCTGGCGACTCAGGGCTCCAAGTACAGATCTTTCTCGACTTACAATGGGGTTACCTCCCAATAAACCCAACGTAAGTTGAAAATTTCGTAAGCCGAAAATGCATTTAATATACCTAATCTACCAAACATCACAGCTTAGCCTAGTCTACCTTAAACACACTCAGAAGACTTAAAATAGCCTACAGTTGGGCAAAATCATCTAACACAAAGCCTATTTTATAAAAAAGGGTTGAACATCTCATGTAATTTATTGAATACTATACTGAAAGTGAAAAATAGAATGGTTGTATGGGTACAGAATGGTTGTAAGTGTATCAGTTGTTTAATCTCATGGTCTCGTAGCTGACTGGGAGCTGCAGCTTGCTGCCACTGCCCAGCTTCATGAGAGTATTGTATCGCCAGGAAAAGATCCAAATTCAGAATTCAAAATTCAGTTTCTACTGAATTTGCATCACTTTCACACCATCATAAAGTCGAAAAATCAGGAGTCAGGGACCACGTGTATGTGTTCCGGCAGCCAAAACAAAGCCTGTGAAGTCACACAGTGTCACTTCCACCATACAATACTGGCCAAGGTAGTCACACGAACACCCAGATTCAAGGGGAGGGGACATAGACCCTACCCCTTAAAAGGAGGAATGCCACAAAATTTGGAGGCCATATTCTAAAACTATCACCTGCAACTGGAACACAGCTGAAATTCAGGGCAACTAAAAGTGGGAAGTAAAGAACAAGTAACAACGAGATCTGTAAGTTACTGAGCACATACTGTGTTCCAGACACTTCCATGTTTCACTTACCTTTACACAGAAACTGTGAGATAAATAGGACTAATACTCCCCATCTTACAGAGGAGGAAGCTGCCCTCACAGGGTCAGTGTGAATGCCCAAGGTCATACAGCTAAAGAGTGGCCAGATTCAAATCCAGGGTATCCATACCACAAGGCCATGCTTTTACCCACTCTGCTGTACTAATTCTTAAAGTGACTGAGCAGGGATAACATACTCTAGTCCTCCCTCACTGAGGCTGCCTGTGAGGAATTTGAGCTTGGAGCCAGCCATCAGGGGAGGGAGGTGGCACCCCAGAGCAGGGGCTTCCTGTATAAACAGGAGGCGCATGGGAAGCGGCACTGTGGTGCAGGGACAATGGGCAGTGAGCAGGCAGGGCCTCCTGTCTCCGGTGGGCGCTCAGGGCTGCGAGCGGCCGGGCAGGAACAGCTGGGGCCCTGACTCCCTGACGCCTGGCCCAGGAGAGGAACTGCCCCTCTCATGGCTTTCCCAGGAGGAAGTTCCCCACTGATTCTCGGGAAGCCCTTCCCATCCCAGGCCTCGGCTGTGCCTAGACCTCCTCTTTCTTCTTCAGGAGCATGTTGTCTTTAGGGCTAATCTAGGATACAAGCCTCCTCTGAAGTCCCCGTGGCCTGGAGGCTTGGAGGGTGTGGGCAAGCCAGGCCAGGCTCAGATGCCAATCTAGGAGGCAGCCACCTCTGAAACATGCGCTAAGGAAAGCAATTAAAAAACAAAAACAAAAAAACTTGGAATATGGAAAGCAAAAAGACCTGACTCCACACCCCAGCTACAGTCCTAACAGCTGTGTGACCTTGGGCAAGACACTTAACCTCTCTGAGCCACAGTTTCCTCACTTGTCAAGGGGTGGGGGAATAATATCTGCCTGAAAAGAGTTGTTTGAAGATTAAATGCGATAATTTGTGTAAAGTTACCAACACCTGTAAGAGCTGCATAAACAGTATCCATGAGTATTTAAAGCACATAAGAGGCCCCCTCCCCAACCTTTGTCCCACAACCAGTCTACTGTAGCATCTAAATTTTCACCATCAGAGAGACTATGTCACCATTAAAATACCAATCACCCCATAAGGGGCAAGGCACCCCAGGCGTGGGAAGCCAGAGAAGGTGGGTTTGAGGGAGCGTCCTCACCAGGGCCTTCCCAAGGCTCCCATTACACCACACACTCTTGGTCACCCCCACTTCTCTGTCTACTCCTGCTCAGTCATTTTACTGGCTCTCCAACTCTACCCATCTCTTTTCTTTAACACCCTTCTCTCTCTCTCTCTCTCTCAATCTCTCTCTCTCCACGCCCTCCTTGGGTGAATTCATCCTGTCCCATCTATAGGTCAGTGACTCCCAAACCTCTCTAATGAGGCCAGATTCGCACATCCAACTGCCTCCCAGACACCTCCACCTGAACGCCCGCCGGGCACCTCAAATGCAGCATGTGCCTCACAGATAATCATCTCGCCCACCTGTGGGCCCTTCTGGCCATCCTCCTGCTCCTTCCTTGGCGCAGGCCCATCACCCCTCACCTGTGTGCTTCACCCTTGGCACCTCCGGCCACCCTCCACACTGCAGCCAGGATCAGCTTCCTAACACGCAAACCCTCCCTTTCACTCCCATTTGACAGCCAAACGGCCTCAGGATAAAGTCCAAGTCCCTCAGGGAGGCATCCTTGGCCCTCAGTGATGTGACTTTGTCAACCTGTGCGGCTTCACGGCCCACTACCCGCCACCCCTCCCCCACACTGGACACTGCCAAACCCAGACGCTGGTGGTCCCCTGAGAGCACCATTCCCTCCCTCAGCTCTGGCCTTTACACACATGCTTATTCTTACTGGAATGCCTTCCCTACATCTCCCCTCAAGACTTAGCCCCAGCGAGAAGACTTCCTCCACCTCCCCCCATCACTTATCATACCATATTGCACTTGTCTGTTTACCTACTCAACTCACCACTAAACTGCACTTCCCCAAGGTCAAGAACAAGGCCTTCCTCCCCAGATGCCCAGGCCCAGCACTGGGCCAGTATAGAGGCGGTGTCTGGATGTGTTCATCTGAATGCACAAATGAATGAACGACAAATTCTGCCAACCAGGCAGTGCCACCTAAAGGTAGTCCTTGGGGGGGCAGCCAGTCGCAAGCAAAGCCACATATGCAATAGAAGCTTGTGTCTCATGTCTCTGATGGCTCATGTAATTTAAAGTTTGCAAACAATTTTGCCCCACAGTCGCAGAAGCCAAAGAAAATCTGGTGGGATCTTAACAGAAATGCCCTTCCCAGACCTGAAAAATTGAGAACTATCAGGAAGCACTTGGAAAGCACAGACTGCCGTATATAATAGGCATTCTATACGGACAGTTTTTTTTTAAGAAACTGGAGAGAAAAGGGGTGGGGTGGGGCACTGTGTGGGTGCGGGGGTGTGCGCGGGCACGCACACACACACCAGTGAGGACACAGGTGAACAACTATGTGTGAATGCGTGGGCACACAAAGTGCAGAATGTTTGTGGAACTGTGAGGGCACACACTCAGCCTCTGTGATTTGTTCTCGATTCATACACTCTTCGGATGAAGGAAGGACCACCCCGTGACATATAAATAATGTCCCAGAACCTGTGGGCACCCGTTTCTCACAGAAAATTAGAGCCAAGGCAGTCCTGGCTGTCCCGAACGAAGCGCCAGCCTCCCCACACAGGTGTTCCCTCCATCTGGACTTTACCTTGTCTCCAGGGTCGCCCCTACCTAGAGAATGTCTTAGCTACGCCTTCTTGCGGCCACAGGAAGCTGCAGTCGGTCCCGCCGTCTCGGGGCGGATCCTTTATTCCCTTCCCGGGACGGGCCTCCGAGGCAGGGCTTAGCAGAGGCGGGAGGTGGCGAAGCCAGCGTCTCCGAGGACGTCAAGGAGACATGAAGATGGCGAGGCGGCTGCAGTGCAAGACCCCGGCCGACCCCGCCGCCCTGGGCGAGCGCGTCTGCGCTGAGTCGAGGGCCACGTACCGCGCCCGGGCGGAGGCCCGGCGCCGGGGGCTCGGGCGCGCTCCCCAGGGGCTTCCTGCGCCGCCGCGGGGTAGGATAACACGGGCCGGCCCGGCCCGGCCCTGGGCCCCACCGCCGGCTGCCGCTTCCGGCGCAACAAAGCGAGGAAGCCCCCCACGTCGGGCCAGCCCGGCTTCCGGCCCGTGGGACGCGCCGCGCGCCGTCAGCGTCCTACACCCAAGGCACGCGGCGGGCCTGGCACACCCGGAAGCTGCCCTTTCCTTCCTCCGCCCGAGCGCCTGACGAGACCGCCGGCAGCCTTTGCCTTCGAGTCCTCCGGGACCCTCTCCCATCCTGAATTCCCCTCCTCTTCACCCTGGCACCTCACTATCCGAGAACATAACACGTGCGGACCCCTAACTCTTGTCCTAGAGTCCCTCCCATTCCCAGTTTCTACCTCTCACAGAACTATAATGAAACACTGGACTGATTCATACTAAAGTGTCAATGACTAATAACATTTGAATGCCTCATCTTTTCCCAGATTGAATCTGCCCCTAAGAAAAAGAAGCGCTAAATGTGGAATCTCAGACATTCATTCAACGAACATTTTCTACACTACAGATACGTCAGGCACTAAGAATACAAAGATGACGAGAAAACAGCCACTGTTCTCAGGGAGTTCACAGTCTAGGAGAAGGAGATAAACAAATTAACAAATAATTGACAGCAGAGGGTAATAATTGCTGAGATAGAAGAAAGCACAGACAACGTGCCATAGGACCCCAAACACCCAGCCCCGCCTGCTGATGTATCAATAGATTATTGGGCCAGGGAATACCTCCAAGAGGAGATGATCCTTGAGCCGACTTAAAGGATGACCAGCAAGCAGCTGAGAAGACACTGATAGGCAAGTCAACTTTACCAAGGCCCACATGACCAAGGATGCACCCCGAGTTTGGGGTGAGAGGAGGGGTGGATAGGAACACAGAGCATCCAAAACATGGACATGCCGAGAAGGCCACACAGCCTGCTGAAGGCAGGAGGCCCTCCTTCTGGCATACCATAAACACTTCGGAAAAGTTTGCTGAATTACAACCAACGCTTGCTGATCTGTTGTGGATCGAGTGTGTGTTGTTTTTCTTCCCAATCAGACTGAAGAAAACTCTTCATGGGTAGAAACTAGGTCTTGTCTTATGTCCGCCATAACATTTGGCACATACCTTGGCACCTGACAGGTACAAAGGTGAAAGCACCCCTTGATTAAGGCAGTAACATGCTGTCCTCTGGCCCATGCGGTGGCATGGCGGGGGGCGGGGGGAGGTGAGAAGGGCAGCTCAGCCTCTCCTGGGGGACGAGACTTTTACCTGCCAGGCCTTCCCAGATTACCCAGCCAGAAATCTCTCCTTTCTTCCTCTTGCCTCCTATGGCACCTGCATCTTGGGCTGGGGAGATGTGTACAGGCTGTGTCCTTGTCACCTGGAGCTCCTTGTGGGCAGAAATCACACATTGCTCCTCACTGCACCTCCACACCTGGAACAGCCAATGCACAGAAAAGGGGTTCAACACATGTGTGTGAAGAAACAAATTATGTGATTGGGGAGTTTGTGAATTTGTTCATTCATTCTTTCTTGTCTTCCTTTCTTCTTTTGGGTGGAAGACACTCCTAATATCTTTCAGGACCCACAAAATCAGCTATTTCCTAAATGACCACTTAGAGCCCCATTGTCATTGTCTTTAAATATAAGAAAAATCCATCATTCATCCTACCTATCCATCACAGACATTACCTCCGGGCAATCAAATGGTTGATAAGGAGGAGTTTCTCTTTATGGAAGAGTCTAGTTAATTAATGAAGAAGGAATGACAGGATTAGAATAAAACCATTTTGCTAATGAACCCTAATGAATAATGGCTCTAGACAGTGATCATCAATGGCTGTTAAAATCCAAAAGAGGAAAAACTAAACATTAGTGTGTCCTGATTGAACTATGCAACACTATTGGTAAAGTGTTCTTGCCAAAATATCAAACCTGATCTAACCAAGCCTCTAGATCTACCAGCACACAGGAAATACAGAGGACAGAGCAGCATGTTAAAGGATGCCACAGGGATGCCATCAGCAAAATCCAGGCTGTGAGAAGCCTTGTCCTAGAGGATGAGTGGCCCACTATCTTACAGATATAATGCAAGAAGGGAAAAAAAGAGGAGCAATATCTATAGGTTAAGAGACTTAAGAGACATCTAAACCAAATGTAATATATGGATCTTGTTTGGATCATGGCTCAAACCAACTGTAAAGTCCTTTTGAAATTACTGAGAAATTTTCAACATTAACTGTGTATTTGATATACCAAAAACAAATCACCCTCGGGCTTCCCTGGTGGTGCAGTGGTTAAGAATCTGCCTGCCAGGACAGGAATAAAGACACAGATGTACAGAATGGACTTGAGGACAAGGGGAGGGGGAAGCGTAAGCTGGGACGAAGTGAGAGAGTGGCATGGACATATATACACTACCAAATGTAAAATAGATAGCTAGTGGGAAGCAGCCGCATAGCACAGGGAGATCAGCTCGGTGCCTTGTGACCACCTAGAGGGGTGGGATAGGGAGGATGGGAGGGAGATGCAAGAGGGAGGAGATATGGGGATATATGTGTATATATAGCTGATTCACTTTGCTATAAAGCAGAAACTAACACACCATTGTAAAGCAATTATACTCCAATAAAGATGTTAAAAAAAAAAAAAAGAATCCGCCTGCCAATGCAGGGAACACAGGTTCAATCCCTGGTCCAGGAAGATCCCACATGCCATGGAGCAACTAAGCCCGTGCACCACAACTACTGAGCCTGCACTCTAGAGCCCGCGAGCCGCAACTACTGAAGCCCATGCACCTAGATCCCATGCTCTGCAACGAGAGAAGCCACTGCAATGAGAAGCCCACGCACCACAATGAAGAATAGCCCCCACTCGCCGCAACTAGAGAAAGCCCATGCGTAGCAACAAAGACTCAACGCAGACAAAAATAAATAAAATAAATAATTTTTTTTAAAGCCACCCTCAATTTTTAGATATGATGATGGCATTGTAGCTATGTTTTTTAAGTGCTTATATTTTAGGGATATGAACTGACATATATACAAGTGAAGTAATAGATATGATGCCTGGAATTGACTTCAGAAGAATCTGGTGGGGAAAGGGTGAAGAAATGGGTGGGGATATAGAGGAAACCAGATGGAGGTTCATTGTACTATTCTCTCTCTTAGTTTATAGGCCTGAAATGTGCCACAATAACAGGCTTAAAACAAAGAGATCAAAGACATTATTATTGTTGGTATTATTATCATCATCATCATCACCACTGGGATTTTTTAGTGCTTCCTCTGTACCAGACCCGGTGCTAAATACTTTTCACACAGTATCTTATTTAATCTTCTCCAGAATTCTGTGACCTAGATACTATTATCACTGTTTGCAGATGTGGGAACTGAGGCACAGAGAGGCTGGATAACGGCCCAAAGTCACACAGCAAGTAGATCGCAGAGCCAGGATTTAAGTATAGATCTATTGAAATTCAAGCCCACGTTCTCTCCCACTCTACCATCTCACTCACTGATACTGACTTCCCAGGGCACAGGGATCACTCTCTCTGTTTGACAGATGAAGAAGCTGAGGCTCTGTTCAGCAATAACTAGTAAAGTTGAAGATATCTGAATCCTTTGATGCAGTAGTCTCACTTCTTGGTAAATTGTAGCACATGTGCACTAGCAGACATATACAGGAACGTCCATAGCAGGCCAGTTGGTAACCTTAAAGAATAGGAAATAACCCAACATCCCTCAACAGGAACATGAATAAATAAACCGTGCTGTGTCCATACAATGGAATGGTGCAACCAAGTGAAAATGAATGGAGTTTGTCTTTGTGTATCAACCAGGAGCTTTTCTCAAACATAAGGTTGAGTGAAAAAGCAAGCACATGTCTTTCTGCAACAGCAGGATACCATTTATATAAAGTTATGAAACACAAAGCAATACTAAGTATTGCCTAGGAATGGATACCTGTCGTACAAGTATTAAAACACCTATGGGAATATTTACCATGGTAGTCACCTCAGGTGAGAGGGACAGAGAGGGATCAAGGAAGGATACAGAGGGGTCCTCGACTATATCTGCAAGATTTATTTCATAAAGAGAAATATGTGTGTTAGTGAGACTGTGGAGAAACAGGAATCCCATACACTTTTGGTGGGAGTGTACACTGCTTCAATCTATAAGGAGGGTGATTTGGTAACATCTATCAAAGTTACAAATGCATATACCCTTTGACCCATCTCTATACTTCTAGAAATTTTTGTACAGATATATGCACACACCTACAAAATTGGGTATATACAAGATTTTACATTACAGTATTGTTTATAAAAGCAAAGGACTGGAAACAAGTTAATGCTATGCAGCTCTAAAAAGTGAAGGCATTGATATGGAAAGATTTCTAAGGTGCAGAACACTGTGCATTAGATGCTGCCATGTGCAAAAAGTGAGGGAGGGCAGGGAAACATACGTGGTATGCTTGCATATGCATAAAATATGTCCAGGAGGATATACAAGAGACTAGGGTCACTGGCTGCCTGTGAGAAGGGTGACTTGGGGACAGAAGTGGGAAACTTTTCATTGTAAGCCTTCTGTATATTTTTTCAAACATCTTTATTGGAGTATAATTGCTTTACAATGGTGTGTCAGTTTCTGCTTTATATCAAAGTGAATCAACTATACAAAAATATGGAATGCTTCACGAATTTGCGTTTCATCCTTGCACAGGGGCCATGCTAACCTCCTCTGTATCGTTCCAATTTTAGTATATGTGCTGCCGAAGCGAGCACCTTCTATATTTTTTTAAATTTTGATATACACAAATATATAGCCTGTTCAAAGAATGACAAAATGTTAAAACTCTGAAGCTCAGGAAGGTTCCATAATCTCCAAGGCTGATGTCAGTAAGAACTGGGACAGAGGTCTGTGTTAACCACTCCCCCACGGTGCCTCCCAGACTGTGGTGGGTGTGCATCGGTGACAGTACCGGGCACCAGGACCTCCATTCCACCTGCACTACCTCTGTGGCCTAGAGCAGACCTTGTATATTTCTGGACCTGAGTTCCCATCATCCACATGAGGGGGCCCTTCCTGTTCAGACGTGCTACTAGTTCCCATTCCTCAGAAGTGCTGCCTCCTAGCAAAAGGCTAGGGCCAAGAGGTACCTGGAACAGAGCACACAGGAATCCTGGAAAGGATTCCCACCCAAAGCTCCAAAATCCTGACCACAGTTTCCCCCAACAAAAGCCTGCTTGTACCACCACAGCAGCCTGCCAGCAATTGCCCCCAGTTACAAACCCAGAGCCCAGCAAGGTCTCAATTAGTCTGAAAAGGAGCCCGAGGAGGGCCCAGTGCGCAGTATAGTGCCCACGCACTGTCTCCACCCACAGGGCGGCACACTCCTCTCAGTGAAGCCCAGGGCCTTGGATACCTGGGAGCCACGTCCTAGGGACATGGTCCTGAGGAGAAGGCAGTTGGCTCTCCTTCCCAGAGAGACCATTCCCTGCAGGGCCCAGTCAAGTGCTATGTCCTGAAGTGCAGCTCTCTCCCTGCACACACCACACACATCCTTCCCACTTACCACTTTCCCAGGCAAGGTGTGACATTTCCAGGCTATCATCTCCATCAACCCCAGATGAACATCCCTGGACGAACCTGCAGATAGAGGGATGCCCCAGACTGATGCCTCTAAATCACCACTGTTATGGCCTTGGCTCAACGTGTTGGGAGGAGGACCAAATGCCCATCTCTTCCCAGGGAAGGATGGTCTCTGAATTCTTCTCAGAAGCATCCAAAAACAGACTTGTCCCTAATCTTCTTTGCAGGCCTAATCTTCTCTGCAGGTCTAATCTTCTCCTGCAAATTCCCTGAGAGGAACACCGTCAGGTTGCAGAACCCTGGGTTTGGCAAGCTTTGAGGTTTTCATGAATTGGCCCCCATGCCCGTCTTCTTCACAGTGGGTGTGCATGGCTGTGACAAAGACTGTGTGCATATGTGTGTATACAGAGATCTCAAGCCTCATACATGGTGTGACCTTGCATGCAGGGAGGACCAGAGGTTATAGGAAATGGGCCTCATAAATAACAGCTTAGATTTGGTCAGATGGAAGGAAGGACTTCCTGACCTGGCAGCAACAGAGGCACACACTCAGAGGTGAAAATCAGGGTTCCAAAGTCAAACTGCCACTTAGTGGCTGGGGGCCTTCAGCAAGTTACTTAACGTCTGTGAGCCTCAGTTTCTTCATCTATCAAATGGGAATAGCACCAACCCCTCAGCTTACCACTGGACCCCCAGGGAGTTCAGTTGTCATAAAAATGAAATGAGACACAGCTTTGGGAAAGATCCCTAGTGTTCTCCTTACCTACTGCAAGTAATAAATCCTTCCTTCTCTTGAAAAAAAAAAATGAAATGAGAAAACACATGTAAAGTCCCTGGTTCAAAATAAGTGTTTAATAAAGGATAGCTATCTTAACCCTTTATAATGAGGACAATAATAATAACAGCTGGAGGTACACAGCGGTCTTTAGAGAATGCTTTCTAGAAGGAAAAGGCCTGTTACAGCATGTCTGTCTGTATAACACTGTAATTTGTTCTGCCACTTTGGAAAACTGGCAATTTCTACTAAAACTAAACAGATGCCTACTCTCCTACATAGTCATTCAAGAGTAATGAAGGGACTTCCCTGGTAGTGCAGTGGTTAAGAATCCGCCTGCCAATGCAGGGGACACGGGTTCGAGCCCTGGTCCGGGAAGATCCCACATGCCACAGAGCAACTAAGCCCATGCGCCACAAGTACTGAGCCTGCGCTCTGGAGCCCACGAGCCACAACTACTGAGCCCACGTGCCACAACTACTGAAGCCCGCGCACCTAGAGCCTGTGCTCCGCAACAAGAGAAGCCACTGCGATGAGAAGCCTGTGCACCGCAATGAAGAGTAGCCCCCGCTCCCCGCAACTAGAGAAAGCCCACGTGCAGCAACAAAGACCCAACGCGCAGCCAAAAATAAATAAATAAAATAAAATAAACTTATTAAAAAAAAAAAAAAGAGTAATGAAATGCCCTTCACAAAAAGACATGTAGAAAACATTGACGGTAGCTTTATTTATGATATCCCAAAACCAGAAACAACACAAGTGTCCATCAATAGGTGAATGGATAAGCAAATTGTGAAATATTACACAGCAATAATGTCTGATACACGCAACAAGATGAATGAATATCAAAAACATATTACGCAGAAGAAATCAGACTAAAAAGAGTACATGTGGTATGCCCCATTTATATGAAGCTCAAAGCAGGCAAAGTTCATCTATGGTGATAGAAATCAGAATACATGTTACCTTTGGTAGTAAGTATGGATGAGGAAATGACAGGAGGGAATTTGACAGGAGGTGACAGAAATGTTAAAGCTCTGTATCTTGATCAGAGTGGTGGTTACATGCTATATTATATGTAAAAATACATCAAGCTGTACACTTGAGGTGCATATTGTTTACCATATGTAAGTTAAACGGCACACACACATACACACACCATTTTGGCATGATGGAAATCTTCGGAAGCCCAATAATAGGGAACATAAAACTCAGCCCTTCTCCCTTCCTCTGGACTTCATCAAAGCTAGGCATCTAAAACTGCCCTCCTACATGGACACTCTTTAGATGGTGCCCATTTGTGGAGAGAAATGTGAATGAGAACCAGGAGGAAGAGCTCTTTCAGGTATCCCCTCATGGGCCTGCTTAGGCCTCCAGACAGCAGACCTTACCTTGCAAGCTAGCTGCTACAGATGCAGAGGCCTCTCTCTTTCTAGTAAAGTTACGTTTGACTGTTTCAGACACACCCTCGCCATGATCAGGGGGTGGAGGAGGGGTGGGTGAACCAGGAAGATGTCCTGTGTCCCTGCCTAAGGTTCAGCAGCGTGGCTGTACCACAGTAATGAGCAGATAGCCCCAGACGACAGAGGACTCTCAGATCCTGAGCCGGCCCTCTATGGTCCAGCCACTCTTCCCCACCTGCAGTCCCTTTCTTAGAAATTCCAGCTTCATAACAAGGAAAGTGGCATCTCTCAATTCTCTGTGGAGCACAGCCATGTTCCAATTCCACTACTATGCATTAAGCCCACCCTGGTGCGAAGCACTGAGTGAGAAGTGGAGGACACAGTCTCTGCCCATCAAGGCTTACAGTTTGGATGTGGAAAAAGGCAACTTTAAACAAGAATACATCACGCTCTCAAGCATGTGTTTGGGCCTACTGTCAGGGTACTCACTGTTCAGAGCTGAAGAAAATGGCTTTGGGCCATGGGAGTCACAGCCATAGGACACCAGAGGAAGCTGGCCAGCAGCTCCTGCCACCCTACACTTCTCTCTCTGGGAGCATTCCAGAGGTCTTTGGAAGGGAGAGGTCCTGACATGGCCCAGGAACCACCCTCTCTGCCTTTTCTTTCTGAATTAGGCTCAACCAGGAAAAAGGTCTGCAACTGCACTGCAGTCTGCCTGGTACAGGGTAGGGCGTACACTGCTTGGGGCAAAGAGGTGCTGATGGACTTGAAGCCCAACATCAGTAAGGTAAGGAGGAACCCAGAACTCTGGCCTGCTGCCTCCCGGCCCAGCCACCCACAGGCCCGGGGTGGGGTGGGGGGGAATTCAGCAAGATACTTACCAACTGGAAACAGCTCTCAGCTCTGGTCTGCGAGTTCTTCCCCAGAATGGGTAATAGTGTCCTCTCTCCCTCTCTCCCTTTCTCTTTCCCTTTCTCTCTCTCTCTCTCTCTCTCTCTCTCTCTCTCTCTCTCTCTCTCTCTCTCTCTCTCCACTTCCCTACTCTTTCTCACTCTCTCTCCCAAGCACATATTTGGGTAAGTGACTCTGCTAATCCTAACCAGGCAGAATAATACCGGCTGGCCTGGGGCCTGGGGCTGTGTGGGTGTGTGCACGGGAGAGAACCATGCAAACCTCTCTGCAGCCTGTCAGTTCGGGCAGCAAGCACAGCTACAAGACAGAGACGAAGCCTGTGTGAGTGGCCTGTGTGTGTTCAAGGGCATCAGGTATACGTTCTGTACCTGAGCTTCTCAAAAGAACTCTGAACAGCAACCTCGCCATGGTGACATCCAGGTGGCAGCCCAGTCACCCTAACCACAGGCCAAGGACATCACAGAATCAGCAGGCTTCTGGGAGTCAGACTTGCAGACATGGAGCCAAGAGATCAGTCTTGAGATAGCTGGGTGTGGGAGTGTGTGAAGAGGCTTAGAGTCCCAGCATCAGACTGACAGGTTTTCCACCAAAATGTGCAGGATCTGAACTAGTATATGTGACAGGTTAGAGTGAGAGAGTAGTGGGGGAAAGGAGAACTGGAGGGGATAACGGGGGTTGACTGAGAGAGAGATGGATGGTGGAATGTGACCTGGGTAGAAAGACCTGGAGTCCGTGGGGTGGGGTGGGCCGGGATGGTGCTGACAGCTGTTGAGGTGTGGAGTCGCGCGGGTATGTACTAATCACCACGCGTATTCAAGCTTCCCTCTTCCCGCCGTGGCGCCGCAGAGAGTTCCCTCTCGCCCCGCAGGAGCGGGGAGTGGCGGGTGTTCGGAGGCCTCCGCCGGCGGCGGCTCGGGGCCAGCTGAGCGGGGCCAGGGAAGCTCTGCCTGCCTCGGGGCCGCCGGGCGGCTCACCTGGCGGGGCCCGGCCTCCAGGCTCCCAAGGCGCGGGCCGCTCCAGCGCTGTTGCAGGATTCCCGGCCGTGGGAAGAGGAGCGCCTCGCTCCATCAGAGCGGTGGGCACAGCTCGCTCCGGCTGTCGGGGCCTCCGCCGCGCGGGGCGGACGCGGGGCCGGCGGCCGCGCTAGGTCGGCGGGTCTCCACGGCGTCGGCGGGCGGTGCTCGGGCTGGAAGAACGGAGCCGCAGCTGCGGGCCGCCGGGAAACCCGGGCCGGAGAGGCTGGGAGCTCCGCCCGGCCCTTGGACGTGGGCACCGCCCCAAGGTCACTGAGCAGGAGCCCTACGCGCCGCAACGCCCTGGGGCCCCACACAAGCCTCGGCGCGGTCTGTCTTGCCGGCGGGATCCCGACCTCGCCCAGAAGCAGGGCCCTACCCAGCCTGCCCAAGAAGGCTGAGAAGTAAACCAAGGCGCGCCCCACCGCTTCCTGGAGAGATCGGTACCTGGGAGCAGGACTCCTCTTCCTTCCTACTCAGAAAATCCTTGAGAGTAACCCCTTCCTTCACCCCCAACCCCTACACACACACACACGCACGCACACGCACACACACACACACACACACACACACAGTCCTTAAAGGCTGAAAAGGGAGCCAAGTTTGGAATTCGGGGAAGTGATGACACACACAACAATGCTGTCACACCTGGCTGCTGCAGGCCAGCAGCGGAAATGCCTGCAAGGGGGAGAGAGGGAGAGGGAGAGAGCGAGGGCGCCAGCCTGGGTGGTCAGAAAGAAACAGAGGAGAGAGCAGCCCCCCACCCCCCAGCTGTATTTGCCCCTGCCAAGGCCCTGGGGGAGGATGGACAGTGAAGTCAATCTGCAGCAGCCCCAAACCCAACTCACACCACTCCCACCCATAGCCTGGGCACTAATGGGGGTAAGGAAGAAGAAAACACCTTCGCTCTTGCTCAGGAAGCAACCACAGAAGTTTTGAAGAAGAGCTGCTTGCCCCGGTGTATGTTGGAAGCAGTGAAAGAAAACAATCAAGCCACTTGGGACCTTTTCAATGGCGGGTGGAGAAAGGTATTTAGTGAGGTGAGTTTAGGAGAGCCCTGCTCGCTCTTACTGTGGTGCTCAGGCCAGGCTGCCCTGCTGAGCTCCCTGGAGTCACCTTCAAGATGCTGAATTCCAAAGAGCCTGATCACCCTGTCCTCCTTTCCTTTAATCTCAGAATGCAGAGCAGGGGCCTGAGTGGGAAGAGGCCGCACATGAGGGTGGCCTGTGGATGCTGGGGAAAAGGCCCATAGGCCACCAGTGGCTCTTCAGGCTTCCTCAGAGACTGGGCAGCTTGGGAGGAAGAGGTAGTGACAGGCACTGGGCCAGCCACTCCAGACATGCCAACCACTACACACACCCACATGACATCCATTCAGTTCACCTTCCTCCACAAAGTATCCTGGCCCCGTCGGCGACAAGGGGTTTGGGGCATGAAAACTCAAAACACCGGCCAGCTCTCTCACACTTTATGATTGCAGACTTTTTGTTAAGGCTGAGTTAACTGTTAAAAGACACACCTGACTATTTTGCCAGCACTGATTTCCCCTCAGACAACCTCCCTGCATGCAACTGGGTCCCAATCAGACCTCTGCTGAAAGTAGGTGAGAATTCACCCCGCAGCCCTGGAGAAAGATCGAACAGATGTCTTGTCAGGAGAGAGATTTGAACAAGTACCTCCCTTACAGCCTGTTGTTTTTCTTCCTAGGCTGTGATAGATTATATACACCGGCAGTGAGAGAGGCAGGAAGAATTGAGAAAGAAAGAAAAGGGGAAATGGGGAAGGGAAGGAAAGAATAAATAAAGGAGAGAGAGGAGGAGAGAGAAAAGAGGAAAAAGAAACAAGATGCAATATTCATGAGCCACATTTACTCTGATACATGATACACATATACCATTACGTATCTATAAATGTGTTTTACCCCATAAATATAAATATCACACCTTGTATACGTGCATACCTGTGTTTCTGCACCAGCACACGCACACCCGGACAGCTGGTATCTCACATGTCACAAGGACAGACCCTCCCCATGACTTCTATTTGTGATGCGGTGCACATACATATACAGTCCCCCAAAGCCCCACGGCAACATCTGCGCCTGTGTCGGAGCAGGAGCAGAGTGGGGTCTACTTGGTTAAAGGGAGTCTCTGTGTGTTAAAGCACACATCCAACCCATAGGATTACGAAGTGGTCACTGAGTAGGGGTCTGGTCTCTAGGTCCAGGAGCGGCGCAAGGAAGGGTGCAGGGGCTTCAGGCGGAGCCCCTGGGCCCCTCTTCCCAGCGATCTTCTTCCCTGGCTCCGTCCCGGCCCAGTCACTCTGAGAGCGCAAGGGACAGGCCAGGCCGAGGTTTCTTCGTTCAGTGACACGCGTTTCTGGGCTGAATTTCCCAAAGCCAACGCGCAGCTCTCTGCACCCCACCCTCGTCCGGCCCCCTCGCCGTCCCGCCCCTCCCCCGGACCGGAGCTAGAAGTTTAGCCCCAAGCCAGCAGCGAAGGGCAGAGCAAAGGAGTCGTTTTCTTTCACCTGGAAGCTGCGAGGAGGCTTGGCGCGCCTCTCCCCTTTAGGGCTCGAGCTCCCAGGACACGGGCCGAGTGCAGACGGACCCCGCCGAGGCCCTCGGCATCTCCCGGCCCAGTCCGCAGAGCGAGCACCGACAGATTCAAGGGCTTGTGAGAGCGTGAGCGCGGCTGTCCGCCGGGCCCCCTAAGCTCGCTGGGAGGGGGCAGGCCGGTCCGGGCTGTGCGGGGCGTTTACAAAAAGTGACTTGGAGATGAACTCTCCCATGCGCGACTGGCCGCCCCGCTATAGGGGCGAAGGCGCCTGACGCAAGCGGAACTCGGCGGAGCCCATACGAATCAGAACAGAGCGAGGCTCCTGGCGCACTAGGGACTCCAGGAGGCAGCTCCGCCAGAGACGCGGGTCTTGCCTCGGGAAACCGGAGGGTGGGGGGAGGGGAAGAGCGCAGAAAAGAAAACCCACCGAGGCGGGGACTGGCCTGGGCGGGGAGGGGCGGCGGAGCCGGAGCCCCTCTCTGTTGGGCGGACTCCCCATGGCCAGAGGCTGAGTTCCACTCCCGCCGACCTCTCCCTAGGGGAAGGGAAAGAAGAGAGAGGCGCGAGAGGCCGCCAGCGAGAGCGCGGGCGGCATCCGCAGTCTCCAGAAGTTTGAGACTCTGCCGTGAGCCGACTTGTGCGCCGGGACTCTTTGCCGCGCCAGCGCCAGCGCCAGCGCCAGCGGAAAAGAGCAGGGACTACCCGGCCGCGGCGCGCCGGCTTTGTCATGATGGCTAGCTATCCCGAGCCCGAGGACGCCGCGGGGGCCCTGCTGGCCCCGGAGACCGGCCGCGCAGCCAAGGAGCCCGAGGCGCCGCCGCCGCCGAGCCCGAACAAGGGTGGCGGCGGCGGCGCCGGGACAGTCCCGGAGAAACCGGACCCGGCGCAGAAGCCCCCATACTCGTACGTGGCGCTCATCGCCATGGCGATCCGTGAGAGCGCAGAGAAGAGGCTCACGCTGTCCGGCATCTACCAGTACATTATCGCCAAGTTCCCGTTCTACGAGAAGAACAAGAAGGGCTGGCAGAATAGCATCCGCCACAACCTCAGCCTCAACGAGTGCTTCATCAAGGTGCCGCGCGAGGGCGGCGGCGAGCGCAAGGGCAACTACTGGACGCTGGACCCTGCCTGCGAGGACATGTTCGAGAAGGGCAACTACCGGCGCCGCCGCCGCATGAAACGACCCTTCAGGCCGCCGCCCGCGCACTTCCAGCCGGGCAAGGGGCTCTTTGGGGCCGGAGGTGCCGCGGGTGGCTGCGGCGTGGCAGGCGCGGGGACCGACGGCTACGGCTACCTGGCGCCCCCCAAGTACCTGCAGTCCGGCTTCCTCAACAACTCGTGGCCGCTACCGCAGCCGCCCTCGCCCATGCCCTACGCCTCGTGCCAGATGGCGGCGGCCGCTGCGGCGGCGGCCGCAGCAGCGGCGGCCGCAGGCCCGGGCAGCCCAGGCGCGGCCGCTGTAGTCAAGGGGCTGGCGGGCCCGGCTGCCTCGTACGGGCCGTACTCACGCGTGCAGAGCATGGCGCTGCCTCCCGGCGTAGTGAACTCGTACAACGGCCTGGGAGGCCCGCCCGCCGCGCCCCCGCCGCCGCCGCCTCACCCCCACTCACACCCGCACGCACACCATCTCCACGCGGCCGCCGCACCCCCGCCGGCCCCGCCGCACCACGGGGCCGCCGCACCGCCCCCCGGCCAGCTCAGCCCCGCCAGCCCGGCTACTGCCGCGCCTCCGGCGCCCGCGCCCACCAACGCACCCGGCCTGCAGTTCGCCTGCGCCCGGCAGCCCGAGCTCGCCATGATGCATTGCTCTTACTGGGACCACGACAGCAAGACCGGCGCGCTGCACTCGCGCCTCGATCTCTGAAAGGCCAGGGCCCGGTGGCTGCGAGGATGCAGGAACGCGCGACGCCGGCCTTGGACGCAGTCACCGCCGCCAGCCAGACCGCGCGCCCGCTGGGGCCGCCCCCTGAGCCAGCGCCCACGGCCCCTCTGCGCCTCCGCGCTCCCCTCGGCTCCTCTTTGTCTCCGCTTCTCCTCCTGTGCTCGCCTCCCTGCCCTCTATGCCTTTCGCTCCTCCGGCCTGCAGGCCGCCTCTCCACCCGTTTTCTGCAGGCCTAGTCTTCTCCGGGCGCCCCAGCGTCCGGGCTGGACACCGGTTGCCAAAATTCACGGCGAAGAGGAAGTGCCCGGGGCCGAGGTGCAGCCGGGCGTCGGCGGCGCAGACCTCCTGGCCTTCTCTCACAGGTCGGTGCGCTCGCGCTCGGCTCTCTCCGTCCGGCTGCCGCGCCATCCTTGGCTAGAAGCGCCGGCCTGGGCGGGCAACGAGACCCGTGCCGACCGAGAAAGGGACGAAAGTGTATGTCCTCCGCGTACCCTCTTGGAGCTGTTCAGAAGCCCCTTGCTGGGGCCCACTGGGCCGGGCGGGGGTCGGGCCGGAGCAGGGAGCCGGGGCCGCCTCTCTCGGCCGCCTGCGCTCGGGTTTACACGGCATCCGGTCTCGGAGAGAGGCTGCGTTTCCCCCGCTCTCCATCCCGGCGCTTCGGGCCCCTTCAGGCCCGGGCGGCTGGCTAATGTTTTGCTAAAAAGATGGGGAGGGCTATTTTAGATGATATCAAAAAATATATTTTTTAAAAGAAAAATCTCACCGGAAAACCGGCCAAGTATTGTGGCCTTGGAGTTTGCTAAAGCAAAACATGAAAATCTTCTCTACAGGAGATTTGAAGTAGAATTCCTGTCGGCCCTTCAAAAAGCTGTGTTCAGAGAGGTAGGAGAATATGCCCAGTAACAGACGGTTTCCTCTGCAAACCAGAGGATTTCCCCCCTCAACCTATCTTTTAAAAAAATATCAAAAATTTTCCCCTATCTTCCGCTGCAAACCCCCGAGCGCCGGGAGATCACTGCCTGCCTGGCGGAAGCTGCAGGGACAACTCATCCCCTCCCTGATTTTTGTTTTTCAAACTTCTTGCTTCTCCCACCTTGGGCAGGAGAAATGTGAAACCCGGCAGCAGTCGGACCAGGCGGGCTTGTGGCCCCGAGCCTGCTGGCCCAAAACTCTAGACCTGGTTGTTCTGTAGTGTGTCGTTTGGAGGACCAAATTTTTCTAGAAAGAACTAGAGCACTTTTGTTGTTTTGTTGTTTGTTTGTTGTTGTTTTGTCTTGTCGATTCCCGAATAAATTTTTTGTTCTTTCTTTTCACACGGACTTATATTATTTATGTCGCGCCTAAGTTTGTTCAGCAGCTAGTTAAAAGAGGGAGATTTTCAGCAAAAATTTATCCTTTTTCAGATAAACAAGGTTTGAGGGCAGCCGGAGTGGGGGACCTTTGTGGTTGTCGCTGCTGCTTTGTTTTCCCGGGGATTGTTTGTTTTCTGTGTCATCGCTGGTCTGTTGAGGCTGTTTCACGTCATCGCAGAGACATTATTTGCCGTGGTTCTTTCACAAGGCGTGACTGTATGTAGGATTTGTTCTATTTTTGCATCCATGCAAGTTTGAACTTTACCTCCTCCACAGCCGTGCTAGGTGTATGGGCCGTGTTTTTATTATATTGTCTTCATGCTTTTCAATTCTTCCAGTTAAATCTAACAGCCAGAAGAGTTTATTCCAAATAGATAAAATCCTGGTTGCGGAAATGCTCTGTAAGCTGCAAACCTCTGTACAAATGTAACGAGTGACTGATTGCCTTATTTTTAATGGTCTGAATTCATTTACCTTGAGATATGTGTAAGAGATTTGGGAATATCAGAGATAGGTGAACATACGGCCTGGCTGTAGAAATGGAATCTTTTCTCTCTCTTTTTCTTTACTGAGACTCTTCGAATAACGAATTCAGACCGGTGCTTCCGCGCAGGCACACGGGAGTTCGACCGGATTACAGGCCGGGGCTGAGAGGGGGATTAGAGGTGGTCAGCTTTCAGTCGTTCGGTGGGATGACAAGTATCACCCAACTCTTGCTGCCACTGCAGCAGCGCAGCTTGAGCTGGACCCCGCTCCCAGCCACGTGTTGCTCACTGCCCCCCACTCAGCCTGTACAGCAGTGGCCACAGGTCCAGGCCGACCAGTAAGCCGGGAGGAGCTGCCCGCGGCAAGGAATGAGCCTGCAGGCCTCCCACTTCAGCCTATACTGGTGGTTACGCCTTGGCAATGTTAGAGTGGGAGCCCTGTTATGTGTCGTTGGCCCCAAGGGGAAGTGGCTCAGGCTCAGAAATCCCACTTCTTCCTCGGGCATCCCGGGGAGGCTGGAAGGTGGAAGACGAAGCCGTGCGGGTTCTGAGGAACATCACCCTGAGACCGGCACTGGAGCCTGCCAGGGCCGGGGGAACCAGAGCAGGCTGCACATGAGGTTCAGCCCCGGCAGGCGAGAAACCCAGCAGGCTGGTCAGGCTTGGTGTCTGGGTGCTTCTGGCAACCTGCTGCACCTTTGTCTGGCTGACTAAGGTGAGGTGGGGAAAAGAAAGTAGATGGCTGCGTGCTTGCCCGTGCTTTCTGTGATGTGAACATGTATCTCATTGGTAGTTGTATAGTCTATGCCTGCCGCAAATGTGTGTGTACAGTGTAAGTCATGTCCTGGTGACAGGGAGAGAGGTGTGTATATCTGTCATTCACCTTCAGAGAGGGCATATATTTTAGGCATTGTAATAATCATATGGCTAATATTCAGGGAATGGTTACTGGGACCACAGCGTGTGTTGCATTCATAAGTCATTGGTAACATATGCAGTTATGTTCTGGGTATATAATTTTGGTTTGTTGAATGAAAACAGAGAATACATACAGAGCCTTTGCTTCAGCTGGTTGAGGCTCTCTGCTCCAAGGCTGGCTCTCAGCACCCCACAACTGCTATTCCAAGCAGAGAAAGCAGAGAAGGGAAGTCTTCTGGGCAGAGCCTCCAGTGAGGTGGGGAAGTTGGCCTAGGCCAGCGCTGAAGGACAGAGCCTTTCTCTGTCCCCCAGGAACTGAAAGGCGAGAGGCACCCACGACTGGGGAAAGAGCAGTAGCCTCACCCAGTTCGGAGGATGAGACGGAAGAATCGGGGAGGGATTCCTGGTCTACACAGGGATTGGAGGAGTTGAGAGAAGGGAGCCAAACCATACCCCACTTCCCCATGGATGCCCGCAGAAAGACATCTGTCTCTAATTCCAGCCCCAGGAGGTTCTCCAAATCTCTACAGTTTGGTCATTTCCCCCCAGTGTTACAAGTTCGGGGCAATGGTTGATTTTCTTCATCTTTCATTTCCTTTCTTTCCTCTCCCTCTTTGCACTTTTGAGTTTCTGTTAGAGAAGATGATTTAAGGAATTCCCTAAGCAAGGACAAAAGTATTTAAGAGAGTTCCTGATATGTAGCAATTATGCCTTAAAACATACAGTCTGGTCTAGATGGCCAGACCATGTGGGTATATGTATATATGTTTGCCAGAGTGTATTGTAAATACAACGTAAATAGCTTGATATAAATACGCTGCCAATTTCTGCATGTCCTGGGTAATGAGTTGCTACACATGGCATTGAATGAGGAGTATGTGTGTACTTGTATGCGTGTAAACATCCTCACACTCAGCGCTGACAAGATGAGCCCCTCTCCTCACATTTACACACAAATTCTTGGTCATCCCCACCGCCTAGAACTGCCCAGCCAGAGTACTTGGGTTCGGCGGGGGAGAGTGTCCAGTCCTCAGGGGGACCTGGGAGGAATCTGTGCCAGTGCAGTACATGCACCAAGGGACTGTAAAATGGGGACCTAGGGGGTTCTCTGGGATGGCCCCGCACCCTACTCCAGAGGGTGTTCTGGGCCTGTTTCCCCCTTGCCTAAGTAAAGCGTTTACTCCTCTGCCTCCTGGCTTTGGGCAGGCAGGAAGCCCAAGACCTTTCACCTGAGGTTAGGTGTCCTTCTGCCCTTGCCTGGGCCTCTCACTAGCCAAGGCTGGAGCTCCAGGCTGGGAAGAGCCCCCTGGTGGTGGGTGGAAACCAGGGGTGGACCAGGGCTTCTTGCAGCCAGATGGGCAGGAGAGGATGGGCCAGGAAACTGGGTCAGACCCAACACAGTCTGCCCATGAATTCCCTTAATGGAGGTCTGGAGCACCGGAACCGCTGAGCCAGGCTCCTGGTCTCCAGGAGCGTGTCAGGGGCCAGGAAGAGCGGCTTGGTCAGGCTCAGGAGTCCTGTGGTGCTCCCACTCTGTGGAGATAAGCCAGTGGTGACTATGCCTTGTCAGTCCCGCTGCCTCTGGAGGGCAGCCCCTGCTTCTGGGAGTAGCCTGTGGAACCTGTATGAAGGGATGGGCCCAGGAGCCCACACCTCTCCTCTGTGGTGGGGACCGGAGGCCTGGAGTGGTTGGGAGCGACCTTCATGCCCCAGAACCACAACCAGAAGTGAAAGATTCTTCACTTCACTTCTGAAGGAGTCTTGAAACCAAGCGGTCTGATTGGCTTTCTGCTTTCTGGAGAGAGGACTCCATTCTGTCACAAGAGTGTCTGGGCCCCAGGAACCCCAAATCTTGTATACATTTAAGGAACCTGGGGTCCTGAGAAGAGAAGGAGCCAGCCAGAGGTCACCCAGCTGTCTGTCGGGCAAACAGCCTCAGAAATTTTAAGGAGAGACCTGAGAGTACCGAGCCCAGCTGCCCAACTGGGCCCTGCCAACCGATGTTTGATGTTGGGGAGCTCAGTGGGTAAAGGGGGAGCCAGCCAGAGGAGAAGGAAGCACAGGGCTGGGTCTGAGCTGTAGGCTGATTTTACTCTGGAAACTTCTGCTATGCCAGCTGTTTGCTGCTCGCTCCTCGGTGGTAAGCTCTCACAAACTTGTTCTGGGACCATGTCACGCCAGGGAGATGGTTTGTGCAGGAGGAGGCAAGGACAGGGACTGTTCAGCCTGGAAGGACTAGTGTGGAGGCTGGTGACCTCCTTTAATAACTGTGGGACCTTGGGGGAAAAAAAATTCTGAATTTCAGTTTTCTCATCTGTAAAATAGAATTATATATACCTTGCAGGGTTATTAAAATAATTAAATGTTCTAATGTGAAAATGCCCAGTTTATAATAGATAGTCAATATGGTTTTCCTTCCCCTGTTGAAAGAGGAAAGTAAGAAAGAAGGGAGGAAGGGAGGGAGGGATGAAGAGAAGGGGGAGAATGGGGAAAGGAGGGAAAGAGGAAGAAAGGAAAAGCCTTTGGTAGTAACTCTGTAGGGCATGACATCCAAATGCAGCGGCTATGGCCACCCCTGCACGCCCCAAGAGCCCAGGCCGCTGATCACCTTCGCCGTCCGGGCTCGGGGGCGATTGCGTCCACCCTGCCTCAGCCCCTTGACTCTGGGGGTGAGGCGCATTCTGTTGCTGGGAATACCCGATTCGTGGGGGCACAGACGGAGAGCCTGGTCCGGGGCTCCTCCAACCGCCCTCTCGCTTCTCCTAAGCCAGTCTTCACCGATATATGAGGTTTTCCCCGAGAAAGGCCCACTGACCTGCGAAGTGACACCGACTCAGGCGCTTGGGTCCAGGCGCAGCCGCCACTCTCAAGCTCTTGGGCCGACGCCCCACGCGCTCAGGTGCCTCCCTCTGGAACACGGAGCTGTTAGAACTTTTTCCCCCTTTTTCAGAAAAGCAGTAGGTAGCCACGAGGCGGGAGGTGGCGGAGGTCAGCTTGTGGGAGAGGCTCCCCCCGGTCTTTGTGGAGAAACGGGAAACCTGAGGGGTAAACGCAGGAAACGGGTTGGCCGAGCTGCGGCGGGCAGAGGCGCAGCCCGAGGATGACAGCGGAGACCGCATGGGGCCGTGGCTCCGCACAGCCGGGCCCGGGCGCCAGAGCCTCCAGTCCGCGGGCCTGGTGACGGCACTGCAAGCGCGGATCACCAGGCGCGGACCCGGTGCCTCCTGGCAGCTATAAAACTTCGGTGAGAACGAATGGGCCCGTCTGAGCTCAGGGTGCTCCGGACAGCAGGGCGAGCAGGGGAAGCGCAGGAGACCCTGACCGTCCCCGGAGGTGGCGGAGCGCACCGGGCATTGGCCGCCCGAGCCCCCGCCACGCCGGGAGACTGACTCCGCTTCTCCACGTTAGGAGCTCAACCTGACCTCGTTGTCCTTAGTAATAGCAAAGGACAACGAACCGAATAAAATAAAACTTTTTCCGGATTCTCCACGAAAAGTTTTCTTTAGGCAGGCGAAGAAAAGAAAAGGACAGGATCCCGGGAAACTTCAATCCCTATGGATGAGGAGGGAAGGTGAATGTGCTTTTTGCTTTTTTTGTTTGTTTCTAGGGAGAAAGAAGGAAATTCGACACATATTTTTAAAAATCTACCCCCAACAAGTCCCAAAGGCTGTGAGTGTGAGCAGAGTCAGGAAACCGAGCCCCCGCCCGCAGTGACATCGGGCCTTTGTCTTCTTTCCTGAAGCCCCCATGACTGCTGACCGCGCCAAGATAAAGGCCGGGTCAGAGCCCTGTGGAATCCCGAGGGAGGGGGCAGCGGGGCCGTCCATTGGCCGCTTCCAACAGGCCGGCCTTGCCGGAACGGGGCTACCCAGCCAGGGGCTGCTCCCCCAGCCCCAGGCCCAACTGAGGCACGGATCCGCGTTTCTCGACTTGCCCTGTGTCTTCTGCCACTAAATTCCCTGGACCCAGTCCCCAACAGCGTTACGTTTTCCTAATTAAGGGCTCCAGGAGGGGTGAGGGGCCATGCCCGCCGTCTCCCCCCAACTCCCACCCCCGGGACGGACGTCGCCTGACTTGGTCCTCTAGAGTGGAATCGTGAGCAACTTCTGCTGCGTCTCTGGCGTTTGCGGCCGCTGGGCTCGGTTGGCCAACAGGATCCGAACCCGTGCCGTGACTTCGCCGCTGCGCCTCTGTGCCTTCTCGCGGCCCTGGAGACCCCTCCAGCTCTTGGCCTCAAATTTTCGGCGTTACGCCCTCCTGTCGGCCGAGCGGGTCTGCGGAGGTGGCGGGAGAGCTTTTCTGACCCTATCCTACCGCTTTTTGTGATTTAGAAACCCGGGTCGCCGCGGAGCTCAAGCCTCCGTGGTGTTGCCTTTGCACGGCGGCGTGGGGACCCCAGGGTACGCGTAGGGTCCGTTCTCCGCAGACACACGCAGGTGATGCGAGTGCTGCGCAGCTCAGACTTCTTCCGAAGAAAGAAGGGGGAGACGAGCCCGGCGACCTGCGCGTGCGGAGATGGAGGGATCTTCAGCAGTCAGGCTGCGCGCCTCCCACGTACACCAGGTTGTGCCCTGGGGCCCCCAGCCGGCGCTGCAGCCGCACATTTTCCCAAGTTGAGGGCGAATCCTCGGTTCCCCTCCCTTCATGATGGCTTGTGGGGGTAGGGGCCCGGGCCGTTCTCCCTGAGCCTACTGGAAGATCCGGGCGCCTCTTTTATCTTCCACGGGGACGCGACCTGGGGAGGAAAAGGAAAGGCGACAGACCGGGGAAGTGAGGCCCTGCAGCCTCGCGTGCCGGGAGCGCCCTCCACCTCTTCCTCTCTCGCCCCTGGCCCCCACCCGCTGACTCGGGGATCTTCGTCCCCACTGAAACTGGAGCTGCCTACCGGCCATCAGATGAGAGATAAAGGAGCCTGGCGGCGCCGAGGCGCTGACCGGATCCGGGCTTTGCCGCACCCTGGAGCGGCACCTGAGATCCTACTTCCCCAGGTGGCACTGACTCAGTTGGAGAGAAACGGGTCGGCTGAGCAGTGTGCACATTCTGCCGCCAGGCACAAACAGTCGCGTCCGCGTGCGCAGTGTGCATAGACACCTCTGCACGAGGGTATCCCGTATCCGTGTGCATGTACACGCATACGTGTGTGCATCTGTTATCAGTCTAGAAAGACAGGCAGACACATTTACACACGCGTGATATACCTGTGCACACGTTTGAACTCAGTTCTTGCATTTGCCCTGTTCGCGCGCCGCCCAGACGCCGATGGAACCGGCTGCTCGTGAGTAGTAATTATGCCTCATATTTACATAGGCCTTTACAGTTTCTAATCACGATTTTTACAACTACCCTGGAGATACTGTCCTTTCGAATTTTAAGTGGGGAAACAAGCCAAGACAAGTTAATGGGTGCTCGTTTGCATGCAGACTGGGAGAGAGCGGGGCCAGCCAAAGACCTCGCCCGCTGTTGAACGTGGATGTGTTTGCTAGACGCGCTCCGAGGTTGGCCCGTTTACCGCCCTAAGCTACCTCCAGGCCCGGCGGGCCTTGGCCTTTCGCCAGGCTTCCCGGGAAACCCACCGCGCCGGGTGTCTAGTCTCAATTCGTTCGCTGATAAAGTGCGCACTGCTAGAGCTCGGTGACCCTGGTGCCCAGAGGAGGGGAGCTCGGGGCTCGCCGGACTGCCTCGAAAGAGAGCCCTAAGATTCCAGGGCCGTGACTGCCCACGCGCAGCTGGGTCCCAAAAGTCTGGCTGGCCTGCATCCCCAAGGCAGCCACGATAGGCAAATGCGCGATCCTTTCACCCCAGCCGCAAAACCAGGAGCCCTGAGTTGTGCCAGAGCAGAAGCAGTGACGAGCGAATTCTGCTGTCTTGAATCTCTAATGACCCTGCAAGACTCGGAGCTCACCATGCCCATTTTACAGAAGTCATTAGTTGGAGGCAAGAGAGGTACAGTAAGTTGCCCCAAATTCAACAGCCGGGAAGTGACCAGGGTCGGGACTGGAATCCCCAGTTAGCTGAGTCTGGATCCCTAGACCGCGGCTCCGATGCCCCCAGCCGGGATCGCCAGGTCCTTCCTTGCGCCACGTCTCCTGCGCGCGGCTCGAGACATCCGGCTCTTAGCCTCCGACTTCCCTCGCCAAGGACGCGAAAGCTATTCTAGCTCTCACCAACATAATTTTAAAAGGTTCCTACACGCTTGGAACCTGTTTCTTATATATATATTCCCTGTGTGTTGGGCTTTGCTTCTTGCTTTTTCTCCTGGGGCATTTGGTTCCCCCCCCACCGCTTTCCCGCCCCAAGCCTTCGCACTCGGAGACTAAGGTTGCCCGAGGGCTGCAGCCTGACCACATCTCTCCGGGTGCCCTTGGGCCTCGGCGCCCGGCTCCGGCAGACTGAGGTCGCTGGTCCCCGGGCTCCAAGGCCGTCCGCATCCCGCCGAGCAAGGGCACTGGAAGGGAGCCCGCGGCACGGCGAGGTCGCCTTGCGGCCTCGCTGCCTCGAGGCTGCCCTCTGCTGGCATTAAGCGACATCATCGCAGCCTCCCTCAGCGGCCCAGGAGCTGAGCCCACGAGAGGGGCTCGCACAAGGCAAGGCTACCCCACAGCGCAGACTGGCTGACACCACTCTTGCTGGATCCCGGGAGTGGCCGACGCGCCTTCAACCACTGCCGATACCCTCTGATATCTCTCAGTTTCTGGTCCCTGCTCCCCGCCGGCCCCGGACTTCGGGTGCTCCAACCAGGGGCTGCTCAGAGAGCCGAAGCTCTGCGCTGGCAGTCCAGCTGCTCTGGGGCTACCGCCCGGATCCCGGACCCACCGTCCCTCGGGGGAAGCGGGGGAAGGGTGGGAAGCTGCAACCCGCAGGCGCCCACCAGGCACGTCACGGCAGGCCATTTGGCGGGCTCTGGGGAGCCCGAGGAGAACCCCAGTCTGTGCTCAGGCCCCTTTATTCTCAGCACCATGGCACTGATTGGCACCCCTGGGTCAAGACCCAGAAAACCCTGCCCTCCCACTCCGTTCGACTTCCAACTCCACTAGATAGTCTCCTTGTCGCTTGGCTGCCTCTATTTCTTGCAGAGCACTTGTCTCCTCAACCAAATTAAGGGAGCCCCAAGGATCCGAAAGGACCGGTTCCCGACCCGCACGGCACACGGCCTCGCTCAGAGTTGGCCTACTGGTGACCGCACCTCCGTCGTCACTCTTGAAACAAGCCTTGGGCCGTGAGGGGGGAAGACGCTTCCGCCTGCTGGAATCTAAGGTGGGATAAAAATTATTCAGTAATCATACCTGTGCCCTTCCAGTGCTACATATTAGGACTTTGCACGTTTTCACTTTTCCTCTTATTTACAAAGATAATTCAAGTTGAAGAAAACTGAGAAAATAGAAAATTGAGAAAACAAAACAAAAATTACAGGTGATCCCACCCCTCCTCCACGAGGTAACCACACTGAACATTTTGGTGACTTTCCTCTGATCTTTTATTTATCTATTTTAATAAGTCTAATTTCCATAATTACAAGAATATATTTTATATAGAATTTGCCATTTTGTATCCTGCTTCTTTTAACCTCTCACTATGAGGGTTTCTCCATATCTGATTCTTTGAAAGATGATTTGGAATGAATGCTTAATAATCCATCATATAGGTGAGCCATAATTTTTTAATATAACAGCACTAATCAGCTTTGTTTCAGGTCTAGGAATCACACTCTCTTGGTCATTAAATATGGAATCAGTAGTTGATCAAAAAATCTTGAGTCCCTTGCTGGCCCAAAAAGGAGTGTTGTGGTCCCACTCTCAGGGCACAAAGGATCCACCCAGAAATTTGGAATTGCCTTGAGCTGGGAGAGGGCCTTCCAGACTCTGCTGACAGCTATTATTTCTCTTTGCTGGAGACCAGTGGAGCTGGGGTGCTGGAAGAAATGTCCTGAAAGAGAGCAGGGACCAGCAATGTGCCTGAAGAGCTGCCCTGGCCTGCCTCTAGGACCAAGCCCTGTATCCCCAGCTGGCACTCAAGATGGTATCTGCAGCCTGGGTTTCTGCATGCAGTGTCTTGTAATAGGAGTCAAACATACATTTATTTGGATCCTGGATCTTCCCTCAGAGGCTGTGTGACCTCAGAAAAGCTGCTCAACGTCTCTGAACCTCATTCTAAAAATCGGAATAATAATGCTATCACATTGAGCCTTTTTAAAGTATTCAGCTAAATGATTACATCACTTAGCCTGGTGCCTGAACAAAGAAATTCTCAATACATGGTAACTACTGCTCCTACTGCCTCTGCAGCTGCTATTGCTATTGCTTCTGGCATTAGCTTTGGTCTTGGGGATCACTGCAGTTGCCCTCTCCCTCAACTCCTGACCCCATTGCTACTGTTAAACACAAGCCTGAATCCTGGCACTAGGCCGGGTCCAGGTTCTCAGGGCTGAAGGAGTCATTTCCAGCACTCTGGTTGGGCTGCTCAGGACCTACTGACAATCAGGCCTGGGCTTGGGTTGTTTATACTAGAACCGTTAAAACAGGAAAATATGCAAACCCTTCATTCACAGGGATCCGGCTATTGTTGGGTCAGAAATGATATTTTTGTTTCTAAAATAAAAGTACATTTGCTGCTTTACTCACACACACATACAAACACTTTTTTGGGGGTGGGGGTTGGGTGGGGAGGAGTTGAGTCTATAGGCAAAGTAAATGATCTAATTCATTTGACCAGTTCAACAAGCCTGAACTTCACTGGGCTCTTTTGTATATGTCCACAGACTAGGCTCTTATCCATCTCTCGAACAAAATGCCTTCACAATCCATCTCCCAGGGACTTCCCTGGTGGTCCAGTGGTTGAGACTCCACGCTTCCAATGCAGGGGGCGTGGGAACTAAGATCCTACATGCTACACGGGGCAGCCAAAAAAAAAAAAATCCATCTCCCAGACATGATGGAGGGACACCACCTCCAACCAGAAAAGAGGCTAAAGGGGAATTTCATAAGTTACACTAATTCAGCCAGCCTGATCCCAGTAGACTCAAATGCACATCAAAAATCTCAGAGAGGGGACTTCCCTGGTGGTCCAGTGGTTAAGATTCCATGCTCTCAATGCAGGGGGCACAGGTTCGATCCCTGGTCAGGGAGTTAACATGGTGTGGCCTCCCCCCCCCCAGAAAAAAAAATCTCACAAAGAAAGTTTTTAAAGGGTGGATTTCATGCTCCTCTTCATACTGGACAGCTTCTGCCTCTCTGGGGCTAGTGCTTGGCGATCCGTGTATGTGTATCTGTAAGTCAGTTCCTCCAGGTGACTCTGATGAAACCCATGGAGCCACGTTAGGGAACCACTGCTGTTCCCAATTGAATTGAAGGCTGAGGTTTCTCCGAGTGGACTCCGGAAAACACAGATTCCAAAGACTCTTCCATTGGGACCACACGGAGTTACAAAAAGCCTGGTTCAAACACCGGATGTGTGTATGAGTGTATGTGTGTATGTGTGGGGTGGTGGATACACGCTTGTTTTTGTGTGCTTTTGTTGTACTGTTGCCTGTGCATGTGTCAGACCTCTTCGGTCACAAGTAATGTAAACCCACTAGAGCTGGCCTAAGCCAAACGGTAGGGGTGGGGGGAGATTGTCATAAGGGTTTGTGGGTGACCTTGGAGCTCCTGGCAGGGTGGCAGCCACACGTCCCGAAGGACTGGGACAGGGGCTGAGGTGACGGCAGGAACAGAGGTAGCTTCTCTCTGCAGACCAACTTTTTTTTTTTTAGTATATATATATTTTTTTCACTTTGTCAATCGTTTTTAAATTTATTTTTGGCTGTGTTGGGTCTTTGTTGCTGCGGGCGGGCTTTCTCTAGTTGCGGCGAGCAGGGGCTACTCTTCAGTGCAGTGCGCGGGCTTCTCATTGCAGTGGCTTCTCTTGTTGCGGAGCATGGGCTCTAGGCGTGCGGACTTCAGTAGCTGTGGCACGCAGGCTCAGTAGTTGTGGCTCGCGGGCTCTAGAGCGCAGGCTCAGTAGTTGTGGCGCACGGGCTTAGTTGCTCCACGGCATGTGGGATCTTCCCGGACCAGGGCTCAAACCTGTGACCCCTGCATTGGCAGGCAGATTCTCAACCACTGCGCCACCAGGGAAGCCCCAGACCAACTTTTCTTGCTGCTCTGACCAGGCCTCTCCTCTGCTCTGTTCAAGGGAAGAGCCCAGTTATAGCTAAAATCTCTGGGTCCCAATTCCATTTTCCTGTGAGAGAGAAACTGGCCCCCCTGGGTTGGGTCTTGTCAACTGGAGCTGTTGGTGAGGGGGAGGGTCTTGTAGTAGTTTCTGATGGTTCCTTCCTGTGGGGAGAGAGCAGTCATGGCACTCATTGAAGGCTAAGCAGACACCCCAAAAGTCTGATTTGCTTCAGGATGTCCCCTTCAACCACTCAATCAATAGCTCAGGGGTTCATGGTACTAGCTGCACTCCAAAAATCACCCAGGGATCCTTAAAAATTATTGTGTCCAGGTTCCATATGTGGGGTATAACCAGGGCATCAGGATTTTTCAAAGCAACCCTGGTGATCCCAACATACAATAGCAATAACTAAATAGGGAACCTAGAGCAAATTTAGCCATTTCCTAAATACGCAGTGTCAAAGTACAACCAATTAAAAGAAAAAGTTTGAAAACCTAATGGGCTGCACATGGCTTATTTTCATCTAATTGGAGACTGACATCCTAATCCCAAAGTTAAATGCCATGATTATTCACATTTGACGTTTTCTAAACCTCCTGGTGTAAATGTTCAGTTATTCCTAAAGAATCTTGACTTTTCTGGAGATCCTGAGCTACTAAAAACAGAGGATGCCTCCCAGTGGCTTTGGTTGACCCCAGCCCATGAAGGACCGCCTGCCCCTTCTTTTCCACAGTCTCCAGCTTGCTGAGACAGTCCCAAAGCTCCCAGCACTGAAGCACGCTGACCTTGCTGGCTCCCACTGCAGGCTGGTGCTTCAAGGTTCCCACCCAGGAGCCTCTGACACAGGAGACCAAAGAGGAGAGACCCTGCCTCCTTAGCCAAGCTGGCAAATGCCAATCAAAACTTTGTCCTAGTCCATGGCAGGCTTGAGGAGAATCATTTTATTCTATTTCCCCTCCTGGTAAGTTTCCCCAAACAGTTAATCAGCCGATCAGCAAATATCTCATAAATCACTATGATGTGCAAAGAAGGGGAAGAAAATAAAAAGCATCACTCCCAGGACATCCTGTCGCTGGCAGAAGTGCAACAGCGACCCCTCTAGGCCTGACCTTGCATGAATCTAAAGGAGCACATTAAAGGGATCCCTTCCTCAGGCCCTTTCCAGCCTGGCCCAGGGCTAGGTCTCAAGCACACCTAGAGGGTGAGGGATGGCAGGAAGGAGAAGGTAGCTATCATGCCTGGTTGTGTGCAAGAATGGGGGTAGGAGATGCTGCTCTTCCCACGCCTGAACCACCCTGAGAGCTGTTCCCTGCCCCAAGAACCAGATAGCACAGACAGCAAGACCAAATTGCCTCTGAAAGCTGGGAAAGGCAGTCAACACAAAGGCCAGTGACTGATGAGGATGTACAGAGGGTGGGGCTGGGCACTCACACCATGACCACTTTGCAGCTACAGTAAGGGCTTAGAGATGCCGAAAAAAGCCTAGGGTACTGGTTTTCAAAGTGTGGAATCCAGATCATCAGCATCACCTGGGACCTTATTGAAATGTAAATTCTCAAATGACTCAAACCCACTGAATCAGCAACTCTGGGGGTGGGGACTGCAATCCAAGTCCTCAAGTTGGAGAACCAATGGTCTACTCTAGAGAATGCAGGGAGAGGAGGCACTCTTTCCAGACATGGTAAGTCTAACTCTTCCAGGTTCTTAGATCTCTAAATGGGTTCCATGAAGCCAGGCAGGGCCTCAGAGATGTCACCCCAGCAAGAATTACTGCCCCTGTCTTCCCTATACCAACCCACTCACCCACCCAACACACACACACACACACACACACACACTCACTCACTCACTCCCTGCCAGGAACTTCTGGCACAGGCAGGGTGACACAGAGCCAGGAGACTCTCTAGAGGCAGGGAAGTTGGAACAGAAACATCACCCAGATGCGTTGCCTAGAGTCTTAGAGCTGTTACCAGTTTTTTTCCAAAGGCCTTTGGCAGTTGCCAGCTTACCTGCACAGGCTGCTGGGAAATTCCAATCCTTGAGCTTTGGAGTGGGACTTGATTGGTTCACTTTTGGACAGAGGTCCTTTAAGCAGTTACTGGATAGCTGACCCCCTGTAGACCTCTGCGAGACTCAGCCATCTGAATGCCAGCGCCATATTTGTCAGATGGTTCTCAAAGTGCTGTCCGTGGACCAGCACCAGCATTACCTGGGACGTGCAAATTCTCAGACCCCACCCTACCTCACCTACAAATCCGAAATTCTGGGGATGGGGCTCAGCAATGCGCACTTTAACAAGGCCTCCAGGAGATTCTGAGACTCCCTAGCCCAAGTCTGAGGACCACTGGCCTGGGGGTGATTTCGGCTCAACCGGGAACCAGCCCAGAAGCAGGGTGTTTAAATGACTTAAAGGGTTCGGACCCCCGAGGGTCAGGGATCGCCTCTCCCGGCTGTAGTGCAGTGGGCGAGCAGCCCCCCCCCCCCAGTGCACGGTCCCTGCGAAGCTTCGCGGGGTCGGCAGGTCCCGGGGCCGCCGGCAGCGGCCTTGCGGATTGGAATGACGGCCGTGAGACTCCACTCTGACTTGTTTTGTTCCATTCCGGGAGGAATAATTTGTTTCGTATTGGAATCAAAGCGCCTCTCGCGGCGCTTCCGTTTTATCTCGGAGGCTCTCCGGCCGGGGCGCGGCGGCTGCTTCCCATTAGGACGGGCATGGTCCCCATTACGCGCTGAGCCCGTCCCGCCGATGAGATTGCAGCTGACCCGCCTCTGTGCCGCGACATCCAGAGACCCACCCCTCCCCCCCGGTTACAGTTGGCCCCAGAGAGAAGCTGGATCGGCCCTGGCCATCCCAAGAGCTGGCCTCCGCTGCTTGGCTGTCCCGTGCCTGCCACTACACCATCAGGGCGCTCCTTGGGGTCAGGCACCGCCCTCCAAAAGGGCACTTACAGGCCCCTAGCTCTTCAGTGGAAGTAAGTTCAAAGAGCTCTCAGATTTAGGACTTGGGCCTACCAAAAACGGCCCCTAAGGAGGAAAGCATCGCAGGGATTTTCTAGCCGGAGAAGAAAATGTTTCCAGTTTACCTGTTTACCCAGTACCTGAGCCCAGACCCTTCACAGCTGCTCAGGGAAATCAGGCCGACCTGGTTTTCTCCTACTTTGGTATCCATTTTACAAACAGTATAGAACATCAACGAAGAGAAGATTAAGAAAGAAAAGCCACACCCAATCCCCCTGACTTAATGTCCCCTGCAGATAAGGGGGACGCTGAAGGCTCTCCACCACCTACTGAAGAAGGAGGGGTCTCCACACACCCTGGCCAAATCAAGGAGCTGTGCCTGCCGCATCCTGGCTTCCCCAGGATGGCAAAACGTCTGTGCTGGGGACCTGCCAGGGCTTGGGGAAACAGCCAGATATCCCAACAACCACCAGAGCAAAGTGTAACAAATGGCCCTCATGTTCCCGTCAAACTTCACACTTATTTTCTTTGATTTCATTTATTTTTTTATTGCACAAACAATACTCTAATAATCACAACTTTAAATTAGGATGGAAAGCCTATAATCATCCTAAGTCTGACCACTAACAAAGCAATTATTTTCATTTTTCCATTTTGCTACACAGTTCACAATATTCAACAAGTGTGTGGTATTCAGCCATGTGGATGTGGCCCAATTTATTTAACTCTGCCATTTAGGATGCTCCCAAGTTGTTCACCATTATAAAATGGAAACATTTGTTGAGGAGTGTATACTATATCTTAATAACTTTTACGGGATTAGGCAATGGATTTTTTTGCAGGGAATTTGAAAAATTCAGAACATTATAAAAATTAACTATAATCCCAACTCCCCTTTTGTTCATCAAGCTTTCCTCACCTCTGTACTCCTATAGCACGTGTCTCTATACTCCTACGACTTTACTCCCTTTCATCCGTCAGGTTTTGCTTTGTATTTTATGGTGGTTTATCTTTTCCATACTCTTTGATTAACATTATTGCTTAACATTATTGAAGCAAAGACCATACCCTTTTCATCTCTATAATAACCATAAGAGCTAGTTTTTATTGGGTGCCTAGTCTGTGCCAGACATAATACAACATTATCTCACTGAATTCCCATAGGCTATATTTTATTTCCGTTTACTATATGAGGAAAGTGAGGCTGAGCAAGATTAAATAACTTGTGCAGGGTCACCCAGCTTGTAAACAGCAGCCAGGGGACAGAAGCTGACTTCACATTCATGCCCTTTCCACGGTATGAACTTAGAGTAGAATCGCATTGATAGATGACTTCTAAAGTCTTTACTGGTTCAGAATTATATTAATCTAGTTGGGATTAATAACCTGCTGTATCTTTGCATCAATTACAATGCTTTTGGATTTAAAAAAAAAAAAAGAATTTTAACGATGAGGTCTTTATTATCTCACAAAAGAGAAGACTCAGAGATTAGTGGCCCCTGGCTTTGGTTAGTCATTCAAAGATTTGAGTATGAGCCCCGCTCCCCGTCATCCTTCTCCTTTGTAGACTGTAGCCAGTCCAAGCATCACATTCAGATTTTTAAATGTCCGATGGGAAAAGGAACCATTTCCTCCAGGCCCTTTCTTAGGAATCTGGACCACTTTCCCAGAAGCCCTCAGCACACCTCCCCACTCATCTCATGGGCCAGAACTGAGCCACATGCTTGTTCCTATTTGCTGCCAAAAAGATGAGAGCACCATGGCTGGCTCAGGAGTGCGGTCTGTGGTCTGCCCAGGAGTGCGGCCAGGGTCTCTGAAATATTTGAGTTACCTGCATCACCGAAGAAAATTAGGGTTCTCTGAAGAAGGAAGAGAGCGGGAAAGGGCGGTTAGAGAGACAGCTAACTCGGTAATCTTAAAGGGCAATGTACCAAAAAATTAATGCATGTGAGCTAAAGTGAAAGCAATTTGAAAATTTCCTCCCCCCACTTGAAATACTATTATTTGTCTTTAAATCTGTCTATAGTTTTAAGTAAATCAGTTAAATGTAAACCGTCAAATGATTGTGTTTTAGTTAGACTATGAAGTGACTTTGGGGAAAGAAAAGGGGTTCAACTGTATGTCCTTGAGACTGAACTGCCGTTGGGATCCGAGATTGCTCTGCTGTCTGGCCCTGTCTTTCTGCTGAACTGCCTGGTCTCTCCCAGGGCCGCCCTGCTTCCCTTGCACGTCCCCCTGCTTCCCCTGCTTTATCAAGTGCTCCCTCAGGCCACTGGCCCCCTCCCGGATTTGGTGGCCACCGAGGCCCCTCCAACCACCACTCCCACTGCAAATTAACAACCTCTCTTGGAAACTCCTAATTCCAGTCTCCAAGAGAGGTGGCTCTTTTTGGGGCTGCTCATCCTGTCAATACAGCCACTTCAGAGGCTGCTGACCCGGCCAGCATCTGGAGTGGCTGCCCTGGGGTCATGAGCTACCCCAGGCCCAACTGGCTGACCAAGGAAGGGAGCAGGTTCACTTGTCACAAAAACTGACTGCTGAGATCAGCCCCTTTGGGAAGGCGCTGGCGCTGGCGGTGGCAGGGTGAGGCTGGGCACCTCCCATTAGAAGGTCTGACACTTGGAGTTCACTTTGCTTTTCTATGGCTGAACTTCCACTCCAGATGAGTCAGCTCCTTATCTCGTTCAAATCTGAGCACACAGTACGTGCTCCATAAATGCAAGCTGGTTGGTCTAGTCATCCTAAGGGGCTGTTATAGGCCAGTGTTTATCCAACTTTAACATGCATGCAAATGACCTGGGTCTTATTAAAAATGAAGATTTTAATTCAGAAGGGCTGGGGTGGGGCCTGAGCTCTGCATTTCTAACAGGCTCTGCATCAGGCTCATGGGAGCAGTTGCAGCGCATCCGGGGCAAGGTTGTAGGTGACCTTGGGACTTTCTTCCAACCCAGGACATGTGTGGTTTTAAGATTCTATCGGCATGAACCCTCCCCTCCTGCCAGGCTGCCTATGACCTGCCCCCATCAACCAGACACTTCTTCCTCCTTCAGTTCCTTTGCTTGGGCACTTCCTCTGCTTAGAATGCCCTCCCTCGGTTCCATGCTCTCCAGACTGCCACATGACTACTGACATTTTGAATCAGGACTTGGCTGTGAAGGGCTGTCCCGTTTGCTGGACGACGTTTAGCAGCATCCCTGGTCTCCACCCATTAGATGCCAGGAGCCCCCTTCCTCAGGTGTGACAACCAAAAATGTCTGCAGACACTGCCAAATGTCTCCTGGTGGGGGGGCGGGATGGGGGCAAAATCGTTCCTGGTTGAGAACTACTGCTCTAAGACCTTGAATCAGAATCTACATTTTAACAGGGCCCCAAGTGATTCACACGCGTATTAAAATTTGAGAAGCACTGCTCTGTGACACAGCTCCAGTCCGAACATTCACTCCCTCCTCCGAGCTCTCACAGCCCTTGCTCTCTGTGCCTCACATCTGACGGGTCCTCCCACCTCTTCTGTACCGGTATTTAGCAGGATGCAGATGGGCCTGGATGTAGCACACACCTGAAATTTTGGTCCTACCTGACATCTGTTCTCCTTTCTTCTTCTAAGAGAACCTTGATTTTCTAGGGGAACTTCCTCTCCCTCACTCTCACTCCAGTCGTTCAGATAGAGCCATACACACTGCTATCTCCACTCTCATGGGAGGGGATGTACATTTCACCCCCCATCTTCCACACGGATTGCCCCAATGGCAGGCAAGTGATTTAAGCCAAGAAGACCCAATTCCAGAACTTTTGTAGGGACTGAAGGCAAAGAGAAGCTCTCTTTCCACCAAGACTGATAGCTCTAGAGAAGACATAAGCCTGGAACTTTCTAGGGCACCCAAGTGAAAAAAGTCTGCCTGACAGTGAAGCCAACACAAAGGAAAGCAGACTAGATAGGAGAGACCGAGTTCCAACCACATTGTTTGAGCTCCTGGTTCCAGCCATACCTGAAGACTTGCCATGAGTTTTCAGTGATATAAACCAATAATTTTCTTTTTTAAAGAAAATTGTAAGCAGCTTGAGTTGAGTTTGCATCAACTGCAAACAACAGACTCACGATTAATACGCAGGGCCTTTCTGAGGAGCTAGGTCGTCATGGATGTATGGCGGGGTCCTATGCAACCACAGGCTGAGGCAGAAGAGTCCCCATCAGGAGGGTCCTCACAGCCCCAGGACAACAGGCAGCACTACCTCTGCGCCCAGGTCGCCAGGTGCAGCCCTGAGCAAGGGAGGGGGCATCCTCCCACTTCCGCCGAGGTCACTGCCTGGCTTCAGGGAGACCACAGCCGTGTGGCCCCCTGGATCCTCAAGGACTGCAGCTTTGAGAGGCTGGCTGATGCCCCCTGGACAGGAGAAGAGCCTCCCAGCCATCACAGGCCTGGGCAGCAATGGCAGTGAAGAGTCACCACCCTCAAGTGGCGTCACAGGCAGCCACATTCCACCAGGGGGCGGGGCAGACCAGAGTAGAAGACGGTGAGAGACATGTATGCGCTCTCCTGAAACGTCGCCTGGCGACCCCAGAAGCACGGAAGGCCAGCAGTTTTGCAGCAAGTTGAGGTCTTGCATCCCGCTGATGGAGATCGAAGCCACCCAAGTCGGGGTTAGAAGTAGGTACCCTTAGCACCCACACACAGAAAAGCCTCCATAGCTCTAAGTTTCAGTAAGTTTTCCTGAAGATGCCCTGGGGAGGTGGCAGATACTCAGAGGGGATGACCACGGGCTACCTGTGACCTGGGCACTGGGGTTCCCAGCTCCACCAGCATGCCACTGAAACAGCAGAGATGCCACGCCCAAAGGGACCGTGCAGTTTGGGACAGCAAATAACTTGGCAGTAACGTCTGAGGACTGATGTTGCAAGGCCCCCTGATATCAGACAGGATGGGGGAATTAGACAAAATTAGGATCATTTGAAGAGGACCACAGCTTGTGCTGTTTCTTTCACACCTGAGTTTGTGGAACAGCATTCAGTCCTCTGTGTGTAGTCTCTGCCCTGTCCAGGGCAAGCTGTCGGGGAAGGGAAGGTCCCTGAGCGCCTGAGCAGACTTAGGAAGGGTATCCCAGCAGCAGAGACCCGTAGGAGCCCAGCTTTCCCGTATCCCAGGGCCCCTGTCCCTGGGAGCCTGGGTGTGAGGTCTGAAACATCCTTTCCAGCCGGGAAAGGGCAGCCATGATTCAGCCACGCAGCCTCTCTCCTGAGCATAAATGCAAGTGCTCCAACCTGCAACCACTTAGGAAGCAGAAACCAAACTCCAGCAATAAATAAACAGACTGGTGGGAAACCTGCTCTGCAAGTGGAAGCATCAGAGGAAATTCTAAATTCAGAGGCTCTGAGATGGAAACTTCCTCACACATCACCCAGCCCAACCTGCTCAGGAAGCTAGAAACCAAAGAAGGCAGGGGACTTGCCTAAGGTCACACAATGAGTTGGTGGCACAGCCAGGAGCCAAAACCAGGCCTCCCAACCCCAGGTCTGGGGCTCTGTGCCCTGGGCTTCAGACACCCCTCCCCACCCCAGGGAATCTCCATGTTTCGGAGGAAGAAAGGGACAAGGACTTCTATGCCATGTGTTTATCTTTGCACTTGAACTTCACCCTCTGGAATTTTATAGTGGGAGCTCATGGCTCTCACTTCCTCGGGATAATGCCCATTGCCCTGACCTATAAAGCTGCAGCCTTATTTATTGCCTCAAACCAGCCTCAACCAGAATTCAGTTATACGGTAACAACAGTAGCCACTATTGATTGAACACTGTATTAGGGTTCTCCAGAGAAACAGAATCAATAGGGAGAGAGAAAGAGGGAGCGATTGATTTTAAGGAATTGGGGGCTGGCAAATCTGAAATCCTGAAATCTGCAAGGCATGCCAGCAGGCTGGAAATTCCAGCAGGAATCCACATTGCAGTCTTGAGTCGAAAGGCAGTCTAAAGGCAGAATTGCTTCCCCATTAGGGGACCTCAGTCTTTTCCCCTAAGGCTTTCAACTGTTTCAAGGCCACTCACACTCTGGAAGGTAATGTGCTTTACTCAGACACTACTGATTTAAATGTTAATCACATCTAAAAAGTAACTTCATATCAACATCTAGATTAGGGGACTTCCCTGGTGGTGCAGTGGTTAAGAATCCGCCTGCCAATGCATGGGACAGGGGTTCAATCCCTGGTCCGGGAAGATTCCACATGCCGTGGAGCAACTAAGTCTGTGCACCACGACTACTGAGCCTGCGCTTTGGAGCCCATGAGCCACAACTACTGAGCCCGCGTGCTGTAACTACTCAAGCCCACACTCCTAGAGCCTGTGCTCCGCAACAAGAGAAGCCACCACAATGAGAAGACCGTGCACTGCAAGGAAGAATAGCCCCCGCTCGCCGCAACTAGAGAAAGCCTGCGCACAGCAACGAAGACCAAACGCAGACAAAAAAAAAAAAAAATCTAGACTGGTGTTGGACCAAGTAACTGGGTACCATCACCTAGGCGGGTGACACGTAAAACCAACCATCACAAGTACTTACACTGTGCCGGGTACTCAGATACTCTTGACAAGATGCTATGAGGGGACTTCCCTGGTGGCGCAATGGTTAAGAATCCACCTGCCAATGCAGGGGACACGGGTTTAATCCCTGGTCCAGGAAGACCCCACATGCAGCGGAGCAACAAAGCCCACGTGCCACAACTACTGAAGCCCGTGCACCTAGAGCCCGTGCTCTGTAACAAGAGAAGACACCGCAATGAGTAGCCCGCACACCACAACGAAGAGTAGCCCCTGCTCGCCACAACTAGAGAAAGCCCGCACGCAGCAACGAAGACCCAACTCAGCCAAAAATAAATAAATTTAAAAAAAAAAAGAATGCTATGAGGTGGCCAGCATCATCCCCATCTCACAGAACGAAAACCGAGGGCTTAAGCCCACAGGAAGTTGTGGACCAGGCCTGGAACCCCAGTCTCCCTTCCTTGTTCATAATTTCCCCCTACCCCACCGTTTCCTCTCGCTCAGTTGCTAGAGCACAAAAAGATGCTTCTAGGCTACAGGCTCTCAGTCACTGATGCACATTAGAATCACTGGGGAAAACTACTTTAAAAAACAAAGATAGGGGAATTCTCTGGTGGTCCAGTGGTTAGGACCCCGCGCTTTCACAGCCGAGGGCGTGGGTTCCGTCCTAGTTAGGGAACTAAGGGCTGACAAGCGGTGGGGCATGGTCTAAATAAATAAATAAAACTACATAAACTTCTAAAAAAAATTTTTTAAAACAAAGACACACTAGTATATATAAAATAAACAACAAGGACCTACTGTATAGCACAGGGAACTATATTCAATATCTTGTAATAACCTATAATGGAAAAGAATCTGAAAAAGAATTAATATATATATCATATATAACTGAATATACAACTGAATCACTTTGCTGTACACCTGAAACATTGTAAATCAACTATACTTCAATTTAAAAAAAAGAAAGCAAAAATAAATATAATTTTTTAAAATTTATTTATTTATTTATTTATTTATTTATTTATTTATTTTTGGTTGCGTTGGGTCTTCATTGCTACCTGCGGGCTTTCTCTAGTTGTGGAGAGTGGGGGCTACTCTTTGTTGTGGTGCATGGGCTTCTCATTGCGGTGGCTTCTCTTGTTGTGGAGCACAGGCTCTAGGCACGTGGGCTTCAGTAGTTGTGGTACACGGGCTCACTAGTTGTGGCTCACGGGCTCTGGAGCATAGGCTCAGTAGTTGTGGCACACAGGCTTAGTTGCTCCGCGGCATGTGGGATCTTCCCAGACCAGGGATCGAACCCGTGTCCCCTGCATTGGCAGGCGGATTCTTATCCACTGCGCCACCAGGGAAGCCCAGTATAATTTTTAAAACAAATAAAAAATTAAAAACAAGACCAGAAGACAAACAAAAAACAAAGCCCAGACCCCATCCCCAGAGATTCTGATTCCGTTGGTCAGAGGTGGAGCCCAGAGCATCAGTATTTTAACCTCTCCCAATTGATTCTAATGTGCAGCGAGGCTGAGAACACCTGTTCCAGAAAATGGAGCAGTGAAAGGCATGAGTTCCTCTCTTTTGTGGAGTGTAGGTTGCCCAACAGAAAATATACATCCTAAAAGGAAATCAAATAGCTATAAAATACCCTGTGGGAAAAACTAGCAAATATATTTCCTCTCTCAGCATGAAATTAGCTATTTCCCCTCTCATTCTGAAGTAGCTTACAATGAGGACTTCCTTAATTATTTAATTGGAAATACAAAAGAGTGAAATGGAGTATAATTCATTCGGGCAATAAGCATTTGGTGAGCACCTGCTGAGTGCTGGGCACGGTGCCGGGCAGCCAGCAGCCAGATCTGAGGCAGTTCCTGTCTTTAGCCAGCAAGCCTTTGAGTGGGGCAGTCAGAACCGCAGAATAATGTGGGGAGGGCAATGACAGACACCTGTCCTGAAGTTCCCAGATTCCAGAGATGGTGACCTGCCGCAGACCTGGCAGGTGAAAGTTTGATACAGTGGAGTCTGTGTTTTCAGAGACTTACACCCTAAATGGATGTCCCTTCTAGGTCAGCAAGACCTCAAGTGCTCAGGCCAGCCAGCCTCCTGTGAAGGAGATCAGCCAGGGCTCCCAGATGCCCAAGGAGCATATGGGAGCCCTGTTCCGCCAGTCCTTGGTGAAACGAGAAAAACTTCATTTTTTGAGTTTTCTTAAAACTCTTGGGGTTAAAATATCCCTTTTCTGAACCCATCATAGAATTTGTTTTTGCTAATGTCCTGGTGTGCCGAAGCAACAGTGGACAAGTCTATGTTGTTTCCCCAATAACCACAGGGGATACTTCACTGGTTTCCAAAACCTGGGAACCACCAGACTAGACAATGACCTGAGGCCTCATATGAGCAGAAATCTCTGGAAACATCGCCTTCTGCACCCAGACTTGTCCCCACCCTGTCCACCCACGGGCTCCTGAATAAATCGCGTGACATACATAGGTTGTCAGCTCTTTGAAAGAGGACGCCTGTGTTTTGGAGCATTTTCTGGGCGGAATTGTTGAACTGGTATTTTCAGGTGTTTATTAGGAACAAATAAATACAATTTTGTACTATGTAAGGTAGAAAATGAGCATTACTTTGGTACTATTGGAACCTGGACTTCTGGGACTGGACACCCCTGACTAAACCGGGAGAGGGGGCCACAAACTTGGCCTCTGCCATCCCAGGTCTGGGATACTGGCCCATCATTGATGTGGCCCTTTGTGAGCAACTCAGATCAACTGAGAAAAGGGCTCACCCATGGTATGAGTGGCTACTAATATGTCAAGGTAAACCTACTTCAATAAAATAAAACTGTCTTTGAGTAGGCAAGAACCTGACAAGGACAAAAAAAAAAAAAAAGTAATCAAGTTATGCAAAAAGAAAAAGAGAACAGTGAGAAACCTTGAGGGATGCCCCTTGCCTCCCCTCTGACTACCCCCAGACTCCTCCAGTTCTAGAGCTGCCTCCAATGTCGTTTCCAGCCCTGGAGGCGGGTGGACCAGCCCTACCAAAATGAGGAAGGGAATGCTGACCCTGCGTTAACAGTTCTGCCAGGATCTAGGAAAGAGAACCAGCAACCTTGCACTTCCAGGGAGCACAGACCAACGTTCCAGGGAAGGGGAGGACTTCTAACAGAAACCATAATATTTTCTCCGTTTTTTTTTTCTTTTAACAATGATTATGCATTCCTTTTATAATGATACATGCCTTGTCAAAACTAGAATAAGAAGAACAATATAAGGACTTGCCTGGCGGTCCAGTGGTTAGGACTCCGTGCTTCCACTGCAGGGGGCACGGTTCCATCCTTGGTCGCGGAACTAAGATTCCACAGGCCGGTGGCAGTGGGGGAGAATCAGAGATACCAAAGGAAAGAAGAGTACAAAATACTAGAAACATGTAGGTAAATAAAAGTAACTATTAAAAACAAAAAAAGAACAATACAGATGGGGGACAGGAGACAGTGTAGAGGGGAGGGAGGCTCACTTGGAGCCCTCAAACCATCCACGAAGGCAGGAAACTAGAGTGCCAACACCAACAGGAACCATCCTGTTTTTGTCATTCCTCAGCAATCCAAAACCTGATCCCACCTTAACGTGCCCAGTTCCAATGATCCAGGACCCCAACCACTAAGTGAAATGGACCCGGAGATCCTGCGTTAAGGGCAGGGCCTGGGAAGAGACGCCCCAACCAGGATCCCTCTGACCAAATAGCCCCTAAGGCGCACCTGGGCTGCGGGATGCGGGCTGCGACCGCCAGGTGGCGTCCTGACCTCGGCTGGGGTGGCCGCCGGCTCTTCCCTCCCAATAGTTCGTGGGGCAGGGCTTACACCAAATCGTGCCCGAGGGGACGCGCCTAGTGCCCGCAGACCGTGGAGCTTGATCCCAAACACAGAGGCACCGCCTCCCTTGACCTCAAAGCCCTTGGACAGGGCCGAGGGACGTCAGGTCCCAGGGAGGACACTGGCACGGCCCTCGCCTCCGCCTTCTGACCTCGCAGCCCCTCGCCTCCCGGGGTGGGGGGCGGGGGAAGGAGCGGAAGATAGGACCGGAGGGGGGCCGAGGGGAAAGCAAGCCTGTCCCAAAATGAGGAGACCTCGCACTTGAAAAAACATTTCTTTTTTTCTTTTTTTTTAAATTAATTAATTTATTTATTTTTGGCTCTGTTGGGTCTTCCTTGCGGTGCGCGGGCTTCTCATTGTCGTGGCTTCTCTTGTTGCGGAGCACGGGCTCTAGGCGCGCAGGCTTCAGTAGTTGTGGCCCATGGGCTCAGTAGTTGTGGCTCACGGTCTCTAGAGCTCAGGCTCAGTAGTTGTGGCGCAGGGGCTTAGTTGCTCCATGGCATGTGGTATCTTCCCGGGCCGGGGCTCGAACCCATGTCCCTTGCATTGGCAGGCGGATTCTTAACCACTGCGCCACCAGGGAAGACCGAAAAAACACTTCTTGCGGATGACGCGGTCGAAGAAGGCGCAGGACCCAGACCTCCCTCCCGCTTCCCCGCCGGCCCCGCGCTTCGCCCTTCCCCAGTCCTCCTTCCTCTTCCCGCGCTGGGCAAAAGCAGAAGCGTCTCAAAGTCCGGAGGAAGCGGGCCCAGGAGCTCTAGGGCTTTCCAACGCGCCGGCGGTAGGGAGATCCCTCCGCAGCCCAGCGCGGCGACCGCTACGGCCTCAGTGAGGCCGCCAGAGGGCGCTGTGGGGCAGGCAGGCCGCGCCCCTTGAGAGCACTTGCTGCCCTTTTCCGATTTCCTTAGAAACGCACCCAGTGATCTTGAGCCTAGCGGCAGAGACCCTCTCCGGGCTTCTAACCCCGGGCAGGATTCCTGTCGGGCCCTGAGGGCAGGTCCTCTGTCCCACTGGCTGCTGCAGCTCCAGCTCCTCGAACACAGAAGAATAAGTGCCATATTCACCAAAAATTGATTGAAAGCCTGCTAAGGCCAGGAAATGTCCTCGGCACTGATGATAAATGAATGATCGAAACAGACAAAGCCACTACCCTTGTGAGGTTAATATTCTGTTGTGGAAGCGGGGAGGGGAGACAAGGAAGATAGGCAATAAACAAAATGGAAGTGTTAAAAACTAGTAAATAACCAAAAAAAAAAAAAAAAAACTAGTAAATAGGTGTCTGAAGGGGATAGGTGCTACGGAGAAAAAGCGGAGTAAGAGGGATACGGAGACAGAGACCTAGGGTGAGGTGGGGTTTCTTATTTTATACAGGATGATTACAGAAGGCCTCTCTTATCTGAGGGAGACACTTCAGCAGATACCTAAAGGAGGGGCCGAGGGCAGCCAAGCAGCTGTCTGAGGTAATAAGGAACACTTCACACTTGTGTTAAGTGAATGAGTTCTCAAGGCAGGAGCCCACACTGGGCAGTGGCCCCTCTGATGTGATCTAGGTCACACCTGTCTGCCCCATTTCATCCATGCATCCATCCGACCATTTCTGAGCAGTCCTCAGGCACCCTACCTTCTTTATGGTAGACCTTATGCTGGGTGTATTTCATTTCTATATCCCCAAAACCCAGGATACGGAAATGAAGAAGACATAGTCCTTGGAGGAAAAAGAGGCCTTCATGGTCGCTCTGGTAGGATCAGAGAATGAAACAGCCTTCTTGGAAAGTAATTTGACAGCATCTCACTCTTAAATGTGGGCACCCTTTGAACCAAATTCTCAGTCTGGGACTGCAGGCCAGGTATCTCAGCATGGTGGTCAGGACCACTGGTTGGAGCTAGACTGACTGGGTTTTAACTCCAGCAGCAACTCTTATCAGGTCTAGGACCCTGAAAATACTATTCACCTGTGCCTGAGCTTTCACATCAGTAACATTAAGCTAATAATAATATTACCTAACTCATAAGATTTTTGAGAAAATACATCTCAAATGGTTTAGAGCAGTGCCTGGCTGATTGCCAGTATTTGATACATGTTAGCTATTATTATTTGCTTAGGCAACTGTTTGCACAAAAGTGCAAATTGACCTGTTCACCAAAATGCTCTCTGCAGGATTATCCACATAGCTCCAGATTAGAGCAACCTCAGTAAATATCCAACAACAGGGAGATGACTAAGCAGATTATAGTGCATCCATTCTATAGAAGAAAATGTAATTTTAGAAAGATTGTGCTGGGACTTCTGTGGTGGTCCAGCGGTTAAGAGTCCGTGCTCCCAGTGCAGGGGGCCTGGGTTAGATCCCTGGTCAGGGAACTAGATCCCGCATGCTGCAACTAAAGATCCTGCATGCTGCAACTCAGCCAAATAAATAAATAGATAAAATTTTTTTTAAAACAAAGAAAGATTGTGCCAACGAGAGACATCATATCAGCAAGTCAGACCAAATGTCAGGAAGTGGTGAGTCTCATGGTATGCTAAGATGTGTGTCATGGAGGACTGGGGGAGACTTGTCTTTGGGGGTCTCTGTTCCTCTGATAAGAGCTATTGCCATGTTACTTGAATAGTCAGTCAATATCAATCAAAAATTTTAAATGCACATATCTTTTGACCCAGCAATTCTACTTCTAAGAGCTTATCCAAAGATATACTTGTACATTTGCACAAAGACTCATTAACAAGAAGGTTTGTGGCAGCATTATCAAAGATAGAAAGAACATTATTGTCCATCAACGGAGGATTAGTTAAATAAATTATGATACATCCATCCGTGAAAGACTGAGCAGCCATTAAAGTTAAAGAAGCAGATCTATATGTGCTGATGTGGAAAAATCTCCAAGATGCACTAAGTTAAAAACACAACATGACAACAATGAGATACCACTTTATACCCATTTAAATGGCTAAAATTAAAAATACTGACAACACCAAACATTTGTAAAAATTTGGTACAACTAGAACTTATACACTCTGCCAGTGGTTGTATAAAATGGCACAACCATTTTGGAAAACAGTTTGGAGGGTTGTGTTTGTTTGTCTGTTTTTATTTAGTTAGTTAGTTAGTTAGTTAGTTTTGGCTGCGTTGGGTCATCGTTGCAGTGCGCAGGCTTTCTCTAGTTGCAGTGAGCGGGGGCTACTCTTTGTTGTGGTGTGCAGGCTTCTCATTGCAGTGGATTCTCTCATTGCAGAGCACGGGCTCTAGGTGCGCAGGCTCAGTAGTTGTGGTGCACGGGCTTAGCTGCTCCGCAGCATGTGAGATCTTCCTGGACGACCAGGGCTCAAACCCGTGGCCCCTGCATTGGCAGGCGGACTCTTCACCACTGTGCCACCAAGGAAGCCCTGTTTGTTTGTTTTTAATAAAGTTAAACATGCACATAAGCAGAGACCTAGCAAATCCACTCCTAAGTATTACCCAAGAGAAATAAAAATATATGTCCTCATATGTTGTACACAGATGTTGATAGCAACTTTATTTGTAATAGCTCCAAACTAGAAACAACTCAAATGTCCATCAGCAGATAAGTGGATAAATGGATTGTGGTATAACTATTCAACTATAAAAATGGTGTTCTTGGGACTTCCCTGGCAGTCCAGTGGTTAAGACTTCTCCTTCCAATGCAGGGGGTGCAGGTTCGAGCCCTGGTCGGGGATCTAAGATCCCACATGCCTCGAGGCCAAAAATACCACAAAACATAAAACAGAAGCACTATTGTAACAAATTCAATAAAGACCTTAAAATGGTCCAAATCAAAAAAAAATCTTTAAAAAAACGGTATTCTTCCTCTAGGAGTTCACCACTATGAACTTACATCTCCCAGTCAACAATAAAAAGGAATGCACTGCTCATATGCAACAACATGAATGAATCTCAAAATTATTATTCTGAGTGAAAGAAGCTAGAACAAAAAGAGTTCCATTTTTTGAAGTTCTGTAACAGGCAAAACTAAGCTAAGGCAATAGAAATCTGACCAATGGGTTAGGGTTGGGGAGGTTTAACTGGAAGTGTCAACCGGGAACTTTCTGTGGTGACTGAAAGTTTCCATGTCTTGATTGGGATTTGGGTTATAAGAGTGTACGCATTATCAAAAGTCAGAAAACTCTTAAGATTTGTGCATTTTATTGAATGTAAAATATTCTTTAATTTGGAAAAAAGAAAAGAAAAGAAAGGAAAAGCTAAGCCATCACAACAGGAGTCATGAAGAATTTGAGGGAGAGGGGGCTGCTCTCATAGTGGTGAGCTCCTGGGGGCAGAACCCCATTGGATTCTGCACTGTTCTTCTCTCCACCCTCAGTGCCCAGTACAGGACAGGGCAGGACAAGTATTTACAGAGCACCCCAGGGAAGGGGGAGACCATGAGACGGGCACCAGGTCCTCTGAGCCTCACAAACGACAGAAAGGGCAGAATGTGATGGGGCAGCCCTTGGAGTGATGCCAAGTCAGAGCTCAGGAGGGCGAGTTCTGTGGGCCTGCGAGAAGGCTGAATGTGTAGACCCCAAGGCTCCCATCCCTTGTCCCTGCTGGTGCTCGGGGCTGGGCTGCAGCAGCTTGTTCTGGTAGATTTGGAACAAACACGAGAGCTTGGAGGTGGCCTAGTAAGACACACTGATCCTCTCATGGCTAGCCGAGCCCAAGGACTCCCTGTCTTTCTCACCATACATACCCTCTGAGGCTTCTTATCTGGTTCCTGTAAGTCTTGGCCTCCAGCCCGTCTCCTGGCAGAGGGTCGTCTCAATCCCAAACACCCAGAACCTCTCCCCTCGATATCCTGAAGTCCATAAACTTTCAGTGAAGCAAGGCAGATCCCTTGCTGCTGCAGTTTTCAGTCCCAGAGCAGCGATTCCTGAAATGACTGATTTCACCTAGTACACGTGCTCCGGTATGAGAAGAAATCACAACAAAATTCTCATATAATCTTGGAGGGAAAAAAAAGGCATTTTAAACTATGACCTCAATCACATTCCATAAAACAAAAACTGATAAATTCAACTAAATTTTAAAAATCTTAATTTTTATAAAAATTCATTTATTTATTTATCTTTGGCTGCCTTGGGTCTTGTTGCTGCGCGCGAGTTTTCTCTAGTTGCGGCGAGCGGGGGCTACTCTTCGTTGCAGTGCACGGGATTCTCATTGCAGTGGCCTCTCTTGTTGCAGAGCATGGGCTCTAGGCACACGGGCTTCAGTAGTTGTGGCACGGGCTTAGTTGCTCCTCGGCATGTGGGATCTTCCTGGACCAGGGCTTGAACCCGTGTCCCCTGCATTGGCAGGTGGATTCTTAACCACTGCGCCACCAGGGAAGCCCTAAAATTTTAATTTTTAAAGTGTTTTTTTTTTTTTTTCTTTAATTTCTCTTTGGTCGAGCCGTGTGGCTTGTGGGATCTTAGTTCCCTGAACAGAACGGTGATCGAACCCGGGCCCTTAGTAGTGAAAGCACTGAGTCCTAACCACTGGACACCCAGGGAATCCCCTAAAAAATTTAATTCTTGCCTGTAAAACCTGTGTAAACAAATTCAGAAGACAAGTAGCAAACTGGGAAAATACTTTAAAATTCATATAACAGAAGAAGAGCTTAATTTCTCTAATATAAAAAGAGATCCTCTAAATAGGTAAAGAGCAACCCCTAAATTTTAAAATGGCAAAAGTTCTGAGAAGAAAATTATAGGTAAATGACTCTTAAAAATTAAAATATTCTCAGGACTTTCCTGGCGGTCCAGTGGTTAAGACCTCCCCTTCCAATGCAGGGGGTGCGGGTTCAATCCCTGGTCGGGGAGCTAAGATCCCATATGCCTCTCGGCCAATAAACCAAATCATGAAACAGAAGCAATAGTGTAACAAATTCAATAAAGACTTTAAAAATTGTCCACATCAAAAAACAAAATCTTTAAAAACAAAGATTAAAATATTCTCAGTCTTACAATGAGAGAAATAAAACTACGTAAAATTGGTGATAGTCAACAATTATTTTTACCTAAAATTCACGGCAATTTCATATGGCTAACATTAATACAAATTAAAACAACATTGAGGTACTAGTTTCATCCTTTTGTATTGGCAAAGATTTATGTCGGCAAAACTGTAAAGTAACACAGACCTTGAGGGCAGAAGGCTGACTCATACAATCTCTATGGAAGGTGATTCAGCAGTTGTCTCTCAAACGACAAACGTAAATACCCTTCGACCCAGCTATTCCTCCACTAGGAAATGACTCTACAGATCTACTCACATACTTGAAATGTACACAGTTATTTGCCACATTGTTTGCAATCTCAAATGATTAGGAAAAAACTAAATGCTCATCCATTGGTAGACTGGTTAAATAAATTATGGTACATTCACACACACACACACATACAACAAAGCAACAGTAAAAATAGAATGAAATGATCTCTAAGATACACTGATAGATTTTTAAAAACCATACACACAAGGTTCAGAACAATGTGTTATCATCTGGGTAAACAAATATAAACGTGTGCGTTATGGTATCTGGAAGAACTGAAGACGTTTGTTTTGCCTAGAAAGGGGACCTAGGGTGAATGAAAAACAGAGGTAGTAGGGAAACATTTCACTAAATATTGTTTTGTGCCTCTTGGATTTTGAACCCTGTGAATAATTACCCATTCAAAACAAACAACAAACAAAACAACCAGCCCTGGCAGGGCTCTCAGTATATCCTATCAAATACCTCACTCTAACCAAGGCATTAGCGTAACAAGAATTAGAAAGATAGATAATCTCAGCAATTCGGGGTCCCTCCTCCAAAAGTCTGCTCTATTCTTGTTTTGTGTATTGTCCCGGGACATTTTGACCGGGCAAAGGTCTGTGGAGCCATTTGGTAACACTAGACTTAAGATCTTAAGCAGATGCTAGTCTGAGCTTCCTGAGCTCCTGCTGGGCTGGCCCTGGCCCTTGAGGAATCAATGAGGCAGGAAGCCAGGGACCTGGTGGCAGGAGCTTAGAGGCAACCTGAGGAGTCAAAACTAATCCAAGCTGGAGACTGAGTTTAGAGACAAGGTAGGAAAGCTGCAAAGTGACACTGGGGAGCAGGCTGCCAAGAGACAACAGGCCAGCTAAGCCTGAGAAGGTGATCTGCAGTGGACCAGGAAGTCCTCCTGGGTCTGGGAGCCAAAGTGGGGAAGCAGGAGTGGCCCCATTAACCATCACTCCCAGGACCCACTTTTGTGCTTCCCATGCCTGCAACTCAGCTCTGCATGGCTGAAGGTTCTGGCCCCCAAAGGGGCTGTGCTCTAGCCAGGGTAGCACAAGCAGGGTCCCACCGAACTACAAGCCACAGCTCCTTCTCAGGGTCCTGCCAATGAGAGGAGTCACCACACTGGCAAGAGAACTTGACCCTGCTGAGCAGATGGAGGTAGAACTGCTTTTCCACCGTGATGGGGGTGAGGGGGTGGGAACCCACGTGACCCACATCAGTGCCCCTTGGTACTCCCTGTGAATGGACACGTGTAGCAACCCCGGCCTCGGATGGTTATGATTATATTGACTGAAAAAACTGCAAAAATTCTCAACCTAGAAGTTGAGAGTTATGTTTTATTTGGCAGACCTTATGAGGACTTCAAGCCCGGCAGGCAGCCTCTCAGATAGCTCTAGGGACTGTTCCGAAGAGGGAGAGAAGGAACCAGGATATATAGGAGTTTTGCAACAAAAATCAGATAAAGAAAACCAGACACCAAGTTAATTTAGTGCTTTTCCATGTATGGAAAGATGCAAGAGTCAGGGCTCTTTGAAATCATTCCTTTGATATGCACCTTAGCTATGTAGGGCGTGTATCCTGTTCTTCCCATCCCCAGTCCCCTCAGGGTGTGCCGTTGGGGGCAGCTGTAGTGGCTGATGGCTTGATGACCAACATCCTTTGTTTGCTGATATGGCAAGCAGCATTCTTAGTCCACAAGTAACAAGAGTCATACCACCAGGTAAGCTACAACCTGCAGAGGTGACCAATGAGGGTGAGTGAAATTTAGAGTAAGTAGTGGAGCAGAGAGAGGATAAGTACCAGTTGTAACCAAGAGATCAGCTGCATGAATGGGGACTGTCCAATAAGCTCCTTCTGTTTCCCCTCAGAAAGAGAGACCTCCAGGAGCCAAGCAGGAGCTGCTCCCTGGACCTGTGGAGAAGAGAATTTGTACAGTGAAGTGGCCATGAGACTGTGCCTCTCATATCTCCATCTGCGGGAGTGTGTTTGACCATCACGATTTCCCTCAGGCCGCTCACAGTCAGTGACTGAGCACAACAGGGACCCCAAGGTGGGCCTGTACCCTGGAGATATGGGACTCTTCTGACAGGCAACTTCAGCTCAAGGACTCCTCATCAGCAGAGCCAGAACTTTTTTAGATGTGCACTGCCCTCTGAGACTTCGTGTCTACCCTTCCCCCTCCTTCCCTCTCCTCCACACAGCCTGATGCTCTCCCAACCTCTTCCTCCAGCTTCCTAACTGGTCCCCTCTCAGGTCTTTTCCCGGTGAATCTCTTGGGGTCTAACCTCATCTTGGCATCTACTTCTTGGAAGACAACAAACACAAACATTATTGCTATTGTGTATAAAACATAGTTCTGAGCTTCTCGGCAACCAAAGGAAAAAGCCTGTATTATTGTGCAATAATCATTAGTGCTCTTCATCAAATAATTCCAGTTTCCCCGCTGCCAGGCACATTGGTAAGATCGCTTCCTTGAAATAAGTTGCTCCAAGTCAATAAGGTTCTTGGGATCCTTCTTATAACCTTAACCCAGCCTTTCCTGACTAATATACATTGGTTCTTTTTATCTAATTCATTGTTTGCCAATAGCCACACTACTGCCATTTTGGATCAGACTATTCTTTGCTGTGGGAGACAGAACTTTGCATTGTAGGATGTTTAACAGCATCACTGGCCTCCACTTACTAGATACCAGTAGCCCTCCCACAGTTGTGACAACCAAAAATATCTCCAGACACTGGCAGATGTCACCTAGGGAACAAAATCACTGTCAGTTCAGAATCACTAACATAACTAATAGCAGCAAAACTTCTTCAAAAAGAGATAAAGTTTAAAATGGAATTATATAAATGCTCAATTAAAACCAGACGGTAGGGACTTCCCTGGTGGTGCAGTGGTTAAGAATCCGCCTGCCAATGCAGGGGACATGGGTTCGAGCCCTGGTCCAGGAAGATCCCACATGCCGCGGAGCAACTAAGCCCGTGTGCCACATCTACTGAGCCTGCGCTCTAGAGCCCATGCTCTAGAGCCCGCGAGCCACAACTACTGAGCCCATGCGCCACAAGTACTGAAGCCCTCACGCCTAGAGCCCGTGCTCCACAACAAGAGAAGCCACCGAGCACACTGCAACAAAGAGTAGCCCCCACTCGCCACAACTAGAGAAAGCCCGCACGCAGCAATGAAGTCCCAACGCAGCCAAAAATAATAAAATAAATAAATTTATATATAAAAAAAAAAAAACAGACGGTAGAAAGAAGAGGAGAGGAAAGAAGTAAAGAACAGGTACAGCAAAGAAAAACAGTTACCAGCATGGTGGATATTAATCTGATGATACCAATAATCACTTTATTTTATTTTTTTATTTTGACTGTGCCGTGAGGCTTGTGGATCTTAGTTCCCCAAACGGGATCGAACCTGTGACCCCTGTAGTGGGAGCGTAGAATCCTAACCACTGCACAGCCAGGGAATTTCCCCCCAGTAATCACTTTAAATGTGAATTGTCTCAAGCGAATGAGAAGGCAAGCCACAAACTGGGGAAAATATCTGGGAACCCTCTGCTTTCTGCTCAGTTTTTGCTGTAAGCATAAGACTGCCCTAAGAAATAAAGTATATTTTTAAAATAGTTTAAAAATGTAAGTGGGCTAAAAACACAGATTAAAAGACAGAGATTGTCCAAATGGACCAAAAACAAAACAAAACAAAACAAAAAACCTTCATCTAACATCATATTTAACAGTGAGAAACTGGATGTTTTCCCCCGATAATTGGGTACAAAGCAAGGATGTCTTTTCTCAACACTCTTGATCAACATTGTACTTGCAGTCCTAGCTACTGTAACACAAGAGAAGGAAATAAAAGATATGCAGATTGGGAAGGAGTTACAGATGACATGATTGTTCATGTGGAAAATCCCAGAACAACTTCTGGAGCCAATAAACAGGTATAGCAAGGCAGCAGTTCATACTGATATAAATAAATGATTAAATAAATAAACATGGATTGGCCTAGAGATTATCACACTAAGTGAATTAAGTCAGACATAGAAAGACAAATACCATATGATATCACTTATATGTAGAGTCTAAAATATGATACAAATGAACTTATTTACAAAACAGAAACAGACTCACAGACATAGAAAACAAACTTATGGTTACCAAAGGGGAAAGGTGGGGGGGGAGGGGATAAATTAGGAGTTTGAAATTAGAAGATACAAACTATTATATATAAGATAGATAAACAACAAGGTCCTACTGTATAGCACAGGGAACTATACTCAATATCCCATAGTAAACTATAATGGAAAAGAGTATATCTATATGGAGCTGGAGGACTCAGACTCCCTGGCTTCAGACTATACTATAAAGTTACAGTCATCAAAAAAGTATGGGGCTTCCCCGGTGACGCAGTGGTTGAGAGTCTGCCTGCCAATGCAGGGGACACGGGTTCGAGCCCTGGTCTGGGAAGATCCCACATGCCACGGAGCGGCTGGGCCCGTGAGCCACAATTACTGAGCCTGCGCGTCTGGAGCCTGTGCTCCGCAGCAAGAGAGGCCGCGATGGTGAGAGGCCCGCGCACCGCGATGAAGAGTGGCCCCCGCTTGCCGCAACTAGAGAAAGCCCTCGCACAGAAACGAAGACCCAACACAGCCATAAAAAAAAAAAAAAAAAAAGTATGGTACTAGTTCCCCAGTGGCCTAGTGGTTAGGATCCCAGGCTTTCACTGCAGTGGCCCAGAGTTAAATCCAAGGTTGGGAAACTGAGATCCTGCAAGCTGCATGGTGTGGCCAAAGAAAAGAAAACAGTATGATACTGGCACAAAAACAGAAATACAGAAATATAGATCAATGGAACAGGATAGAAAGCCCAGAAATAGGGGGCTTCCCTGGTGGCGCAGTGGTTAAGAATCTGCCTGCCAATGCAGGGGACACGGGTTTGAGCCCTGGCCCAGGAAGATCCCACATGCTGCGGAGCAACTAAGCCCAGAGCCACAACTACTGAGCCTGTGCTCTATAGCCCGTGAGCCACAACTATTGAGCCCACGTGCCACAACTACAAAAGCCCGCGCACCTAGAGCCCCTACCCTGCAACAAGAGAAACCACCGCAATGAGAAGCCCGTGCAGCGCAAAGAAGAGTAGCCCCCACTCGCCACAACTAGAGAAAGCCCGCACACAGCAACGAAGACCCAATGCAGCCAAAAATAAATAAATAAATAAATAAATTTTTTAAAAAGAAGAAAGCCCAGAAATATGGTCAATTACTCTAAAACAAAGGAGGCAAGAATATACAATGGAGAAAAGACAGTCTCTTCAATAAGTGGACAGATACCTGTGAAAGAATGAAATCAGAACATTCTCTATTTTGTGTATGGTGTCATTCTCTAACACCATACACAAAAATAAAGTCAAAATGGATTAAAGACCTAAATATAAGACTGGATACTATAAAACTCCTAGAGGATGGATGGTGACATGTGGTATAAAACTGATAGGGGTGCAATTTTGTCATGTTGATAGCATCAGGTCTGCTGTTCATGGGATGCCTTTCCTCCTAGAGGAAAACATAGGCAGAACACTCTTTGACACAAATAGCAGCAATATCTTTTTGGATCCACCTCCTAGAGTAATGAAAATAAAAATAAACAGATGGGAACTAATTAAACTTAAAAACTTTTGCACAGAAAAGGAAACCATAAACAAAACAAAAACAAAACAAAACAAAAAGAAAACCCACAGAATGGGAGAAAATATTTGCAAACAAAGTGATTAACAAGGGATAAATCTCCAAAATATACAAATGTTAGTGCAAGTTCATGTACCCGGTGCACAGTGAGGCCAAACAAACCAAATGTCAGAGTTTGGAGCAGAGAAAGGTTTATTGCAGGGCCATGAAAGGAGACGGGTGGCTCATGCCCTAAAAAGCCCCGAGCTCTCTGAAGGGTTTCAGCAAAGCATTTGTAAAATCCAGGTGAGGGAGTGGGGGTCCCAGGGTAAGTGATCAGCTGGTACACACTTCTCTGATTGGCTGAAGGCGAGGTAACCAGGCAGTGTCACAGGGGTTAACCTTATCAGCCCTTAGGCTCCAGGAGGCTATGTGCTCATGGTCATCAGGTAGTTAACATCTTCCATTTAATGGGGGGTTTTCACTTCTGTAAAACAACTCAGGAAATGTGCATCAAATACTGTTATCTAGGTACTTCAGAGAGGAGCTAAAGCAGAGGATATGGGGGAAGGCCTGTCCCGGGAAAGACCCATAGGGTTCTGCTGGGTTACACAAACAGCTCATGCAGCTCAGTATCAAAAAAATAAAAAACCCAACCAAAAAATGGGCAGAAGATCTAAATAGACATTTCTCAAAAGAAGACATACAGATGGCCAAAAACGCACATGAAAAGATGTTCAAGGGCTTCCCTGGTGGCGCAGTGGTTGAGAACCTGCCTGCCAATGCAGGGCACACGGGTTCGAGCCCTGGTCTGGGAAGATCCCACATGCCACGGAGCAACTGGGCCCGTGAGCCACAATTACTGAGCCTGCGCGTCTGGAGCCTGTGCTCCGCAACAAGAGAGGCTGTGATAGTGAGAAGCCCGCGCACCGCGATGAAGAGATGGCCCCCACTTGCCACAACTAGAGAAAGCCCTCGCACAGAAACGAAGACCCAACACAGCCATAAATAAATAAATAAATAAATAAATAAAGACTTTCTAAAAAAAAAAAAAAAAAAAAAAAAAAAAGATGTTCAACATCACTAATTATTAGAAAAATGCAAATCAAAACTACAATGAGGTATCACCTCACACCGGTTGGAATGGCCATCATGAAAAAGAATACAAATAATAAATGCTGGAGAGGGTGTGGAGAAAAGGGAACCCTCCTATACTGTTGGTGGGAATGTAAATATTCTCCACTATGGAGAACACTCCCACTCCTGGGCATGTATCTGGAGTAAACCATAATTTGAAAAGACACATGCACCCCAATGTTCATAGCAGCACTATTTGCAATAGCCAGGACATGGAAGCAACCTAAATGTCTATCAACAGATGAATTGGTAAAGAAGATGTGGTGTATAAATAAACAATGGAATATTATTCAGCCATAAAAAAAGAATGAAATAATGTCATTTGAAGCAACATGGATGGACCTAGAGATTATCATATTAAGTGAAGTAAGTCAGACAAAGACAAATAACATATGATATCACTTACATGCGGAATCTAGAAAATTGATACAAATGAACTTATTTACAAAACAGAAACAGACTCACAGATTTAGAAAACAAATTTATGGTTACCAAAGGGGAAAAGTGGGGGGGAGGGATAAATTAGGAGTATGGGATTAACATACACACACTACTATATATAAAATAGATAATCAACAAGGACCTACTGTATAGAACAGGGAACTCTTCTCAATACTCCGTAGTGAACTATATGGGAAAAGAATCTGAGAAAGAATGGTTATATGTATATGTATAATTGAATCACTTTGTTGTGCACCTAAAACTAACACAACATTGTAAATCAACTATACTTCAATAAAAAATAAAAATAAAATAAATTAAATAAATACATAAATAGGAAAGAAGTGATAAATCTCCTTTGCAGAAGAATTCCAGATAATTTATGTAGATATTCCCCTGTGTTATGGGTTGAATTGTGTCCCTCAAAAAGATATTTTAAAGTCCTAAACCCCAGACTTTCTGCCTGTGACCTTCTTTGGAAAGAGTTTTGCGGATGGAATCAAGTTAAGATGACGTCATTAGGGTGGGCCCCAATCCAATGTAACTGGTGTTCGTATCAGAAGAAAAGGCCGCAAAGACAACAGGGGGAGAACACTGTGTGCCAGTGGAGGTAGACTGGAGTGATGCATCTACAAGCCTGGCAATGCCAAGGGTCGCCAGCAGCACCTGATGCCAGGAGAGAGGCATGGAGCAAATTCTCCCCTAGAGGCTTCAGTGAGAACATGTGGGAGAATAAATTTCTGTCACTTAAAGTCACCCATTTATGGTACTTCGTTACAAAACCCTAGGAAACTAAGTCATTCATCAAGGAGCTAGAGCATAATTCCCCAGTCCTTAAGTGTGTGTTGGGCATAGTGGTTTCCTTCCAAAGAGCACAGTGTGGAAAGGGGGAAAAGAGTAACTTTCCAATGGAGAAACCTGACAGACATGACCTCAGCCAGGTGATCAAGGTCAGTATCAACAGAGATAACTCATGTTGATAGTGTGCACCTTCATATGATACAATGAATATTGGACTTTATCTTTGTGGTCTTCCTCGCAAGAACCCATAACTCCAGTCTAACCATGAGAAAAACACCAGACAAATTCCAACAGAAAAACATTGTACAAAAGGGACTCATGCTCCTCAAAATCGTCAAGGTCATCAAAACCAAGGAGAAATTCTCACAGCCAAGAGGAGCCTTAGGCATGATAACTCAGTGTAACTCAGTGTAATGGGATCTTGGATCAGAAAAAGGACATTAGGTAAAAATTAAGGAAATCTGAATAAAGCATAGTTAATGATTAATGATTATTTATCAATATTGGTTCGTTAATTGGAGCAAAAGTACCATATTAACGTAAGACGTTAATAGTAGAGGAAGTTGGGTATGTGGGAACTCTCTGTACTAGCTCCTCAATTTGTATGTAAGTCTACAACTGCTCTAAAAAATAAAGCGTATTTAAAAAAAAATTTTTTTTTAATGACAAAAAAAGCCAATGCTGCAAATATGTCAGTATTCTCCAAACTATAAAGGTTGACAGATTTTTTTTAGAAAAGAGATCAAATTTTCTCTGGTGCTCACTCAAAGAAACTTTGGCCTTGGCTCTTCATACCAGTGCTGGTGGTCGCTGTAACAGGGCCACTTGTCTTCTACTGAAGCTTTGTGTTTTTCGTGACAGGACTGTTCCCTGTGTCACTTGATGACTGTAGATGAAAGATCAGGACCAGAAAACCGATCTGACCAGGTGATCTCTTAGGAGTATGCAGAAGTAATAAACAATTCTAGGTAACACACAGAACTTGCTATGTAAGTATTTTAATTATAATGACTCTTTTTATCCTCACAATATCCTTATAGAATAAATATCATTAATTTCCCACATTACATTATGGAAACTAGGGCACAGAGAACTTTAATAACATGCCCAAATCATACAGCAAGTAAATAACCTAGCTGGGATTCCAACCCAAGCCAGCTAGCCCCAGACTCTGGATCTAGACATTATAGCATACTGTGGGAAGCCAAAATGTAATAGAGAATTTCATGATAACTTATGAAATCAGGGGAAAAGCGTGGCTGGAGGGATTATGCAAGTCATAATAAACTATTCCAAACCTGTTACTATACATTTGTATAGGAAGCATAACATAGGGATCAAATCAACTATACTTCAATAAAAATAAAAAATAAAAAACAAAGCAAAACATAGGGATCAAAAATGTGGGCCCTGGAACCAGACTTCCAGAGCCTAAATCCCAGCTCTGCTACTTACTTGCTGTGTGAACAAAGCAAGTTACCTTCTGTGGTAGCCAGAATAATGGCCCCTTCAAAGATGTCCATGTCCTAATCCCCAGAAACTGTGAATATATTAGGTTATATAGCAAAGGAGAATTAAGGTTGCAGGTGGAATTAAGGTGGACTAATCAGCTGGCTTTAAGATACAGAGGTGGTTCTGGGTTATGCAGGTAGGTCCAGTGTAATCACAAGGGTCCTTAAAAATGGATGAGGGAGACTCAAGTGAGATTCAGTCAGAGTCAGAAGAGATGTGACAATAGAAACAAGATCGGAGAGATGCTATATGAGAAGAACTCGACCCAGCATTGCTGGCTTTGAAGCTGGAAGGGGACCATAAGGCAAGCAATGCAGGCAGCCACTAAAAGCTGAACAAGGTCAGGAAACAGATGTTTCCCTAGATCCTCCAGAAGTAAAGCAGCCCTGCCTGCACCTTGATTTTAGTCCAGTGAGATCCATTTCAAACTTCTGACCTCCAGAATGCTAAGGTAATAAATGTGTTGTTTTAAGCCACTGAGTTTGTGGAGTTTTGTTACAGCAGCAATAGGAAACTAATACACCTCTCTATGCCTCAGTTCCCTCACTTATAAAATGGAGAAAATAAAGTTATCTCATAGGGTTATGGTGATGATTAAAGAAAATACAGGTAAAACCCTTGGAAGAGGGCACAGTACATAGTAAGTTGCTCAAGAAATGCTAGAAAAATACTAAATATAAACAGTTGAGGGAAGGAACCACAGTGGATGCTAAAAATATTAGGTGAAATATTGTTCAGGAACAGGATGTCACAATGGTGACCAAAGGTTACCCCACAGTTTACATACTCATTGCAAAGGGGGAAGTGACTTTATGATGGAGAAATCTGCAACCACCACCTAAGCTCAGTCTTCAAACATAACATCACTGAAGGTGGGACCCCAGACGTTGATGTCCCTCCTGATAGGATGCAATTTAAAGTACAACATTGACTTTGAAATACTTCTTACTAAAAAAAGTTAACCTGAATCGAATCAAGCTACAGAGCTGACTTTCCATTTGCAGGAAATGCAAGGAATAGAGGAGGAAGTTAAATAACAACATGAAGAAACATTGAGATAAATCCTGTACGTGGGGATACTCTACAACTGTCCTTTTCTCTTCAAAACTGTTGTGTCATGAACCAAAAAAAAGGTTGTGAAGAGGTGGTTCTCGACTCTACCCGTCATTCAGGAGCCCAGGCCTCTCCCATCTGTGATGCTGCCATGGTTCACACTCCTCCTATAAGGAAGGAGAAGGGGGCAGGATGTTGCGGGATGGCTTTTAATACCATGCCTTAGAGTGGCATACTTCAGCTGCCACTTACATTTCTTTGGCCATCACTTCACCTGGCCCGTACCTAACTGGAAGAGAGCTGGGAGATGGGCCTGGACTCTTGGGAAGGTCAAGAAAGGGGTATGGTGACCATCCAACCAGACTCTCCACACACTTTAACACCACTTACCCCCAGTAATGCAGCGCTCAGCGTGGCCTCTGCCAGGCAGTCCTAAGCCATGCACACCTTCAGTGCCATGGTATTCCTCGATCTGAGATGGACCAGCAATCCAGGGTCCTCCCTTCCCCCTTCACCCCACACAGCCAATCAGTCACAAATACCAGTGTCTCCACCTTTACATATCTCTAAATAACCTTCACCTCTCCCACTGCAACTGCCAGAACCTAGTGCAACAGACTGTGGTCTGGCCTCCCTTCATGCAAGGATCCTGCTCTTGGAGGAGCGGGCGGGAGGTGGGACTATATTCTTGCAACAGGTGGCAAGTGAGCAAATAAATGGGCAAGACAACTTAACTTGCTGTGAATAAGACAGAGACTGAAATGGTAAAGAATGACTCTTTGGGGTGAGGAGGAGGAGTGAATTTATATCGGGCTGTCAGGGAAGGCTGCACTGAGGAGGTAGCTGTGGCAGAGAGAATCATCCAGAAAAGCAATATTCCTATTTCTGTGTGCTGTTGCAGAACCCTGCCGCTCCCCCTTCAAGTGGTAGAGCCTGTGTTTCCTCCACTTGAACTTGCACAGCTGTTTCTTTTTGTTTGGGTTTTTTTTTTTTTTTTTTTAATTTATTTATTTATTTATTTATTTATTTATTTACGGCTGTGTTGGGTCTTCGTTTCTGTGCGAGGGCTTTCTCTAGTTGTGGCAAGCGGGGGCCACTCTTCATCGCGGTGCGTGGGCCCCTCTCTATCGTGGCCTCTCCTGTTGCGGAGCACAGGCTCCAGATGTGCAGGCTCAGTAGTTGTGGCTCATGGGCCCAGTTGCTCCGCGGCATGTGGGATCCTCCCAGACCAGGGCTCGAACCCGTGTCCCCCGCATCGGCAGGCAGACTCCCAACCACTGCGCCACCAGGGAAGCCCTGTTTGGGTTTTTAAAAAATATTTATTTATTTATTTACTTTTTGGCCGCGCAGCATGTGGGATCTTAGTTCCCTGACCAGGGGTGGAACCTGCGCTCCCTGCAGTGGAAGCCTGGAGTCTTAACTGCTAGACCACCAGGGAAGTCCCTGGACAGGTGTTTCGACTTGCAAAATTAATAAAGTACAATAGAAGTGATGCTATGTGACTTCTTAGACTGGGTCATAAAAGACATCACAGCTTCCACCTGACTCTCTTGGGACCCCTTGAACAACCAAGGTCCCTTGCCTTCAACCCTGGTTTAACTAACAGACGACTGCCAGCCCCAGTGTGCCAGCCATGGAAGTGAGCCATCTTTGAAGCAGATCCTCAGATCTCGGTTGATTTGCCCCAGCTGTTGCCATGTGGAACAAAGATGCATCTTCCTCATCAAGCCCTACCCATATTACAGACAGATAATAAGCGAAATAGATAACTGCTGTTCTGAAGCCACTGAGTTTGGGGGTGTTTCATTAGGGAGCGATAGTATTGAGTTAAGTTCTAAATACTAAGGAGCCAGCCATGAAGAAATCTTCACAAAGCATTTTAAGCATTGCTAGCAACAAATCCCATGGCTCTAAGGCAGGAACAAACTTGGCACACTGAAGGAGCAGGTGAGGCCATGTGGCTGAGAGCAATAAGACGTGTGGCTGGAGAGGAAGGCTGGAGCCATATGCAGAGCCTCGTGCACTGTGGTGAGAAGTCTGAAATGTATCAGAAGTTCTGTGGGAGCTTTTGGAGGGGTAAGAGCAGAAAAACAGTGGGATGGGCTTGTCCCTGAAAGATGGCTCTGGCTGCTCTGGGGAGAGTGATCTACAGAAGGACAAGAGTAGAAGCAGGAGGACCAGTTAGCCCATCACTGCAGTTGTTCAACACGAACACAACGGTCACTAAGCGGTGAAGAGAAGAAAATAGATTCTGGGCACATTCTGTAGACACAACAGGCCTTGTTCTTTTGTTTTTAATGAATTTTTTTTAAAAAATATAGTTGATTTACAAAGTAGTGTTAATATCTGCTATACAGCAAAGTGATTCAGTTATATATATACACACACACACATATACCTTCTTTTTTATTTTTTAAATTTTTAAATTTTTGATTAAATTATTTATTTATTTATTTATTTTTGGCTGTGTTGGGTCTTCGTTGCTGCGTACGGACTTTCTCTAGTTGCAGCAATTGGGGGCTACTCCTCATTGTGGTGCGCGGGCTTCTCATTGCGGTAGCTTGTCATTGTTGTGGAGCACGGGCTCTAGGCACATAGGCTTCAGTAGTTGTGGTGCATGGGCTCAGTAGTTGTGGCTCACGGGCTTAGCTGCTCCGTGGCATGTGGGATCTTCCCGAACCAGGGATCGAACCCATGTCCCTGCATTGGCAGGCAGATTCTCTTTTTTTTTTTCCTTTTAAAAACATTTTTTTTTATTATGAAACATATCATACAAACAGAGAATTATTTAAAACTTACATGTTCAACTTAACAACTAGGTATAAAATAAACACCCTTGCCACTATCACCCAGGTCAAGGCAAGAACATGGCCAACAGTCCAGAAGCACCCCCAGTTATAATTATTTTTCAGTTGAATTAGTTGTCAACACTTCAGATTCAGGAGATTTTATATAAAAACCCATTTTCTGGCCTCTCTTGAAAAATCAGACAATGCAGTCGCACTGGACCCACATCCAGCAGGCAGATTCTTAACCACTGTGCCACCAGGGAAGTCCCTATACCTTCTTTTTTTAAAATTATTTATTTATTTACTTTTGGCTGTGTTGGGTCTTCGTTTCTGTGTGCAGGCTTTCTCCAGCTGTGGCGACCGGGGGCCACTCTTCATCGCGGTGCGCGGGCCTCTCACTGTCGGCTTCTCCCGTTGCGGAGCACAGACTCCAGGCGCGCAGGCTCAGTAGTTGTGGCTCACGGGCTTAGTTGCTCCGCGGCATGTGGGATCTTCCCAGACCAGGGCTCGAGCCCGTGTCCCCTGCATTGGCAGGCAGATTCTCAACCACTGCGTCACCAGGGAAGCCCCCCTATACCTTCTTTTTTTAAACATTCTTTTCCATTATGGTTTGTCATAGGATATTGAATATAGTTCTCTGTGCTATAAAAGGACCTTGTTGTTCATTCATTCTGTATATAAAAGCTCACCTCTGCTAACCCCAACCTCCCACTCCATCCCTCCCCCAACTCCCTCCCCCTTGGCAACCACCAGTCTGTTCTCTATGTCCGTGATTCTGTTTCTGTTTCATAGGTTCATTTGTGTCATATTTTAGATTCCACATATAAGTGATGTCATATGGTATTTGTCTTTCTCTTTCTGACTTACTTCACTTAGTATGATAATCTCTAGTTGCATATACAATAGGCCTTGTTGATACACAGGATGAGAGGTGAGAGATAAGGAAAAATGAAGGTGAACTTCTAGTTTTTTCTCTCAAGCAGTCAGGTGGATAACACTGCTACTGGCTGGAAGGGGAGGACTTGGGGAGGAGAAGGGTTGGGGTGGGGAAACTTCCCTTTCCCTCAGGATATCCAATTTCAATGTGGTTGTAGAAAGAATTTCAAGCTGCTTAAACAATGTTCACTAAGTTATGGGGAGGCAAGTATAGAGCTTCCGGGTCTGGTGGGGTTGGAGATTCTGATAACTACTTGACTTTCCTTAAGAGCTCCTTTCTGTTTGTTTGCCTATATAGCTTTAAGATCCTCCATGCAGAGTGTGGTTATTATAATTACTATGGCAAAGATCCCAGTTGGAAGCTAAAACACACCCAGAGGAGGAAATTGAACTCAACATGTGGGGGACCCAGCCAAGCACTTTCCCCAAACCGGATTCCATTAGCTAGTCTGGAGAAGAGTCCCTGAGTGACCAAGAGAAGGGGACCAGGCCTTAGGTGCCTACTGGAAGAATGGCTAAGAAGAGTCAGGGGAAAGAAGGATGAACTTCTGGAAGGACTCTTAATATAGGCAGAAGACCCAGACTGTTGGAAGCAGCTGCTGGGTCTCCTATGGGGAGAGGGAGGAGAAGGGGACATGGGGCTGCCCAGCAGCAGAGGAAGCAATCTCAGGCCAAGCCACACCTAGATGCCTTCCTTAACTTTCCTCTCCAGCCCGAGTTCCAGGAGCTTGCCTGATCCACTCAATTCCCTCCCTCGTTGGAGACATCTCTGAAGCTCAGAAGGAAACTGCTCTTCACCTGGTCTTCAGTGAGGGTCATTCACCTCCAGGCTTCATGGAAATCACCTCACAGGACCCCAGGTTGGACGGGTCAACAGAGGGAAACAGGGTATCCAGCCAGGCTCTCTATACAGGCAAAGGATAGGCAATCACAACAGCAGGGACAAGGACACTCAGTGACCTGGACTGTCTTTGCTGATTCCCACTCAGAGTCCCAATTCTACTGATTCCTCTCTCCTGTATTTTTCAAGTTTGCTTCAACTTTCCACCCCATTGTCTCCTCCATGGGCCCACAGTACTTGCTGCCCAAATACTACTTCTTCCCACTCTCTCTCCAAAATATGGTAAAGGGTCTCAAGATTAACCATGAGCCATCAAACAGCCAAAGATAACTCATACCTGGGAATTGCTTCATTTATTCATTCAACAATTATTTATTGAGGTCCTACCATGGGTGACTGTTAAGGAGGTTATTGCAGTAATCCAAGTAAGAGATGATGGAGACTTGGGCCAGTATGGTAGTAGTGGAGGTGATGAGAGGTGGTTGGATTCTGGATATATTTTGAAAGATAGAGCCAACAGGATTCCCTAATGGATTGGACATGAGGTACGAGAGACAAAAGAAGAGAAAGATGCTTCCAAGTTTTGGGCCTAAGCATCTAAAAGGGTGGTGTTGCCATTTTCTGAGAGAGGAAAAACAGCAAGACAAGCAAGCTGAAAGAACTAAATCAAGAGCTTGGTTTTTGAACATATTAAATTTGAGATGCTTATTTAGACATTCCAGTGGCAATATTCAGTTAGCAGCCTGGAGTTCCTGAGAAAGGTTCAGGCTGGAGATAAAAATTTTCAAAACCTTATCCTGCCTTACTCTGCTCATAAGCAAAAAGAAATGTTGGAATCAGAGGGAAACTGCAGAATTTCAACCAACAAATAGCAGGAAGCATAACACCAACCAAGATATCTAGAAATGTTGTGGTTGGCATTGTCTAACAGAGTTGGTGAGCAACTTCTCTCAGAGACTGAATGAGATCATGTATCTAGAGTTCTAAGCTCCTATACAATGGGCACCATCACTGAAAGTGTCTGCAGTGGTCCCCTGCCCATAGAGACTGATGTAGGAATAATCTTACCCCCCTAAAATGGAAATGGACCAATGGCCTTTCTAGATCTCTTCTCTCGCAAGGTCAATATCACTATTTAAAACCAAACACCCTTTCCTCCCTCAATAAACTTTCTCCTCTCTTCCTTCACCTTGGCCTATCCCTTCTCCTACTTAGAAAATAAAAGCTATCATCCACATTAATGAGGACAAACAGAGGGTAGGGGTAAGGGAGTAGGGAATAAGACATGACCATACCTAGCAATAACCAACCTTAAATTTCTTGTTATGTGTATTTTATTTTATTTTAATTTTTTATTTTTGTCTGGATTGGGTCTTCTTTGCTGCGCACGGGCTTTCTCTAGTTGCAGCGAGCGGGGGCTACTCTTCATCGCGTTGCCCGGGCTCCTCACTGCAGTGGTCTCTCCTGTTGCAGAGCACAGGCTCCAAGCGCACAGGCCCAGTAGTTGTGGCTCACGGGCTCCAGAGCACAGGCTCAGTAGTTGTGGCACACAGGCCCAGCTGCTCTGCTGCATGTGGGAGCCTCCCGGCCCGGGGATCGAACCCGTGTCCCCTGAGTTGGCAAGCGGACTCTTAACCAATGCGTCTCCAGGGAAGTCCCTGTTATGTGTATTTTAAAACAAAATTTTTTTTGCAACTTTTGGAATTTATTTGGATTTGCTTCTTTTTTTTTTTTAAATGTATTTTATTGAAGTATTGTTTTTTTTTTTTTAATCTTTTTTTTTTTATTTATTTTTATTTTTTTAATGGCTGTGTTGGGTCTTCGTTTCTGTGCGAGGGCTTTTTCTAATTGCGGCAAGTGGGGGCCACTCTTCATTGCAGTGCGCGGGCCTCTCACTATCGCGGCCTCTCTTGTTGCAGAGCGCAGGCTCCAGACGCGCAGGCTCAGTAATTGTGGCTCACGGGCCTAGTTGCTCCGCAGCATGTGGGATCCTCCCAGACCAGGGCTCGAACCCGTGTCCCCTGCATTGGCAGGCAGACTCTCAACCACTGCGCCACCAGGGAAGCCCTGAAGTATTGTTTTTTTTGTTTTTTTTTTTTTTGTGTGATGGGAAAATTTTTTTCTTTCTTTTTTTTTTTTTCAAACATCTTTATTGAAGTATAATTGCCTTACAATAGTGTGTTAGCATCTGCTTTATAACAAAGTGAATCTGTTATACATATACAATATGTTCCCATTTCTCTTCCCTCTTGCATCTCCCTCCCTCCCACCCTCCCCATCCCACCCCTCTAGGTGGTCACAAAGCACCGAGCTGATCTCCCTGTGCTATGCGGCAGCTTCCCACTAGCTATCTATTTTACATTTGGTAGTGTATATATGTCCATGACACTCTCTTACCCTGTCACATCTCACCCCACCCCCTCCCCATATCCTCAAGTCCATTCTCTAGTAGGTCTGTGTCTTTATTCCCGTCTTGCCACTAGGTTCTTCATGGCCTTTTTTTTTTTTTCCCTTAGATTCCATATATATGTGTTAGCATACTGTATTTGTTTTTCTCTTTCTGACTTACTTCACTCTGTATGACAGACTCTAACTCCATCCACCTCATTACAAATACCTCCATTTCATTTCTTTTTATGGCTGAGTAATATTCCATTGTATATATGTGCCACATCTTCTTTATCCATTCATCTGTCGATGGACATTTAGGTTGCTTCCATGTCCTGGCTATTGTAAATAGAGCTGCAATGAACATTTTGGTACATGACTCTTTTTGACCTATGGTTTTCTCAGGGTATATGCCCAGTAGTGGGATTGCTGGGTCGTATGGTAGTTCTATTTGTAGTTTTTTAAGGAACCTCCATACTGTTCTCCATAGTGGCTGTATCAATTTACATTCCCACCAACAGTGCAAGAGTGTTCCCTTTCCTCCACACCCTCTCCAGCATTTATTGTTTCTAGATTTTTTGATGATGGCCATTCTGACCGGTGTGAGATGATATCTCATTGTAGTTTTGATTTGCATTTCTCTAATGATTAATGATGTTGAGCATTCTTTCATGTGTCTGTAGGCCATCTGTATATCTTCTTTGGAGAAATGTCTATTTAGATCTTCTGCCCATTTTTGGATTGGGTTGTTCGTTTTTTTGTTATTGAGCTGCATGAGCTGCTTGTAAATCTTGGAGATTAATCCTTTGTCAGTTGCTTCATTTGCAAATATTTTCTCCCATTCTGAGGGTTGTCTTTTGGTCTTGTTTATGGTTTCCTTTGCTGTGCAAAAGCTTTTCAGTTTCATTAGGTCCCATTTGTTTATTTGTGTTCTTATTTCCATTTCTCTGGGAGCTGGGTCAAAAAGAATCTTGCTGTGATGTATGTCATAGAGTGTTCTGCCTATGTTTTCCTCTAAGAGTTTGATAGTGTCTGCCCTTACACTTAGGTCTTTAATCCATTTTGAGTTTATTTTTGTGCATGGTGTCAGGGAGTGTTCTAATTTCATACTTTTACATGTTCCTGTCCAATTTTCCCAGCACCACTTATTGAAGAGGCTGTCTTTTCTCCACTGTATATGCTTGCCTCCTTTATCAAAGATAAGTTGACCATATGTGTGTGGGTTTATCTCAGGGCTTTCTATCCTGTTCCATTGATCTATATTTCTGTTTTTGTGCCAATACCAAACTGTCTTGATTACTGAAGCTTTGTAATATAGTCTGAAGTCAGGGAGCCTGATTCCCCCAGCTCCATTTTTCGTTCTCAAGATTGCTTTGGCTATTCGGGGTCTTTTGTGTTTCCATACAAATTGTGAAATTTTTTGTTCTAGTTCTGTGAAAAATGCCAGTGGTAGTTTGATAGGGATTGCATTGAATCTGTAGATTGCTTTGGGTAGTAGAGACATTTTCACAATGTTGATTCTTCCAATCCAGGAACATGGTATATCTCTCCATCTATTTGTATCATCTTTAATTTCTTTCATCAGTGTCTTATAATTTTCTGCATACAGGTCTTTTGTCTCCTTAGGTAGGTTTATTCCTAGATATTTTATTCTTTTTGTTGCAATGGTAAATGGGAGTGTTTTCTTAATTTCACTTTCAGATTTTTCATCATTAGTGTATAGAAATGCAAGAGATTTCTGTGCATTAATTTTGTATCCTGCTACTTTACCAAATTCATTGATTAGCTCTAGGAGTTTTCTGGTAGCATCTTTAGGATTCTCTATGTATAGTATCATATCATCTGCAAATAGTGACAGCTTTACTTCTTCTTTTCCGATTTGGATTCCTTTTATTTCTTTGTCTTCTCTGATTGCTGTGGCTAGGACTTCCAGAACTATGTTGAATAATAGTGGTGAGAGTGGGCAACCTTGTCTTGTTCCTGATCTTAGTGGAAATGGTTTCAGTTTTTCACCATTGAGGACAATGTTGGCTGTGGGTTTGTCATATATGGCCTTTATTATGTTGAGGAAAGTTCCCTCTATGCCTACTTTCTGCAGGGCTTTTATCATAAATGGGTGTTGAATTTTGTCAAAAGCTTTCTCTGCATCTATTGAGATGATCATATGGTTTTTCTCCTTCAATTTGTTAATATGGTGTATCACATTGATTGATTTGCGTATATTGAAGAATCCTTGCATTCCTGGGATAAACCCCACTTGATCATGGTGTATGATCCTTTTAATGTGCTGTTGGATTCTGTTTGCTAGTATTTTGTTGAGGATTTTTGCATCTATGTTCATCAGTGATATTGGCCTGTAGTTTTCTTTCTTTGTGACATCTTTGTCTGGTTTTGGTATCAGGGTGATGGTGGCCTCGTAGAATGAGTTTGGGAGTGTTCCTCCCTCTGCAATATTTTGGAAGAGTTTGAGAAGGATAGGTGTTAGCTCTTCTCTAAATGTTTGATAAAATTCGCCTGTGAAGCCATCTGGTCCTGGGCTTTTGTTTGTTGGAAGGTTTTTAATCACAGTTTCAATTTCAGTGCTTGTGATTGGTCTGTTCATATTTTCTATTTCTTCCTGGTTCAGTCTCGGCAGTTTGTGCATTACTAAGAATCTGTCCATTTCTTCCAGGTTGTCCATTTTATTGGCATATAGTTGCTTGTAGTAATCTCTCATGATCTTTTGTATTTCTGCAGTGTCAGTGGTTACTTCTCCCTTTTTCTCTTGATGAGTCTGGCTAATGGTTTATCAATTTTGTTTATCTTCTCAAAGAACCAGCTTTTAGTTTCATTGATTTTTGCTATTGTTTCCTTCATTTGTGTTTCATTTATTTCTGACCTGATCTTTATAATTTCTTTCCTTCTGCTGGCTTTGGGGTTTTTTTGTTCTTCTTTCTCTAATTGCTTTAGGTGCAAGGTTAGGTTGTTTATTCGAGATGTTTCCTGTTTCTTGAGGTAGGCTTGTATTGCTATAAACTTCCCTCTTAGCACTGCTTTTGCTGTGTCCCATAGGTTTTGGGTCGTCGTGTCTCCATTGTCATTTGTTTCTAGGTATTTTTTGATTTCCCCTTTGATTTCTTCAGTAATCACTTCGTTATTAAGTAATGTATTGTGTAGCCTCCATGTGTTTGTATTTTTTACAGATCTTTTCCTGTAATTGATATCTAGTCTCATAGCGTTGTGGTCGGAAAAGATACTTGATACGATTTCAATTTTCTTAAATTTACCAAGGCTTGATTTGTGACCCAAGATATGATCTATCCTGGAGAATGTTCCATGAGCACTTGAGAAAAATGTGTATTCTGTTGTTTTTGGGTGGAATGTCCTATAAATATCAATTAAGTCCATATTGTTTAATGTATCATTTAAAGCTTGTGTTTCCTTATTTATTTTCATTCTGGATGATCTGTCCATTGGTGAAAGTGGGGTGTTAAAGTCCCCTACTATGATTGTGTTGCTGTCAATTTCCCCTTTCATGGCTGTTAGTATTTGCCTTATGTATTGAGGTGCTCCTATGTTGGGTGCATAAATATTTACAATTGTTATACCTTCCTCTTGGATCGATCCCTTGATCATTATATAGTGTCCTTCTTTGTCTCTTGTAATAGTCTTTATTTTAAAGTCTATTTTGTCTGATATGAGAATTGCTACTCCAGCTTTCTTTTGATTTCCATTTGCATGGAATATCTTTTTCCATCCCCTCACTTTCAGTCTGTATGTGTCCCTAGGTCTGAAGTGGGTCTCTTGCAGACAGCATATATATGGGTCTTGTTTTTGTATCCATTCAGCCAGCCTGTGTCTTTTGGTGGGAGCATTTAATCCATTTACATTCAAGGTAATTATCGATATGTATGTTCCTATTCCCATTTTCTTAAATGTATTGGGTTTGTTATTGTAGGTGTTTTCCTTCTCTTGTGTTTCTTGCCTAGAGAATTTCCTTTAGCATTTGTTGTAAAGCTGGTTTGGTGGTGCTGGATTCTCTTAGCTTTTGCTTGTCTGTAAAGGTTTTAATTTCTCCATCGAATCTGAATGAGATCCTTGCTGGGTAGAGTAATCTTGGTTGTAGGTTTTTCTCCTTCATGACTTTAAGTATATCCTGCCACTCCCTTCTGGCTTGCAGAGTTTCTGCTGAGAGATCAGATGTTAACCTTATGGGGATTCCCTTGTGTGTTATTTGTTTTTTTTCCCTTGCTGCCTTTAATATGTTTTCCTTATATTTAATTTTTGACAGTTTGATTAATATGTGTCTTGGCATGTTCCTCCTTGGGTTTATCCTGTATGGGACTCTCTGTGCTTCCAGGACTTGATTAACTATTTCCTTTCCCATATTAGGGAAGTTTTCAACTATAATCTCTTCAAAAATTTTCTCAGTCCCTTTCTTTTTCTCTTCTTCTTCTGGTACCCCTATAATTCGAATGTTGGCACGTTTAATGTTGTCCCAGAGGTCCCTGAGACTGTCCTCAGTTCTTTTCATTCTTTTTTCTTTATCCTGCTCTGTAGTAGTTATTTCCACCATTTTATCTTCCAGGTCACTTATCCTTTCTTCTGCCTCAGTTATTCTACTATTGATCCCATCTAGAGTATTTTTAATTTCATTTATTGTGTTTTTCATCATTGCTTGGTTCCTCTTTAGTTCTTCTACATCCTTGTTAAATGTTTCTTGCATTTTGTCTATTCTATTTCCAAGATTTTGGATCATCCTTACTATCATTATTCTGAATTCTTTTTCAGGTAGACTACCTATTTCCTCTTCATTTGTTAAGTCCAGTGTGTTTTGAGCCTGCTCCTTCATCTGCTGTGTGTTTTTCTGTCATCTCATTTTGCCTATCTTACTGTGTTTGGGGTCTCCTTTTCACAGGCTGCAGGTTCGTAGTTCCCGTTGTTTTTGGTATCTGTCCCCAGCGGCTAAGGTTGGTTCAGTGGGTTGTGTAGGCTTCCTGGTGGAGGGAACTAGTGCCTGAGTTCTGGTGGATGAGGCTAGATCTTGTCTTTCTGGTGGGCACGTCCACGTCTGGTGGTGTATTTTGTGGTGTCTGTGGCCTTATGATTTTAGGCAGCCTCTCTGCCAATGGATGGGGTTGTGTTCCTGTCTAGCTAGTTGTTTGGCATAGGATGTCCAGCACTGTAGCTTGCTGGTCATTGAGTGAAGCTGGGTCTTGATGTTGAGATGGAGATCTCTGGGAGATTTTTGCCGTTTGGTATTACGTGGAGCTGGGAGGTCTCTTGTGGACCAGTGTTCTGAAGTTGGCTCTCCCACCTCAGAGGCACGGCCCTGATGCCTGGCTGGAGCACCAAGAGCCTTTCGTCCACACGGCTCAGAGTAAAAGGGAGAAAAAATAGAAAGAAAGAAAGAAAGAGGCTATAATATAGTGAAGTAAAATAAAGCTATTGTAAAGCAAAGCTATACAGACAAAATCTCACCCAGAAGCATATACATATACACTCACAAAAAAAAGGAAAAGGGGAAAAATTAATATCTCCTGCTCCCAGAGTCCCCCTCCTGAATTTGGGCTGATTCGTTGTCTATTCAGGTGTTCAGCAGATGCAGGCACATCAAGTTGTTTGTGGAGTTTTAATCCGCTGCTCCTGAGGCTGCTGGGAGAGATTTCCCCTTCTCTTCCCTGTTCGCACAGCTCCTGGGGTTCAGCTTTGGATTTGGACCCGCCTCTGTGTGTAGGTCGCCTGAGGGCGTCTGTTCCCCGCCCAGACAGGACGGGGTTAAAGGAGCAGCTGCTTCGGGGGCTCTGGCTCACCCAGGCCGCGGGGAGGGAGCGGTACGGAGGAGGCGGGGCGAGCCTGCGGCGGCCGAGGCCGGCGTGACGTTGCACCAGCTCGAGGCGCGCAGTGCGTTCTCCCGGTGATGTTGTCCCCGGATCCCGGGGCCCTGGCAGTGGCGGGCTGCACAGGCCACCGGGAGGGGCGGTGTGGAGAGTGACCTGCGCTCACACACAGGCTTTTTGGAGGCGGCAGCAGCAGCCCCAGCGTCTCACGCCCGTCTCTGGGGTCCGCGCTGATCGCCGTGGCTTGCGCCCTTCTCTGGAGTTCGTTTAGGCGGCGCTCTGAATCCCCTCTCCTTGCGCGCAGCGAAACAAAGAGGCAAGAAAAAGTCTCTTGCCTCTTCGGCAGCTGCAGACCTTTTCCCGGTCTCCCTCCCGGCTAGCTGTGGTGCGCCAACCCCTTCAGGCTGTGTTCACGCCGCCAGCCCCAGTCCTCTCCCTGCGATCCGACCGCAGCCTGAGCCTCAGCTCCCAGCCCCGCCCGCCCCGGCGGGGGAGCAGACAAGCCTCTCGGGCTGGTGAGCGCCGCTCGGCGCCGAGCCTCTGTGCGGGAGTCTCTCCGTTTTTCCCTCTGCGCCCCTGTTGCTGTGGGATCCGCGCTGATAGCCGCGGCTCGCGCCCTTCTCTGGAGTTCGTTTAGGCGGGGCTCTGAATCCCCTCTCCTTGCCCGCCGCGAAACAAAGAGGCAAGAAAAATTCTCTTGCCTCTTCGGCAGCTGCAGACTTTTTCCCCGGACTCCCTCCCGGCTAGCTGTGGTGCGCTAACCCCTTCAGGCTGTGTTCACGCTGCCAGCCCCAGTCCTCTCCCTGCGATCCGACCGAAGCCCGAGCCTCAGCTCCCAGCCCCGCCCGCCCCGGCGGCTAAGCAGACAAGCCTCTCGGGCTGGTGAGTGCTGCTCGGCGCCGAGCCTCTGTGCGGGAACCTCTCCGCTTTGCCCTCCGCACCTCTGTGGCTGCGCTCTCCTCCGTGGCTCTGAAGCTTCCCCCCTCCGCCCCCCGCAGTCTCCGCCCGCGAAGGGGCTCCTAGTGCGTGGAAACCTTTCCTCCTTCACGGCTCCCTCCCACTGGTGCAGGTGCCGTCCCTATTCTTTTGTCTCTGTTATTTCTTTTTTCTTTTGCCCTACCCAAGTACGGGGGGAGTTTCTTGCCTTTTGGGAGGTCGGACGTTTTCTGCCAGCGTTCAGTGGGTGTTCTGTAGGAGCAGTTCCACGTGTAGGTGTATTTCTACTGTATCTGTGGGAAGGAATGTGATCTCCGCGTCTTACTCTTCCGCCATCTTCTCTCTTTTTCTTCTGAAGTATTGTTGATTGACAATGTTGTGTTAATTTCTGCTGTACAGCAAAGTGATTTAGTTATACATATATGTACATTCTTTTTCATATTCTTTTCCATTATGGTTTATCATAAGATATTGAATATAGTTCCCAGTGCTATACAATAGGACCATTTTGTTTATCTATTCTATGTATAATAGTTTGCATCTGCTAATCCCAAACTCCCAATCCAACCTTTCCCCAACTCCCCCTCCTCCTTGGCAACCACAAGTCTGTTCATTAAAAAATTTTTTTTAATTATTGTTTTGTTTTAAGATATTTGCTATCAACGTAATTGTCCTTTTATTGTTGGTTATTTGTTTTTCTTTCTGTATGCTTGGGTGTTCTTTCATCCTCTTGGATTTTTTTTTTTTAATAGACTTTTTCAGAGTTTTAGACTCACAGCAAAATTGAGTGGAAAGTACAACGAGTTCCTATTTAACCCAGACCTCTACACACACACAGACTGTCTTTACTATCAACATTAGTCACCAGAGTGGTAGGTACATTTGTTACAATCGATGAACCTACATTAACACATCATTATCACTCCAAGTTTATAGTTTACATCAGGTTTCACTCTTGGTGTTGTACATTCTATGAGTTTGGACAAATGTATAATGCTATGTATCCACCATTATATTATCATACAGAATAGTTTCACTGCCCTAAAAATCCTGTGCTTCACCTATTCATCCCTCCCTCCCCAATAACCCCTGCCAACCACTCATCTCTTTACCATCTCAATGGTTTTGCAAAACTTTTTTGCATTCTTCTGGAATGTCATATACTTGGAATCATACAGTATGTAGCCTTTTAGGATTGGCTTTTTTCACTTAGTAATATGCATTTAAGTTTCCTCCATATCTTTTTACAACTTGATAGCTTATTTCTTTTAGCACTGACTATTCCATGTATTAATGTACAATGTACACGTTGTGTGATGTACCATTGCCTACTTACCCATTTACCTACAGCCTTCAGTAGTTGATCATGCATCTGTGTTGCTCTCAAGATGCTATTAATATGGTCTCCCTGCCTTCAATCTTCTGCAGTTTCCCTAAAAAGACTGTAGGTTTGGGGAATTCCCTGGCGGTCCAGTGGTTAGGACTTGGAGCTTTCACTGCAGTGGCCCGAGTTCAACCCCTGGTTGGGGAACTAAGATCCTACAAGCCATGCAGCACAGCAAAAAAAAAAAAAAAAAAAGACTATAAGTTTAGATTTATTTTTTTTTATTTTTATTTATTTTTATTCTTGAGATTCATTCTGATTTCCGAACCAGAGAGTTCATATTTTTCACCAATTCTGGAAAATTTCTCAGGCATTTTGTGTTTGAATAATATCTCTTTTCTATTTTCTATATTCTTTTCTTCTGGAGCCCAGTTGTCTATGTGTTAGACCTCTCATTGCATCATTCATGTTTCCTAACATCTCTTTGTTTCTCTGTTTTGCATTCTGAATAATTTCTGCAGCTGTATCTTCTAGTTTATTAATTCCCTCTTCAGTTATATCTAATTTGCTTTTTGACCTGTTCATTTGGTGTTTTATATTTTTTAATTGTAAAAACACATAACTTAAAATTTATCATCTTAACCATTAGTTAGCATACACTTCAGTAATGTTAAGTGTATTCACATTGTTTTGCAACCAATCTCCAGGACTTTTCCATCTTGCAAAACTGAAACTTTATGCCCATTAAACAACAACTCCCTGCATTCCCCTCCCCCTGGCAACCACCATTCAACTTTCCATCTCTATTAATTTAACTAATTTAGATACCTCATATAGGTGAAATCATACATACAGCATTTGTCTTTTTGTGACTGGCTTATTTCACATAGCATGATATCCTCAAAATTCATCCATGTTGTAGCATGTATCAGGATTTCTTCCTCTTCAAGGCTGAATAATCTTCCATTGTATGTATATAGCACTTTGTTTATCCATTCATTAATTAGTTGACACTTGGCTTGCTTCCACATTTTACCTATTGTGAATAATGCCACTATAAACATGGGTGTGAAAATATCTCTTTGAGACCTTGCTTTCAATTCTTCCAGATACATACATACTTCCAGAAGTGAGTTTGCTGAATCATATGGTAATTCTAGTTTTAATTTTTTGAGGAACTGCCATAATGTTTTCCACAGAGGCTGTAACATTTTACATTCCTACCAACAACGCACAAAGCTTCCAATTTCTCCATGTCCTCATCAACACTTGTTATAAAGCACAACTGTCCTGGATCAACAAACACAGACAATTTTGAAGTTCCTCATTTTTTTTAAATTTAATTAATTAATTTATTTATTTTTATGGCTGTGTTGGGTCTTTGTTTCTGTGCGAGGGCTTTCTCTAGTTGTGGCAAACGGGGGCCACTCTTCATCGCGGTGCGTGGGCCTCTCACTATCGCGGCCTCTCCCATTGCGGAGCACAGGCTCCAGACACGCAGGCTCAGTAGTTGTGGCTCACAGGCCCAGCTGCTCCGCGGCATGTGGGATCTTCCCAGACCAGGGCTCGAACCTGTGTCCCCTGCATTGGCAGGCAGATTCTCAACCACTGCGCCACCAGGGAAGCCCGAAATTCCTCATTTTTGAAGGAAGTCTCCAACCACCCCATTTGTGGTTAATTGTTCGTTGGCCAACCTGAGCTATTGACTCCTAAATAGGGAGTTTCATGGATGTGTGACAATAACTAGTGGGAGAGTGTTTCCCCACAGCTTCTGGAGATCAGTCCCCAGAGAAACCTGAGAATACAACTCTGGAGAAAAGTTGGAGGAGGAAGTGACTCCTGAGCAGCTGAGGACCACAGCTACTTCCTCAGGGTGACCAGAGATTAGCAGGTCCTTTGAACAGGTTTCTCTATTCCCTTCCATTTCAAGGACAAGAGTTCCTCTGCCCTTGTCAGAGAATAGACACCTGCTGTGTTCATCTAGAGGAGGATCCTAATCAGAGAATATTCAGCCTTTAGAAAATGGAATGAACTCCCTGGTGGCCCCGTGGTTAGGAATCCACTTCCACTGCAGGTGGCACGGCTTCAATCCCAGGTCATCCCACAAGCTGCATGGCGTGGACACCCCCGCCCCCAAAAGAAAGAAAAAGAAAATGGAGACTTTCTTCGGTGGAAAGAAAGCTGCACTGAGAATCTGCAGCTCAGAACCCTGGATTTCAGTTCTGCTACTTTGGCTCAGAGGTTGTGTGATACGAAGTAAAGTTCCTCCAGGAATTTCCTTTTTCATGGAATACAACTCACTCACCCGCTCTGGACCCAAGGGGGAGACAATGGCTCTCAGAATGCTCTGAATGCCTGTTCTGGTTCAAGTGTGCCTTGCTCTTTTATCATTCATATAGAGCAGTGAAAAGTCCACCTTTATGAGAAATCTGCATTACTATGTGGTTCCTTCCACCACAAAAAGCCAGGCAAAAATATGACCATGTGTGATCCCTGCTCAGGGAAGTACATAGAAATTAAATGACTTGTGCTACAGTAGTGAGACTACTGGGTGGGAAGGGGGAGAGTTATGGGGGCATGAGAGTTTCTTTTTTTAAAGTTAGCTCAACCTTGTTGTTAAAGCTTCTATTTAACGGTAATATTTAAACACAAATTAAAAATTATACAAGTCTTATAAATAAATTATTCCAGTTTATGTAAGGGTGCAGAATGTGAAAAACCCACCCACCTACACTCCACCACTCAATAATTTATTGCCTATGGCAGTAGGCTGGGTACCCCAGGAAACAGACTGTCAGACAAACTTGTGTGCGGGTGGGTTATTGGGAAGTACTTTCAGAAACATCTGTGAGGGAATGAGAGAAGCGAGACGTGGCCAAGAGAGAAGTTAGGTTGCCAAGTAGTAGCAGGTTGCAACAGAGGCTGCAGCAATCCCTGGGGGAGCTCTGAAGCTAGGATTGCCCTTCATAACTGTCCCAAACTGAAGCAAAGAAGACACGCATTTGTACTGCATAAGAACCAGTCACTGGATGCAATCTGTCCCCAGGGAAGGGCTTAAACTTGGCAACACAGCTACGTGCAGCTGAGGGCAATGTCTGGAGAGGCACTCTGCATAAGTTGTCAGCAGGAAACATTCCTGGCAAATGGGTGAAGTGCCTTGGTCTTAAGAAGGTGCATCTGGATGACACTACACAGTATCCAGGACACCCCTCCCCTCGTACTCCCTTCCCCGGAAACAAAAGCCGTGACAGTTAAAGGTGTATCCCTCCAGAACTGGGTTTTTGAATTCATATCTATTTTCATACATGGGCATATACGTATATAACTTTTCTTTTTTTAATTCAAGAGATTCATAAGATATACATTGTTCTGTTGTTTTCTTCACTGGTATTGGAGATCTTTCCACTAAGGTACAAATAGCTCTCTTTCTTGCTCTCTCTCTCCTTTTTTTAGACAACTGCATAATATTTCATATTGTGGATGTTCAATTTTATCGAATGCTCTTTTGACATCTATTGGAATGACAATATGGTCATCCTCAAGCTTATCTGAGTCTCAGGATTGTTCAGATTGAAAATGCATGAGCACAGAAAAGAACATTTTAAAAAATGATCAGTGAGGAGAGCTGCCTTATCAGATAGCAAATCACAGTAAAAGGCAATAGTAATTAACACAATATGGTATCATAGAATATCCAAAAACAGACCCTGTGTATATATGAAAATACATTTAGTTTATAATAAAGATGACACTTCCTTTTTTTAAAAAAAATATTTATTTATTTATTTGGTTGCACCAGGTCTTATTTGCAGCTTACCAGCTCTGTAGTTGCAGCACATGGGCTCCTTTGTTGTGGCATGAGAACTCCTAGTTAAGGCATGCATGTGGGATCAATAGTCCCCTGACCAGGGATTGAACCCGGGCCCCCTGCATTGTGAGCACGGAGTCCTAACCACTGCGCCACCAGGGAGGTCCCAAGATAGCACTTTCAAATCAATGAATTGGAATGAGTATTCAGTGCCTGGTACTGGGCAACTGAATATCTGGAAATTAAGATATATTCTACCTCACACTCTATACTAATAAAAATTCCAGACAGATTTAAGAGCACAATATAAAAACCCATAAAAGTATTATAGGAAAATAAGAAAGTATTACCATAAACTCAATTTATAATGGAAGGTTTTCCTAAGTATGAAATGAAACGCAGAAAACATGAAAGGAAAATTTGGCAATTTTTATTGCATACATTTTAAAATCTTCTATGCAACTAAACACAGACACACACACAAAATAAAAAACAAGATTAAAAGACAAGTGATAGGGGCTTCCCTGGTGGCGCAGTGGTTGAGAATCTGCCTGCCAATGCAGGGGACACAGGTTCGAGCCCTGGTCTGGGAAGATCCCACATGCCGCGGAGCAACTAGGCCCGTGAGCCACAACTACTGAGCCCGCACGTCTGGAGCCTGTGCTCCGCAACAAGAGAGGCCGCGACAGTGAGAGGCCCGCGCACCGCGATGAAGAGTGGCCCCCGCTTGCCGCAACTAGAGAAAGCCCTCACACAGAAACGAAGACCCAACACACCCAAAAATAAATAAATAAATAAATAAATTTATAAATACAAAAGACAAGTGATAAACTGGGAAAATCATATAATTGTCCAAATCACTAATACACAGGATATTCAACCAATAAAGAAGAGACAGTCACAAATTGTAAAAGATAATAAATGTGTAATTTATAGAAGAGATATAAACATCCAACAAAGATATGAAAAGTTACTCAACCTTCCTAGTAATCTGAGAAATGTGAATTAAGACAACATAATACAATTTGGGGGGAGGAGGGCAGAATTATCAACAATTTAAACATCCGATAATATACATTACTGGCAAGCTATGGAAAAATGGGTGCTGTATTTTATTGCTGAGCAGAAAATAAATTGGTGAAGTCTTTTGGAAGGGCAGTTTAGCAAGTTCTATCCAGAATTTAAGTGGATAGATCTTTAGCCCTTAAATTCTGCTTCTCTAAATTGATCCTAAAGAAATACACACGTACACAAGTTAGTACATGCAATTATATTGAATGCAGTAGAGTTTGTAATTGAAAAAAGACTTTTTGAAATGACCTAAACATCCATTAATGAGAACATTTAGTCAAATTACAATACATTCATGATACAAAATTAAACAGCAATTTAAAAGTGATAGACCGGACATTAAGTCTTCAATATACAGTGTTAAGAGAAACAAGCTTGATCATATGTTTAAATATATGTACCCATGCATGTCTACAAATACAATAAATTTTAACAGTGGTTATAAACTTGGGAGGGAACTGGTATTGACTGGCCCTTAGGTGAAGTGATCCTTTCACTTTTATATGTAGTTGTCTGTGTGATATGAAAATTTTACACTGAGCCTACATTACTTTTGTGATTTAAAAAACAACTTAAAAAAGGAAAAGGTAGGGACTTCCCTGGTGGCTCAGTGGTTAAGAATCTGCCTGCCATCGCGGGGGATATGGGTTCGAGCCCTGGTCCGGGAAGATCCCACATGCCAATCCCACATGCCACAGAACAACAAAGCCCGTGCGCCACAACTACTGAGCCCACGCACCTAAAGCCAGTGCTCCGCAACAAGATACCCGCCCCCCCCCACCGCTCACCGCAACTAGAGAAAGCCCGCGGGCAGCAACGAAGACCCGATGCAGCTATAAATAAATGGAAAAGGTAACACCTACTGGTAGAAAGGATATAAAGAAAACTGAATCACTTTGCTCTGTACAGCAGAAATTAACACAATATTGTAAATCAATGATATGTCAATAAAAAAGAATAATTATTTTTAAAAAAGAAGAAAAATCAGCTGTAATCTCATATTAAAAGAAAAATCTGGGGCTTCCCTGGTGGCACAGTTGTTAAGAATCTGCCTGCCAATGCAGGGGACACAGGTTCGAGCCCTGGTCGGGGAAGATCCCACATGCTGCGGAGCAACTAAGCCTGTGTGCCACAACCACTGAGCCCGCGCGCCTAGAGCCTGCGAGCCACAACTACTGAGCCTGCGCACCTAGAGCCGTGTGCTGCAACAAGAGAGGCCACCGCAATGAGAAGCCAGCGCACTGCAATGAAGAGTAGCCGCCCACCCCCCCTCCACCCCCCGTCACCGCAACTAGAGAAAGCCCGCGCACCAACGCAGCCAAAAATAAATAAAATAAATCAATTTTTAAAAAATTAAAAAAAGAAAAATCTGTTAACATTTTAATGTTAATCTTTTCAGCTCCTTTTTTATGTATGACTAATTTTTTAACCTAGTTGATAGACTGAATGGTATTCAAATTCTGTTTATCCTTCTTTCTTTAACTTTCTCTGGAGCTTATCTCTAGTCTGGAATTCTCCCTCTTCCTTTGAAGTCACTATCTTCATTCCAGCTCTGCCTTTGGGTGAAAGACAAGGCCACTAGCTCAGGAAGGACTCTCCCTTGCTGACGACTTTAAACTCCAGATCCTAGCCCCAGGGCACAGGAATGGCCCAGCAGGAGTCACTATCTTCAGACTGCTCTGGGGCAAGCAGGAAGAAAAGGCATTCCAAGGTGCAGGACTGATAGGGCTTGAGGATCAGAAAAGGGGACTGAGGATCCCCTGGCTGTGGCTGACGTTGATTATTGAAAAGAACTACTCAAAAGACAACAATTAGTAAAAGAAGTATCCCCAGGTGAGACTGGTCACTGCTTCTGCCAGGATCAGGACCCCACAGAGTCTAAACTTTGCTCCCTTTAATCGGGTTGCAAGGTGGTGTGAACCGGAATAAGGGCGTTTACTGCACCATGAGCTCTGGCAGTCAGGGATTCCTTAACACTTGAGCCTAATTCAGGAAGGAAAGTGTTTACCTAGACCACAAGGGCAAATCTACATTTCTGGTTTAGAAAAGACCCTTGGAAAACGCTCCTTTAAACTTAACCGCAGGAGGAGCAGGCCAAGCTTCCGTCAGAGTCTTAGCCAGAAAACTACTCCTTAGGGGTTCCAGCTGCGCCTGCGCAGGACTGCATCTGCTGGGGTGAGCAGAACCTGCACCCGGGTGAGCGGGCCCTGACGTCTGGAGAAGGAGCCACCAGTTACACTAGCATCTGAACTTTATATAATAGTGATCTTGTACACTATGGGATAAGAATCCATGGATAAATTTATAATCAGAGGAAATAAACATTTAGTATACAAGAGTCAATAAGGAGATGAAAATCCATTACAGAACCAAAAATGAAAGTTACCGAGATTGGTTCAAAATCCCTTAACAGTAATCATTTTGCAATAGCTTCATATATCAAATCATTATGTTGTATACCTTAATATAATACAATGTTATGTCAGTTATAGCTCAGCAAAACTGGGAAACGATAAAACATAAAATCCTCTTTGGGAATTCCCTGGTGGTCCAGTGGTTAGGACTCCGCACTTTCACTGACGAGGATGTGGGTTCAATCCCTGGTCCGGGAACTAAAATCCGCCAGCCGGCCAACATGCCCCCCCCCCCAAAAAAAAATCCTCTGGTCCTCTGCTGTCACAATCTAGACCCTAGAATATTTTAGAAGTTCCTATAGCAAACATACTTGCTGATTTATAAATGAACACTACGGCAGTAATATTGTCTTTGCAATGGCCAAGGTCTTCATGATTAAGGTTTGGACCTGCCACCTCTTTACATCCCCTGCTCTTTTACCATAGTCTGAAGCTTCATAAATGTTTTTGGTTGATGGCAAAGCTGTTGAGTTTCAGTAGACAAATCTGATTATTCTCCCGAAGGAGTGGGAAAAAGGCACAAATAATTGACTCCATGAATATATTTGATTTTGAAGTATAATGGGATAATTTTATGATAAGTTCGCCTTGGTATTCACTTTACTAATAGTTCCTGAGCATAAATTAATGACTAGGAAGCTGCAAGTGTCCCTAGAAGATTCTTTCAATAGGAAGTTCCTCTCACTGCCCCCTTGGGGCATGTGACAGAAGCTCTGCCAATCAAATGCTGTCTCCCAGGGCTTTGATATTTCAACAAAAAGGAGAGGAGGGGTATAACCTTTGGTCTCAGTGGACTAAGAGTGGGGTAGGCTCTAAAGACCAAAAGGAATTTACTGTCCATATAGTAAACTCAAAAAGGGACACTAGGATTCAATTCCCTCGTTAAATTATTCATTTTACAAACACTTACTGAGCATGCAATGTGTACCAGGCATTGTACTAGATGTTTGCACATACTCATTTCATTTAACAGACGAAGACAGATTCAAAAACTTTCAAGATGGGCTTCCCTGGTGGCGCAGTGGTTGAGAGTCCGCCTGCCAATGCAGGGGACACGGGTTCAAGCCCTGGTCTGGGAGGATCCCGCATGCCGCAGAGCAGCTAAGCCCGTGCGCCACAGCTGCTGAGCCTGTGCTCTGGAGCCCGCGAGCCACAACTACTGAGCCCGCGTGCCACAACTACTGAGGCCTGCGCGCCTAGAGCCCGTGCTCTGCAACAGGAGAAGCCGCCACAATGAGAAGCCCATGCACCACAACGAAGAGTGGCCCCCACTCGCCGCAGCTAGGGGAGGCCCACACGCAGCAACGAAGACCCAATGCAGCCAAAGATAAATAAAATAAATAAACTTATTAAAAAAAAAAAACTTATTAAAAAAAAAAAAACTTTCAAGAAACTTGCTCAAGGTCACACAGCCAGGCGAGGATCCAGGCCCCTGAGTCCATTCTAGTGCTTTATCTTCTATTCCACAGCTTACGCCAAGGCTTGCCCACATCTAGTTTTAGGGGTAAAATGAAAGAAAAACACCAAACAGATTCTTTTTAAACAGATGAGGCTGACTTAAAAAGTAGAATTAACTTTATTTCAAGTGAGTATTAAAACTTATGTACAGTCCCTGAGAACACATGGCTGGTAGGGGTGGAGACTGGAAGGGAGATTTCCCGGGAAAGAATGGGTGAGGCCACACGCACACACACCAATACACACAAAACAGAATTCTCCCCCATCAGAGGGGATGAACCTCAAACAGCCAATAGAAAGCTGACGGTTGAGGTGCTTGGAATGAAAACGGTTAACAGTTAGCCTGCCAAGTGAAAGAAACCCAGCTCTACTAGCTTAGACAACCACAGAAACAGCCTCAAGGGCAATGGCAAGTAAGACTGACTCTCTCTTTCTCCCCTTCCTTTTCTTGTCTGTGCATCTCTCTGTAGGTCAACCACTTTGTCTCAGTCAAGTTTCTACAAGTGAATGGAACAATAGCTGTTGGCAGTTTTCAGACTGCACCTCCCACCCAAGAAGAACTTTACACCTTCCCCTAGTGCCAGTTCAAACATCCTGGTGTAGTGCCAGAGTGTGTGTGTGTGTGTGTGTGTGTGTGTGTGTGTCGTTAGCAGTGAGGGAGGGGGAGGCAGCCAGTGGTGATAATTATCCAGGAGAAATGGGGAGATATGAGCCTGCAATGAAAACATTAAATGTCCTCCACATGGAGTTATCATTCTAATAAGCCTCTGTTCTTTCTGGTTATAATTGCATCATTGTCTCCACAAGTTCAGGAAAGAAGTGGCTGAAACAGGAGGTTAATCAGCTCAGCTGTATCCCTCATCTACATTAACAGCATCATTATTTTCATTTATGGGTCTATTCTGTTGATTAGCTTTTATGCCTATTAGCTTTGACGGACTGTGACGTATGGAAATGTGAGCGTGCTGATCATCTCTGATAACCATCCTAGACTTTTCTGTAGATTTTCTTTCTATATTGACTCAACTTCTATTTCTGTATGTGGCCCATTAACAAGAATAATTCCAAAGACTTAAATATAACATTTCAGAATTGATCAAGCATGTTATATCCCAGTAGGTAGATTCAAACCGATGTTTGCTTGCACAAGAATTCATTATACTGTATAGCAAAGGGAACTATACCCAATCTCCTGGGATAAACCATTATGGAAAAGAATATTTTAAAAAATGTATATATGTGTATAACTGAGTCACATTGCTGTATAGCAGAAATGAAGCACAACATTGTAAATCAACTATACTTCAATTAAAAATATAGATTAGAGGGCTTCCCTGGCGGCGAAGTGGTTGAGAATCTGCCTGCCAATGCAGGGGACACGGGTTCGAGCCCTGGTCTGGGAAGATCCCACATGCCGTGGAGCAACTAGGCCCGTGAGCCACAACTACTGAGCCTGCACGTCTGGAGCCTGTGCTCCGCAACAAGAGAGGCCGCGACAGTGAGAGGCCAGCGCACCGCGATGAAGAGTGGCCCCCGCTTGCCGCAACTAGAGAAAGCCCTCGCACAGAAACAAAGAATCAACACAGACAAAAATAAATAAATAATAAATTAATAAGTAAATAAATAATATATATAGATTAGAGCCCCATATTTGTATTTTCCTCCTCATTTAGCGTAGGATAAAAAGGGGGGAGCAAATTGGGGTGGGAGTGTGGGCTGGATTGACTCCCTGCCTTATCACACACCCTGTGACCTTGGGTAGGTCCTTTAGTCATTTAAATTTCCTTTTCATTCTCTCTGAAATGGTTAACATCACCAATTTAGGGATATTGGGAGGAGTAGAGATAACAGATGCTTAGCACAGGGTATGGGAGGCTTAATAAATGGTGCTTATTGATTTTAACCAAAGCCATTCTCCTACAATGCCCTGAGAGATCTTTATCCCAGGTTGGGAGGACTCAGCAGTGCTCCACTATACACTCATTCACCTGTCCAAGGTACATAGAAAGCGATCAATCATCAGTTTACTGGGATATTTCCTCTCTGAGCCCAAATTGCCCTGCACAGCTCATGGTCCATTTGATCTTCCTATTGCACTGCTGTATGACATAGCTTGCATTGTTAACTCAGACTGTTAACTCTTACATTGTACAATGTTTCACCAACAGTTGCCAAACTGACCTCATTTCCTGCCAAGTTAACCTCATTTCCGTTTTTGATAGGGTTGCTAAACTGAACGGATTCCGAGAATACTGCAGACACAGTATTATCTGGGTTCTGCCAGGGGTACGATAAGGTCCTGTGGTGTCTCTGTGGCCAGGATGGCCAAAAGAGTGGGGAGACAGTGTAGATAGCAGGAGTCATAACTGGCTGGACAGTTCCTCCAGAAGCCCTTTGATCAGACCAAGAAGTTTGGTTGTGGGAAGTAGGTGGGTACAGAGAGGTCAAGCTGGGAATAAGAACTGAAGTGGTCATGAAAAATATCCTCCAAAATCTAGAGTAGGACGCCCTTTCACTCATTCACAGAGCAAACTGAGTGCATGGGCAGGGCACTGTGTAAGGCTCTGGGGATAGAAGAGAACAAAACAGACATGACTTCTGCCTTTTTGGAGCTTACATTCTAGTGGTGGGGAGAGAGACAACAAACACACAAATCATCTGGAATTTCTAAAACTGATGTGATACCAAGAAAGTAGCATGACTTGGGGCAGGAGAGGGGTGCTCCTTTAGGTATGATTGCCCAGTGAGCTAGAGAATGAGTAGCCAGCTGTGTGAACTTCTGGGGCCATAGCCAGCTAGGCGGAGGGAAGAGCAAAGGCAAAGGTTCCGAAAAGAGAACGTGCAGGGCTTCCCTGGTGGCGCAGTGGTTAAGAATCCACCTGCCAATGCAGGGGACAAGGGTCCGAGCCCTGGTCCAGGAAGATCCCACATGCCGTGGAGCAACTAAGCCCATGCGCCACAACTACTGAGCCTGAGCTCTAGAGCCTGTGAGCCACAACTACTGAGCCCGCGAACCACAACTACTGAAGCCCGCACGCCTAGAGCCCGTGCTCCACAACAAGAGAAGCCACTGCAGCGAGAAGCCCGCGCACTGCAACGAAGAGTAGCCCCCGCTCGCCGCAACTAGAGAGAGCCCATGCGCAGCAATGAAGACCCAACGCAGCCAAAAATAAATAAAATAAATAATTTTTTTTAAAAAAGAGAGAGAGAATGTGCTTGGTATATTAAGGTCTAGAAAGAAAAGCAGGTCTGGGGAGCAGAAATGGGGTGGCGAGGGGCAAGGAGTGGACCTTCTAGTGAAGAGCCTCCCAGATGATGTGCCCTAGGGGGTTTCACAGGGCCCCAGCTGTAGCTCCCTCAGCAAGTCAGCAGAAATAGGGCCTGGAGCAGCCTGATTCCCTCCTTACCAACACCATCACCTTGGACTGCAAAAAGTTCATCTACTTACCCCAGTGTTCAGTGCACATTTACAATTTCCTTTGTGTTCCATGATGTAGAAGGTTGGGAAGCACTGATGTAGCTTTTTGTAGATCATGTTTAACACTTTAAATGTTAACGCCTGTATAGTCTCAAACGACAAAATTAGAACTACTGCCTAGAAAATATAGAGAAAGAGATATACCTCAAAACAAGGGGAACTTTAAAAACTATCAGAATCATCCAATGATAGAATGTGTTGCCTCAAAAAATAGTCTGATAGGAAGAGGAAAATACATATATTGGGTAGGAAGACTCAATATTATAAAGATGTCAATTCACAATAAATCAGTCTACACATTTAACATAACCAGGATTAAAACATCAAGTTTTTTTTAACTACACAATTTTTAAATTTATATTCTAAGAATATCTGGGAAAATTCTGGGAAAAAAAAAGATGACCATCTCTTCTAGGTATTAAACATATTAAACACAGAATAATAAAAACAGTATGGTAAGGGACATGAGGAAAGTTAAAAAGAAAACCACAGTCCCAAAATGGCATCACTCATGTTAAAAGCCCATGACACCAAACCTAGATTTAATACCTGATCTAATTGCAGTTTCAACCTCTCCCAGAAATGTAATCTTAACCAACCAGTCTGGAATTTTCCGATCAAGCACCAGTAAGGTAATCTGTCACATGGGCCCTCTCCCTTTCCACCCCGCCTTCCCCAACCAAGAAGAGCCAATCTGCATGACAAAACCTTTGCTGTTCCCTTCCTCTAAAAAAAGATGCCCTAGCCTAAAAATAATCTTTTCTTTTCTTTTGCTAATAGCTCCCTTTCCCCACCCTTCTTCCTATAAAAACCTTCCATATTGTACAACTCCTTGGAGGCTCTTCTAGTTGCTAGATGAGATTCCACCCAAATCATGAATCGCCTACTAAAGCCAATTAGATCTTCAAATTTACTTGGTTGAATTTTGTTTTTTAAACACTAGGCAGGGGACTTCCCTGGTGGTGCAGTGGTTAAGAATCCGCCTGCCAATGTAGGGTACACGGGTTCCAGCCCTGCTCCGGGAAGATCCCACATGCCGCAGAGCAACTAAGCCCATGAGCCACAACCACTGAAGCCCGCGAACCGCAACGAAGAGTAGCCCCCGGTCAGCGCAACTAGAGAAAGCCTGCACCCAGCAACGATGACCCAATGCAGCCAAAACAAAAAACAAACAAACAAACAAAAAACACTAGGCAGATAAATCAATGAAACAAAATTAAAAGCCCAGAAACATATATATGTGTAAAATTTTATATATAATTTGTATATATAAATTTAGTTTATTATAAAGATAGTATTCTAAAAATAGATTATTCAGGGAATTCCCTGGCTGTCCAGTGGTTAGGACTTGGTGCTTTCGCTGCCTTGGCCCAGGTTCAATCCCTGGTCAGGGAATTAAGATCCTGCAAGCCACGCAGCGTGGCCAAAAAAATAAATTAAATAAAAATGGATTTTTTTCTTTTTGGCTGTGCCGGGTGGTTTGTGGGATCTTTGTTCCACAACCAGGGACTGAACACGTGCCCCCTGTGGTGGAAGCACAGAGCCCTAACCACTGGACTGCCAGAGAATTCCTAAAAATGGGTTATTCAGTAGAAGGTGTTAGGAAACTGAAGAGCAATCTGGAAAAGAAATACAATTGGATCACTATTTTATAGTCTAAAGGAAAATAAATTCCCGATGGAGGAAAGGTTGGAATGTGAAAAGTGAAAGAACAAATGTACCAGAAGAGAACGTGGTAGAATTTTTGAATCTTGCTATAGACAAGCTTTGCTCAGTATGGTAAAACAAACACTAAAATAAATAGATAAAACAAGATGCTGTAAAAGAAAATACTAATAAGTTCCAGCTTCCCCCCCCCCCCAGTTTTACTGAAATACGATTGGAAAGTGAAATTGTATATATCTAAGGTATACAACATGATGTTTGGATATACATTGTGAAATGATTACCAAAATCAAGCTAATTAACAAATCCATCACCTCACCAAGTTACTTTTTTTTTTTTGGTGATGGTGGTAAGAACCCTTGAGATCTACAATGTTAGTTGATTTCAAGTATACAATACATTATTATTAACTCTAGTCACCATGCTATACATTAGGTCTCCAAAAGTTATTCATCTTATAACTGAAAAGTTGTACCCTTTGACCAACATCTCTCCATTTCCCCCACCCCCAGCTTCCAGTAATGAGCATCCTACTCTGTTACTATGAGGTCCATTCTTTTAGATTCCACATATAAGTGAGATCATGCAATATTGGTCTTTCTTTGTCTGGCTTATTTCATTTACATTCACTGAATTGAACAATTAAAAAATTTAAAAAAAAATTTTTTTAATTCCTGCATGGAAAAAGAAAGTCATAAGAGAAATAACAAACTGGAAAAAATTTTCAATTTAAATTGTTCTTATTTAAAAAAACATATGTATATATAAAGACTAATATTTACAAGAAAAGCAACAAGGAGAAAAAAAATAGAAAAACAGGTAAAGGATATGAACAGACGGCACACAGAAAATAAACACAATGACTCTCACATATATGAAAGATGCTCAGCTTCATTCATAAGAGAAGTGCAAATGAAAACAGCTAAAGGTAACTATTTTTAACCTACCAAGTTGGCATAAGTTAAAAAAAAAGTAATTAATATCCTAGTAATAGCATGGGCATTACATAATGCCAGCTCTCATAGTTGATGAATGGAATACAAATTGATACAACATCTACTGAGAGCAACTGGCAATATCTATCAAAATAACAAATGTTATTTGTTATTTTGATCCAACAATTCTACTTTTAGATATTTATCCCACAACCTTGTGTGCACGTGAAAAAAGATGTAGTGTAGTCAAAGTTATTCATTGCAGCCTTGTCTGTAATAGCAAAAGGGCAGGAACCCCAAAATAGTCATAAATAGATTGATTTATTAAATTATGACATATCCATACAATGAAATGCTATGCACCTGTTAAAAGGAATAAAGCAGCTGGCTCTAAGTATGGAATAATTTCTAAGATATGTAATTAAGGGGGAAATATTGTATTTAATCTGCTAACACTTGTGTTAAAAAAAAAAAAAGAGGGACTTCCCTGGTGATCCAGTGGTTAAAACTCTATGCTTCCACTGCAGGGGGCGTGGGTTTGATCCCTGGTCAGGGAACTAAGAACCCATATGCCACGCAGTGTGGTCAAAAAAAAAAAAATAATAATAATAATAATAACATATATACTTGTAAAACGCACAGACTATCCCTGGAAGGATACATATAAAAGTAGTAACAATGGCTGCCTCTGGGGAGAAGAACTGAGGTACTAGAGGGAGAGGGATAGAAGAGACTTTCTTTTCATTGTATATTCTTTCATACCCTTTGATTTTTATATTGTATATGTTATCTAATTTTAAAAATAGATTACAATTGAAAGTATGGGGTGAAAATGTCCATATATGTGTTTGTACAAGTATAGAAAATAGCCATTCTTAGCATCCTGTAACAAATGGTAGGGAGGTGGGGGATTTGAGGTGAGGCTTGACTTTTTACTTTGATACTCTGCCGTATTTTTTCAATGTGTTACATTAAGCACATACAGCTTTTCTAATTAAAAAAATTAATAGTAGTTTTCTCACCAGAGGAGTGTTGGTACAAAGCTGAAAAGACTATTTGCAGAGTACTTTGTATGGGGAGTTCCACCTTGGTAGGGAATTTCAGACCAGATGGGTCTTTAAGCAGATTTCAACATAAAACATTCCTTAGTTCTATGATCTATAATTCTAGGTGGACGGGCCTTATTTCTCCAACTGGATTATAAGCTCTTTAAGGATGGGGAGTGTCAATTTTGCTTAAAAAGAAAAAAATGTCCCTCATCTCTTAGCACAAAGGTACATAACTTGCCAAATAAAGTCTGTGACTTGAACGAAGGGACATCTATTTTTTTCACAGGTGACATAATGCAGATTCAGTGCCCAGAGTTGTTAAGGTCACATATTGTTGTTCCTTTCCTATCACAAAGAGAAATGTAATACAGTTTTACTGGTAAAGAAGGCTTAGTCAGCACATTTTGCTTTGGGTTTAGTAAAACAAGAATTTATTTGGTCAAAGTTAGTGGACCAAGAACTGCTGGCCAGCACACCACGGTGATCTCCATTTACGTAATGCCAACAACAGGACTGTAGGTCTGGAGCCTGGGACTTTTCCCTGGGCACCCACTTGGGTCTCTAATTATCATCAATCCTTCTGGCATCAAAGTAGAGTCATAACTCTTTTTTTTTAAGTCACAACTCTTATAGTCAATGTGTACTGAATAAACGACTGTGCTAACGTACGAATACATGCCCAAATGAATAGATGGATCAATTATTGGGTAAATAAGTGCATAAATACATGCATTAATTAATGAATGAAACACTTTCTCATGGGGCAGACAGACATACTATGTATGGGTCATGGACGCTGACAGACCTAGAAAGTAGAGATAGGAACTATGGAGTGACAGGCACTCGGAGCAGTCCCCACGGCTGTCCACAACCTGTACCTGTTTGACTGGAATGGAGTGTGTCTGCATTACTGCGAGTGGCACCGCAAGAAGCAAGCAGAGGGCTTCCCTGGTGGCGCAGTGGTTGAGAGTCCGCCTGCCAATGCAGGGGACACGGGTTCGAGCCCTGGTCTGGGAGGATCCCACATGCCACGGAGCAACTAGGCCCGTGAGCCACAATTACTGAGCCTGCGCGTCTGGAGCCTGTGCTCCGCAACAAGAGAGGCCACGATAGTGAGAGGCCCGCGCACCGCGATGAAGAGTGGCCCCCGCTTGCCACAACTAGAGAAAGCCCTCGCACAGAAACGAAGACCCAACACAGCCATAAATAAATAAATAAATAAATAAATAAATACTTTAAAAAAAAAAAAAAAAAAGAAGCAAGCAGAGATCCCCAAGTAGGAGGAGTACAAGCTGATGTACGGGATGCTCTTCTCTATCCTTTCCTTTGTCAGCAAGATGTCCCCGCTAGACATGAAGGACGGCTTCCTGGCCTTCCAAACTAGACGTTACAAACTCCATTAGTACGAGATGCACGCTGGGATCAGCGCTGTCATGAATACTGACTTGGGCGTGGGACCCATCCGAGATGTGCTGCACCACATCCACGGTGATCTGTACGTGGAGCTGGTGGTGAAGAATCCCCTGCGCTTGCTGGGCCAAACTGTGCAGAATGAGCTCTTCCGCTCCCGACTGGACTCCTGTGGCCACTCTCCGCCCTTGTTCTCCACCTGGGCTGGCTGAAGGAAGAACACCCTACCTCACCCCTCAGAAGAATCCCTGTCTGTCTGGGGACCTTCCTAACCTGTTTCACCCGAGGGCCCCCTACTGCAAATGCCACCACCCCAGCACCCCCAGCCCAGTGAAGCTCCTCGGTAGCCCTCCCAGGGGAACAGCCTAAAGCCATCCCTGGTGCCCTCCCTGGCACAGGAAGAAAGCCTACCAGAGCCCCTACACCTCCAAAGCAGGCCCTCTCCAGTTTTATCCCCTACCTGATGCTTCGAGAAGTACAGAATAAACTTCTTATCACTTAAAAAAAAAAAAAAGAAGAAGAAGAAGAAAGAAGGTAGAGATAGACACAATGAGCACAATGAGCTCAAGACTGGGGCCCGTCCTGTGAGGACCACAAGCGGCCCCATCTCCTGGTCAGTGCCTAAGAGTGTGCCCAGCCAAGCAGAGTACATAGCACAGGGTCAGAGCCATAAACGCCCAGATGGGCGCCCACCAAGGAACCTTTTATCCCTCCTAAGGGCCAAGATTAGGCTGCCACTTCAAGAAATACCTACCCGGGCTTCCCTGGTGGTGCAGTGGTTAAGAATCCGCCTGCCAATGACACGGGTTCGAGCCCTGGTCCGGGAAGATCCCACATGCTGCAGAGCAACTAAGCCCATGCGCCACAGCTACTGAGCCTGCGCTCTAGAGCCCGCGAGCCACAACTACTGAGCCTGCGTGCCGCAACTACTGAAGCCCACGCACCTAGAGCCCGTGCTCCGCTACAGGAGAAGCCACTGCAATGAGAAGCCCGCACACCACAATGAAGAGTAGCCCCCGCTCGCCACAACTAGAGAAAGCCCACGCGCAGCAGCAAAGACCCAACGCAGCCAAAAATAAATAAATACATAAATTTTTAAAAATTAAAAAAAAAAAAGAAATACCTACCTAAGCCCTCTGATTAAAAATATTTGGTTTCCTCTGTATTTGGCTCTTTATGATTCCAGATATTTTATCTCCAGTTTTTTTCACAACAGGAAACATGTATATGTCAAAGTGTGGTCATATCAAAAAAAATTTTTTTTTGCCACTTAACCTCTCTCTCCCTCTTTCTCTCTCTCTCTCTCTCACACACACACACACATCAGAGCAACAGAAAATGGCAATTACATCTCAGAAGTTTACAAAGTCCAAAAGGTGGTCAAGATAAATGGCGATATAACATTCTACCTTGATGAAAGGTATCCAGACTCACCTATTAAATTGGCAAAGGTTTTTTTTTTTAATAAGAATGCTCAGTGTTACTATGGTCAAAGCAGCTCATTTGGCAAACTCCTGCTGGTGGTGATATAAACTGGGAAAACTCTTGGGAGAGCATTGGGCCATCCATCTTGAAAGCTTTAACAATATTCCTACCCTATGTCCTAGTGACCTCACTTCTCACAACAGCGATGTGATGCAAAAGAAATAATTCTTTATTCTTAGAACATAATCCCAAAGCATTTTTTTAAAGACTTAAAATAGCAAACCCCAGCCATCCACCCTCATCCGCCAGGCTCTAATCTCCTTTCCCTGCTTCTCTTCATAGTACATATTATATATTCATGTGTTTGTCTGTGTTTCCTCCCCACCCCTCCCAAAGAATCAAAGCAAACTGTGTCCCTAGCGCCCTTGAATAACTCCTTACACATAGTAGGTACTCATAAATATCTGTTTAACTAATGAATTATTTATAATAGTGAAAATTAAAACAAATTTAAAAATAGAGTAATAATGATTAAGTACATTTTGGCAGTCCTTTGATTGGCTATTGTGTAGTCATTACAAATGTAATTATAAGAACTATATCAACTTGCAAAATAAATATACTGTTAAGGGAGAAATCAAAATGCAAAACAGGGGATTTCCCTGATGGTACAGTGGTTAAGACTCCACGATCCCAATGCAAGGGGCCCGGGTTTGATTCCTGGTCAGGGAACTAGATCCCACATGCTGCAACTAAAAGATCCCGCCTGCTGCAACTAAGACCTGGCACAGCCAAATAAATAAATAAATATTTTAAAAATGCAAAAAAAAAAAAAAAGCAAAATAGTATGTAGGTGTGGTTGATTGTTACAGTAATGACCCCAATGAACCATGCCTACCTGTATCTGTATTTTCTTTAAGTCTCCTCTCACACTGACTCTGGGCTTCACCATGTGACTTGTTGTGGATGATGGGACATGAGCAAAGATGATTCTGGCAGCAGCTTGAAAAATGTTTGCACAGTGGGTCTTGACCTCTCTCCCTTGCTGCTTTTGGAACCCAGCTGCCCAGGTAGCATGCTGGAAATATACCACCCAGCCCGTAGCCAGCGCCAGACATTGAATGTCTCATTCATTGAATGAGGCCATATTATACAGCATCCAGCTCTAGTTGAGCCAACAGAAGACTGCAGTGGCATGAATGACCCTAGTTGATAATAGCAGAAGAAACGCCCAGCTGAGCTCTGCTCAAATTGATGACTCACAGAATTGTGAACAAGTGAAAGCGTTGTAGTAATAAGCAGCAAGTTTTGGGGTGGTTTGATATAATATCTGCTTTGTTGAAATAGGTGTGCATATGGAGGAAAAAAGTACAGTGCTGTTTACACAGAAAGAACTCACAGCAATCCTGTGATGAAAGAAACTCAGGTGAGGAGACCTCTTGACTAGGCATGACTTACCAGGCACGACTCTGTCGCACAGAGACCAATATATTCTAGAGGAAAAACAAGCACACAAATGAGTACAGAAGTTCTGTTTAGAGTGATGAAAAAGTCTTGGAGATAGATAGTGGTGACGGTTGTACAGTATTGTTAACGTAATTAATGTCACTGAATTGTATAACTTAAAAATGGTTAGTTAAGGGATTTCCCTGGTGGTCCGTGGTAAAGGATCCGCCTTCCAATGCAGGGGACTCCAGTTCGATCCCTCGTCAGGGAACTAAGATCCCACATGCCTCGGGGCAACTAAGCCCGTGTGCGCCACAACTACTGAACTCACACGCCTCAACCAGAGAGCCCGCATGCCGCAAACTACAGAGCCCACCACCCTGGGGCCCGTGTGCCACAACTAGAGAGAAGCCAGAGTGCAGCAACTAGAGAGAAGCCCGAGTGCTGCAACGAAGAGACTGTGCACCGTAACAAAAGATCCCGCATGCCTCAACGAAGATCCTGTGTGCTGCAGCTGACCCAATGCAGCCAAAAAAAAAAGGAAAATAAATAAACAAAATAAATTAATATTTTTAAAAAATGGTTAGTTAAAATGGCACATTTAGTGGAATTCCCTGGCTCTCCAGTGGTTAGGATTCTGAGCTCCTACTGCAGGGGGCACGGGTTCGATCCCTGGTGCGAGAACTAAGATCCCACAAACCGCAAGGCATGGACAAAAAAAAAACCCCACAAAGAAACAAAACAACCGCCTGCCCCGAAACCATATAAGCAAAGTCACCTATCACAAACTTCCTCCAAAGATGGCAATCTTTCCCTAACATGCAATACAATTGGTTCCTCAGCCACTGTGAACAGCTCTTACAGTGGGCCAATATCCACCCAGGATTACTTTCTGTCTTTCCCTGCAGACCTCGGCTGAGTGATGCAACCTGGTCCTGCCATCCTTTCAACAGCTCTGAATGTCAGGATGGGGTGGTGGAACTTACCTTCCTCAAAGGAACCAGATGCCAGTTGGCCGATCCCCACACCCACCGTTCCTCACTCTCTCCCGTGAGGCACACACTGCACTTAGCCATGCCCATGACCAAGAATGTTCTTTGGTTTCAGAGCATGCTTCCTTGCCTCCTGCAGCAAGATGTGACAGTCACCACATCATCTGTTACTCACCACTTTGCCCTCTGCGCTATGCCAACCCTGGCTTTAGACAGCTCTGTGAAACCGACGGGCGGCATTCCTGGCTGAAACCTCCTGCAGAGGAAGCGAAGGGGGATTAACAGGGCACCTCACTCTCACTCTCCCTGAGAAGGAGCTCTTCCGCAAGGTCCAGGGCCCCCCTAGTTTCCTGCATCTGGCTGGGGTTCCTCACTGGATAGCCAGCGAGCCCTCTCACAGGAAAGGTGTTTGCCCAGTGCCTTCCCAGTGGCTTTTGCCCTAAACTTGAATCTGGTGGCACTGACTCATCCTTCCCTTGCGGCACCGATACTCAATACTAGGCCACGGCAGCCGCCGTGAAATACCGGCCTGGCTTGTAGCTTTCTCTTTTCCTCTCCCGATCCTGCCTGGGCTCAGACCCGGCTGCCTACCTCAGCTTTCCCCAGTGCCTGTGCAATTCACCGCTGAGGTTTTTTACTTTTTTGCTTCCCCGCACAAGTGAATATTTGTTACTAATTTCCCCACTCTTTTGTGGGCTGCCTTTAGCCCTTCTTTCTGGGAGCTACTTTACCTCTGCTCCAGGGTCCTGGTAATTACCCTTCTAACTCAATTAGATGACCTTATTCTTTCCCACTTCCTCTTTCCTTCCATTGTTATGCAGAGGGAGGGGAGGTGGCTGAACGGGGGCGGAGAATTGGATTAGGTAACAGGGTAACTCAGCAGCTGTCTTCGGGGTTCTGCCTCTGCCCCTGCTTCCAACGAGCCCCACACCCGCTCCACGCTGTCTTCCCACCTGCAAAACCAGGAACAAAGGAGCCAGGAGTGTGGGAGAAATGAATAAGGGGGCCTTGGCTGAGGCAGTGGAGAGGAGGAAAAAGTTTCCCTCTTAGGGCTCCTGGCTGGGTATGAAAATTAAACTGACAAAGACGGATTAACAAGAGAACAGCATACAACTTTTATTAAATTTTTATTAAATTCTTCGCAAGAGAATGAAGACCTGAAGAAGTGACCAGAGCAGGAAACTTTTTTTTTTTTTTTTTTTTGAGCAGGAAGCTTTTATATCTCTTAGACAAATAGTAAATGTGTGAAGAATTAACAACACAAAGGGGTTTGGGCTAGGAGTAGTAAATGGTGAAGAAGTAACTAGGAAGATAAGGGTTAGTTTAACCCAGTTTGTTTATACAGCCTCCGTCCCAAATTCCCTGTCCCTGGTGACAAGAAAGTCCTCCTTCCTCCTAGTACAGGGAGGGTACTTTTCACATGGGAGTTTTATGACCTGTTTCAGGGAAGAAGGGCAGGGAGGTCACAGAGTGACCCTCCTGCTCCTGCCACTTTTTAAAATTCCTTCAGCTTAAAATACTTAATACGCCAAGGTGCTATATTTTGGGGTTGCGTGTCCTGAACCCTGTCAGCGTCTTACTACGATTTCCTCAGATGAACGGGAGATTGTGACATTACAAAACAAACGCCAAGAGACTATATACAGGAAGAAAACAGTAGTGTTGGGAAGAAAAAGTAATTTGGTTCAGGGAAATCGATGCGGAGAAAATTTATATACAACCTCCGTCTTGGACTACATTCTCAAGTGATTATTCTTATCCTTCTGGGGGGACACACACCCCTTTGAGATGAACGATAGAGGATCATATCCCCAGGAAAATACATGTAAACACAGAAACCAAACATTAGGGGCTCACTACCTCCTTGAATCCTGGCGGCACAGGGTAAGTGGGTAATTTCCGTCTTTGTAACCCCATCTAGAAGCTCAGTGTGGTTTGGAGAAAGCATTCATTTGTTCATTTATTCAACAAGTAACTCTTTGAGAAACTTCCAAGTGTCAGGCCCCACGCTGGGCCACATTGTGAGGCAGAAAGAGGTGAATCGGACACAGTGCCTGCTCCCGGGACGCTCACGGTCTGGTGGGGAGACCTACAGAGAGCGCACAATGAGGGTAACAGTGATGGAAGAGGCAGCCGAGCGAACGGTGGGAGCCTGGAGGGAGGGGGCAGAACTGCTTCCCACCCTTCCCCCTTCTCCCATCCCCCAGCAGTCAGTCCTGCACCTCTGACTACAAAGCAAAGTGGTCTGAAAAAGCCCAAGTATGCCCTGAGGGGCTAGCTGAGCGGTCCGGGTCTGAGCTCTCACGCCCCACCCACGCCCCAGCCAGCGTTCACACCTCCACTGGGATGGACCCGTTTTCCTCTCTCCCCAACAGGCTCCCTGGGTGCTGTCCATTCACAGCCAGCCCACCCCCCGCTACCCCATCTGGGGCTGTTCTCAGCTCCCCAGGCCAGCTTTTAAATAAGTAGCCAACCCCCCATTGCACTCCCTCCTTTCGTTGCTTAAACCCTATTCATTTTACTAGTTAAGCTGCAGGGAAATAAGGAATAACAAAAATAACTAACTTTAAGGAAGTTACAGATTTGCAAGAAACCTGGGGAGTCCTGGTATGAGCTGGTCTTTATTCACTTGATGGAAGGCTGGGCTGGGCTGGGCTAGGCTGGACCTGGCCCTGCTTCCTCTCACCTCTTCCCTGAATTCTCCCTTCTTAGAGTCCCAGGGAAAACCCACTTGCTACAAGTTTGCGTGTCAACCATCCTGCCTGTCTGGGTTGGATGCTAAGCTACTCCACTTATTCCAGCTGCTTCCCTATCACACCTTTGGCTACTGGAGCCCCAGAGCACCCATTGGAAGACTCTGGTTGCCCCTCTTCCCTTCCTGGTTTCAGCTCTTGACTCCTGAGGGAGAAAGTCCCTTTCCTCTTTGGTTTTGTTTTGGTTTTTAAAAATATATTTATTTATTTATTTTTGGCTGTGTTGGGTCTTCGTTGCTGCGCACGGCCTTTCTCTAGCTGTGGCGAACGGGGGCTTCTCTTCGTTGTGGTGCACGGGCTTCTCACTGCAGTGGCTTCTCTTGTTGCGGAGCACGGGCTCTAGAGCGCGGGCTCAGTAGCTGTGGCGCACGGGCTTAGTTGCTCCGCGGCATGTGGGCATGTGGGATCTTCCCGGACCAGGGCTCGAACCCGTGTCCCCTGCATTGGCAGGTGGATTCTTAACCACTGCGCCACCAGGGAAGCCCCCTGGTTTTGCTGTTGTTGTTGTTGTTGTTCGTTTTTCGTCTCTTTTCTGAATGTTAAGGGCCCCTATACTGTAAACTCCTTGAAGGCAGGGACTGTTTTCATCTCTGCTCTCCTAGCTTCTACCACAGGGTCTAAGACATTCCAGCTGCTCTGTGACTGTCTAACTCAGCATGTGTTAATTTATCCATTTTATTCATTTGTCTTGACAGTTCAGTCCCTTATATCTAATCCATGACCAAGTACTAGCAGCTCTACCAAAACTGTTCTTAAATTTGCTTCTCTTGATCTCTATTACTGGCACCACACCTTCGTCTAAGCCACTCTAGCTAGATATTTTTGTAGCTGGGAATATACCATAGCTTCCCAGCTTTCTCTAAAAACTCCTGTAAACTTTCTTCACTCAGCTGATACAGTAATGATAGAGAGAGAGAGATGGAGTTTGAGAGAGAGAGAGAGAGAGAAGGAAGGAAGGAAGGAAGGAAGGAAGGAAGGAAGGAAGGAAGGAAGAGAGGGAGGGAGGGAGGGAGAGGAGAAAATGACCAACCTCATAAATCTGGAACTCTTGAAACCTGGCATATTCCAGGCAGATTTCCCATTCGTGGAAGTATTGTGTCTGTGACCCCACAAATATTTCTGTTCTTCTTTTAAAAAAGAAATTAATTGGCTTTCTACCCTTCCTTTCACACTTGCAGTCAGTTGCAAATAGCAGAGAACCAACTAAAACCAGCAATAGGAAAGAATGGAGTTAATAGCTCAAACAATTTTGAAGTGTTGCTGGTCTGCTGGCTTGAGGCCAGTCTGGACCCAGTTTCACTTGATGTTCTTTCTCCTTCTATTGCTCCTGCTTTTAGCACTCTCTTCTTCTGTATGTCGGTTTCATTTTTTTTAACCCACTCTCTTCACACAATGACATAGAGCTCTGGCTTTACTTGATATTACAGAGAAAAAGAGACCCTTTCCACATGCCAATTATAAAGGTGACCTCGATTGGTCCAGTTAGAGTCACCTGCTCAGACTTCCCTGGTGGCACAGTGGTTAAGAATCCGCCTGCCAATGCAGGGGACACGGGTTCGAGCCCTGGTCCGGGAAGATCCCACATGCCGCAGAGCAACTAAGCACGTGCGCCACAACTACTGAGCCTGTGCTCTAGAGCCTGTGAGCCACAACTACTGAGACCATGCGCTGCAACTACTGAAGCCCACGTGCCTAGACCCCATGCTCTGCAACAAGAGAAGCCACTGCAATAAGTCCACGCACCGCAATGAAGAGTAGCTCCTGTTCGTTCACTGCAACTAGAGAAAGCCTGCGTGCAGCAACGAAGACCCAACGCAGCCATAAATAAATACATATATTAAAAAATTAAAAATAAAAAAATAAAATAAAGTCACCTGCTCCTCCCTGAACTAATCACATTCATCACTGTTGTCAGGAAGGTGCAGAGCTCTGATTGGCTGGGCCCCAACTCACGCGTGTGGGATAAGCGCAAAGCTCCCACAAAGCAGTCCTACCAGGCCCATGTAGAATAATTGGTCAGGGCTTCCAAAGGAAAAGCTGGGACACAAGCAACACAGGTCCAGGCCCCTTTTTGCAGAGTGGGTATGGGGAGGGATTTTACATGTGCCCAACTCTTTCTTGCCTCTGTTCATTGACATGAGTGCTCTTTCCTCTGCCTGGAATGCTCTTCCCACTCACATCCTATGTACCTAACTTCTACATGGACTTTAGGTCTCAGCTTAAATGTCACTCCAAAAGATGCCGCCCCTGACCCCTTACATTGTTATCTATATCTGACTGACATTCTCATGGCAATTTTTAAAAAAATTATTATTAAAGGTCCTTTTTATCTGTAAGACTCTGACTCTGAGTATTGAACACCCACATCATGGAAGGCACTATACCCGATGTTGGCTTTTTTTTAAAAAAATTATTATTTATTTATTTTATTTATTTTTGGCTGCGTTGGGTCTTAGTTGCAGTATGCGGGATCTTCGTTGAGGCACGCGGGACCTTTTTTTGTTGCAGCACACAGGCTCTTCTCTGCGGCACGCGGGCTTCTCTCTAGTTATGGAGTGCGGGTTTTCTCTTCTCTAGTTGTGGCGCACAGGCTCCAGGGCACATGGGCTCTGTAAGTGTGGTGCGTGGGCTTAGTTGCCCCACGGCATGTAGGATCTTATTTCCCTGGCCAAACATCGAACCCACGTCGCCTGCATTGGAAGGCAGATTCTTTACCACTGGACCACCAGAGAAGTCCCTAAAAGATTATTTTTAATTTAATTTCATTTTGGCTGAAAGTCTGTCTCCCTCAGTAAGCTCCACCAGGGCAAGGATTCCCTCAGCTTTGGCTCTTAGTTTTGCTCATGATTGCATTCCTAGCTCCTGGTTCAGTTGCACATGGTAGGTATTCACTCCTTCATTTATTCAGAAATAAATAAATAAATAAAAGGGGGTGAGTGATAAGTGCTAAAGATTCAGGTAAATAAGATATATGTATCCCTGACTCAAGGAGTAGCAACTTTTATATTTGCATTAGACCAATGTTTTTCTTTTTTTTATTTCGTTTTTTTTTAAATTTAATTTTATTTATTTTTTTATATGGCAGGTTCTTATTAGTTATCTATTTTATACATATTAGTGTATATATGTCAATCCCAATCTCCCAGTTCATCCCACCCCACCCCCCTGCCACCTTCCCCCCTTGGTGTCCATACGTTTGTTCTCTACATCTGTGTCTCTATCTCTGCCTTGCAAACTAGTTCATCTGTACTATTTTTCTAGGTTCCACATATATGTGTTAATATATGATATTTGTTTTTCTTTTTCTGACTTACTTCACTCTGTATGACAGTCTCTAATCCATCTACGTCTCTACAAATGACCCAATTTCATTCCTTTTATGGCTGAGTAATATTCCATTGTATATATGTACCACATCCTCTTTATCCATTCATCTGTCGATGGGCATTTAGGTTGCTTCCATGACCTGGCTATTGTAAATAGTGCCGCAATGAACATTGGGGTGCATGTGTCTTTTTGAATTATGGTTTTTCTCTGGGTATGTGCCCAGTAGTGGGATTGCTGGGTCATATGGTAATTCTATTTTTAGTTTTTTAAGGAACCCCCATACTGTTCTCCATAGTGGCTGTATCAGTTTACATTCCCACCAACAGTGCAAGAGGGTCCCCTTTCTCCACACCCTCTCCAGCATTTGTCGTTTGTAGATTTTCTGATGATGCCCATTCTAACTTAGACCAGTGTTTTTCAAATTGCAAGACTAAATGGATGGTGAAATTAACTTGGTGGATTGCAACTACAATTTTTAAAACATGAAACAGTATAGCATAGAAAATAGAAATGGCCTAGAAAACATCAGAGTGCATCACACATGATAAGGGTGTTATTCCATCACAGTTTTATTTCAGCGTGTAATATAAATACACACACACATACACACACCTCCTTATGTATTACTTACTGGGTTGCAGTAAAATGCTTCTTTTACTAGAGGGTGGGTCAAAAAGTTTTGGGAGACTTGCATGAAGCTGCTTGGACTGAAGTGTGATAAGATAGTATCTTTCCTGTTCAGATCAACCCAGAGCTCCAGATGTTGTCATGTCATCACTGGAAAATAACACATGGGAAGCTCATTCTCATTCAAAAACCCAGAGTGGAAGTAGAGACACAATTTCAGGATGCTCTTGTAGGGTGAACTCTGGGTTTCTGTGCTTTGGTTGGCTTGTGTTACATCCTCAAGGCCATTTAATCATATGTACAGTTAAGTGTGTTTTCTCTATTCTTTCTTTTTCAAATAACAGATGACTTAATGGTTTTCAAAGTTGAATACAAAATTTTAAAAAACTTTTTCTTGCTGCCACATATGGTTGGGCCATAAACTGCATATTCCTAGAAATCACTGAATTAATTAAGATCCTGGAGGAATAGAACTCAGGGAGACTGGGGTGGTGTGAGTGTGGTGTGGAAGGAACTGGGGCTATTGTCCTGAACAGATTGGGCTTGAATCCCTATTTCAGGACTTGCTATGTAGATTCGGGTGAAGGGATCTAATACGCATTTGCTAAAGACTCATTCAGAGCAAGGCCCTGTGTCAGCTGTGGGAAGTACAGAAATAAACACTATACCATCCACTGTCTCCAAGGAATATACAATCTGGTAGGAGATACAAGTACAACTGAGCCTCAGTTTTCTCATCTGGAAAATGCATATCATAATAGACCTTCATTCGGTCTATTAGGAACATGAAATGAACAAATTCAGATACTTAGCTTGGTGTTAATAGACAGTAGAGAGGCACGTGATAAATGTTTTCTATTCAGCTTTATAAAATGAAAAAAACAGTCTTCAATGTTTATAACATCATATAGAAAATCAGATGCTGCAAATCAGGTGCAGTTCTGAAAAGCTAGATATGGAAATTCGTAACTGAATAAAGGTCTGTGAAAGCAGATGAGATGTAGATATAGTTGTAGATGAAAGAAAGTGTGTAAATTCTGAATTATTTTAACGGTTTTCCTTTGGGTTATGTGTTTCCTCTGTAGAGTTTCTCAAAGTTGGGTCTATATCAGTAAGATATAGGTTTGCTGCAGTTACAAACAACTCCTAAATCTCAGTGGTTGGATATGGCGAAGGTTTATTTCTAGTTCACGCTCAGTCGGCTCCTGTCAGCTCTCCAGGGTAGCCATCCTTCATGTGTTGTCTCCAAGATCCACAGCACTGATCCTTTCTTGTGGTACCTTTACATCAGCATGTGGGAAAGAGGACCTGGAGAAAAACACACTCCATTGCGCTCTCTCCTTTTTTTTTTTTTCCCGACCATGCTGCAGCTTATGGAATTTTAGTACCCTGACCAGGGATTGAACTCGGGGCTTCAGCAGTGAGAGTGTAGAGTCCTAACCACTGGACCGCCAGGGAATTCCCTCGCACTCCATCTCTTAAATGCTTCCATTGAGAGGTAGCAGATGCCACTTCTGCTCACATTTCATTGGCCAAAGCAAGCCTTATGGCTCTGCTCAACTGTAAGGATTCCATCTAACTTCAAGGGAGCAGGGAAGTACAGTCCTCCCAAGCGCTCTGCAGGCGAAGAGAACTGGAAGTATTAGCAAGTGGTAGTAACCTCTCCTGAGGGTCTCATACTGTTACCAAGGCTGTTACCCCAGAATCATACTCCTGCCCCTCCCTCAAATGCAAACCAATTAGTCTTATCTACGTTTCAGGAGGGAGCTGCAAAGAGAAGAAAACAAGAACTGCTTAGGCCTAAGATGGTGTAAGATTCAACTTCCAGTAGATCTTGAGCCTCATTATATGCTCAATGTGATGCATTAGCATGCTCAATGACACAGCCACCAGGCCATGACAGTTGACAATTACCATGACAACAACCAGAAAAGCCCATGCAAGGACTGAAAAGGAGATCTGCATCAGTTCCAGGTCCAAACTACACCCCTGTTCTAGGATAACTCATGAATATTCCTCCTACTCTTTCCAAATCCCTCCCTTCTACTTTGACCCTCCAATATATTTGGTGTCTCCACCAGAATTGGAATGAGAAGTTGATTTGTGAACTAGGTTCCTGCTTCTCCATTTTCTGGCTATTGAATAAAGTTTGTGCTCTTCTAGTCTCAGTATAGGTTTCGTTATTGGTTGTGGGAATCTGGTTGGAAAAAGAACCTCCCTATCTGAGACAAGGGGTCTCTGGCGCAGGTTCAGTGGACCAATTTGGCAAGAATACCATGGTTCCTGCACTCCAGCTGGTCTTTTTGGTTTTTCAAGTGGCCGTGCACAGGACCCTCGCCTTGGCTGTTTTTTCTGATTGCAATACTCTGGGCCCCCACTCTTTGCCTGGTTTCATCTTCCTTCAGACTGAGGCAAGTTTTCCCTTCCTTAGAGAAACTTGCTTTCTCCTCTCAGTAAATTCCTCCGTTATTACTTACTTTCAAAGTGTCAGGCGCTCCCCACCTTATGACACTTAGCTGTAATTTGCAGTTAATCATGAGATGACTTCATTAATGACTGTTTCCTCCTTTGCAGCAGATGCTGTAGGAATCATGTTGTTTTGTGCACCCCCATATCACCACCATTTATCCAGTGCCTGGGACTGTTGCTGGTGAATGAAGAAGTGAATATTCTCAAAAGTCTGGGACAATTTTTTTTTTTTTTTAACCCTTCAGTCTGTGTATTATTGGAATTTAAAAACACTGTTTTCGGGGCTTCCCTGGTGGCGCAGTGGTTGAGAATCTGCCTGCCAATGCAGGGGACACGGGTTCGAGCCCTGGTCTGGGAAGATCCCACATGCCGTGGAGCAACTAGGCCCGTGAGCCACAATTACTGAGCCTGCAAGTCTGGAGCCTGTGCTCCACAAGAGAGGCTGCGATAATGAGAGGCCCACGCACCGCGATGAAGAGTGGCCCCTACTTGCGATGAAGAGTGGCCCCCACTTGCCACAACTAGAGAAAGCCCTCTCACAGAAACGAAGACCCAACACAGCCATAAATAAATAAATAAATAAATAAATAATTTAAAAAAACAGAAACAAAAAACAAAAAACACTGTCTTCTATGAATTTCTCTCGGTATCTGTTAAGGAGACACTTGACAAAAACTTGCTGATTTCATTGTGGAAGTTCTGTCCGGATGGAACATCCCTGAACCCTCTGAATATGTAAATCTTATTTTTAAAAAATAAATTTATTTATTTATTTTTGGCTGCGTTGGGTCTTTGTTGCTGTGCGCGGGCTTACTCTAGTTGTGGCGAGCGGCGGGCTACTCTTTGTTGTGGTGAGTGGGCTTCTCATTGCAGTGGCTTCTCTTGTTGCGGAGCACAGGCTTTAGGAGTTAGGGCTTCAGTAGTTGTGGCATGCAGGCTCAGTAGTTGTGGCTCGCTGGCTTAGTTGCTCTGTGGCATGTGGGATCTTTCCGGACAGGACTCGAACCCATGTCCCCTGCTTTGGCAGGCGGATTCTTAACCACTGTGCCACCAGGGAAGTCCCCAGAATGTGTAAATCTTGATCCTTGTAAGAGGAACATTTATCCACCCCTTGACCAATCTGGGGGATTGAGGACTAGAGGGGTCATTTCACATTTTGCTCTTGTCCCCAGTCTTTCAAATTGAGCAATCCAGGTTTCTGTTTTCCAGAGCCATCCTGTACCTGCTATTTTCCCCATTCATTTGCATAGGCATTTCAAGACTGCTCTAGACATGTGAGCTCGGCTTGATTGAAGTATCAAGATTTGCTACAGGGACTTCCCTGGTGGTCCAGTGGGTAAGACTCTGCGCTCCCAATGTAGGGGGCCCGGGTTCCATTCCTGGTCGGGGAACTAGATACCCCATGCTGCAACAAAGATCCCACGTGCCACAGCTAAGACCCAGAGCAGCCAAAATAAGTAAATAAATAATTAAATATTTTTTAAAAAGTTGCTACAAAAAATCGAACTGTCTCTTCTACTTACATTTTGAAATATAGACTTGATTAAGAAGCAGAAGTAAAGTCAACTCTTTGGTTTGGTGTTTGCTTAAAGGAAAAAAGGCTCTGATGAAGCTCATTTTTTAGCTAAAGGAATTCCCTTTGAAGTTAGGGCTTTATTTTGCAAATATAAGGCTCTGTGAGCTACCAGAGGAGCTGAGTATAGGCTCTCCAATAAAATTTCAGTAGTGGGTGAATCAGGGTGAAACTGCAAATAGGCCACTGGCCAGTTTGAGACATTTCTGCCTCTGATGCCTTCTTAATGGGCCACAAATTTCTGGATTCCAGCTCTTCAAGGTAGCAGGTTATTTAATATGTTAATTTAATTACATTGCATCCTTTCTTATAGAAACAGGTTAAACTGCAGTTTCAGGTGGCTTGTCCACAACAACAAACAGGGCGGAGCCTTTGTTGATAAAGAGCTCACATTCCACAAGGCAGAGTCACACCCAAACCCCTTGGGAACCAGGGCTACAATCTTTGATCCAGCTAACCCTGCATACCAGAGCTAATTGGTTTTAAAAGTGCCTGATTTATTATTTTTCAACATTCAACTTATATTTCTTTAGTGAATGACACCATTCTAGACTTGCAAGTTAATGAGGCTGAAGACAATTTTCGCTTAACATACAGTGTGATCAGGATTCTCAATTTGCAAGGCTCGTCCTTGAGTGGTCTTCCTGTCCTTCTAATGCACCCACTGCCTCACTGGCTCCCTTACTAGGGCTCCACCCCTTCCTTTCTTGTTTTTTGCCTCTCCTTACTCAATGATGGTCAAACTTCTGGCTAAATTACAACTCTTTTATATGCTTTCTCTATACATATATTTATCTATATATATTTATATAATAGGTAATATGTGAGCATGATAAAATTTCAAATAGCATAAAAGACAATAACCATAAAAATTAATTCCCCCTTCCACTCTTGTTTCCCAACCTCTAGTTCTCCTTTTCCCAGGCAATCAATCACTGATAGTTTCTTCTGTCTTTCTGATAATAATCTATGCATATACAAATAGTAGCTGACTTTACTGTTCTGCATCTTGCCTATTTCATTAAATAATATTTTGGAGATTGTTCCAGATCAGTTCATATAGAAACACCTCATTATTATTATTTTAAAAATAAATTTATTTATTTTCTTTATTTTTGGCTGCGTTGGGTCTTTGTTGCTGTGCGCGGGCTTTCTCTAGTTGCAGAGAGCGGGGGCTACTCTTTGTTGCGGTGTGCGAGCTTCTCATTGCGGTGGCTTCTCTTGTTGCGGTGCGCAGGCTTCAGCAGTTGTGGCTCACAGGCTCTAGAGTGCAGGCTCAGTAGTTGTGGTGCACGGGCTTAGTTGCTCTGCGGCATGTGGGATCTTCCCGAACCAGGGCTAGAACCCGTGTCCCCTGCGTTGGCAGGCAGATTCTTAACCACTGCGCCACCAGGGAAGCCCCTGCCTCATTATTTTTACAGTTGTATACAGTCATATAATTCACTTATGACCCGTTTGTATGTATGTGTGTGCTCACCTGTGTGTGTAATTGTTTTATTGAATTTCCCTTCAAAGCCTTATATATATCTTACTTTGCTTTCCAGGAGAATGTGTCTGGTTCCCCCTGAGTCCCCTCTGTCCTCCACTGCCTTTCACTTTCTGTTTCCTTTCTCCCAAGGTTCATGGCCTTGATGTGTGTGTGTGCGCGCGCGCGTGTGTGTGCGTGTGTGTGCGTGTGTGTGTGTGTGTGTGTGTGTCTGGGCCTTTTTGAAGTGGTCTTTGAAGGCAGTTGGGGAAGAGGAGGGGAGAGAGAGGCAGCATGCCAATAGCTGTGGCAGGACAGGATGTTTGAGGCTTTGTTGGCTCTCTCTGATATGGAGACCAGCATCCAGGCCTCCTTCTTCAGAGTTTGGGGATGGTAAGTAATTTGTTCTAGGACTTTGTGCAACTCCTTTCATCTTTAAGGGCTTAGATTTCTCCCAGTGTAAGATGAGTAGGCTATACAATGTAATTTCTAAGTCTCCAAGCTCCAAGCTCTAAAATTCTAAGAAAATAAGCTCTCAAGTATTCTGCTGGTGGGAGTGTAAAGGATACATTCCAGAGAGAGGGCAATTTGGCAATATCCTTCAAAATTACAAATACCTATACCTATTGACCAAATAATTCTACTTCTAAGGATTTATTCTGTGGTTACACTTGCGTATGCACAAAATGGTATAAATTCAAGGTTGTTCATTGCAGCATTGTTTGTATATCAAAAAATTGGAAATAGTCTAAAAATATTCATCAGTAAGGGATGAGATATAGTATTGATATATCCTTGCAATGGAACATTATACAGCCAGAAAATAGAATGCAGATACAATGAAATACTGTATCACAATGAGAATGAGCAAAATACAGTTATATGCAGTAGTGTATGAATATCAAAACAGTGTAGAGGAAATGTAGGGCAAAAGAAGCCAAACTCAAAAAGAGCACACACTGTATGAATCTATTTAATTAAAGTTCAAAAACAGGAAGAAGGAATCTCTAGTGATAGAAGCTGGATTGTGGCTATCCCTGGGGGCAGGGCAGTGACTGAAAGGGATCAGAAGTGGGTTCTGAGATATTTGTCATGTCCTCTATTGATTTGAGAAGTAATTACACAGGTGTGTTCCGTTTGTGAAAATTTATGATGTGGGCAGTATTTTCTATTCTGCATAGCAGTAACAATGTAAAAGAATACATAAACTCTATAAGCACTGATATCAAACAACCTGATAGATATTATGTGAAAAAAAAACTAAGCATGAATCAAACACTTCCATATGTGTTAAAAAATGGAGAAATATACCTGTACTTGCTTATATATGTATACAATACTTCTGGAAAGATGCTCAAGAAACTGACAACGTTGGTTGTCTGTGAAGAGCGAGTAATAGCTGAGAGAGAGACTTTTACTGAACGTTCAGTTGTACATTTTGGATTTCAAACCATGCATATTTATTACTTATAAATTGAAGAGGAAGCACTCAAAGTCTAAAAAGGAAAAATAAAAAATGTTTGTGAGCCTAGGAAATACTCAGAAGTAAGGAAGTACTCATAAGTAAGAAGAAGGAAAATAGGGGGAAAACACCCCCTAAAAAACACCAAAAGATTATGTATTGAATATATAACTCAGAACTCAGTAGTGGGGAAGTAGAGAACATTTGAGTCTTCTAAAATTGAACAGATAGAACCTTTTCTTTATGTTCACCACTTTAATCATGATTTAAAAACTAGTCACAAGTTTTTTTTTTCTTTAAAGCTGTATTTATTAAAGGCATAAGATAATACAATTTTTTTTAAAGTTTTGGTTTTTTTGTTTTTTGTTTTTGTTTTTGTTTTAATTTTTTATTTATTTATGGCTGTGTTGGGTCTTCATTTCTGTGCGAGGGCTTCCTCTAGTTGCGGCAAGTGGGGGCCACTCTTCATCGCAGTGCGCAGGCCTCTCACTATCGCGGCCTCTCTTGTTGCGGAGCACAGGCTCCAGACGTGCAGGCTCAGCAATTGTGGCTCACGGGCCTAGTTGCTCCACGGCATGTGGGATCCTCCCAGACCAGGGCTCGAACCCATGTCCCCTGCATTGGCAGGCAGATTCTCAACCACTGCTCCACCAGGGAAGCCCCAATTTTTTTTTCACATCTTTATTGGAGTATAATTGCTTTACAATGTTGTGTTACTTTCTGCTGTACAACAAAGTGAATCAGCTATATGTATACATATATCCTGATATCCCCCAAACAATGGTTTTAACAGTAAGATATCAAATATCTATAAAGACATTTCAGCCCTCTGAGCTATCCAATGTGATCAGCCTAGTGTAAATTCTTCAATCCCTTTCTCTATGCCCCCATGGATATATCTATAAATGGTCAGCAATATACTAACAGGATCATACCACTCTTTATCTCTCTTCAATTTGCTTTTCCACTTTAGCAATATATCAAGGACATCCCTCTGGGTCAATACAGATAGGTCCAACTAATTTTCATCATTGATCAGTGTATAATGCTGCAGAGTATGGAGGGAGTACAATTGGTTCATATATTCCATTACCTATGGACAATCACATTGTTCCTAGTTTGTGTTTGTTTTGCACTTCATGTAACACAATAAGCATCTGTGTTAGTTTCCTGTGGCAACTTTAACAATTACCACAAACTGAGTGGCTTAAAATAACAGAAATTGATTCTTTCCCGGATTTGGAGTTCCAAGTCTGAAATCAATGTGTTAGCAGGCTCTGCAAACCTGTTCTGTGGCCCCCTCGAAGCTTCTGGTAGCTGCCAGCAATCCTCGGCATTCTTTAGCTTGTACATGCATCATTCCCAACTCTGCCTCATTCTTCACATCCCCTTTATCTCTGTGTCTCCATCTCAAATCTTTCTCTGCCTTTCTCTTGAAAGGATGCCTGTCATTGGATTTAGGGCCCACCCCAAATCTAGGATGATCTCATTTCAAGATCCTTAACTTAATTACATCTGTAAATATCCTTTTCCCAAGTAAGGCTGTGCTCACAGGTTCCAGGTGGACTTCTTTTGGAGGGCCAACATTCAACCCACCACAGCATCCTTGGGTCCATCCTTATAATTAGTATTTTCTTTAGTTTTTCTATAGGGCAGAGTTAATGCATTTTTGGGTCAATGGATAGGTATATGTATTTTAAATATAAATAGGTATTTCCAGATTACTCCTAGAAAGTTTGTGGCAATTTACACTCCCATCAGAGCTTGTTTCCTATGTATCATTGATTGCTCTTGCTAATGTTTGCCAGTCTAATGAGTGAAAAATGGATTACTGTTTTAATTTGCTTTCCCATGACTATTAGTGAAATAAGCGTCTTTTTAATGAACCATTTGGATTTTCTCTTCCATTAATCGCCTGCTCGTAGACGTTGCCTGTATTTTAAAAACATTGAACTATTTGGCTTTTTAAAAATCCATTTATAGAGACTCTTTTACGTTAGAGATATAATGTGTTTGCCATATGTTTTGTGCAGTTCTATTCCGTCTATTGTTTTTTGTTTTAACTTGTCTTAGTGTGATGTTATGCAAAACTTTCAAAATATTTAGGTAGAAAATTTTTTTTCTTTGATGATTCTGAGCTTCCTGTCTTGCTTAAAGTTATATTACTACTCTTTAAAAAATTTCCTCTAAGTCTTTGTTTTGGATATTTTTAAGTCTTTAACTCTTCTGGAACATATTTTTGAATATGGTATGGCTCTAGATTTATTATGAAGTCAATTAAATCAGGATCATTGATCAAATAAACTATTCTTTTATCACAGGCTTGTTTGCCACCTTTGCTTTATATTAGGTTTACTTGAGATTCCATCCCAGACTAAACTATTTGCCTGAGCTATTACAGTAGCAATAAGTTACAATAACCGTACAATATAGTAGCTTTACAATAAGTTAAATTTTTGGTTTTCAGTAAGTGAAATTGAAGTGTGCCATTAAGAAAGAGGACCATGAGATTTCCCGGTTGAGGTCAAAAGATAACAGGAGATAAGGTATGCGAACAGGGCTGGGTAAACTGTAAGCCTCTGCAGATAAATGTTAGTTATCGCAAAAATGAACACACAGAAAAAGAATCTTGGGCTTGGAATGCTGGACTTTTGCTTTATGACCAGTGCAGGGATTGAAGGGCCAGCTGTGGGGCAGCCGACCTAGCGGCCTCACCCCCAGAAGAGGAGTGACACAGGGGGAGAGGGAAAAGCAAAGTGTAGGGCCCAGGAACCGAGATATCAGTTCAGAGTCGCAGAACTGGGGAGAGTGACTGGGAAGAGAAGGCCAGCAAGGAAACTAGGAACAGAGAAATCTCTCGGAGGCGGCTACGAAGGCCGGGGCAGGTGGTGTGTCTCTCCTGAAAGCGGCTTGCCGGGGATTCCCGATTCCGAGTCCTCCGGGAGTCTCAAAGAGGAGCAGAACTGCCGCACAGCAGCGCCGCTGCTGGGCGGGCAGCCGGAGAAAACTAGACAGCGGTTCAGCCTCCCAGCAGGCACCAACGGAAAGGACTAGGCGGCGGTTTCCCTCCCAGCGGGGACCAGCTCTGCCCCGCCCAGCCCGCAGACCTGGGATTGGCCGGAGCGGCTCACGGGGCGGGGCGAGGGCTGCTGGGAGGTGGGCCCGTGAGGCGGGCGCGCGCGCGCGCGCGCGCGGGCACGGCGGCGGCGCGCGCGTGCTCCGTCGGTCGGTGCGGCGGCGGCGGAGCTGGCCATGGCCGTGGGCGACGGGCTGGTGTAACGCCGCGCGGGGCAGGCGGGTGGCGACTGAGAGAGACGGGCATGGGAGCGCCGCAGCTGGACGGTCGCGGTGGCCTGAGCTGCTAACCGCGCACCTGGAGCCTAGAGCCGGCGGCAGCGGCGGCGGCGGCGGAGCGCCGGGCAGGTGAGTGCAGTGGAGCGGGACCCGGATGCGGCGCGGCTGAGGGGCGGCGCGGTCGCGGCGGGCCTCTGAGGTGCCCCCGCGCGGGCCGGCGGCGCGCTCTTGCCCGCCACAGCCTGCGGCGCCGGCGACTGAGTGGCCGCTCTGCGCTTCCTGCCGGCGCCGAGGACGCCGGCCCGCGGGGGTGCCTCGCTCGCTTGAGGCCCTCCCGGGGCTCTGCAAGGTGAGCGGCTCTCCCCGGCCTCCGGGCGGCAGGGACGCGGCCCTTTGGGTCGCGTTCCTGAGGGGCGTCTGGGGAGAGGCGGCGTCCTCGCCCCCTGTGTCTGTGCGGACACCCGCGAGCTCCTGATCCTCAGATGCCTTTTTGCGCAGGGTGTATTTTAGGGGCGGGGATCCTGGACTGTTGGGATAGGGTCGTGTTTTCAAATCCCGGCGCCGCCACTGAGCAGCCCTGGGGCCTTGGGCCAGAGTATCCGGATTTGTTAGTGGGAATAATTATACGTACTTAACAGGGTTGTTGTGAAGCTAGGACAGGATGATGTACATGACCGAAGAGCGACTGCTCGGTCAGTGGTAGGCTGTTAGGAGTAACTGTTGCAGCATCTTCCCTTGTTAGCTATTGCTGATTCCTGGCTGCGGGTGTACTTTTGGGGGGCACATTTATTTCCGAAGCGCTTTGATGTTGCAGTAACCTCCACTGGAGTTGCTTAATACAGGAGCCTGTTATCTTAACAGTGGCCAAAATACGAATCCTATAGCCTCATCCTAGAATGCTGGAGTCTCTTTTTTTTTGCTAAGGCTGCCTTGGAATACCTGTCTCAGGTACCGAGTGGGAATTGCTGTTTAAATAAAACAGCGAGTTTAGGATTCGCTTCAGATGCAAGGTGGTGGGATACAGTAAACTTGAAGTGCTTTGCTGTTTAAATAATCTTAAGTGACACTTAAACTGTCACTTGTTACAGAGTATAAACAGAGAAAAATATGAAAACAGACTTCTTTTTTTGCATTGCTACATACGAAGGGAGTGACAAGTGCTTTTGAAAACATCATCGTGGGCAGTGTTACTGTCTGGTGAAGTCATCATAGTTACATTAGATGAGTACTTATTTTGAAGCACTGAATGGGTGTTTGGAAATATGATTCCTAATAAAATCATCTCCAACGAGTCAGAATTCTCAGCAGTTCATTAATCATTTGGGGATTTTTAGGTTACATTGTAAGATTTTTATGGTAAAAGCAGAACTGCTTAAGTCATGATAAAGTAGCATAGGAAAGGGTGGTCAGGATAAAGATCTTAACCTAGTTCCAGAAGGCAAGTGTGGAACAAAGTAAAAATCTTAAGCTTTAAAACTGGGATTGTATTCACTAAAGCAGAAATGACTGAAATCAAAAAACTTTTTTGTACAACCCCTGATTCACATCCTAATGAGGGTCTTTTACCTTCAGAGTGGGTTTTTTTTTTTTTTTTTTAATTTATTTATTTTTGGCTGCGTTGGGTCTTCGTTGCTGTGTGCGGGCTTTCTCTAGTTGCCGCGAGCGGGGGTTACTCTTCTTTGCGGTGCGCGGCCTTCTCATTGTTGTGGTGGCTTCTCTTGTTGCGAAGCTCAGGCTCTAGGCGCATGGGCTTCAGCAGTTGTGGCGGGCGGGCTCAGTAGTTGTGGCTCGCGGGCTCTAGAGCGGAGGCTCAGTGGTTGTGGCCCACGGGCTTAGTTGCTCCGCGGCATGTGGGATCTTCCCGGACCAGGGCTTGAACCCATGTCGCCTGCATTGGCAGGTGGATTCTTAACCACTGCGCCACCGGGGAATACGAAAGAGTGTTTTTTAGAAGTGGAGAATATCGAGTTGGGTTTTGATTTATTGCCTTTTTTCACCTCTTGTCTGTATTTCTTGCTTTTCTTAGGGACTCATCCATAAAGGCTTTTGATCCAACTTGCTTTGTGAATGTAAACAAAATACATAGAAAAAAGTTAAAAAAAATTTTTTTTTTTTTTTAAAGGATTTTCTTATTTATTTATTTATTTATTTATTTATTTTTGGCTGTGTTGGGTCTTCGGTTCGTGCGAGGGCTTTCTCCAGTTGCGGCAAGCGGGGGCCACTCTTCATCGCGGTGCGGGGACCGCCCTTCATCGCGGTGCGCGGGCCTTTCTCTATCGCGGCCCCTCCCGTCGCGGGGCACAGGCTCCAGACGCGCAGGCTCAGCAATTGTGGCTCACGGGCCCAGCTGCTCCGTGGCATGTGGGATCTTCCCAGACCAGGGCTCGAACCCGTGTCCCCTGCATTAGCAGGCAGATTCTCAACCACTGCGCCACCAGGGAAGCCCGAAAAAAGTTAAAAATTAACCTTGTAATCTAAATTATCTTCTTCCTTGTAGTCTAATTGTGTTCTTCCTAAATTATAACCTTCCCTGTTGTCTCACTGGTGAACCCAATGGTAGAAGCACTGCTATCCACTGTGAAAAGGCTAGGGGTCAGAAGTCACATCTTGGCTCTTAGGCCTGGTCCTGGGTCCCAGATAGTGGGTCTTTGGGGATGTCACCCAGTCTTCCTGGGCCTCAGTTTTTTTGTTTGTTTGTTTACAGAATTTGAGAGTATGTGGCCAGCAGGATGGGAGGGTGGTGGTGGATTAGAGTATCATATTATATAAAGGAACCTTCCAGGATACTCCACTTTTATGGTTTTTCTTCTCTTCACTCTGTTTCTCTATCTCTTTTGTTGACTTTTCCTTCTCTTCATGAATTCAAAACATCCTAATGCCTCAGGGTGTCCAAGCCCGTCCCTCTACTTTTTTCTACCTGTATTCTCTCTTAGTGATCTCATCAAGTCCTGTGGTTTAAATACTATCACCGTGCTGTTGACTCTCAGATTTTTATCTCCAGTTCTGAACTTCACATTTCTTCTATCTGCCTACATATCTTCACTTCATTTGTCTATCTTAAACTTGACATGTTCAAAGTGGAGCTCTTGATTTCCATTCTTCAACCTGTTCCTTCCCCAGCAGTCTGCATTTCATAAGAGCACCCCTCTACCCACCTCTTCCACCTACTTAAGTGAAAAATCTGGTGGTCATCCTTAATTCATCACTTTGCCTCACTGCTCCCCCACTGCCTCACACAACCAGTCCTTCAGCAAACCCTGTTGATTTTGCCTCCAAAATGTATCCCGAATATATTTACTTCACTTTATTTTTTATTTTTTAAAAATATTTATTTATTTTTTGGCTGTATCGGGTCTTAGTTGCGGCACAGGGGCTCAATAGCTGCAGAGCGTGGGCTTAGCGGCCCCGTGGCATGTGGGATCTTAGTTCCCCTGACCACGGATTGAACCGGCGTCCCCTGCATTGCAAGATGGATTCTTAACCACTGGACCACCAGGGAAGTCCCTACTTCACTTTATTTTTATTGTCACCACCCCAGTTGTTCCTAGGTAGTAGCTTCCTAACTAGTCTCCTTGCCTCTGGCCTTGCTCTCCTACAGTCCATTTTCAGACAGCAGTCAGAGTGATCTTTACTTACTCTCCTGCTCCAGGGGCTTCTTATTGCACTAAAAAGTAAGTCCAAACTCTACCTGCATTATCAGCTAATTATCTTGCTTATTTTCTTGTTTATTTGTTTATGGTCTTTTCCCTCCAGCATATTATAATCTCTCTGATGGAAGGGACTTGGTCTTCCCTGGGGTATTCTCAGTAACCAGAACAGTGTCTGGAAAATTTAACTAATGTTGAATGAATGAATGTGTGAATGAAATACATTATAAAATCTTCCGATTCCAAGTATAACATGTACTGAACACACTTGACCCTTTTTTGGTCCCAGATTTGTGCAAATGAGGAAGTGATCACAGGGCCTAGAGTTATTCTATTAGGTATCCTTACTTTCTCAGTCTTCATTAAGGTACTGTACCTCCTGAAAAGGCTAAGCATTTAGACGTCAAGCCGTTAATAACAAAAACAAATGCGGATTTCGTTCATTGTATACTGGATCATTAGTATTTTTGCGAATAAGAAACCATACAAGTTTTCCAGCCTTGTTTTGTTCTTTAGAAGCGTTGAATTTTGGTCTTGACTGGAGGGGACTGGTTCTATAGAATGTGGTAGTTTAATCCAGTATTGCATACCAAATCCTATAGGGTAGCAGTTGCAATTTTTACAGAGAACAGGTGTTTTTTTTTTTTTTTTTTTATAAATTCTTTTTTAAATTAATTAATTTATTTTTTAATTTTTGGCTGTGCTGGGTCTTCATTTCTGTGCTAGGGCTTTCTCTAGTTGCGGCAAGTGGGGGCCACTCTTCATCGCGGTGTGCGGGCCTCTGACTATCACGGCCTCTCTTGTTGCGGAGCACAGGCTCCAGACGCGCAGGCTCAGTAGTTGTGGCTCACGGGCTCAGGTGCTCCGCGGCATGTGGGATCTTCCCAGACCAGGGCTCGAACCCATGTCCCCTGCATTGGCAGGCAGATTCTCAACCACTGCGCCACCAGGGAAGCCCCAGGTGTTTTTATTTATTTCAATTACACTATTTTTAAAAAATCTGAGCCCCCCCCCCAGCTTGTGTGCATTTATGTAAATATCCTCTGAACCATTTGATTCAGTTATCATATCTTACCATATCTTGGAGAGATAAGTCCCTGTCATTTGGCTTCTGTTAACTGCTCACTTGCAAGCTTTGTCATGTTGTAGAAAGAGGCAAATAATTTAGGATTTCCCCCAGACTGAAGCCCTAAAGACTATCTAGTAGGTTTGTGAAGAAAGAAGGGTATGGAAAAATCAAGGTGTAGAATTCCATTGTCAGAGTAGATAATAGGGAAAAGATACGTTGGAGAAGGAAATCCTAGACTAGAAGAATAATACTGGAAATTTAGTAGAAAAGAAGAAGAAAAGGAAGATAAAGGACAATATTATAGATTTTCAGGCTTGTGTGGGGCAACTTTGCTTCTCACTCCTTTTACCTCCTCATCTCCCTCTCCAAATTTTGACACTTTTTTTTTTTTCCCTCTGCCTTCTCTCCACTCCCTGATTTGTATGGGCTGTTTTTCTAAGGAGTGCCTATGTGCCTTTGGTAGTCTGATGTCTGCAGGGACATCTTGTGTGAAAGGATACTATCCTTTCTTGAAGAGGCCTTTCTGCTTTCTCATAATCAAAGTCTGACTTCCTGGATTTTCCAGCCACTGGGTCGGTCCAGCTTTACCCTTTGGAGTGACTCTAAACTGGTGTACTTCCTTTTTAAGTTGTTCTCTCATATATTCCATGGTAACCTTTATGTTATCATCTCCAGGTTAAATAATCCTGAGTCACAAGCTTCCAGTTGAGAGGAAAAATGAAAGGTATTAGATGTATGGTTGGGTGTGTATAGTGTGTTACCTACCAGTTGCTCTGATAATGCAGGTTGCGTATCTCTAATTTAGACCTTTCTTTTTCTGAGTTGATAGTTTTGTTTTTTTTTTTAATAAAAAAGACATTTCTAAAAGAGTGACATTGAATTTTAAAATTTTACAAAAACTTTTTCATGTACGGTCCTATGAGTTTTAACACATGCCTAGAGTCTTGTAACTAGCACCACCGCTAACAGTGTACAGAATAATTCCAACACCCCAAAGAATTCCCTTATGTTACCCCTTTTACGGTCAGCCTCCCTTCATTTTTTTTTATTTTTTAATTTATTTATTTATTTTTGGCTGTGTTGGGTCTTCGTTTCCGCGCAAGGGCTTTCTCCAGTTGCGGCGAGCGGGGGCCACTCTTCATCGCGGTGCGCGGGCCTCTCACTGTCGCGGCCTCTCGTTGCAGAGCACAGGCTCCAAACGCGCAGGCTCAGCAGTTGTGGCTCGCGGGCCCAGTCACTCTGCGGCATGTGGGATCCTCCCAGACCAGGGCTCGAACCTGCGTCCCCCGCATCGGCAGGCAGACTCCCAACCACTGCGCCACCAGGGAAGCCCCCCTTCATTTTTAACACTTGGAATTATTTTTTTATTTTTTTGGCCACCACGTGGCTTGTAGGGTCTTAGTTCCCTGACCAGGGGTTGAACCCAGGCCCTTGGCGGTGAAAGCGCAGAGTCCTAACCACTGGACCGCCAGCAAATTCCCTGGATTTATTTGTTTTTTTAAAGGGAAGGTCTCTCATGCATAGAATATGTTAGAACTTGGAGTAAGTGGTTAATTGATCAACCTAATTGTTGGTTTTATTTTAGAAATATAAATAAAAGAACTTCAGTCTTCAACATAACGGGTTTACATGCAGTAAAGTAATAAACTTTGTAGATGGAGGAATGTTTAACAGGCTTTAAATTAAAAAAAAAATTATTGTATAACTTCTGGAACCTGTCAAGTGAGGCAAATCCCATAATGTCAAGTTACAATAGGGAGCATCTAACAAAGAAATTTGGAGGCTAAGTCTGTGATAAAATCATAAAGGATGGCATAACATATCTTCTCATGTGTGATAAACCCAGAATCCCATTTACTGCAATCGCAGGGTAAGCTAGGGTAAACTGGAGATTAATTTTGCCAAGGATTATGTTATGAAGTCTCAGCTTTTCTCTCTTCTCTCTCTCTAGCATTGTCACCTCTGCTAGCCTATCCATTTTATTCCAGCACTTAGTTGTTTCAGGTATTCAACTCTTCTAGGGTTTGAGGGAAAGATGTGCTATCTTTATAGCTATGGTGTATTGCAAAGGTAGCTTTCCATTATTCGTTTAACTTGTTTCCAGCCTAAAGCAGTCAATAATTTAGAAATTCCCTCATTTCCTCAAAAAATTTACACATCCTTCCCCTGAGTCCTGGCTCCATGATCTGTCTTGCCCCCACTTCTTCACCAAGAATGTATATTTTCTTATTTTCTTGATTATTTAATTTAAAGTAGGTCACCTGAGGTTATTATTATCTGTTGAGCCTTTAATAGGGGAAATTTACTGCCAAAATAAAGAAAGTTAATCTGGCAGTTCCCTGTGTTGTGGTATTGTTAGAGCACAGGTCAGCAGCTCACAATCCCCTACTGCAAACCCCGGAGGGACTGCTGCATCCCTGACCCTGTAGCTTGTCTCCTGCTGCTCTGGCTACTTGGGAGACCACCAGGCAAATGCTCATTTGCCTTCAATGGAAATGCGAACCTGATTATCCATGCCTTCAGGAGGAGGATTATGTGGATTAAAAGAAATCCATGGGTAATCCAGAAGCTTTATTTAAACTGCAGTTTAACCACATTCCTGACCATAGTTTTTCTTTGCATTTCTAATAACTAATTTATAATATTTACCAATTTCATGTTTACCTCTTTGTACCATTTAGAAGTAATGGTAGTTATGAAGTAGAGAAGATGTGGGAAGGGACAAAGGAGTTAGATAATCTACAGGCATTGCCCCACATAACTTGGTGTTGACTGGATGGTTTAACCAGTAAGGTTTAGTAACGCTTACTAGACCTTGAAGCCCTGAATTCCATGAATTCCTTACCTGCTGAGCCACTGGAAGAAATTTGAGGTGACTGTCAACAAGAGGCCAAACTCCGTTTTGAGACATTTGTACTTTACTAGCTTAAATGATTGAGCTTTTGTGATTTACATGAGTATTGCAGATTGTCAGAATTATAAATCTACTGCAATTTGAAGTTCTCTTTAATGTTTATTTAATCACTTAACCTGTTAAACATTTTCATAGGAATTAAAATGAAGACCTGCTGTTTGAAATAGAGGTGCTCATTTCTTGTAGCCAGGCCACTATTTACTACCTCTGACATGTTACTTACATGTAGTTACACAGTGACTAATTTCTATTAAATAGTTGAAATATGGTCATTTAAAATTGCTTATTCTTGAACTACTGATTTAGTGTAGATCTTGTATTCAGATATCATACTATTAAAATCAGTGTTTTCCTCTGACTTTATAAATCATTACAAATTGCTGCCCTTATGTTATCTGGACACAAATTTATTTAAAACTTATTTCTGCAGTTGTATATTTTCAAAAGTTAGGTTCCATGTTTATCAGCTACATGGACATCATTCCTCCAATGAGATTCATTGTTGTTAATTATTAGAGGCATGTCCTGGGGAAAACCAACTGGAGTTCTCTTAACACGCTTGTTTTTTGCACTGTGAGCCTAAGGAAACATCCATAGAAGATGGTTGTTGATTTTGGACAATGTTATGATCAATTATAATTATTTTATTTTTGTTCTTTTGATGGCTGTGGAAATTTCACATTTTCATTGGAAATCATTAGTTGTCTTAACTCTTGATGTACTTCACCCACCATTCCATTATTAGATTATTAAAATTTTCCCTAACTGAGAGGCTTCTGGGTTTTAGATTCTCATTCTACCTACAAGGAATGTCTACTCTGTGTGTGTGTGTGTGTGTGTGTGTGTGTGTGTGTGTGTTATAGAGAACTATATATGCTGTACCAACGAGTAACAATTGTTTTACCTTTAACTTATGAAGAATGTACTATCTTCTCCTTGAGAGCCAGGCAATTATTTTTTAATCAGTGACTTCTTTAATTCTATGCATTCTGTTGTTACCTGCTTCCTTTTATCAATATGTTCTTTTGTCATTTAAAGCTGTGACTGTCAATATAGCCTATTAGAAAAACTCCTCTGTGTGATTTACTGTATAGGATTAAACTATAACCAAAGTTAACATTATTGAATGCTCACCTATGTGTCAGGTTATGCTAACTCCTCTTTGTGCATTATTCATTTTATCTTCATAAGAAACTTGTAATGAAGGTACTAATGATATTCTCATTTAAGAAATGAAGAAACTGAAGCTTTGGGAAGTTAACATGCCAGGTGGCACACAGCTTTTAAGTGGGAGAGTCAGGTTTCAAACTCAGGTCTGTATGACTCTAGAATTTATGCTTTTGCTTATTTATTTATTTTTAAATTTATTTTTTATTGAGGAATAGTTGATTTACAATATTATATAAGTTTCAGGTGTACAACATAGTGATTCACAATTTTTAAAGGTTATACTCCATTTATAGTTATTATAAAATATTCCCTGTCTTGTACAATATACTCTTGTAGCTTATTTATTTTATACATAGTAGTTTGTACCTCTTAATACCCTACCCCAGGAGTCCCCAACCCCGAGGCCACAGACCGGTAGTGGTCCAAGGCCTGTTAGGAACTGGGCCGCACCGCAGGAGATGAGTGGCAGGTGAGCGAGCGAAGCTTCATCTGCTGCTCCCCATGGCTTGCATTACTGCCTGAACCATCTTTTGCATTATGATCTGAACCGCCCCCTGCCCCCCCCCCACCCCGCCCCGTCCCTCCCCTGGCCGTGGAAAAATTGTCTTCCACGAAACTGGTCCCTGGTGCCAAAAAGGTTGGGGACCGCTGCCCTACCCCATCTTGCTCCTCCCCCCTTCCTTCTCCCTACTGGTAACCACTAGTTTGTTCTCTATATCTGTAAGTCTTTTTTCTTATATGCACTAGTTTGTTTTAATTTTTATATTCCACATATAAGTGTTATCATACAGTATTTGTCTTTCTCTTTCTGACTTATTTCACTTTGCGTAATATCCTCCATATCCATCCATGTTGTTACAAATGGCAAAATTTTCTTTTTATTTATGGCAGAGTAGTAATCCATTGTATATATATATACACCACTCTTCTGTATCCATTCATCTGTTGATGGACACTTAGGTTGCTTCCATATCTTGGCTATTGTAAATAATGTTGCTGTGAACACTGGGTTAGAATTTATGCTTATAACTGATTGCCTCAGTAGTTTTTTTATTTGTTAGGTCCTTCGGAGGAAGGTTGAAAGAGACTATATATATATATTTTTTTCTTTTTCTTTTTTTAAGAGGGCTCTTTCCTTTTTTATTTTTTAAATTTATTTTATTTATTTATTTTTGGCTGTGTTGGGTGTTCGTTGCTGCGCGCGGGCTTTCTCTAGTTGTGGCGAGCAGGGGCTACTCTTCATTGCAGTGAGTGGGCTTCTCATTGTGGTGGCTTCTCTTGTTGCGGAGCATGGGCTCTAGGCGTGTGGGCTTCAGTAGTTGTGGCTCGCGGGCTCTAGAGCGCAGGCTCAATAGTTGTGGCGCATGGGCTTAGTTGCTCCACGGCATGTGAGATCTTCCCAGACCAGGGCTCAAACCTGTGTCCCCTGCATTGGCAGGCAGATTCTTAACCACTGTGCCACCAGGGAAGCCCAAGACTATATAAGTTTAAAGTGTTGTTTTTTAGTGTAATAATCACCAGCTTCATTTTACAGTACCTGGGTATTTGAAATCAGGAAGCAATTTTCTAATCATTTAACCATTAACTTTCATTCACTACTCTTAAACAAGTTTTTATGTGTATAGTCCTGTTTTATGGATTAGAGTTAAGAGTTAAACAATGAATTAGTTATGTGATATAGTGTACCTTTTTTATTTTTTAAAAAATATTTATTTATTTATTTTGGTTGCACCGGATCTTAGTTGCGGCATGCGGGATCTTTAGTTGGGGCACGTGGGCTTCTTAGTTGTGTCATGTGAACTCTTAGTTGTGGCAGGCATGCGGGATCTAGTTCCCCGACCAGGGATCAAACCCCGGCCCGCTGCATTGGGATGGCGGAGTCTTACCCACTGGACCACCAGGGAAGTCCCATACCTTTGTTTTGAATGTAAGATGAGCTTTTCCTTTTCCCTTGGCTTTACAATTGGACTGTGGTTTTGTGGTTTGTCATATATGTGTAAGTAACAAAAATACTTAATGTATGACTTCGTATAGTTAGAGGTCCTAGTCTGCTTGTGTAGATCATCTTTACAGAGTTTTTAAATAAGAAAACACCAAGTTTTTTTTTTCTCTTCTGCTTAGGTAATTTGTTTGGGTGGTATATTAAAACATGTTGCTAAGCTTGATCCTAAATTATTGGGAATAGAAGAAGTTAGACATAAATTTACTTTTTTTTTTTTCATAAATTTACTTTTGAATAAATGAACCAATAGACTACAATTGTTAATACCTTAACTTAAAAAAATAGTGAATTGAGAAGCATTAATACTATTTGGCCTTTTTTTTCATATTCACATGAGAAAGGAATGTGAGCATTAACATTACATCTACCATTAGTAGTACTCAGACACATAGAAGGAGATGCATAGGACACAATGGAGGTTTTCTTTCTAGCTCTGGAGCCCAGTTAACTTGTTTCAGGCAAGTTTCTGGTTGTGATGCCATTATAAGCCATTATGACAGCACGTCCAATCTGCAAATGGGGGATTTGTGATTATTTTCTTTACTGCTGAAGAGTTGAGCTCTTACTGAGTATGCCTCTTGCCATAGACAAGCCGTGAGTGGGCTCAAATTGGGGCAGGTGGGTCACTTTTCCCTCTTAGAAGTCTGAACCTTTTTCTGTTGACAGTAATCTCAGTGACTCACAAATGTTATTTTAGTTACCTAGTTCGCCTTTAACATTATTTCCCAAACTGTGTATTATTTTACAAAATAAAAAGCAAGCACTTAGAACAGGAAAATCCTATCTTATAAATTCCATAATAATTATTTTGAGCTAATCACTATTTTGAATTCATTTATAAGCAATGGTTTCTATAGATGAGAACTGTGTAGTTACAAATTACAGGTATTCTTTCGTCATTCCTGAGTGGGTGTGGAGACCTAAAGCCACCGATGTATTATCCATTTTGAAAATGAACTATTTAATAACTTAAGAGAAGTTTTGGACTGACTACATCTAGTTAGTTGGATGCTAAGGTTGGGATCTAATTTTAGTAAAGGAAAATATTTTTAAGGAATACAATCCTTTTTGAAGTCTTCATATATTATTGACAGTGTCAATAATGTTTGCCTTAAAATGTAATCTTAAAAGGTAGCAATTTCTTTTTTTAGAAATTGCTGAGGTCATTTTATTTTATTTTTTAAATTAATTAATTTTATTTTTGGCTGCATTGGGTCTTTGTTGCTGCACGCGGGCTTTCTCTAGTTGTGGCAAGCGGGGGCTACTCTTTGTTGTGGTGCGCAGGCTTCTCATTGTGGTGGCTTCTCTTGTTGTGGAGCACGGGCTCTAGGCACGTGGGCTTCAATAGTTGTGGCACGTGGGCTCAGTAGTTGTGGCCCACGGGCTCTAGAGTGCAGGCTCAGTAGTCGTGGCCCACGGGCTCTAGAGTGCAGGCTCAGTAGTCGTGGCACACGGGCTTAGTTGCTCCACGACATGTAGGATCTTCCAGGACCAGGGCTTGAACCCATGTCCCCTGCATTGGCAGGCAGATTCTTAAACACTGCACCACCAGGGAAGCCCTAAAAAAATTTTTTTTTATTTTTGGCCGTGCCACACAGGTTGCGGGATCTTAGTTTCAGGACCAGGGATCAAACCTGCGCCCTCGGCAGTGAAAAACGTAGAGTCCTAACTGGACCACCAGGGAATTCCCTGCATTATTATTTAAAATGGAAAAATTCTTTATTTTTTAATGTACAAAGTTTATTTTTTTCAGGAATTTAAAAATACGTACCAATTTAAACTGAATACACATTAAGTTAGTGTTTTATTTCCTAATTATGCAGTTGATATTATAAGGAGCTGCTCCATTCAGTTAAAAACTAATGAATAGGGCTTCCCTGGTGGCGCAGTGGTTAAGAATCCGCCTGCCAATGCAGGGGACACAGGTTCGAGCCCTGGTCTGGGAGAATCCCACATGCTGCGGAGCAGCTGGGCCCGGGCGCCACAACTGCTGAGCCTGCGCTCTGGGGCCCGCGAGCCACAGCTGCTGAGCCCGCGTGCCATAGCTGCTGAGGCCCTCGCACCTAGAGCCCGTGCTCTACAACGGGAGAGGCCACCGCAATGAGAAGCCTACGCACCGCAACTAGAGAAAAGCCCGCATACAGCAACGAAGATCCAACACAGCCAATAATAAAATAAATAAATTTATTAAAAAAAACAAAAACAAAAACCTAATGAATAACATCAACTTTTTCTGGCTTACTTTTCTGAAGATAATTGGTACATAAACATATAATTTTTTCCTTTTTATTATTTATTTATTTATTTATTTATATTTTGGCTATGCCGTGTGGCTTGCAGGATCTCGATTCCCCAGCCAGGGATTGAACCCAGGCCACGGTAGTGAAAGCCCATAATCCTAACTACTAAACCACAAGGGAACTCCCTAGATGCAGCCTTTCTGAAAGGATACCGAAAAACTGCTATACGTTGGTTGCCTCTGGGGAGTGTAACCTCGGATGCTGAGAGACATTTGTGGTAGGGAGACTTTATTTTGTATATCCTTTTGTGCGTTTGAATTATGTGCCTTTGAATTTCTTTTTGTGATTTTGAATTTTGAATTTATGTAATCAATGCATGTAACTACAAAGTAGAGAAATTCAGCTATTTTGATGATTAAAAAGGTAATCTTGTAAGGTATTACAAAATTAAACACAGTGGACACTATAATGTTTAGTTTAAGTATCCTTAAAGCTTAAGAAAATTGTATTTATTCTGTCTTCTACATTGACTTGTATTATACCTGTACAATTAATGCGTAGGTGGGTAAGATGGAGGTCTAACCCTGTGTTAGGCATATTAATAATGATAGCCAAAGTTTATGGAATGCTTACAATATAGCAGGCACTTTGCTAAATCCTTTATGGTGGCATTGCTTGTTTGCTGCTTTCCCTCTGAGGGAAAGTCTATTATCAAGAATATTAATTTTTCATTTCAGTTGTTACCTCTTTCCTATATTGAGTTGTCAAAAGCAATTTTAGGGGCTTCCCTGGTGGCACAGTGGTTGAGAATCTGCCTGCCGATGCAGGGGACACGGGTTCGAGCCCTGGTCTGGGAAGATCCCACATGCCGCGGAGCAACTAGGCCCGTGAGCAACAATTACTGAGCCTGCGCGTCTGGAGCCTGTGCTCCGCAACAAGAGAGGCCGCGATAGTGAGAGGCCCGCGCACCGTGATGAAGAGTGGCCCCCACTTGCCGCAACTAGAGAAAGCCCTCGCACAGAAACGAAGACCCAACACAGTCAAAAATAAATAAATAAATAAATAATTTAAAAAGCAATTTTAGGGCTTCCCTGGTGGGGCAGTAGTTAAGAATCTGCCTGCCAATTCAGGGGACATGGGTTTGAGCCCTCCGGGAAGATCCCACATGCCATGGAGCAACTAAGCCTGTGTGCCACACTACTGAGCCTGCACTCTAGAGCTTGCGAGCCACAACTGCTGAGCCCACGTCCCACAACTACTGAAGCCCACGCACCTAGAGCCTGTGCTCCGCACCAAGAGAAGCTACCACAATGAGAAGCCTGCACACCGCAACGAAGAGTAGCCCCCGCTCGCCACAACTAGAGAAAGCCCGCATGCAGCAACGAAGACCCAACGCAGCCAGAAATAAATTAATTAATTAGTTTTAAAAAAAGTAGTTTTAATATCAAATCCTCACTGGTGGCAGTTCTCAGATGTATTCACATTTTTCTACACACCAGGATCCAAAGCTATTACTGTCTCTTTGAAGGAGATATCAGATTGATCCAGGATGAGCAGGATAATTATTTTAGTCAATAGTTTCTACTCCAAACGCTTCAATCTTTTTATCAGACTGCTTTAGCAGCTATTAAAATTTGTCTGAAATTTAAAAAATAGATTAATTTGGTTACCTCTAATCATCATATTATTTGGAGAATTGCTCAACTGTCCCTTGATTGCCTTTGTACAAGTAGCCCAAGATCCTTGGAGTAGAATTATAAAATATACTTCTGTGATCTGAGGGCAGACTTGGAAGGATTCCCTTCAGAGGTAGGGAGACAGGGAGGGGAGGTATTACAATATGCAGTCCAGAAGAGCAGTGAGGGATGCTTAACTATGACAGTGGGTTTGAGAAGGGGAAATTTGCATTAGAGATATTGAACATTTTTTTTTAAAGATTTATTTATTTATTATATATTTATTTAATGTATTTTTGGCTGCATCGGGTCTTAGCCGCCGCATGAGGGATCTTCGTTGTGTTGCGTGGGCTTCTCTTTAGTTGTGGCATGCAGGTTTTCACTTCTCTAGTTGTAGCGCACAGACTCCAGGGCGCGGGCTCTGTAGTTGTGGCGTGTGGGTTCCAGAGCACGTGGGCTCTGTAGTTTGCAGCACGTGGGCTCTAGTTGAGGTGCGTGAACTCAGTAGTTGTGGCATGCGGGATTAGTTGCTCGGCGACACGTGGGATCTTAGTTCCCTGACTAGGGATTGAACCCGCATCCTCTGCATTCATTGTAAGGCAGATTCTCCACCACTGGACCACCAGGGAAGTCCCAATATTGAACATTTTGCAAGTTACTGGGTTTCTAGAAGGAATAGAAACATCAGGAGGAACAGGAAAGTTTCCTTAATTTTGTTTAACAGGACTGTGTTTAGGTACATATATGTGTGTGGTGTGTAAGAGATTCACGTTTTGGGTAATTTCTTCTGTTAGGAAAAGTAATGCTTTTAGAAAAAGATAACACTCCTGCTACTTTCAGGTTTTATTAAAAAAATAAAGTTAATGGGAATTAGCTTTTAGGTACATTTCACCTTTCCTGAGATGTCCCTAGTTATTCAGTAACCATACGCTAGTTGTAAAAAATTCAAATAAAGAAGGAAAATACAAGAGAAAGTGAAAGTCCCCTTTCAGACCTTTCTATTCCAACCTCCTCTGATCTCCCCATTCCCATTGCCCTCCTCAGAGATAATTATTGTTGTTTTTTTTAACATCTTTATTGGAGTATAATTGCTTTACAATGGTGTGTTACTTTCTGCTTTATAACAAAGTGAATCAGTTATACATATATATATGTCCCCATATCTCTTCCCTCTTGCATCTCCCTCCCTCCCACCCTCCCTATCCCACCCCTCTAGGTGGTCACAAAGCACCGAGCTGATCTCCCTGTGCTATGTGGCTGCTTCCCACTAGCTATCTATTTTACGTTTGGTAGTGTATATATGTCCATGCCACTCTCTCACTTTGTCCCAGCTTACCCTTCCCCCTCCCCGTATCCTCAAGTCCATTCTCTAGTAGGTCTGCATCTTTATTCCCGTCTTGCCCCTAGGTTCTTCTGACCATTTTTTTTTCTTTTTCTTTTTTTTTTTAGATTCTATATATATGTGTTAGCATACGGTATTTGTTTTTCTCTTTCTGACTTACTTCACTGTATGACAGTCTCCAGGTCCATCCACCTCACTACAAATAACTCAGTTTCGTTCCTTTTTATGGCTGAGTAATACTCCATTGTATATATGTGCCACATCTTCTTTATCCATTCATCTGTCGATGGACACTTAGGTTGCTTCCATGTCCTGGCTATTGTAAATAGAGCTGCAGTGAACATTTTGGTACATGACTCTTTGAATTATGGTTTTCTCAGGGTATATGCCCAGTAGTGGGATTGCTCGGTCGTATGGTAGTTCTATTTTTTAGTTTTTTAAGGAACCTCCATACTCTTCTTCATAGTGGCTGTATCAATTTACATTCCCACTAGCAGTGCAAGAGGGTTCCCTTTTCTCCACACCCTCTCCAGCATTTATTGTTTGTAGATTTTTTGATGATGGCCATTCTGACTGGTGTGAGATGATAAGAGATAATTATTGTTATACTCAGGCATATAGCCTGCATTCCTTTCTCTGTACATTTTCATATATATTATCTATCTATTTATCTATGTGTTTTTCTGGGTTATCTTTCCTTTATTTCTTTGGCACAAAGTAGTAGATACATGTATATTTTCTTAATTCCTCTTCTTTCTTATACAAAGAGTAACATATTACAGATATATAATTTATTTTAAATAGGATCATTTTACATTTTCTTTAAGTATCTCTTTTATATTTGATTGAAGTTTACCAAGGCAGTTATCATTTTTGACTTTAACACGTATTTTTCCAGTTTATTATTTTTTAAAATTATTTTTTGGCTGCGTTGGGTCTTCGTTGCTGCATGCAGGCTTTCTCTAGTTGCGGCGAGAGGGACCTACTCTTCGTTGTGATGTGTGGGCTTCTCATTGCGGTGGCTTCTCTTGTTGCAGAGCATGGGCTCTAGGCACGTGGGCTTCAGTAGTTGTGGCTCGTGGGTTCAGTAGTTGTGGCTCGTGAGCTCTAGAGTGCAGGCTCAGTAGTCGTGGCACATGGGCTTAGTTGCTCCGCGGCATGTGGGATCTTCCCGGACTAGGGATCTAACCCGTGTCCCTCTGCATTGGCAGGCGGATCCTTAACCACTGTGCCACCAGGGAAGTCCCCACGTATTTTTCTAACACCTATTTATGTTTTCAGATTTATGCTACACAGACTTTTTCCTTAAAGAGATTCTTTGAAATCTCTTCAAATTGGGGAGGGGATATGTGAACAGGGGAAACCTAGAGACACAAATGTGGTTGGCTCTTGGATTGGAAGAATCAACATTGTGAAAATGACTATACTATCCAAAGCAATCTAAGATTCAGTGCAATCCCTATCAAACTACCAGTGGCATTTTTCACAGAACTAGAACAAAAAAAGTCACAATTTGTATGGAAACATAAAAGACCCCGAATAGCCAAAGCAGTCTTGAGAAAGAAAAACGGAGCTGGAGGAATCAGGCTCCCTGACTTCAGACTATACTACAAATCTGCAGTAATGAAGACAGTATGGTACTGGCACAAAAACAGAAATATATATCAAAGGAACAGGATAGAAAGCCCAGAGATAAACCCACACACATATGGTCACCTTATCTTTGATAAAGGAGGCAAAAATATACAATGGAGAAAAGACAGCCTCTTCAATAAGTGGTGCTGGGAAAACTGGACAGCTACATGTAAAATAATGAAATTAGAACACTCCCTCACACCATACACAAATGTTGTTGGCAAAATATCATTTAATCTCATAGGTTCTCAGAATTTAAGAGAAGACTTAGGAATCACTTAGTTGCTAGACTAGGAAACTGGGTCTCTTGACTTTACTGTTCAGGCGGACTATCTCCAGTGTTCTGCGTTTCCACTTACATAGAGTTTCACTCTCTGGAACTCTGGTGAGAAGATGGAGATAGAAGAATGGATGATAGTACCATTGCATGGTTTTAGGCATGTTTTTTAACCAAGCAGCTATAGAGTAGTTGCTTAATGGATCTCTGTCAAGCTGGAGGGCTATCAGACTCACTGAAAGATATTTTTTATTCAAATTATTAACTTTTTTGGTTACATGATAGATACTACTTTCAAAATTTGAAAGTACCAAAAACACCCTTCCTCTCTTCCCTACAGGCAACCAAAGCCATCAGTTTCTCATATGCCCTTCAGGGAGATTTTGCTTTTTCCAGTATATACATGTGTATGTATTCTACTCTTCCACACACTGTTTATGTAAATATCATATTCCCTTCTTTTAAATTACATAAATAATTAGTAGAGGTTGGAATTACGGAGGGAAAGGGAAACTGATGTATATTGTACCATGAATGATAGCTAGCCTTGATCTACAGAGATAATATGCATAGCTCTTTAGTTGATCTGTATAAGGTATTCTTTTTTTTTTTTTTTTTTTTTTTAAAGGGAACTCTGTTTATTTATTTATTTTTGGCTGTGTTGGGTCTTCGTTTCTGTGCGAGGGCTTTCTCTAGTCGCGGCAAGTGGGGGCCACTCTTCATCGCGGTGCGCGGGCCTCTCACTATCACGGCCTCTCTTGTTGCGGAGCACAGGCTGCAGACGCGCAGGCTCAGTAGTTGTGGCTCACGGGCCTAGTTGCTCCGCGGCATGTGGGATCTTCCCAGACCAGGGCTCGAACCCGTGTCCCCTGCATTGACAGGCAGATTCTCTACCACTGCGCCACCAGGGAAGCCCCTGTATAAGGTATTCTAAGACCAGTTATTACTTCCTTCATCCATTGCTGTACTCAGTAGACTTGATTCAGTTTTGCTTCTGCATTTTTTTTTTTTTTTTTTAAATTTTATTTATTATTTATTTATTTATTTATTTTTGACTGTGCTGGGTCTTCGGTTCGTGCGAGGGCTTTCTCTAGTTGCGGCAAGTGGGGGCCACTCTTCATCGCGGTGCGGGGACCGCTCTTCATCGCGGTGCGCGGGCCTTTCACTATCGCGGCCCCTCCCGTTGCGGGGCACAGGCTCCAGACGCGCAGGCTCAGCAGCTGTGGCTCACGGGCCCAGCTGCTCCGTGGCATGTGGGATCTTCCCAGACCAGGGCTCGAACCCGTGTCTCCTGCATTAGCAGGCAGATTCTCAACCACTGCGCCACCAGGGAAGCCCTTGCTTCTGCATTTCCCTCACTAGGTATATGTGAAAAAATTCTGTACTTTTTTCTTTTTTCTATATAAGCATTTAATCCTTTCACTTCATTTCTTTTTTTTTTTTTAATTTTACTTTTTGGCTGCACCGTGCAGCATGCGGGATCTTAGTTCCCTGACCAGGGATGGAACCTGTGCCCCCTGCAGTGGAATCTCAAGAGTCTGTTAAGTGCTGGACTGCCAGGGAAATCCCCTCTCTTCATTTCTTTATTTTTTGTTATATATTTAGTAAGCAGTTACTGTCTACTATCTGTGGAGTCTACTGCTGTTTCCTCCCCCCCCCCCATATTTTTGGCAGCAGCTTTATTGATATATAATTTGCATATAATACCGTTTATCCATTTCAATTGTACATTTCAATTTTTTTGTATATTCAGAGTTGTGCAAACCTACCAAAATCAATTTTGGAAAAATTTTATCACCTCAAAAAGGAACCTTTTGGGCTTCCCTGGTGGCGCAGTGGTTGAGAATCTGCCTGCCAATGCAGGGGACACGGATTCGAGCCCTGGTCTGGGAAGATCCCACATACCGCAGAGCAACTGGGCCCGTGAGCCACAATTGCTGAGCCTGCGCATCTGGAGCCTGTGCTCCGCAACAAGAGAGGCCGCGATAATGAGAGGCCCGCGCACCGCGATGAAGAGTGGCCCCCACTTGCCACAACTAGAGAAAGCCCTCGCACAGAAACGAAGACCAACACAGACATAAATAAATAAATAATAAATAAATTAAAAAAAAAAAAAAAGGAACCTTTTAGCTCTCATTTTCCAATCCCATCCTTGCTCCTAGCCCTATGCAATGAATAATTTATGTCTGTATAGATTTGCCTATTCTGGATATGTCATATAAATGGAATCATATAATATGAGGTCATTGTGAATGGCTTCTTTATCATGTTTTCAAGGTTCATCCATACTGTGGTATAAGTACTTCCTTTTAATTGCTGAATAATTCTGTTTCCTTTTTCAGTTTCACTAATAAATGTGTTTTGCTAAGTATTAGGGCTGTTAATCAGGAGTATCCATGCCCTAGGTTTTCCTTCTGTGTATTACCTAGTTGTTAACATTTTGCTGTGTATTGGTAAATCTCTAATAGTATTGGCAAAGCGAGGGAAAAGAGTGGGCTGCTTGTTAATATTATTGGCAAGAGTTTTATTTTAAAAGGAGTGCGAAACTTGGGAATTACTCTTAGATTTAATTTTTCATGTTTTTTCCCACAACCCCTAGTATTTGTTTATTTTTCTCAGGAGAAGGATTTATTACTTGCACAAATAAGGAGAACACTGGGGGTCTTTTCCAAAGCAGTGTCTCTTCTATTATTTATTATTTAATAAATTTATTTAATATATTTATTTATTATTTACTTGAGCTAATAAATACTGTCTATAATATCTCCACTTGAACTTAAATTAAGATGGAAGATAGTCAGATGTAGAATTAGAGTGTTGGAAAAGAGACAGTTTCATATCTGGAGCACTCCTATTGTGAAACCCAGTCCAGACTAGTCTCCCGTAAAGAGTTTCACAGAACACCTTGAGTTGCCTTAACTTAATCTCAGGTATTTTGTGGTGTCCCCCCACCCACCCCCCTGCATGGCTTGCGGGATCTTAGTTTCCCGACCAGGGATTGAACCTGCGCCCTCAGCAGTGAAAGCTGGAAGTCCTAACCATTGGACCGCCAGGGAATTCCCAATATTTTAAATAGTGATTTCCGAGTTAATCTATCAGGCATCAAAGAACATTTAACATATGTTATTCTTTGTAAAGAGATTGGTTCCTGAAGTGTTTTGTTTTTGTTTTTGTTTTTTTGGCTCTGATGGGCTTTTTCATGAATAGACAGGAGGTTTTTTTTCCCCCCACATAAGTATTTTAAGATCTTTTTCAAGAACATGAGAAGCATCTCTTTAGCCAGATGATGTCTCTGTTGAATTTTCAGGAGATGGAACTGGTGTGGTAAAAACTCATGAGTAGGCTTAGTTGTCTTGCTGCATCACTGCTCAAAAGTGTGATCCCAGTGCCCATTGCCATGCCCACTGTTATAGCCTTCAGAAATCAAAAGTTAATAATAAGAAAATGTGGGTTTGTATTTTATCTTCATTTTTCTATTAGTTCTTTTTATTGTATTTTAGGAAAGTATTGGATTGCTTCAATTGCGGGGGAACCCCACTAGTTCATTACTACTGACAGTTTGAAAAGCACAAGGAACTGTCAAATGTCTAGGCTCCAGCTTTCAGGGAGCCCCTGGTTACGTGGATTTAGGTTTTCAGGATTTTATTTTATTTTATTTTTTTTCAGGATTTTATTTTTAATTGAAATTTTAATTGAGATAATTGTAGATTCATATGCAGTTGTAAGAAGTAATAGAGGTCTTTGTATACTTGACCAGGGTTCCCCCAGTGGTGACATTTGTAGAACTATAGTATAGTATCATAACCAGAATATTGACATTTATACAATCTACTAACATTATTCAGATTTCTCCAGTTTTACTCATACGTGTGTGTAATAAGTTCTACACAATTTTATCACCTGTGTAGGTTTTTCTGTGCACCATCACAGTGAAGGAACCTAACAGTTCCAATGCCATAAGGATCCCTTGTGTTGCATGTTTATAACCACATCTACCTCTAGCACCCACCCTGCCCACCTCCACTCCCCGCTGTGGTTCTTTATGTAAATGGAATCATTCAGTATGTAACCTTTTGAGATTGGCTTTTTTCACCTGGCATAATTCCCTGAAGATTCATCCAAGTGTTGCATGTATTAGTAGTTTGTTCCTTTTTATTGCTGAGTAGAAGTCCATGATATGGCTGAACCACAGTTTGTTTAACCATTCACCTGTTGAAAGATTTGGATTGTTTCCAGTTTTTGGCTGTTAAAAATAAAGCGAGTATGAACATTTGTTTTTTGTGCGAACATAAGTTTTAATTTCTCTGGGATAAATGCCCAAGAGTGCAGTTGCTGAATTGTATCGTAAATGCATGTTTAGCTTTTTATAAGAAACCGCCACAGTCCCTTTTATCATACAAGAACTAAGAGAAGCCTTCTCTAAACAGATGCTAGCTGCAATATATAAACAAATTCTAGCTGAGCTGCTGTTCCAGTTGAAGTAAGCTTAGAGTTCCACCTGCTTGATCACCACCCAGGGACTGTGCCAGCCTTATCTGCTCTCTTCTCCCAGGCTGGAACTCAGAACTGGACAGGTGAAGTGACTTTAAAGAATTAAAAAAAAAATTCAGAAGTGATTTTAGGCTTATTACTGGCAAAACTGGTATTGGAACTCAGGTTTCTTTCTTTTTTTTTTTAGTTTTATTTTTATTATTATTATTTTTAAAATACGTATTTATTTATTTATTTTGGCTGCACCGCATCTTAGTTGCTGCATGTGATATCTTTAGTTGCAGCATGTGGGCTTCTTAGTTGCAGCATGCGTGTGGGATCTAGTTCGCTGATGAGGGATTGAACTCGGGCCCCCTGCATTGGGAGAGTGGAGGCTTACCTACTAGGCCACCAGGGAAGTCCCTGGAACTCAGGATTCTTGATACCTAGTTTTTGTTGTCTTTATAAATCAGTTATACTTTCATATGTATGGTTTGAAGGATCAAATAGTCCTCCAAGGTTTGTTATAAAAAACAATAGCATTTTTTGAGGGTCTATACAGTATCCAAACAGTGTTTGAAAGTAATGATACAGTCCTGTCCAGTTGATTTAAAACTTGTGTCTAAATTGTCATCAGTGGCACATTGCAAGCAACAACATTAATAAAAGTATAACTTCACAAAAGACAAAGAAAAACAAACAAACAAAAAATAGCATTCTGCTGCCTCACTCCCATCTAAAGTAATTGTACCAGAACATTTACCATTAACATATATATATTATTTGGTACTGAATTATGTTCCTTTTATTTCTACTTTATAATACTTAGGACTCTTCCTAACCTATACATATTTAAAATTATGTTTAATTTGCATTATCTGAAAATTATGTTTCAGAATGATAAAGGGATATTATGAAATAATTGTTATTTTAAAAAAAGGGAGCACTGGGTCTGACGTGACTGAGAACCCGAGGATAGGTGGGATGTGGTGGTGTGTAGCACAGGGGAAACGTTTGGTGGCAGGGAGCCTGGCATCTTGGAGAAACGGAAAAGGAGGCCATATATAGCTTGAGAGGAGAGGGAAAGGGAGAGATGTGTAGAATAAGGGATGTATAGGATGAGTTCAAGAGGGAGGTAGAGTCTGTGTTGGACCTTGTAGGAAGAAGCTTGGAGATTTGTTTGACTAGAACAAAAGCTGGGGTGTTGTGAGGTATAGAGTTGTTTGAACAAGCGAAATTATATCTGAAATGGACTTTAAAGATCATGTAATTTAACCATCCCATTTTACATAAGAAAATGAAAGTGAAGGGAACCTTCCCAAGGTAAAACAATTAACAGATGAGCAGGAGCTTGAACTTGATGGTGTTAGTTCATTAGTTTGGGAGCATTTCAAGTTTTGAGCAAGAGAATTCCAAGATGGAGGAGATGGCTGGATGGCTCTGTGCAGGCTGGAGGTAGTGGGGAATGAGCATCCGTGAAGTCAGGCCCGTGATTTTATCCTTTGGTTAAATAGAATCACTAAGTACGAGTTCGATCTTGACTTATGCTCAGTTATTTAATAGTTTGTGTGTTAGTGTGCTTGTCTCCCCTTCTAGATAGTATGCCCTCTGCTTTTACTTCCCATACATGCTGGCTCAATAATTTATTTTTAAGTAATGAGTTTTACACTTATGTTCCCCCAGCATCAGGATATAAATTGGGCCACCAGCTTACTAGAATCTTCATTTCATCTTCCTGCATTGACTTTTTACCTGGTTATATATTTTGGTTCAATAGACTAATGGTTACCTGCAAAGATTAGTTCATGTTCTCTATAGCAAAGCTCTTCTCTAGCAACCGTACTTTAAAATAATACTGAAAATCAGGAAATAGGAACTCTGTGGTTGAGATCTTGTTCAGAAGATTATTTTTATTTTTTTAAATTTATTTATTTGGCTGCACCGCGTGGCTTGTGGGATCATAGTTCCCCGACCAGGGATTGAACCCCGGGCCCTTGGCAGTGAAAGCATGGAGTCCTAACCCCTGGACCGCCAGGGAATTCCCCAGAAGATTATTTTTAAAAAAGAGTTTACGTGTACTTAATTCTCTTTAGTATTAGCCATGTTTTGGTCCTTCACTGGTGGCATTATGTGCTCACCCAGGTTGGGTGAATAAGCTCTCAAGAATCCCTGGTATTATTTTGTGACTCAGAGTGAGTGCAGGCCCATTGTTACTAAGTAAGTAAGTAATAGTCTCCAAGGAGACAACCACCTTCCGGCCTTTAACTTTTATTTATATTTTAATTAACATTTTATTTATTTTTATTTTCATCTGCGTTGGGTCTTTGTTGCTGTGCCCGGACTTTCTCTAGTTGCGGTGAGCAGGGGCTACTCTTTGTTGCAGTGTGTGGGCTTCTCATTGCGGTGGCTTCTCTTGTTGCAGAGCACAGGTTCTAGGCACGCGGCCTTCAGTAGTTGTGGCAGGCGGGCTCAGTAGTTGTGGCGTGCAGGCTCTGTAGTTGTGGTGCACGGACTTAGTTGCCCCGTGGCACGTGGGATCTTCCCGGATCAGGGATCGAACCCATGTCCCCTGCATTGGCAGGCCGATTCTTAATCACTGTGCCACCAGGGAAGTCCCTATTTTTTTAATTTTTAAAAAAATTTGTTGAAGTATAGTCAATATACAATATTATGTAAGTTATAGGTGTACAATATAGTGATTCATAATTTTTAAAGATTATACTCCATTTATAGTTATTATAAAATATTGGCTGTATTCCCTGTGTTGTACAATGTATCCTTGTAGCTTATTTTATACATGGTAGTTTGTACCTTTTAATCCCCTACCCCTATCTTGCCCCTCCCTGCTTCCATCTCCACACTGGAAACTGCTAGTTTGTTCTCTATATGAGTCTGTTTCTTTTTCATTACATTCATTAGTTTGTTGTATTTTTTAGATTCCACTTATAGGTGATATCATACAATATTTGTCTTTCTCTGTCTGACTTATTTCACTTAACATAATGCCCTTCAAGTCCATCCATGTTGTTGCAAATATCAAGATTTCATTCTTTTTCATGGCTGAATAGTATTCCATTGTGTGTGTTAGGTTGCTTCCATATCTTGGCAATTGTAAATAATGCTGCTAGGAACATTGGGTGTGTGTATCTTTTCAAATTAATGTTTTTGTTTTTTTCTGATGTATCCCAGGATTGGAATTTCTGGATCGTGTGGTAGTTTTATTTCTATTTAACTATTTTATTTAGGTACATATTTATTTTTAATAGTTGATACATACATATCATATAAAATTTAAAACAAATACAGTGAAATGTAAGTCTTCTGCCTCTCATATTCAGGAGGAAATCACTCTTAAGTTTTTGTGTGTTGTTCCTTAGATAACCTATGCCTTTATGAATGTACACACGTGTAAACCCCCGCCCTCACAAATGGTAGAGTGGCATACTCATTGTTCTTTGTGTCTTTTTTTATTACTTAAAAAGATATTTGATATTATGGATCTGTAGTTTCAGAACTGCTTTATTCTTTTTCATGGTTTCTTAGTATTCTGTTGTATCAATATAACATAAATTTTCTCTATTTGTATATGAATTGACATTGAAATTGTTTTTAATCTTTTGCTATAGTTTTGACTAGTTTTGAAGTGGCCAGATTTGAAATCAAGGTTTGCAAGGTATGTGTGGGCACAGAGAGAGAGAAGGGCCATTATAATGATTGAGACAAGGGAGGAGGATGAGTAGGAGAAAATCTAGAGAGCTAGGAGAATGAAGGAAGAGAAAAAGTGAAGCAGAGAGGAATAAAGAATAGGAGTGAAATAGCCCAGGTCTTTCCAAGGCAGATACTAAAACCAGACTCAACCTTTCTATTACTGTCTTGGAACCAGACGGTTCCAAGTTATTAGCCATGTGATCTTGGGCAAGTTATCTGTTCTCTCTGTGCCTCCATTTCCTCATTTGCAAAATGGGATAATAACACCTCATCATATGTTAATAACACATACAGCTCTTGTTACAGCATCCATCCACATTGAGAAAGCTTTCTGCTCCCTCCACCCCCAGCTTTGCTCTTATTCAGCCTTTTATAACTCAAGTGTACTCCTCTCCAAAACCATCTAGGTTGCACCAAGAGCCCCACTTCTGTATCCTGTACCTTTGTCTTAGATTTCACCTCATTCCTTTGAAATTCCCATATCTAATTATTTACCCCTGTCTGAGGGTGGGGAACCATCTTTTGTAGTGTCTTGTATAATTTGGTTTCACCCTGCAACCACCACTAAAATACTTAGCACAGTGCCTGGCATATAGTAGGCACTTGATAATGTTTGACCTAAACTGAAGAAAGCCTTGGGCCTTAGGAACATTGAACCTAGAGAAATGCTAATCTTTCCACCCTTTCCCCAGCCGCCCAGTTTTCATTCCCTGAGGCAACCGTTTTTCCTCGGTTTATATAAACAAATATATATATATATATATATATATATATATATATATATATATATACCTACACACATATTTATATATTTCCCCTTTTTAAAAGTAAAACAATAACATACTCTAAACATTGTTATGCACATTGTAGTCATCCCAAAAAGGAATGAAGTTCAATTCTGTGGGGACTTCACCCAAATGAAATTGTAAGCATTGGTAGATTTTTGTGTAAGACTCTTGCTGGAGTGTGGATAGGTGTGATTGGTGAGTCTACCATCTACCAGTTACAGTGAGATTGTAACAGCATTTTTTTCTGCACAACAAAGAAGCTTTGTAAATAAAATTTTAGCATTTTGAAAAAAAATGGTAGGCACCATTTAATTTTTTTAAAATTTTGAGATAATTGTAGATTCACATGTTGTTGTAAGAAATAATATGGAAGAATCTTGGTTACCTTTTACTCATATTTCCCCAGTGGTAACATCTTGCATAACTATAGAAAAAAATCAAAGCCAGGAAATTGACTTTGATACAGTCCATCCACCTTATTCACAGCTCACCAGTTTTACATGTACTTATTTATGTGTGTATTTAGTTCTGTGCATTTTCATCACATGTATAGATTTGTGTGATCACCACCACAGTCAAGATACAACAGTTACATCACAAGACTCTCCCATGCTACCTCCATCCCTCCCACCCTTTTTAACCTCTGGCAACCAATAATCTGTTCTCCATCTCTATGATTTTGTCATTTTTAAGAATGCTACGTAAGGAATTCCCTGGCGGTGCAGTGGTTAGGACCCAGCACTTTCACCGCTGGGGGCCCAGGTTCGATCTCCCTGTTTGTGGAACTAAGATCCCATAAGCCAAGTGGTGTGGCCAAAAAAAAAAAAAAAAAAAAGAATGCTATATAAATTCTCTCAAAGGTATGTGCCCTTTGAGATCGGCTTTTTTTCATTCAGCATAATGCCCTGAAGATCCATCCAAGTTATTGTGCATTATCAGTAGACATTCTCTTATATAGCCATAGTATAGTTATCAAATTTAGGAAATATAACATTGATAAAATATTATTATCTATAATCCATATACCAGTTATACCAGTTGTATTAATTATACTCTTTATACTATTGCCACCATTGCCCAGTCCAGTATCACATTATGAGTATGATTGTCAGGTCTCTGTAATTTTCTTTAACATGGAACAATTCCTTTTTTTTGTCTCTAATAACTTTGATATATTTGGAAAATACAGGTCAGTTTATGTTGTAGAATGTCCCTTTTTTGGGTTTGTTGTTCTTCATGGTTAGATCCAGATTATTCATTTTTGTCAGGAGAAACATGGAAATGATATTGTATATCCCTCAGCATATGCATGATGGCAGTTCATTCCATTGTTGGTCATTTTAACTTTGATTACTTGATTAAAGTGATGTCAGCCTGATTTCTCCATTTAAAGTTATTAATTTTTGCTTTCGTCATTGATAAGCATTTTCATGGGAGGATACTTTGAGTCCAAGTAAAGACCCTGTTTCTCATCAAACTTTCACCAGTGTTAGCATCCCTTGAGGTTTTTTTTTTTGTACCTGAATTATTATTATCATGGTTGCAAAACGGTGATAAACATTTAAAGGCCAGCAAAAAGGCAAAGCTAACTTCCACTTCAGCATCCAGTTAACAAAGAAGAAAAAACAATTCTTTCTTATATATATGTTAATAATATAAAAACAAGCCTAAAAAGGCAAGGGGTAAATCGTATAGAAAAGGATAATAAATTTAAACCCTCCCCAAGAGTATAATTTTTAAGAGAAAAATGTTACAGTAAGGGGTAATTCTTTTATTTTTTAATTTTTAAGTTTTATTTATTTATTTTTGGCTGCGTTGGATCTTTGTTGCTGCATGCAGGCTTCTCTAGTTGCAGCAAGTGGGGGCTGCTCTTCGTTGCAGTGTGTGGGCTTCCCATTGCAGTGGCTTTTCTTGTTGCGGAGCATGGGCTCTAGGCGCGTGGGCTTCAGTAGTTGTAGCACGCGGGCTTCAGTAGTTGTGGCTTGCGGGCTCTAGAGCGCAGGCTCAGTAGTTGTGGCACACAGGCTTAGTTGCTCCACGGCGTGTGGGATCTTCCTGGACCAGGGCTCGAACCCGTGTCCCCTGCATTGCCAGGCGGATTCTTAACCACTGCGCCACCAGGGAAGCCCAAGGGGTAATTCTTGAGAAGTTAAGATTGCATCGTGAATTACAGAATGATAAAAGCATGTTTGAGAATCTGAAGGCAGAGGTAGTTTAAAAAAGTTTTTTTAGGACAATGTTAGGTTTACAGAAAAATTACAGAGATTGTCCAGAGTTCCCATATACTCTGCATCCAGTTTCTCCTGTTATCAACATTACCGTGGTACATTTGTTACATTTAACAAACCAGTGTTGATAAATTGTTATTAACTGAAGTCTATATTTTATTCAGATTTCTTTGGTTTTTACCTAATGTCTTTTTTCTGTTTTCTCATTTTGTCCAGGATACCACATTGCATTGAGTTGCTGTATTTCCTTAAAGGTCCTCTTAGCTGACAGTTTCTCAGACGTTCTTTATTTTTGAAGACCTTGACAGTTCTGAGGAATACTGTTCAGGTGTTTTTGCGCAGTATCCTTCAATTGGATCTCTCTGATGATTTTTTAAAAATGATTAGACTGTGGTTGTGACTTTTTGGGAGGAAGACAACAGAGATAAAGTGCATTTTCATCACATACTATCAACATGACTTACATTGTTGATGTTGAGGGTGATCACCTGGCTGATATGGTGTTTGTCAGGTTTCTCCATTGTAAAAGTTATTGTTTTCTTCTCCTTTTCATCTTATGCTCTTTGAATGAAAAGCACTATGTGCAGCCCACACTTAAGGAGAGGGGCGTTGTGCTCCATCTCTTTGAGGGGGGTGCGTATTTACATAAATTACTTGAAATTCTTCTGCATGGGATATACATCTCCTTCCCAACTCCCATTTATTTGTTTGTTTAGTTATTTAGTGTGGACTTGTGGATTTTTATACTTTAGGTTACAATTCAATACTACTTAATTTTGTTGTTCAAACTGTTACAGCTTGGCCACTGGGAACTTTTTCAGTTGGCTTCTGTGTCCTTTTGACATTGTTGTTGTTGTTGTTTTAGCACTTTCTTACTTTCTTGTACCACAAAATGTTCAGGGCTTATCTTGTTTATTTCCTTCTTCACTCCTAGGATCAGTCATTTCTCCAAGGGGCCCTGGTTCCTTTCATTGGAGGATGGTATTTAGAAACTAAGATCTGAGCATTGTGTGCTTATTACTACTAGGGTATCGTTGCTCCTAGGCCTTCTTGGCTGACAGAGCAAGGAAATATGTGAATATCTGAACCTGTGAATATATAATTTCTATAGATATTTCTTTTATTTTGTTTATTTTTAATTTTTTAATTTTTAATTTTTTGGCCATGCTGCGTGGCATGCGGGGTCTTAGTTCCCCGATCAGGGATCAAACCCATGCCCCCTGCAGTGGAAGTGTGGAATCTTAACCACTTGACCACCAGGGAAGTCCCTTGTTTTAAAATTTTTTAGTTATTTAAAATTTAAAAAAATTTTTAATAAATATTTTTATTTTTAACCATCTCATTCCATGTTAAACTAAACATGAGTCTCTACTAATGTTTCCAACTCTAAACCATCCCAGCTTCTTGTTGCTTAACTGTCCCACTGCAATGGTAAGTAACCTGGCTTTTGGTTTTGTTAACAGTGTCTTTCACAGAACAGAAGTTTTTAATTTTAATTAGTCCAACTTACCATTTTCGCCCCAATGGATCGTACTTTATTTTTCTTTTTTTCCTTTTTAAAAATTTTTTGGCCATGCCATGCAGCACGTGGGATCCTAGTTCCCCAACCCGGGATCGAACCCGTGCCCCCTGCATTGGAAGCACGGAGTACTAACCACTGTACCGCCAAGGAAGTCCCTGGATCCTGCTTTTGATGTTGGCTGGAAAACTCATAGTGAAACCCAAGGTCACATAGATTTTCTCCTGGAAGTTTCATAGTTTTGCATTTTACATCAGAAATAGCTTTTTGAGCTTCTTTTTTTCTTTTTTTTTTTAAAGTATTTTTATTTACTTATTTATTTGGTTGCACCGGGTCTTAGTGGTGGCAGGCGGGCTCCTTAGTTGTAGCATGTGAACTCTTAGTTGCAGCATGCGTGTAGGATCTAGTTCCCTGACCAGGGATCGAACCTGGGTCTCCTGCATTGGGAGCACAGAGTCTTACCCACTGCGCCACCAGGGAAGTCCCTGAGCTTCTTTTAAGTGAGAGATTTTTACTAGTTGAATAAGTAATATATTTTGGCTTTTTCTTTCTCCTTTTAATTTTTTGGATGGGATATAGATGTCAGTCTTAAGTTTCATGGTTAGAAATGGTGAAATGAAATTTTAGAACTTTAGAGGTGAATAAAAAGTTCCAGTAATTTCAGAATTGAAATACCATATGTCATATGGAGAAAATAAATCTATCTTTTCCCAGCCGTTACTCTGATTGAGGGTACAAGACATATACAGTACAAATCAACATTAAGAGACAACATATAGGGCCTTCCCTGGCGGCGCAGTGGTTAGGAATCCTCCTGCCAATGCATGGGACACGGGTTTGATCCCTGGTCCAGGAAGAACCCACGTGCCGCGGAGCAACTAAGCCCATGGCCACAACTACTGAGCCTGTGCTCTGGAGCCCGTGAACCACAACTACTGAGCCCACGCACCACAACTACTGAAGCCTGCGTGCCTAGAGCCCGTGCTCCACAAGAGAAGCCACTGCAATGAGAAGCCCACGCACTGCAATGAAGAGTAGCCCCTGCTTGCTGCAAGTAGAGAAAGCCCACGCGCAGCAGTGAAGACCCAACTCAGCCAAAAATAAATAAATAAATTTATTAAAAAAAAAAAAAAAGAGAGACAACATATAGGGTAATGTTTAATTGTGTTTTAAAAAACCCTAAAATTCTGAGGGGACCAAGGTCAATGTGAGCTAGACTAGTAAGGGAAGGCATCCTGGAAGCCAGACTTGAATTTGGTCTTGAAGGACTTGGCGATAAAACTTTCTTAATTGAGGGGTGGGACAAAATGTAGATTGTAGGCAGTAAGGGAGCTAGGGGGGAAAGACAGATGGAGATAATCTTGGCTGATGAGGAAAGGAGAAAAAGGATGGAAGGAAAGAAAGGAGACATGTGAGGTGTGTGTTTTTGCATTCAGAGGTGAAAGATCCGATTGGTAGAGGGGATTGAAAATTCCCTTTCCTGTACTTGGCAGGAATCAGATGCCTCAAGTATAGGAATTAGATGCCTCAAGATGCTGGATTTTGTGGTTTTTAAAAAAAATTTATTGTTTTTGAACAAGTAGTACACTCCTATGATTCAAAATTCAAAAGGAAACAAAGAGCATACAGTGAAGTCTCCTTTCTGCCTGTCTCCCAGCTACCCAATTTGCATTCCTTAAAGCAACCAGTGATAACAAATGCATTTTTCCTAAGTGCTGTATAAGCAAATATATTTGTATTTATATATTCCCCTTCCTTTTTTTAAAGAAACAAAAACATAGCGTTCTCTAAACATTGTTCTGCACATTGCTTCCGGCCCCACACTTAATGTACCTCTACTTAATGTGATGTGTCAACTCATTCATTCCTGGGGTGCCTCTTTCTGCTGAGCATGTATAGTTATCATGTGGCTGAATGAATGAAACAGTGATAGTCCTCTGAATGTTTCTTTTCAAGTCTGAAAATCACTGAAGATTTTATAAACAAACCACTGATGTGCTTGTAATTGTGTGTTAACATGTCTATCTCTTAGTCTATGTAGAAACTGTTGCCCTGCTGATCGAATTAAGGAAATCCTGATTCTTTTTGTAAGGGGAAGAATCCTTTTGAAATGGGAAGTGGACTTCCTAATGCTGATTTTAATACTTACTGAGTTTTCTTTTTAATTTTATTTATTTATTTTATTTATTTATGGCTGTGTTGGGTCTTTGTTTCTGTGCGAGGGCTTTCTCTAGTTGCGGCAAGCGGGGGCCACTCTTCATCGCGGTGCGCGGGCCTCTCACTATCGCGGCCTCCCTTGTTGCGGAGCACGGGCTCCAGACACGCAGGCTCAGCAATTGTGGCTCACGGGCCCAGCCGCTCCGCGGCATGTGGGATCTTCCCAGGCCAGGGCTCAAACCCGTGTCCCCTGCATTGGCAGGCAGACTCTCAACCACTGCGCCACCAGGGAAGCCCTTTTTTTTTTTTTTAAAGAACTGGCTCTGCGGGCTTCCGTGGTGGCACAGTGGTTGAGAGTCCGCCTGCTGGTGCAGGGGACACGGGTTCGAGCCCCGGTCGGGGAAGATCCCACATGCCGCAGAGTGGCTGGGCCTGTGCGCCACAACTACTGAGCCTGCTCTCTAGAGCCCGTGAGCCACAACTACTGAAGCCCGCACGCCTAGAACCTGTGCTCCGCAACAAGAGAAGCCACCGCAATAAGCCCACGCACCACAACGAAGAGTAGCCCCCGCTCGCCACAACTAGAGAAAGCCCGCACACAGCCACAAAGACCCAAGGCAGCCAAAAATAAATAAATAAATAAATTTATTAAAAAGAAAAGAACTGGCTCTGGAGTCAAACCGCCAAGCTTTTTTTAAAAAAATTTATTAAATTAATTTTTTTGGCTGCGTTGGGTCTTAGTTGTGGCACTCAGGATCTTTCGTTGTGGTGGGTGGGCTTCTCTCTAGTTGTGGCACGCGACCTCCAGAGAACGTGGGCTCTGTAGTTTGCGGCACACAGGCTCTCTATTTGAGGTGCGTGAGCTCAGTAGTGTGGCACGAGGGCTTAGTTGCCCCAAGGCATGTGGGATCTTAGTTCCGTGACCAGGGATTCAACCCGCATCACTTGCATTGTAAGACGTATTCTTTACCACTGGACTACCAGGGAAGTCCCCTTACTGAGTTTTCTAAAGGCTGGTGCTCCAAGTATGCTAGGAAAGAAATTGCAGAAATTAAGAATTCTTAAGGAATTGTGTGTCATGCATTTAATGACCAGATTTTAGCTAATTTTATAGAGATGTTCTTAACAGTTGGTGAGAATATCAAATGAGAATAATAATCATTGTTGTATCCACTGAATTTAAAGGCCATATGAGGGCTTCCCTGGTGGCGCAGTGGTTGAGAATCTGCCTGCTAACGCAGGGGACACGGGTTCGAGCCCTGGCCTGGGAAGATCCCACATGCCGCGGAGCAGCTGGGCCCGTGAGCCACAATTACTGAGCCTGCGCGTCTGGAGCCTGTGCTCCGCAACAAGGGAGGCCGCGATAGTGAGAGGCCCGCGCACCGCGATGAAGAGTGGCCCCCGCTTGCCACAACTAGAGAAAGCCCTCGCACAGAAACGAAGACCCAACACAGCCATAAATAAATAAATAAACAAATACTTAAAAAAAATTAAAAAAAAAAAAAGGCCATATGAGGCTTTTCTTTTTGCGGGGGGAGGGCGCGTCAGGTGGCAAGCGGGATCTTAGTTCCCCGACCAGGGATTGAACCCATGCCCCCTGCATTGGGAGCTCGGAGTCTTAACCACTGAACCGCCAGGGAATTCCCTGAGGCTTTTTGAATAGGTCACATAAAAAATAAATAAAAATGAGAATATAGTGAAATTGTAGTGAACATAATGGATAATAGTTTCTCTCCCCTTCACAAAAAAAGCCTGTTTTTTTTTCTTCCTTTTTTTTTTTTTTTTGGCCATGCCACGTGGCTTGCGGGATCTTAGTTCCCTAGCCAGCGATTGAACCCAGGCCATGGCAGTGAAAGCGCTGAGTCCTAACCACTGGATCACCAGGGAACTCCCGGAAAAGTCTGTTTTCTAAACTATGCCATTATTATTGTTCTGTGAATCTTGTTCTAAGAGTATGCCAAAGTGAATGTCTTTGTGTGGTACCATATTTACAGGTTGTGGTGCCAGTGAAAAATATGTCGTGATTTTAACTACTAAAAGTTTAAGTGATCTGCTTTTATAAAACATAATAGGAACTGGGAAATTATTTTAATGACTATTTTCTAAAATATTCACATGGCTTTTTCTCTTTAAGAGGTCAAGTAATTTGTCTAGAAAATGTAACAGTATTAACCTGTGTTGTAAGTGATTTAACAGTAATTGAATGCTTTGCTAATATGATGTGGAATACTAGTGAGCTGACCCTGGTCAAAATTCAGACCTTTGGAATGTCAGATTTGTTCTTCCAAGAGGTTGGGGCTTTCCTAGGCACGCAAGGTAGAGACTTCCTGAAAATTATGGCAGAGAGCCTCTGCATTTTAGAGCTTTATTTTACAGTTGAGAATGGAGACCTAGAGAAGGAGGCCACCACCTCTAGGGTGTGCAGGCAGTGGCTTCCCTAGGGCCACAGGCTCCTTTAGCTCTGCATTGAATTTACCCTTCATGCTTGAGAATTGTTCCAAGAGCTTTTCTCATCGACTTGGTTAGTGTGACATCCCACCCTAACCCCATCCCAGGCCTTACTGTAAAAGGATTTCTTTTTCCCTGGCACAAGTACTTCTTCAGATACCCAATTAATGAACAAACCTAGAGATGTTGGTTGAGCATTGAGGTATTGGGCTAGGTATAAGTGAGAGAGGCAAATATGTGTCCTATCTTCAGGGATGTTATGATGTTGTTGTTTAATTGGATCGGGAGGGTGATGTTCATTCATAGAAATGTAAGGAGGCATTGATTTGAAATCAAACAATGCAAATAAAGACAGGAAATATGTTTTTCATATTCTAATTGGGTTGACAAAATTTTAAGAAATTCATAAGCTGAGAATACCTGTTTGATCCTTAGTCATCCATCACTGGAACTCGCCCTCCCTTGACACAACCCCCCCTCCCCCATTTTTTTTTAAAACAGTGGTTTAATTGTCTTGTTGCAGAGGTGGTACTTTTATTTAGTCAGAATGCTGGAGCAGTGGGTGTTTGTTTATAGTCTAAGATGCATTTTAGGGTGTTCTTTTTTCCCTCAGGGCTGAACTTTGTAAAGTTCTAATCTGGTATGATTATGCTAGGTCTGAATGTATCCTTTATTCTACTTTTAGCATTGCTGTCAATTTATCATAAGATTTTTCTTTTATACATTTCTGTTAGCTGAAGAGTTGGCCATGGAAAATCTGCTTCATTCACATATACCTTTGTCTATTAGAGTGTGTGAATATTTTCCTATATTTACCATTTATTCATGGAATGTTTATTGAGAAGATATATGCTCTATGCTGTATGAGGCGCTGGGGATGCAAAGTTGAAGAAAGCTCATGGCTTGAAGGAACTTTAAGAGAGTCAGACAAATGAACAGATAATTCTAATACTGTGTGTTACGTGCAAATGATAGAGCCTCTTCAGGGTATTGTGGGAGGCATAGAATGGAGCAGTGGTTCTCAAAGTACAGTCTGGGGACCTCTGGAGGTCCCCGAGCTCTTTCTCAGAGATCTGCAAGGTCAAAACTATTTTCATAACTTAAGACATTATTTGCTTTTCTTTTGCCCTTATTTGTTTACAAATATACGATGGAGTTTGCCAGAGGCAATATAAATTGTAATATCTCAGTAGATTGGGTGCAAAGCAGAGATGAGAATCTAGCTGTCTTCTATTAAGGCAGACGTTAAGGAGATTTGCAGAAGTGTAAAATTGTATCACTCTTCTCACTAAAGGTTTTCTTTGAAAAATATGGTTTTTAAAACTAAAATATGTTTAAAAATAAAATGTTTTTAAGTAAACATTTAATAGGTTTACTATTTTTTACATGAATAAAAATTTAAAATCCTTGGTTTTAATTTCAAATTCAGTAAATATTGATAGATATAACCTACATAGACAAGAGCTTTTGAGTCCTCAGTAATTTTTAAGAGTGTGAAGGGAAGCTGAAACCAAAAAGTTTAAGAACCACTGGAATAGAAATTTCTAAACTGGTCCTCAGGAGAGAGGTGGGCAAGGAAATATTCCTGTGGGATGTGATACCAGGGCTTAGTCACAGGTGTTTAAAAAACTGCCAGCTGTAATGTAAAGAGGGAGGGAGTTTCAGAAGATAGGTAGGAAGAGGTGGATCACAGAAGACCTTGTATGACAGACTGAGAAGTTTGTTTCCTCTCCCATAATCAGAAATAATAGTTTTTAAAATATGTTAATTTCTAACCTTACATATGAAGTGCTATTGGAAGCTATTTTACTATATATGTATTTTTAAATATAAGGAGGTTAGAAGATTGTGTTTTTGATTTTATTTGCTAAATTGGCTGTCAGCATTTTGTATATCAAGGCTGTTCTTTGCTTACAATACTATTCAACATTGACAACAGATGAATAATCTGTGACTTCAAGTCCTTAAAGAAATTATTGTATTTCCTATAAAATGTGGGTTTCAGGTAACCATTTGTCAGTGATACCAAATTCTTGTAAACTGTTTTTAATATGTCAGTTATGGTTGTAAGTTAATACTGACACTTTCTTCTGAACCTAGAGATTAAGTTAATAAGAAAACTCAGAGCCTAATGTTCAAATAGAGGACCAATGAGAAAATATTAGAAAAGCATATATCTGATAAGGAATATATATAATAATATAAAGAACATTTACAACTCAATAATAAAAATTTAAATAATCCAACTTAAAAATGGGCAAATAAACTGGTTTGAATAAATGTTTTTCCAAGGAAGATATAAAAATGGCTAATAAGCACATGAACAGTTGCTCAACATTATCAGTCATTAGGGAAATGTTAATTGAAACCATAATGAGATGCGCTTCACATTACAAGTATGGCTATAATCAAAAGGTAGACAATAACAAATGTTGCATGTGGATTTGGAATCCTCATACATTGCTGGTTGGATTGTAAAGTAGTGCATCTGTTTTGGGAAAGCACTTTGTCAGTTCCTTAAAAAGTTAAACAGAATTACCATATGACACGGCAATTCCACTGCTAGGTTTATAGCCAAGAGAATTGAAACACATGTTCATACAAAAACTTGTACATGAGTGTTCAGAGCAGTCTTATTCATAATAGCCAAAAAGTGGAAACAACCCAAATGTCCACAGCTAATGAATGGATAAGCAAAATGCATTTTATCCATACAATGGAATAGTATTCAGTCTTAAAAAGGAATGCAGTTCTTATACATGCTGCAGTATGGATGTTCCTTGAAAACATTATGCTAAGTCAAAGAAGCCAGTCACAGAAGACTGTGTATTGTATGATTCCATTTATATAAAATGTCCAGAATAGGCAATTCCACGGAGAAATATTTGAAACAATTTCAGACTTAATAGAAAAGTTTAAAAAATGATAGAGTTAAAGTTATATGGATTACAAGCGATCCTCAAGACTTTTCGTATTTTCCTGTGGAAGAAAAAAACATGTAAATAATAAATGAGAATTGCAAGTACTATTAAGTATTATGAAGGTAGTAAAGTGGTAGGGAATGAACCAGGTTACAATCTTAATTGTTGTGGTACACAGGAAACTTCTTAGAAGAGGTAACTTTTGAATTGAGACATGGGTGTTAGAAGGTGGCAGATAACCTGGGGCAGAACATTCTAAACTGAAAGAATAGCAAGTACAAAAGCACTAAGTTAGGAACAAAGTAAGTGTGAGAGGAACAAAAAGCAAATCATTATGACTAGAAAGAAGTCAATGAGGAAGAATGGAAGATGAGGTCAGAGGTAGACAAGTACCAGATCATAAAAGGTCTTTGTAGTGCATAGTTGCAACTCAGGTAGGGTTACAATAGGAAGTTTTGGAAGGTTTTAAGCAAACAATTGGAGTAATCTGATTTCTGCTCTGTGAGGTACATTGTAGTTACTCTGACACAGACAAACTGTAGAGCAGCTAGAGTGGAGGCAGAGAGACTGATTAGGAGGTTGTTGAAGCAGAACAGCCCAGAAATGCTGATAGTGTCTTAGACCAACGGTCCCCAACCTTTTTGGCACCAGGGACTGGTTACGTGGAAGACAATTTTTCCACGGAGGGTTGGGGAAGGGGGTGGTTTCAGGTTGATTCAAGCGCATTACATCTATTGTGCACTTTATTTCTATTATTTTTACATTGTAATATATAATGAAATAATTATACAACTCACCATAATGCAGAATCAGTGGGGCCTTGAGCTTGTTTTCACTTGCCACTCACTGATAGGGTTTTGTTATGAATCTGCAAGCAATTGATTTATTATGGTCTCTGCAGTCAAACCTCTCTGCTAATGATAATCTGTATTTGCAGCCGCTCCCCAGCACTAGCATCACTGCCTCAGCTCCACCTCAGATCATCAGGCATTAGATTCTCATAAGGAACACGCAACCTAGATCCCTTGCATGCACAGTTCACAGTAGGGTTTGCTCTCCTATGAGAATCTAATGCTGCTGCTAATCAGACAGGAGGCGGAGCTCATGCGGTAAGTGAGCGATGAGGAGCAGCTCTAAATACAGATGAAGCTTTGCTTGCTTGCCCGCCTGCCACTGTGTAGCCCGGTTCCTAACAGAGTATGGACTGGTACCGGTCCATGGCCTGGGGGTTGGGGACCCCTGGCTTAGACTGAGGCTATGTCAGGGACAGTGGGAGTGTTGGTTGAGTTTGGTATGTTTTGGCTGGTAGAGCCAGTTTTTTTTCTTTTTTTGTCTGAGATGTTGTTTGAGGGGGAGCAGAACAGGAGGATATCAATAGTTTACACTGTTAAAATATTGGAAACAATCTAAATACCCATAAACAGTGGTATATCTACACAGTGAAGTACAGTCCAGATGTAAAAAAAAGAATCAGGAAGATCTCTATGAACTGATACAAAGTAATTTCCAGGATTGTTAAAGAAAAAAAGCAGAGTACAAAAGAATAACTATCTTTTATGTTGACTAGATTAACTAGGATGTATTTAAAAGGCATCCTTAAAGATTGCTTTTCTCCTTGTTTCCCAGCTTTTGCCAGTATTTGATAAAATTTGAAAACCCGTTTTGAATTGTAAACACCTGTCTGTCGCACAATTCTTAGGTGTATTTGAATACTTGATTATTCTGTTTTCTGCTTCCTTTTCCTCAAGCCACATGGGACAGCCCATATTGGAATGTCTGTATCAGTTAGTGTTTGAGACTCTGGGAGAAATGCTTGGTCCCTATAACGCTATCTACCTTCTTAGAAAATGTTATATATACTTATTTCTTGTTATCATTATATCTCGTAATTTCTTTAAAACAAAAAGTGAACAAAAGTTCATAAAAATTTAGCACTCCAACATCAGCTGTTTTTCTACTTTATTACCATTTTTTTGGGGGGGGGGGTCATGCCACGTGGCATGTAGGATCCTAGTTCCCCGACCAGGGATCAAACCTGTGCTCCCTGCAATGGAAGCATGGATTCTTAACCACTGGACTGCCGGGGAAGTCCCTTTATTAACTTTTAGTAGACATACTTAACTTTTTACATAGTTTTATGTAACACTTCTAAAGTGACTGAGATGTTTTCTTAATATTTTCAGTGATTTTATATGTATGAAAGCTTTACATCTAAGATACTGATATATTTCAGTAAGGAAAAGTGTTATTGGAGTTGCTGTTTTCTTCAAAACAGGGACTGAATGAAGTAAAATGCCTTTGGGGTTAAGCAGAACGTTAAGTGGGATTTTAGCTACACGTGTAGTTTCTTTAATTCATTCAGTGAACATTTTTGATTACCTGCCCTAATCAAAGGCATTTTGCAGGTACTTGGATTGTAAATATGAATGACTCTCTACTTGCTCTGAGGGATCCACAGTCCTGTAGGGGAGATAAGCAAACTAATATTTGTAATGCACTGTAATAAATGAGTTACGTACAAGTCACAGCAGGATCCCATGGGAGTAAGCCTTGGGGGATCAGAAAGGGCTCTAGAGAAAATGCCACCTGAACTGGTGTAGGTGCATAGGAGCTGGCCTGATGGACAGACAGCAGCATCTGCACAGAGGCTTGCACCCCAGACTCTCTCATACTTAATCTTGTTGTTACCAGAATTTAGTCAAATAGTGTCTTGCATTTTAGGTAAATGAGAGATGGATGATATAATTCAGTATGGAGGACAATTCAGGATAGGAATTATCTCATTGTTTTCGTTTAAGGAGGAGATACTATTGGCGGCAAACACTAGATGCCTCCCTTTTGTACATTCCCTTATTTATTAGACCATGATTTAGTTGTTAGGGTGAATTACTGGTGAGTACAAAAGACTAACCCCTGGACTTACAAGTGAGAGTGCGAGAATCCTTAGGTGAGGCTTTTGTTCAGAAGAGACATGAGGCTTTATATAACTAGGGGAGAGGAGGTTGACCCTGACTCTGAGAGAAGCAAAATGGAATTTTGGAGGAAACATGCTTTCTCAAGGAAACTAGTATTAGAGATCTTGGGCTGATGACTTAGGCCAGATAGATGTGTTCACACTACAGACTTCAGTGAGATGGATAATGTTGTTGCCTCAGTTACAGAGACAGTAAAAGAATAGTTTTTGTCATCGTGTGTGTATGTTGATAGTATTTGGACCCTATTTTGGTTTATTAATTTACTAATCTATGTATAATAGTAATAGATTCCCATGGGATTAAAAACCTTTTCAATATAAGAAAGTTGAACAGTAGAAACTCTCCCACCTCTAGCCCTCAGCCACCCTGTTCCTATTTACTGCATTCCTCCAACACTCCACTCTGTCCCGGAAACTATTTATTAGCCTCTTATGTATTCTTCTAGAGTTTCTTTACATAAATAAAGGCAATAAAAGTACAGGCACTTTTTTCTATCCAAAAAACTCACCAACTCCGAAGGTAGTGTATTATACCTGTTGTTCTGCAGATTGGTCTTCTTACCCTCCCCTTTGTACATTGTGTTTTTTACTTAACAGTGGAGATCTTTACCAAAGATCTTTCCATAGAGTATATCGTTCTGTTTTGTTTTTTAACTTGTATGATTTCCCTTTGGATAATTTATTTAACCAATTCCCTGTTGGTAGACGTTTGGCTTGTTTCTGATTTTTTATTATTGTAACAGTATTGCAGTGAAGTACCTTGTACATATGGCATTTTGCCCATATGCAAGTATATAATTATGGAATAAATTCAGATGTGGTATTACTAATAAAAGGCCATATATCTTTGTAATTTTGATAGATATTGCTAAATTGCCTTTATATTTGGACCCTGACTCTCCCACCAATGAAAAGGGATAATGTGTGTTTCTCTCCCCCCTTCCCCAGCTTTATTGAGACTTAATTGACATATAACATCGTGTAAATTTAAGGTATACAATGTAATGATTTGATACAGGTATATATTGCAAAATGTTTACCACAATAAGGTTACATAATTCACATACTTACCATTATGTTGTTGTTATGCCGGATGATGTGTATTTCTTCACAGCCTTGCCAACAATGTACCATGGCAAACAGGTTGAAAATTGTGTAGTTTTAATTTGCATTTTTCTAATGAGTGAGGTCGGGAGTCTGTCCATATTTTTAAGACTCCCCCCCCCCCCATGTTCTGTGAACTTATTTCATGGGGTTTTTGAAGCAGAAATTGTTATCCTTATTTATACTTTTTTTTTCTAATTCAAGTGTAACATATGTACAGCAGAGTGTATAAATCTTAAGGGTGTAGTGAGGTGGATTTTTATGAGCCTCTGACACTCATTCTGGATGTTTTTTGGTGATTTTTACCAAAAGATGTCAACAAAGATTTCAGACTACAGCCAGGATATATATTCTTTTTTCAAATGGTCCTTACATGGTTTGTGTACTAAAATATTAAAGGTTGTAGTTGTCTTATTAGGACATCAGGAAAAAGAATCAAGTTCACATGAGGCATTCCTGCTACCTGATGGTGACTGTAAGATGCATTTCTATATCAAAGGTGTTAAAATGTGGAAAACACTTCATCTTAAAAATAATGAAATATGTTAGATAATGCCAGATTGGTTTCCTTAGAGGTCATACTAATTTATACTGTCACCAGGAAGGTAAAATGTTTTGGTTATTCCACATAATCTCAAACAGTTGATACTGTCAGATCTTTTTGTCAGTCTAACAGATGCGATATAGTGGTTCACTGTGTTTTTTTTCTTTTAACTTTTTTCAGTGAAGTATAACACATGCAGTAAATGGCTAAAAATCATCAATATATAGTATCATGATTTATCACAAAGTAAACAGATCCATGTAACCATCACCAAGAAGTAGAACACTGCCAGGAGACCAGAAACTCTCCTTATGTGTACCACCTCCCACCCCACTCACTTCTGCTTGCTTCTTTCCCAAGGGTAGTCACTATTCTGACAGCTAACACCCTAGAATTAGTTGTGCCCATTTTTTGAATGTTATATACATGGAATCAAGCAGGTATCTCTCTCTGTTCTCCACCATGTGAGGATACAATGAGAAGATGGTGGTCTGTAAACCAGAGGGAAGTCCCTCACAAAGAACCTGACCATGCTGGCACCCTGATCTCAGACTTGCAAGCTCCAGAACTGATGTTTGTTGCTTAAGTCAACCCTCCCCACCCACCCCGCAAAAAAAGCAAAAAACCCCAATGTGTTCATGAGATTTATCCATGTTATGTGTAGTTGTGAGTTGCTCCGTGTAGCTTAGTAAGATGAACAAAGGTATATTCTCATTCTTACGGTGTGTAAAAGAGTGGTTCCCATTATTTGTGTGTGTTTGAGGCACACTTCTGGTTTTTATTTTTTTGAGGCGTTTGCAAATTATTTTTATTGCTGAAATATCTTTTTTAATTCAGATGCTCATATCTAAATAGATTTAAAAAAGTGGTTTTTGAATCCTTTTTCTGGATTATTTATATTTGTAATATGTAATAGATTACTGTGGTTCAAAGATTAAAAAGTATAAAAAAAGTAAACAGTTTCCCACCCTTTTCCCAGCTACCCAGTTCATGTCTACCCCAATTCCCTAACATTTCACTCTGCCCAGGAAACTAATGTTACTAGTATCTGTGTAATCTTCCAGTGCTTCTTATACTTAGAAGCAAATATGAATATAGATTTTTATTTCTTTACATCTTTATCCCTTTGCCAAAGACACATCATAGCAACTATCCTGTGCTTCTTTTTTTTTTTTTTTTTGCTTAACAGCTTGCATATTTTTATGTATCAGACTGTGTTTATAAAGCTCTAAGGTACTAAATTCATTTTCATTGCAATATAGTATTATATTGTGCTAATGTATCATAATTTATCCATTCTGTTTTGGGTTTATACTTTTTGGCTAGTCTGAGTAATGCTGCTGTGAACATTCTAGTAAATATCTTTTGGTGAAACGTGTACACATTTCTTTTGGATTTATATCTAGGGTGGAATTCCTATGTCATAAAGAATGTAAATTTCCATTGCTCTCCATTTTCAACAAGCCTGGGTATTATTAGTTTCTTTAATTTTTACCTATCCTGGTGGGTACACAGTGGTATCTTATTGTGCTTTTAATTTTTATTTTCCGGAGTACCAGTGAGATTGCTTTTATTCCCCCCTATGTTTACTGGCTATATTGGTCTTTTGAGAAACTGTATTTTTAAAAAAGCCAGAATATATAATCTCCATTTGTTAAACAAAAAGAAAGAAAAACAGACTAACAGACTCATACACTAGCAGTCTTTTTTTTTTTTTAATAAATTTATTTATTTTATTTTTATTTATTTTTGGCTGCGTTGGGTCTTTGTTGCTGTGCGTGGGCTTTCTCTAGTTGCGGCGAGTGGGGGCTACTCTTCGTTGCAGTGTGTGGGCTTCTCATTGCGGTGGCTTCTCTTGTTGCGGAGCATGGGCTCTACGTGTGCGGGCTTCAGTAGTTGTGGCTCACAGGCTCTAGAGTGCAGGCTCAGTAGTTGTGGCGCACGGGCTTAGTTCCGCGGCATGTGGGATCTTCCCGGACCAGGGCTTGAGCCCGTGTTCCGTGCATTGGCAGGCGGATTCTTAACCACTGCGCCACCAGGTGAGCCCCACTAGTAGTTTTAATCTGGTTATTTCTTGGGTAATGGAGAAATATTTGATTTCATGGGTATCAAAGATTTTTTGCTTTTTTCTTTTTGGCTGTGCCGTGTGTGGGATCTTAATTCCCCAACCAGGGATTGAACCGGCACCCCCTGCAGTGGAATTGCAGTCTTAACCACTTGACGGCCAGGGAAGTCGTCAAAGAATTTTTCTAAAAAATTATTTATTTATTTATTTTGGCCATGCCATGCATGGCCTGTGGGATCTTAGTTTCCCTACCAGGGATCAAACCTGTGCCCCCTGCATTGGAAGTGTGGAGTCATAACCACTGGACAACCAGGGAATTCCCTCAAAGAATATTTTTGAGTGTTCTAATTGCATTTTATAAACATAAATGTTGGAATAGAAATTGCATTTCTTTGATGTAGGGCTAGGACTTTGTGGTAGTATGTGAAGAGTACTGTGGGTTCAGTAGGAAAAGGAGAGAGATGAGCACCTCTACTACGAAGTGATTTTTGGAATTTATTTTTTAATAATACTATTATTTTTAAAATAGCAACATTGTTACTGGTTTGTTTATTTTATTTTATTGAGATATAGTTGATTTAGAATATTTATAGTAGTTTCAGGTGTAGGTACAACATAGTGATTCAAAATTTTTATGAATTATACTCCATTTATAGTTATTGTAAAATATTGGCTATATTCCCTGTGCTATACAATATATATTTGTAGCTTATTTACTTTATACATAGTAGCTTGTACCTCTTAATCCCCTACTTCAGTCACACCCCTCATCCCCCCCACTGGTAGCCACTAGTTTGTTCTCTATATCTATGAGTCGGTTTCTTTTTTAAAATTTAAAAAAAAATTTTTATTTTTGGCTGTGTTGGGTCTTCATTGCTGTGTGCGGGCTTTCTCTAGTTGTGGCGAGCAGGGGCTACTCTTCCTTGAGGTGCGCGGGCTTCTCATTGCGGTGGCTTCTCTTGTTGCGGAGCACGGACTCTAGGCGCATGGGCTTCAGTAGTTGTGGTGTGCGGGCTCAGTAGTTGTGGCTCACGGGCTCTAGGGCGCAGGCTCAGTAGTTGTGGCACACGGGCTTAGTTGCTCTGTGGCATGTGGGATCTTCCCGGACCAGGGCTCGAACCTGTGTCCCCTGCATTGGCAGGCGGATTCTTAACCACTGCGCCACCAGGGAAGCCCCCCCCCGCCCCCGCTTTTAAACAACTATTTATTTATTTATTTAATTTTTGGCTTTGTTGGGTCTTCATTGCTGCACACAGGTTTTCTCTAGTTGCGGTAAGCAGGGGCTACTCTTTGTTGTGGTGCGCGGGCTTCTCATTGCGGTGGCTTCTCTTGTTGTGGAGCACAGGCTCTAGGCGTGCGGGTTTCAGTAGTTGTAGCACATGGGCTCAGTAGTTGTGGCTCACGGGCTCTAGAGCACAGGCTCAGTAGTTGTGGTGCACGGGCTTAGCTGCTCCACGGCATGTGGGATCTTCCTGGACCAGGGCTCGAACCTGTGTCCCCTGCATTGGCAGGTGGATTCTTAACTACTGCACCACTAGGGAAGCCCTAGAAGAGTACTTTTGCTTGAACAGGGACCAGAGATAGAACCTGTGTAGGGGTTTTGGTTTCATCATCTGATGTTCTCAGTGCTTGGATGAGCTTTTGAAACTCTCCCACCACCCCTTTAAAGTTTAATGAATATTTGTCCAGAACTTTTTTCTTCTAATAAATGCTGCTTGATTTCTTTTCACAGTGAAGTTGTGAGTGGATCTTCATGGTAAGGTTGTTAATAACATTGTTTTTACCTAAAGGATTATTAGGAACTTTAAGAATAAAGTTTATTGAATTCTGTGTTTGAAGAAATCAGAGTAATTTTGTTTACTGTCCAAGAAGACTAAGCAGTATACTTACATTCATTATTAACCTATATTGTATCAAATTGGTTATTATTTTTTGCTTTCCTTTTCTCTTTTCCCTTTTAAATAGACATTATTTTTTTAGAGCAGTTTTAGTTTTACAGTAAAATGGAACAGGAAGCACGTAGAGTTCCCATTTATCCCAGCCCCCCCACCCCCCACCCCCCCCCACACAGCCTCCTCAGCTGACAACATCCTGCACCAGAAATTTGGTTATTTTTGAGTTGACTAATTCCTTTACTTTTGGGAAAGTAAACAGTTTGATACATTTTGACATCATTCTAAAATTTGTTTTATAACTTTCCTTTCACTTTAAAAAGCATATTATTGACCTTATTTCAAAAGAAGACAAGACTAGAATAAAATTATTTGCTTCCTAGCCAAATTTTATTTTGAAGGTTCCAAATGAAAAAGATTTTCAACTTTAATAACAGCAATCATGCTCTCCTTTGATTCCTGCTAATTTAATGAAACTTGAAGATTTTCCAGCCTTTTCTCCCTTTTTTTTAAACATAAAATGTTCTAACCAGATGGTTAAAATTTTTTATTAAAATTTCTGACTTGGAGTATTACTGACAAATATAGACAATTCCAGACTTGGCATGTGGCACAAGTTCCAGTCCAATTTGGTTTTTAAAAATTAATTAATTAATTAATTTGTTTGGCTGCGTTGGTCTTAGTTGCGGCACGTGGGATGTTCCTTGCGGTGTGTGGGCTCTTTGTTGTGGTGAATGGGCACCAGAGCATGCGGGCTCAGTAGTTGCAGCGTGTTGGCTTAGTTGCCCTGCGCCATGTGGGATCTTAATTCCCTGACCAGGGATCGAACCTGTGTCCCCTGCATTGGAAAGGCGGATTCTTAACCACTGGACCACCAGGGAAGTCCCTCCAATCCAATCTGAGTGGGCTTGCCCAGAAATGAGTTCAATGATAATGATTAGGACGCTACTGTCACAAAGGTCATAAAGTCCCGAAATGTTGTTTGTGAAGAATGGGACATAATGGCTGAGAGGAGAGAGCTGTGAGCTCACTGATCTTTGGAAAGCACTCATGAATTAGAGCTCAGATGAAAAGGCAAAGCCATAAAGTTTTATGAAGTCTATAGGATTTTCTCAGTCAGCCAGAAAAGTGACTCAAAAAATGATTGATATTTTTCACTACATTAAAATTAATGTCCCTCTAAAAACACCATAAGGAAGATGAAAAGATAAACCACAAACTTGGGAGGAAAATTGTAATATATGTAATAGAGGATTAGTGTCCTGAACAGGGCCACCTTTATGGATGTACAACCTGTGCAGTCACACAGGGCCCCACACTTATTTTAATGCTAAGCTGTTACTGTCTTGAAATTAATTTTTGAATAAGTGGCCCTGCTTTTTTATTTTGTACTGGGCACTGCAAATTATGTAGCCAGTCCTGGTCCTGAATATACAAAGCATATTATTTCATAAGAAAAAGACAATCCAATAAAATTGTCTAAAAACTCTGAACAGAGGAATGCAGAAAGGAACATAGATCATTAATAAACTTGTGAAAAGGCCTTCAACCTTATTAGATCTTAAACCTAATCAAGTACAAACAGATTACAGTGTGATACCATTTTATGTATTCTGTATTGCTACAAATTAAGGAATCTGACTCTACCAGGTATTGGAGAAGATGTGTTAGCGATTCATATACTGCTGGAGAATTGGTAAGGTGATTCAGTTGAAGACATGTTGGCATTTTTGGTAAACTTGGGAATTTGGATGTCCTATGTATGACTCACCAATTTTCCACTTCTAGGTTTAAAGCCTAACCCTAAAGAAATTCTTCTGTAAGTGTACCTGGAGACCTGTATAGTAATGTTGATAAAAGCAAAAAACTAAACCATACAAATGTTTGTCAACAGAGTAGATAAATACACTGTGGCATATTTATATAGTGAAATACCATATAGAGCAATGAAAATGTAACATGGATAAAGCTCAGAAAAATATTGAGTGAAAAAATTCAAGTCGCTGAAGACTTCATTCATATTTAGAAAAATATTGAGTGAAAAAATTCAAGTCCCCGAAGACTTGGTATGCTATGATAACTTAGCATACCAAGTTATCAAGCTGAAAAAGGGAGCAGGGGACACAGAACTAAACAAAATATTGTTTAAGGACATAATACATATGTGACAAAGTATGTTTTAAAAAGTAGTGGAATAATAAATATTTAGGATAAAGGTTGGGAGGAGAGGAGCATGTAGGTAATGTTACTGATGTTCTTATGTGGCGTGGTGATTTACAATTTACAGTGTTCATCTTAATGCTTGCTTACATTCATCTTTCCATATATTTTGTGTGTGTCAAACATTACATTAAAGAAGAAAAGGGGAAAAATGAAATAAGTTACTCATGGTTAGTAGCTTATGATCCAGATGGAGGAATAAACTGGGAAATAGAAAGAAAACTAGCATATTACAGAAAAGAGGTTTCAAGAAAGAGGAGGTAATCTACATAAGATAATTCAGATAGTTGCACAGGACGTCCACTTAACTCCCTTACAGCTGTAACATTCTGTAACTTAAATATTGTGGTTCATGTGTTTTCTGTATTTTCCCCATATTTAAAAATACAGTTATAAGCAATTATGTCATGTAAGTAGTAAAATTACTTTTAATTTAGTCCATTTAGGTGTTAATATCTTTTATCTTCACCCTTTTTGGCAGTATATCTTCTAATCTGAAAAAGTCTTCCATGAAAACTTCACTTTTAAAAAATAAGTAATGCCATCTGTTTTCCTAAAAGACTGAAATGGGGGCTATCATTTCAAGGTAAGTATCCAATTTCGTATCTTTAATTACTTATATTATTTTTTCAGAAGTTAAGTAAAGAAGGAAGATGTGAATCTTGCTTAGATCCTAAATCTTTTAGTTATTCTGGGGTGGGGATGGGAAGGAAGTCCTAGGCCTTGTTTTAAGATAGTCAGGTACTTAGGATTATGTTTACCACAGATTAAACCCAACTTTATGAAGGAGAGAGGAGGGGTCAGTAATGTTTAAAGCTTTTTAGAGAGGTTAATTGAAAACTGAGAGCCTTTTGGATTTGGCAGTTAGGAGGTCATTGCTGACCCCAGCAGAGGCCATTTCAGGACAATGTTTGTGGCTGAAAATAAGTTTGCAGTAAAGAGTGAAGAGAAGGTGATAAAGTGAATATTTTAGCTCTTAAGTGATTTATTGAACCAATATACGGAATGTACTTAGGATGCAGCAGTCATTTCCCCAAGCACTGGAGTTCTAGTGTGACAATATATATCTTTGTTTAAGCCTCTTGTAGATAATTTAATGCCCAAATATTTTTTCTCCAACTTTATTTAGATATAATTGACATACAACATTGTGTAATTGCTGAACTATCTTACGCCATTTTTTACTCTTGTCTTCTGTGTAATAAATTACATGATCTACCCTAGTTATACTGTTAACGAGGGCAGATATTCTCTGCCTGGGGAATGTTAACTTGTGTGTTAGACTGGGCTGATAGTCTAGCAGGCAAGTTAGGTGCTTAGCACTTGTCACTGTGATAAGTGATGCAAAAGTGAAATAATGACTACCTGAATGAGTGGTGGGAGTGGAAGCTGGTGGTCTGTGAGTTCATTTGGCAGGATTTCAAAGGCAGATTTGGCAGGGAATATGGAAGAAAGAAATCATATATATGAATCTAAGATTTTGAGTGGCTACAAGTATGATGGTACCATAACATAAGTAGGGAAACCACAAGGAAAGACTGGTTATTAGGGGGCAAGTGGATGGGACTATAACATATGAATTCTGTGAGACACATTTTGATTTTGGAGGTACAGGTAGAACTTTCAGAATATCTCCTTAAATGTGGAAATATGAGACTAAAATTTAGAAAAAAGATAATTTAGGGCCCAAAGATACAGATTTTGGAGCAATTCACATAGAATTTAAGCTGTGGAAGTAGATAACATTTCCAGTATCCTAGCAGAGAGAAAAAGGTAAAGTACAGAACTTTAAATGTTGTTAAAAAGAATCAGTAAAGGAAAAATAAGAGGAAAGGTATGAAGGTATTGTGTCTTTCTTTGAAGCATAATGAAGAATTTCAAGGAGAGGTTCTTGAGAGGGATGAGATGCTTAGAAAGATTTAGGGTTTTAATACCCTAGAAGGGCATTAAATTTAATTAAATTCAAGAACCCCTCTAGGGCATTAATATAACCTAATAATTAATAATTATTAGGTTCATTATGTAATAAAATAAGATAATTATTAAGAGGTTCTTGATAACTGAGAGAACAGATTGAGTAGACCAGGATGAATTATAAGAGGTTAAGTAAATGGTTTTACAAAATACAAAAAAGGATGAAGTATAAAATAGAATGTTTTTCAAGAAGTTTGTGCAGGAAATGAGACAGTGATCATTTTGAAGAGTTAGCCACATAGAAGATATTTTAGCATTAGCACTTGGTATATTTTAGGTGAAAGGGAATGATCCATCAGAGTAGTTTAAATATGTAGAATAGTTTAAATATTAGAGTGATTAATTGCCTGAAGGAGGTAAGAAGGTTTGAGATCAAGGACCTGGGCAAAGGGCTTAACTCCTACAAAAGAGTAGCAGCCATTCTGCTTAGAAACCAGAGGAAGGGAAGAGAGGATGAATCAAGGAGTTTGTAGGCAAAGAGGAAGAAAACTGTAGAATTTCTTATCCTGCTTTTCAGAATAAGATGGGGATTGAGGTTATCTACAAGGCAAATAATCAGTGGTGGGATTGGGATTCTGGAAGGAGAAAACATTTAGGAAAAATGTTGTAGAGTAATTTCCAACTTCAGCAGATATTCATTGGACACCTGCTTTGTGCCAGGTGTGTTTTTATTTATTTATTTTGTTGCGTCGGGTCTTAGTTGCAGCTCGCTGGCTCCTTAGTTGTGGCATGTGAACTCTTAGTTGTGGCATGCATGTGGGATCTAGTTCTCGGACCAGGGATTGAAGCCGGGCCGCCTGCATTGGGAGCGTGGAGTCTTAGCCACTGTGCCACCAGGGAAGTCCCGATAAGTTTTCTTATGAAGCCGATTGTTGAAACGAACAATAAAAATACCAAATTGTAATGTGATCTGAGGAGGGCAGTTGATAAAGTGACTTATTGGCTACTTCTGAGGAGATGACTTTAAGGTAAGGTATGAAAGACAAGGATTCAGTCACCTGAAAATAAAGCTAGCATAAAAATCTCAAGGTAGAAATGAGCTTGATGTATTTGAGGAATGGAAAGAAAGCCAGTGTTCTGGAACAGAGTGGATGAGGACCATAGAGTCATGAGATGAAGTTAAAGAAGTAGGCAGGGCCAGGCCATGTTGGTTCCTATGGTCATGGTAAAGAGTTTAGACTCAAGGAAATCTTTTAAGGAGAGGTTTTACACAGAAAAGTGTCATGATATGATATATGTTTTAAAGATTCCTCTGGCTGCTTTATTAAAGATGGACTATAGGAGTACAGGGGAAGCAAGGAGATCAGTTAAGAGACTGTTGGAATTGACCAGGCCAGAGACCATGGTGGAGGAACTTAATATGATCACCAGGATAGGATAGAAAGGATTGTTGACCAATCATAAAGGCTCAGTTCAACATAAACAACTTGACATGGCAGGCAGTGTGAATTTAGCTAGCATAACCTTTAAGATGGAAATGAGAAATTTGGCATTGGTGGTTGGAATAACCGTCTGTGGAGATATAGGCTTGGTAAAAGGTAATGCACAAGGGACTGGAGGCCATGATTGGTTCAACACATATTTATTGAATAATATATTCACCTCCTAATATACCAAGAACTGTGCTAGCTGCTGGGGTTATAACAGTCAACAAAAACAGAGGCTCCTTTCTCATGGAATTGATGTTCTAATGAGGGTGGGGAAGATAACAGTAAGTAAATATATACTGTGTTAGATGGTAATGAGTACCATTAAAAATATATTAGGGAAATGTATTAGGGAAAGGTAGATATTGACGGCGGAAGGGTAGGCTTACTGTTTTATAAGGTGTGGTTAGGGAAGCCCTCTCTAATTAGGTGACATTTGGGCTCACAGCTCTAAGTGAAGTTAAGGGAGCAGACCAGGTAGATACGTGGGTTAGGGGTGGGGGAGCTGAGGGTGGACTGTACTTGATGTGTTCTAGGAGCAGTAAGAGGGCCAGTGTGACTGGAATGGAGTAAGTGAGGCAGGAGGAAGTAGAAGCTGACATTGTGAAGGTAGAAGAGCTAGAGTCAGGTTGTAGACTTTGGGTTTTCTTCTTTTTGATGGTGGAGATGCAGATCCAGGGGTGAGGATACAGGAGGGGTGAAAGGCAAGGCTATGGCTGAGCAGTGTAGCTTGTGGCTAACCGTGAGGCCAGATGTTTGAAGTGTCTGAGGTAATGATAAGAGAAGGGGATGTACAATAAAACAGATTTTTTTAATCCCACAGGGAAGTAGGAAGAGTAGAGAAAGGTGGATTGGATGCATGAAGGCCTTGTAGTTCCTGATGAATAAGTTTATTTTGATTTGGGTTTTTAAAATTAATTAATTAATTTTTAAAAATATCTATCTATCTATCTATCTATCTATCTATCTATCTGGCTGTGCCGGATCTTAGTTGCAGCATGCGGGATCTTTTACTTGCAGCATGCGGGATCTAGTTCCCTGATCAGGGATCGAACCCTGGCCCCCTGCATTTGGAGCGTGGAGTCTTAACCGCTGGACCATCAGGGAAGTCCCTGGATTTGGGTTTTTTTAAATTGTAAAATGTGCATAACAAAATTGACCAGTTTGACTTTTTTTTTTTTTTATGATAAGTTAACACTTGCTATACATGAATTAGGTAAGCTTCTTCATGTGTACAAAGCATCTGAATGTTCAGTTTCATCTGCACAGTATTGCTCACGTTTCTTTACTCAAAGCAGATATAGGGACTGAGATGGATTGAAAGAATAAGTTGGCTCATTTCACATTGTCAGGGGGGCCTTCTCTTGCTGTTGCTTCTATCTGTAAATTGAGAAATGAAATACCCAAGAGTACTCCCTTTTAAAAAACTTTAATAAAAAGGGGATTTCCAAATCACATCATGATTGATTGAGAGATGGTGTCAGAAGTACAGAAGCAACACTCATGATCAGTTAAAGACCTTTCCCTGGAAATTCCCTGGCAGTCCAGTGGTTAGGACTCCGAGCTTTCACTGCCAAGGGCCCAGGTTCAATCCCTGGTGGGGGAACTAAGATCCCGCAAGCCACGTAGTGCAGCCAGAAAATAAAATAAAGACTTTTTCCTCTAAATTGAAGGAAGAGGTCTGGTTACTTTGCTCATTGACATTGAATACTAAGAAAGAAAACCCCACAGCTATAGAACTCCAAATTGTCTCTAAATCCAGTGCTCCTTAGCTGCCTAAAGCTAATGAAGTAAAAATACATTAGCCTCACCCTTGACATTTTCAGATTTAACATATTCAGAGATCCTCTGTGATCTCCAAAACACATGATTCCAAATTGTGTCCCAGTAAAATGGCATTTATTACTAGTGCATCATGACAAGTACTCAGCATGAGTGAGCTTAAATAAATGTTAAGCATCTACAACTCTATGTGACTTTACTGTTCTTATTTTATCATCATATTTCATACTATCAGTAACTTCCTTCTGAAATAAGTAATGAAGGAATTTTATAAATTTCATAAATGAAGGAATCATTAAATTTGGGATATGTACAAATGTGGGCATTTGGAAAGAGCTCAATGTGTTCTTCCTGAACATTGACAATTTTAACTGTTTTTATTTTAATTTTTTTAACTTATTTTTAATTCTTATTTTTATTTTATTTTTTTGGCTGCGTTGGGTCTTTGTTGCTGTGCACGGGCTTTCTCTAGTTGTGGCGAGCGGGGGCTACTCTTTGTTGTGGTATGCAGGCTTCTTCTCATTGCGGTGGCTTCTCGTTGCAGAGCACGGGCTCTAGGCACGCGGGCTTCAGTAGTTGCAGCACGCGGGCTTAGTAGTTGTGGTTCGCGGGCTCTAGAGCACAGGGTCAGTAGTTGTGGAGCACAGGCTCAGTAGTTGTGGCGCACAGGCTTAATTGCTCTGCAGCATGTGGGATCTTCCTGGACCAGGGATCAAACCCATGTCCCCTGCATTGGCAGGCGGACTCTTTAACCACTGCGCCAGGGAAGTCCCTCACGGTTTTTAAATGTACAATTCCCTGGCAGAAATATATTCACAGTGTTGTGCAACCATCACCACTATCCCTCTCTGCAACTTTTTTATCAGCCCAATCCCTGATAACCATTATTCTACTTTCCGTTTCTGTGAATTTGCCTATTCTGGGTAGCTCGTATAAATGGAATCATACAATGTTTGTTCTTTCATGGCTGGTTTATTTCACTTAGCATAATGTCCTCAAGGTTCATCTGTGTTGTAGCGTGTATCACAGTGTCCTTTTTAAGGCTGAATAATATTCCATTGTATGTACATACCATATTTTGTTTATCCGCCCATCTATTGAGGGAAATTTGAGTTGTTTCCACCTTATGGCTATTGTTAATAATACTGCTATGAACATGGGTGTACAAATATCTGTGTGACTTCCTCCCTGCTTTTAATTCTTTTGGACATATACCCAGAAGTAGAATTGCTGGATCACATGGTAATTTTGTTTAAATATTTTAAGAACTGCTGTATTTTCTTCCACAGTGGTTGCACCATTTTACATTCCCACCAGTAATATACAAGGGTTACAATTTCTCCACATCTTTGCCTGGATTTGGTTTATAGTTTGTTTTTGGTTTTGAACAGTGGAATGTTTTAAGTATATTTATTTCCTTAAAAGAAGGTTTATCTTAGATCATTTTCTAGTAGGTTTAGAAGTAACACATCCTCATGCTCTGCTATAAGGTCGGAACTGGTAAAGAAAGTTGTCACCTGGTTAAATTTTAGTGAGAGATCCTCACAGGAATTAAAATTATGGACCCTTGAAAAGAATTCATTGCCAAAAACTTATGGTTATTCTGTCTATGTAACCTGGCTGTGGTGTTTAATGTACCAAGTACCTTCACTTGGCTTAGGAGAAAGCTATGTGTTTTGATTACTGGGCAGGAATAACTGTGATCTCCCAGGATTGGACAAGATGATTAAATGAGTTAGAATGCTTTTTTCCCCCAAAGGATACACTTGAAAATTGGAAATTTTATAAGGAGGTGGAGAAATTTTCATCATGCTGTTGACTGACACATTTTCTGTGTAACAGTTAGGAAAAGACGTTCCTTGTTCAGATGGATACTAGACTGATAAAAGTTATTAAGGGAAAAAAAAAGTGCTGATGGGATTACAGCTCCTGCAGAGAGGATTTTGAAGCTTTGTACCTTGTTTGCAATTGTCATTAAGATTTGGAAATTTTGAAATAGATCATATTCATGCTTCAATGTTGTTATAGTCATGCTTTTCCTTGGTAAATCACGTTTTAATTTTAAAAAGTTTACTTTAGAAGCTTCTTATCATGTTACATGAATATTATGAATAAACTGAGTGGTTTAAACTTGCCTTCCAGTTTTTACTAGTTCCTCTTCCCCCAGTTCTTTGTCTTTGATTCAGGATTCTTCTTCCTTAATATGCACTGGATGTTTCTGCATTAGAAAAATGTTCATAAAGATTATATTGTTGAGTGCCTACTGTTTCTGGTTCTTTGATAGCATGCTTTTTGCTTTTTCTCAGAAAATAACTGTGGTTAGATTGTCATATAGTCTACCACAGACAGTAAGGATATTGTGAAAGAAATTCTGGCTATCTGTGTAGCATGACCTTTCAAAACTGTTTTCTTTGCTGTAAGCATCTCACTTAGCCTTTTGACTGCCACATGACAGGGGAAGTGGTATATAAAAGGCAATATAAATGGCTGCCTTGTTGATCTCAGTACAGTTTTCCAATATAAGAGCTTGCTAAACAGTCACATGTTATCAAATATCATCATTTTGTTTATGTAGAGGATGAACTAGTTTTATGCATTATACACAGAGTACATTTTAAATGTAATTTTTAAAATAAAATAATAGTAAATTATAATTGTAAAAATTGAAATGGAAAATCATTTATGTTACTTTGAAGGAGGATCTAAATTTTTTTTTTTTAATTTATTTATTTATTCATTTTTAGCTGTGTTGGGTCTTCGTTTCTGTGCGAGGGCTTTCTCTAGTTGCGGCGAGCGGGGGCCACTCTTCATTGCAGTGCGCGGGCCTCTCACTATCACGGCCTCTCTTGTTGCGGAGCACAGGCTCCAGACGCGCAGGCTCAGTAATTGTGGCTCACGGGCCTAGTTGCTCCGCAGCATGTGGGATCTTCCCAGACCAGGGCTCGAACCCGTGTCCCCTGAATTGGCAGGCAGATTCTCAACCACTGCGCCACCAGGGAAGCCCAGGATCTAAATTTTTATTCAGAGTTTTAAGAATTATTAATGAATGGAGATTATTATATACAGCTGATGACTACACATCTACTATTTTTGTGGGCAGAGATTTTAAAGCAACTTTGGAATTGTCTTTCTGTTGTTCCTGAGCAACCAAGAGAGTCTTTAAAACTGTGAAAGGGCTTAGAGAACATGAGGAAGCACCAGTCTGATTTTAAACTTTAATCTTATTTTCACTAGTAGCTTAGCTCTGTAATGTATTTATTTATTCATCAATCAGCAAATAGTTACTGATGTCCTGTATCAAGCACTGTGCAGAAAGAACCGCAAAGATGAAAGAGCCTATACCTGTCATTCAGGAACTCACTATCTAGGTTTCAGCAAGGGTGGCAGGAATGGCGATGAGCAGGATCACAATTCCTTGCTGTAGATGCTAATGTCACTTCCCTCCTAGAATCTAGAGTTAAAGACAAAGGTGATAAGGAGAAGTAGTTAGGGGCATGAGGATGGTCAGGATTCTTAGGTAGGAATAGAGGAGAAGAAGCAACTGTGGGTGATAGCAAAAATCTAGAACTTAGGTTTATCATTAACACTGAGGTCATAGTCACAGTAAAATGGGGAGTGGGTTCCCATCAAATGGATTCTCCACACCAGATGCTGCCGAGGGGCTTTACATCTGTTATCGCTGTTAATCCATTTTAAAAAAGTGTGAAATTTAGCATCTATACAGAAGAGCACATGAGAACTTAAATTTATAGTTTAAAGAATGATGAAAAATGAACAACTCTGCATAACAGCCAGATCAGTAATGAGTGCCTTCTTCGATCATATCTCCTTCCCTCTCCCCAAGCTATACTTTGCTGAAATTTTTGTTATTTTTTTAAGCTTTTCTTTATAACTTTACCATCTGTTTGCATCTCTGAACAATATTTGACTTTATGGAATCAAATATTCTTTTTTGATTTTACATTGTTAGTACGGTTCATTCATGGTGATGTGTATAGCTGTATTAATTTCCTGTATTGTAAAGTATATAATTTATTGATCCATTCTATTAATGCACATTTAGGTTGTGCTTAGTTTTTGGATACTGTGAAAAATTTTACATTGAATACCCATGTACGTGTGACAACCTTGGATAAGAGTTTTTCTAGGATGTATACCTAGTAATGGAATTTTTTTTTTCTTATTTTATTTATTTTTGGCTGCGTTGTGTCTTTGTTGCTTTGTGCGGGCTTTCTCTAGTTGTGGTGAGCAGGGGCTACTCTACATTGCGGTGCGTAGGCTTCTCATTGCTGTGGCTTCTCTTGTTGTGGAGCACACGCTCAGTAGTTGTGGCGCTGGGCTTAGTTGCTCCACGACATGTAGGATCTTCCCGGACCAGGGATGGAACCCGTGTCCCCTGCATTGGCAGGAGGATTCTTAACCACACTGCCACCAGGGAAGTCCACTAATGGGATATTTGATGCCAAACTTCTTGGAAGAGGTTGAATCAATTCATTCTCCCTCCAGCAGTGATCTATGAAATGGTATCTCATTGTGGTTTTAATTTACATTTCTTTGGTGACTAATGAGGTTGAATATTCCACCCCCGCCCCATATGTTTATGGGACTTTTGGCTCCTGTGAAATTTCTATTTAATTATTTTGCCCATTTTTCTGTTGGGTTTGTGTTCTTTGCCTATTCATTTTCTCACTGTAGTGTATAAAAATTAATTTATTCGATCAATTTTTATTCACTTGTTTAACATTCTTCATTGAGTCTCCTCTTGTTTTTTGGATGAAGAGCAATACCTTAATGTGGCCTACCAGAATGGAGATTTGGCCAACCCCTCCACTACCATTCTGCCTCTGTTTTCCATCTCTCTGTTCCAAAGGGTAATCTTTGAATTCCTCAAATACTTAAGCTTTCTTAGGTCTTTGCATATGTTCTTTTTCCCTTTGCCTAGCCAGTTTCCTCTTCAAGTCTCTGTTAAAATATCCCCTTCTCTTGGAAAGCGCTCTTGGCTCTACTTGCCTCAAATTCAGCATACTTTGTGTCTCTACACTTACTTATGAAAAATAAAGTAATTTTAGTCAGATGACTAGTCAGGAGGAGAAAGAGAGCTGTCAACATGTTCATTTCTACCAGGGGATTAAAAAATGTATGTGTAAAGTGATAAACAAGGATTAAAGCTGTTGAGTTTAAATAGTGAATGATTTGGGGACATCATAATGTTAGCCTCATCAATGTTGTTGCCCACTCCTCTTCATAATTCCGTTTTCTGTTTGGTTGGAGAAGGGTGATAAGGAAAACACAGTGGTAGAGTACACAGAGCATTGGACTGAATGTAACTGAGGGAGCATATATGAGGTTTTTTTTTTTTCTTTTTTTAAATTGGAACAGTTGATGTACAATATTATGTTAGTTTCAGGTGTACCACATAGTGATTTGAAATATGCATACATTATGAAATGATCACCAAGATAAGTCTAATAAGCATCTATCCCTATACAAAGTTGTTATTGACCCTATTCCTTATGCTGTATATTATATACCCGTGACTTATTTATTATATAACTGCAGGTTTGTACCTTGTAATCCCCTTCACTTATTTTGCCCATTCCTCACCCCCCTTTCTTCTGGCAAACACCTGTTTGCTCTCTGTATCTATGAGTCTGTTTTCATTTTGTTTTATTTGTTTGGTTTTTATTTATTTATTTATTTTTTTAAATTTATTTTTTTTTAAATTTATTTATTTTTGGCTGTGTTGGGTCTTCATTGCTGCACGCGGGCTTTCTCTAGTTGCAGCGAGCGGGGGCTACTCTTCGTTGCGGTGCGCGGGCTTCTCATTGCAGTGGCTTCTCTCATTGTGGAGCATGGGCTCTAGGCGCGTGGGCTTCGGTAGTTGCGGCACACGGGCTCAGTAGTTGTGGCTCACGGGCTCTAGAGCACAGGCTCAGTAGTTGTGGCACATGAGCTTAGTTGCTCCGCGGCATGTGGGATCTTCCCGGAGCAGGGATCGAACCAATGTCCCCTGCACTGGCAGGCGGATTCTCAACCACTGCGCCACCAGGGAAGCCCTGTTTGGTTTTTAGATTCCACTCGTGACTGAGATCATGCAGCATTTGTTGTTTCGTCTGACTTATGTTACTTAGCACAATGCCCTCTAGATCCAGTCATGTCGAAAATGGCAAGATCCCCTCCCCCCTTTATGGCTGAGTAATATTCCACTATAGATATAGATATTACATCTTCTTTATTGATTTGTCTATTGATAGACACTCAGGTTGCTTCCGTATCTTGACTGTTGTAAATGATACTGCAGTAGACATTGGAGTGCATATATCTTTTTGAATTAATATTTTGATTATTTTCGGACAGATTACCCAGAAGTGAAATTGCTGGCTCATATGGCAGTTCTATTTTTAATTTTTTGAGGAGTCTCCATACTGTTTTCCAATAATGGCTGCACCAGTTTACAATCCCACCAACAATGCACAGTGTTCCCTTTTCTCCACATCCTCGCCAACACTTGTTACTTGGTTTTTTGTTTGATGATAGCCATTCTGACAGGTGGAGGTGGTATCTCATTGTAGTTTTGGTTTACATTTCCCTGATGATTAGTGATGTTGAGCATCTTTTTAATGTGTCTGTTGGCCATCAGTATGTCTTCTTTGGTAAAACATCTGTTCAGGTTCTCTGCCCATTTTGTAATTGGATTGTTTGTTTTTTGATGTTGAGTTGTATGAGTTTATATTTTGGGTGTTAACCCCTTATTGGATATCTTGTTTCTAGATATCTTCTCCCATTCAGTGGGCTGCCTTTTCATTTTGTTGATAGTTTCCTTTGCTTTGCAAAACCTTTTTAGTTTGACGTAGTCCCACTTGTTTATTTTTGGTTTTGTTTCCCTTGTCTGAGAAGACATACCCCCCAAAATATTGCCAAGACCTATGTCAAAGAGCGTGCAGCATGTGTTTTCTTGTATGAGTTTTATGGTTTCAGACATTTAAGTCTTTAATCCATTTTGAGTTTATTTTTGTATACTATGTAAGAAAGTAGTTCAGTTTGATTCTTTTTCATGTAGCTGTCCAGTTTGCTGAACAACATTTATTGAAGAGGCTCTCTTTTCTCCATTGTACATCCTTACTTCCTTTGTCGTAGATTAATTGATGTATAAGTGTGGGTTCATTTCTGGATTCTCTGTTCTGTTCCTTTGATCTGTGTGTCTGTTTTTGTGCTAGTACCATACTGTTTTTTTGTTTGTTTTGTTTTGGCCATGCTGCATGGCTAGTGGGATCTTAGTTCCCCACCCAGGGATCAAACTGGGGCCCTTGGCAGTGAAAGTGTGGAGTTCTAACCACTGGACGGCCATGAATTCCCCCATACTGGTTTTTTCTTTCATAAAAATATTTATTTATTTATTTATTTATTTATTTATTTATTTATTTATTTGGCTGTGCTGGATCTTAGCTGTGACATGCCTGATCTTCGTTGCGGCGTGTGGGATCTTTACTGCGGCATGCGGGATCTTTAGTTGCGGCATGCCAACTCTTAGTTGTGGCATGTGGGATCTAGTTCCCTGACCAGGGGTTGGACCCGGCCCCCTGCATTGGGAGTGTGGAGCCTTAGCCACTGGACCACAAGGGAGGTCCCCCCCAATACTGTTTTGATTACTGTAGCTTTATAGTATATGTAGTTTTATTTCAGGGGGCATGATACCTCCAGCTTTGTTCTTCCTCAAGATTGTTTTGGCTATTTGCGGTCTTTTGTGTTCATATGTGATTTTTAATCATGGCCTTGCAGCTACCTAAACTATGTGTTTCACTAAATTAGTGAAGTCCAAATTGCTACAACAGACTGAAAATGAATAATATCTCAAACATAATAGATGTTTATTTCTTACTCATGGAATAGTCCAAAGTGGATGGTCCTCTTTGGTAGGTGGCTCTATTCCAGGTGGTTTCTTTCATCTCATGACTCTTTCTTCCTTTGTGACCAGTGGAAGAGGAAAGAGAAGGTATAGGTGGCATACAAACTTTCTTAAACGCCCTAACCTGAAGTGACACAGGTCATTTCCACTCAACATTCCACTGGAGAGAACTTAGTATATATATGATCATTCTTACTGCACAGGAGGTTGGAATATCTAGTGTGCCAAGTGCACAGCCACAGTCCCATAACTGTGGAAGGAGATAAGCAGTCTCTGCCACAGTGGTCTTAAGAAAGTCATCTTATTTCTGTAGGTCTTAGTTCTTAATGTATAAAATAAAAGATATGTACTCAGAAGATTTATAACACACACATCCTACTTCCGTAGTGATTCACATTAAAAGGCACAAGGAAAGTGTTTCTATTGTGTCTCCATTCACCTTCCTTATTTATTTAGTTGCACCGGGTCTTAGTTGTGGCAGGCGGGCTCCTTAGTTGCGGCTCCAGGGCCTCTTAGTTGTGGCTCACCAGCTCCTTAGTTGTGGCAGGCAGGCTCCTTAGTTTAAGCGGCTTGCTGGCTCCTTAGTTGTGGCATTCGAACTCCTGGTTGCAGCATGCGTGTGGGATCTAGTTAGTTCCCTGACCAGGGATTGAACCCAGGCCCCCTGCATTGGGAGCGTGGAGTCTTATCCACTGCGCCACCAGGGAAGTCCCTACATTCACCTTCTTATGCAAATTTTAAGGAATATGAGGTGATAAAGCTACTTTTCATCACTGTTGGTTCCTTGTTATCACAGCCAGGCTGCTTATAGTTCTGTAACTTTATCCAGGTCCTGGGTACAAACCTCATCATGGTCCTATAGTGAATGGAAGCTTATTATGGGAGATGAAATAATTCTGAGGTTATGTATTTGTGCCAAGTTGTAGACAAATATATTATTTGGTTTTGAAATATTAAATTAAGAACTTGTTTAAATATTCTATATTTTCTTTGGAAAACATAAGAATTTTACATACAAACATCTAATTAAGGAAGCTGACTAGAGCTTGTATCAGTTTGTTCATAAATTTGGATTCTACTTTTCAGTAGTTATGATTTCAAGAAAATTGTCTTCATAGTTTTTGTAACTGAAGTTTGATAGATCAAAGTTGAGTAATGGAAATATACCTCCTTTTTTGAGGGAAATGACACTAAATTACTAGACAAGATTATAACTGGTGATTTAATTTTAGCTTTTATTTCTCAGTTCCATTTAAATATCAATAGGATTTTGGTCTGAGTGATTATAATTTCAGAGGTTAACTTATTTGCTAATATAATGAAGCTATTTGTATATAGGTAGAAAAGATTTCTTATGAGAAATGCCATTGAGAAAAATATGTATTTAAGGAAGTGTGTGTGTGTGTGTGTGTTTCAAGAAACAAATGAGGGCTTCCCTGGTGGCACAGTGGTTAAGAATCCACCTGCCAACGCAGGGGACACAGGTTTGAGCCCTGGTCCGGGAAGATCCCACATGCCATGGAGCAACTAAGCCCGTGCGCCACAACTACAGAGCCTGCGCTCTAGAGCCCATGAAGCACAACTACTGAAGCCCGTGCGCCTAGAGCCCGTGCTCTTCAACAAGAGAAGCCACCGCAATGAGAAGCCCGCGCACCGCAACTAGAGAATGCCTGCAGGCAGCAGCGAAGACCCAACACAGCCAAAAAAAATAAATAAATTTATTAAAAAAAAAAAAAAGAAACAAATGAATCAATTCTTGGCTGTAGTATAATTTATTCTCTTAACCTAGTATATCCAATTATCTATTGCTGTAACAAACTATCACAAAACTTAGTGCTGTAAAACATCCATTTTGTTATTCCTTTGCACTGTGGTCAAGAACTTGAACAAGGCACAGCAGGGTAAGCTTGTCTCTGGTTCATCATGTCTGGGCCTTAGATGGAGAAACTCAAAGTCTGAGGGTCGGAGTTGTAAAGGCCTAGTCACTAATAAGTCTGGCTGTTGGTGCTGGCAGTCATTTGGGGTTGGTCAAAGCACCTATATATGGCTCTTAAAATGAGCATCTCACAAACAAGTGTTGGAATAGATAACAAGTGGAAGCTGCCAGTTTCTTAAACCTGGGTCTACTAGTGTATTACCTCTGCTTTATTTAATTGGTCAAACAGTCACCAAATTCAGATTCAAGGGGAGGGAACATAGCCCTCACTTCTTAATAGGAGGAAGGTAAAAGAATTTGGGGGCTTGTTTTAAATTCATTCCAGGTCATTAGGCAGAACTCCTTATCATGTAATTATAAGTCTTTTTGAGCTAGTTTTCCATGCTCTGTTAGATAATTTGTTCTTAAAGCTCTCTTTCATTGTGAATGTTTTAACCAATACATTTTAAAATTCCTTGAGAGTATTCCCTCAGTTTCCACATGATTTCAGTTTTGAAGCTGAGAAGTGATGTGAAATGGACCTCTAATGGTAGCTTTTACTTAAAAATTAGACAGCCTAAAATAAATGGATAAATTTCCAGAAACATACAACCTTCCAAGACTGAATGATGAAGAAATAGAAAATCTAAACAGACTGATTACTAGTAAAGAGATTGATCTGTAACAAAAACCTCTCAACAAACAAAAGTTCAGGACCAGGTAGCTTCACTGGTGAATTCTACCAAACATATAAAGAAGAATTACCAGTCTTTCTCAAATTCTTCCAAAAAATAGAAGAGGAGGAACACTTTCAAACTCATATTATGAGGTCAACATTACCCTGATACCAAAACCAGACAAGGACACCACAACAAAGGAAAATTACAGGCCAATATCCCTGATGAACATAGATGCAGAAGTCCTCAACGAAATATTAACAAATCAAATTCAGCAGTACGTTAAAAGAATCATGCACCATGATCAAGTGGGATGTATTTCAGGTATGCAAGATGGTCCACATTTGTAAATCAGTCAATGTGATAACACCACACAGACAAAATGAAGGATGGAAATCATGTGATCATCTTAATAGGTGGAGAAATTTGACAAAATTTAACATCCATTTATGATAAAAACTCAACAAACTGTGTATTTAGGGAACGTACCTCAACATAATAACGGCCACATAGGACAAGCTCACAGCTAACATCATACTCACTGGTGAAAAGAAAAAGCTGAAAGCTTTTCCTTCAAGATCAGGGACCAAAGATGCCCACTCTTGCCATTTTTATTCAACATAGTCTGGAAGTCCTAGTCAGAGTAATTAGGCGAGAAAAAAAAAAAGGCATCCAAATTGGAAAAGAAGTAAAACTGTCCCTATTTACAGATGACATGATATTCTATATTGTATATAGAAAACCCTAAAGACTTCACCAAAAATATGTTAGAGCTGATAAATGAATCTAGTAAAGTTGGCAGATACAAAAACCAATATACAAAAATCTGTTGCATTTCTATATGCTAACAATGAACTATTAGAAAGAAAAATTAAGAAAACAATCCCATTTACAATTGCAAGAAATAGAGTAAAATATCTAGGAATAAATTTAACCAAGGAGGTCAGAGACTGAAAACTTTAAGACATTGATGAAAGAAAGTGAAGAAGACACAAATAAACGGAAAGATATTCCATGCTCATGATTTGGAAGAATTAATGTTGTTAAAATATCCATTCTGTCCAAAGCAATCTACAGATTCAATGCAATCTTTATCAAAATTCAAATGACATTTTTCACAGAAATAGAACAAAGAACCCTAAAATTTCTGTGGAACCACAAAAGGCCGCAAATAGCCAAAGCATTCTTTTTTTTTTTTTTTAAAGCATTCTTGAGAAAAGAACAAAGCTGGAGACATTATACTTCCTGATTTCAAACTATGTCACAAGGTTATAGATATCATAATAGTATGGTATTGGCATTAAAAACAGACATATAGACCGATGGAAAATAATAGAGAGCCCAGAAATAAATCCATGCATGTATGGTCAATTAATTTATGACAAAGGAGCCAAGAATATACAATGGAACATGACAGCCTCTTCAGTAAAAGGTGTTGGGAAAACTGGACAGCCACATGCAAGAGAACGAAACTGGACCACCATCTTACACCATACACAAAATAAACTGAAAATGGATTGAAGACTTAAATGTTTTAGACCTGGAACTATAAACTCCTAGAAGAAAACATAGGCTTTAACCTCATTGTTGTTGGTCTTGGTGATGACTTTTTGTATTTAACATCAAAAGCAAAGGGAACAAAAGCAAAAATAAACAAGTGGGACTACATCAAATTAAAAACCTTCTTCAGGGAGTTCCCTGGTGGTCTAGTGGTTAGGATTTGGCACTTTACTGCCGTGGCCCAGGTTCAGTCCCTGGTTGGGGAACTGAGATCCCACAAGCCACATGGCATGGCCAATAATAATAATAATAAAAAATAAAAAGCTCCTGCACAGCAAAGGAAACCATCAACAAAAAGAAAAGGCAACTTAGCAAATGGGAGAAAATCCTAAATGCAGAACGAGTGTTGTATGTGGAAAAAAGGGAACCCTTTTGCAGTGGTGGGAATGTAAATTGTTGTAGTCGCTATGAAAATAGTTGGAGGTTCCTCAAAAAATTAAAAATAGATCTATCATATGATTCAGAATTTCTTCTTCTGTGTATTTGTCTGAAGGAAACAAAAACACTAAAAGATATATGCGTCCCCATGTTTATTGTAGCATTATTTACAATAGCCAATACATGGAAACAACCTAAGTGTCCATTGATGGATAAATAGATAAAGAAATTGTGGTGTATCTATATCTATCTGTAGATAGATAGATATAGATACACACACAAAGGAAAATTATTCAGCCATAAACAAAGGAAATCTTGCCTTTTGTGACAACCTGGACGGCCCTTGAAGGCATTGTGCTATGTGAAATAATTCAGACAGAGAAAGAGAAGTACTGTTTGATCTCACTTATATGTGAAATATAAGATAAGCAAACAATCAAAAAACCCCAAACTCATAGATATGGAGAACAGGTTGGTTGTTGGTTGCCAGAGGCAGGGGAGTGGTGGGGGATGGGCAGAATGGGTGAAGGGGATCAAAAAGTACAAACTTCTCATTATAAAATAAATAAGTTATGGGGATGTAATGTACAGCATGGTGACTATAGTAAATAATACTGTCGTACATTTGAAAATTAAGAGAGTAGATCTTAAAAGTTCTCATCACGAGAAAAAAAATAATGCCATTTTAGAAATAGTGCTGTTTGACGTTTTTGAAACAAAATGTGATTTATTAGATTACCTACGATGTAGTCTTGTAAATTAAATACAGCACAGTATCCAAAAGCCGAGTTTGAAGCATAAATAGATGAAGATTTCAGATTTCTTTGGAACCTAGAAATAGTGACCTATGATGAATTATTATCCTCCAAGCCGCGTAACTCCCAGTAAGGCAATGAAGGGGTTTCATGACAGTGATACTGTGGTGCTACCTCACCATTTCAGGTGAGGTCTCCTGATCCCCAGCTAATACTACTTTCTGTACCACTTTGTGAAGTTTAAGCAGGTACTCCATACCTCCCCTTTTCAATATGCCATCCTCATCTCTTGTGGTTGAGATTCTGTGTGGGTTGAGGTGGAAAACACTGAAAGCAGTCATGTAAGCTTCAGTATATGTCTTTATTTTACATTCCCCAGCAGTCTGAGAAGGAGCACCTTCTGAACGAAACAGAACACGTACCTCCTCCCACTAGTCTCTCTCTCAGCAGACCTCAGTGCTCTGGTACACACTGGGTTGCAAACTTCTCCGTTTTATTTTTTTGATCCCCTCCTCCCCCAGTCAAGTGTGTGATATGGCATCTTAAATAGAACGAGTACTTAGTAAATATTTGTTAACTTGCATTCCAATCATTTTTGCTCTCTTCTCTCTTGATTGAGGCCTAGCACTGAGATGACACTATCAGCCTGCTTCTCCTGATATGTTCTGTAGAGAGAATAGGCAGTGAAAGAAAAGTTGGTACCAGGGACAGATATCTCTTCAATTTTTCCTAGGTTTTTTTTTTTGTATTCCCTGTTTAGTGTCGGTAGTAAAGGGGCTGTGAAAACTACACACAGAAGCATTTTGTCATTCATGGCTGGATAGTTTACGAGGAAAATTGGTCTCCAAGGAAGAGTTTTAAAACAGACAAACAAGTACCTGCATAGACCAAACTTACACCAGTATGCAGAAGAGTAATCCTGAAATGGCTTGGGAGAAATGCTAGCATTTTAGGACTCTCTTTTAATTTTTACGTTGTACAACTTATGTTCAAAATGACAGCAGACGGAAATAACTAAAAGGTTCAGAGCCTGGGATAGTGCTTTTTCTACAGCTGTAAGCTATTTAACATTCTTCTCATGTTACTGTTTGCCATTCAGATGGCTTTCTGGCACTGGAGCAGTTCCTAGATGTTGGTTAGTTACTCACCAGCATCACTACACACTTGTACAGTCTGGCTCATGACTCACTCTCACAGCACTTATATGTGGGTACCCTTTGCTATACAGTCATTGCTGATTATTTGATGTCACTTGTTATAAACAAGTACCAGGATTGATTGAATACCATGTCTTGAATAAAGGTTTGTTGTCATTTAAAAAAAACAAAAAAAAACAAAAACAAAAAACAAAAAAAAACCCACCCTGGTTAGTCTGTTGGTTCCATTGCTACTGGATTGAAAAACAGAAGCAGTTGTCCAGACTATGAAACTTTTCTCTAAAGTATGTATCCCACGATAGGTACAAAATTGTATCCAGTAAGCCAGAATTATTTGCTTCACTTTAGTGCTATTACCTAAAATGATTAAAATGCAAAAATGGGCTACACAGAAGTCAGAATTCCTGAGAGATGAGGGAGGGGGTTGGTATCTGGAACAAACATCCAAGGAATCTCTGAGGTGCTGGCAGTGTTCTAATTCTTGACCTGGCTGGTGGTTTGTTTTACAGGAATTCGTTTGTTACTTTTCTGTTTATGTATTATTTTAAACAAGAAAAATATTTTAAAATAGAAAGTACTTGCCCATCATGTAGGAGAATTCCCTCAGCTGTATCTTCAATGGCCTACAGAAGGTCACCATATTTTATAGTAGATATTAGTAGTAAGTCTTTGTCCTATTAATATGATATATTTAGGAAAATAATCAACCTAAAACATGGTAACTGTCTACCAGTGATTGAAGTAGGTTTAACAGTTAGTTCCCATGCCCCAAATACTATTCATTTGGAAGTGGAAGAGAAGGGACAGGGTGAAGGGAGAACATTGTGGGAATGAAATATATCTTTCTTGGTAATATGTATCCAATTAGAATAATTTATTATTTCTTGTTGGTAAGTATGATTGAACATTTAGTTTAGAATACAGGAGAGCAGACTGAAAACTAGGAACACTGAAAAAAATTAATTAGCATTATTTAATAAAAATTAAATATTTGAATCAAAACCACTTAAATAATTTTAAATTGAGTATCTTAAAGAGGTTAGCAGTATACAATCTATTGGAATAGTGGGGTGATGTGACTTTTTTTTTTTATAATCTTTGTAGGAAGATTGTTAACATTCTTTAGACCTGGGAATCTGCTGAATTAAATTTTTTCATTAGCCCATTTGGTCTGAAGAAATAATACCAATAATGTCCTGTCTCCACTCCCCATTGGAGTCATTGTTATGGATTATGTATCTAAATTTCCATTTATACTTTTATCTGACAATAATGACTTAAAAAGTTGTTGGGAATGTGGGAGTTATTTAAAATTCTCTACTATCTTTTAAATAATTCTAATTTATATGACTTGTTTCAAACCTTGTTATTTGTTCAGAGATTATGAGTGGAAGGAGCAAGAAAAAGGTAGTGTAAAAAGTATGAATTGTAGAGCACGCTGTGGTTTGATGTTCCACATGCATTTTGAGATTCACTGCATTTCTAAACCTGTCTTAAAGCATAGACTACTGCTCAGACTCTGCTGCGACTCTGCTGCTCTGTGTGACCTTCAAGATTGTAAGTTCTCAGACGATAGGCTTCTGGGATTAGCCTTGACTGATTTTGGAGAGGCCTAAATTCTTACCACATAAAAATCCTCAATAGAGAAAGATACCATACCAGTTAGAAATGAAAAACACTGACACTCCAAAATGGGCCATGGGTGACAAAAGTTGGTTTAATTTGATTTAATTTATTTTAAAAACAGAATGTCTTTTATTTGAATACTGAATACATTATGTTAGTACACAGAGTATGCTGAGAATGGAATTTTTTAAGGAAAAAATAACAGCAATACAATTAAAATGGAAAAAACGTAGTTCCTAATAATTTTTTAATATAACATGAATGACAAATAGATATGTCAGCATTCTGTGAAGTCCACTTAGGGCATTACATTACCTGATAAACTGTAGTTTAATTTAAATTTACTGCAGATGAATATTTGGAATTGGAATGTATTTGGAATTTTTTTTCCCTTGGAAAACAGGGTTTTATTGTGGGGTGCTCTATTTTATCACAGTAAGAATTATTCTCAAAGCAAATAATCTCTAAGTTACTGAAGTATTCAGTTTATTTGGATAGTAGACTTATGAAAAGTTTCAAAGCCTAAGGTAAGCAAGCAACAAGTCAATAAAATCACAACTCAGTTCTAACATTTTCATGTGGTATCATTCACTATGAAATGCAAAAAGACAATGTTGACGTGAAATGACCTCTAACATAAATTACATCAGTGTGATCAAACATATACAGAAATATAAATTCTAGTAAATATAAAAAATTTTTGATTTTTTTTTTTTAACATCTCAGGCAAATTTTATTTATAAGCCACATGCCTAAAACCAAAATATGGAGAGATTGAAAATAACCCACTTCTCTTTTCAGCAGTTGCCCACTGCTTTGAGTGTATAAGGACTTGGGAGAAGAAGAGGAAGGCACGATGTTGTGGGCGGTCCCAAGTAATGCTTCTCTTGGGTCTCCTTTTTTCTCCAGAAGAGCTGTGGGGCAGCCCTCATGTTATCTGTCCACTCACCCCTACAGTACTGGGCTCAGTCTGCTGTGTTATTATTATTATTTTAAAAAATTTTTGGCTGCGTTGGGTCTTCCTTGCTGTGTGAGGGCTTTCCTCTAGTTGTGGTGAGCAGGGCTACTCTTCGTTGTGGTGAGCAGGGGCTACTCTTCGTTGCAGCATGCAGGCTTCTCATCGTGGTGGCTTCTCTTGTTGCGGAGCATAGGCTCTAGGCACTCAGGCATCAGTAGTTGCAGCACGTGGGCTCAGTAGTTGTGGCTCACGGGCTCTAGAGTGCAGGCTCAGTAGTTGTGGTGCATGGGCTTTGTTGCTCCGCGGCATGTGGGATCTTCCCGGACCAGGGATGGAACCCGTGTCCCCTGCATTGGCAGGCAGATTCTTTAACCACTGCGCCACCAGGGAAACCCTGCTGTGTTACTGTATACTGGAATACATCAACAGCAGCAAGGCAAAGAGCAAGGCCTCAACTCAAAAGTCTTTTGTAAGACAGTTCTTTGAGAATGGTGTCTTACCCTCCTACACTCTGCCTGTTCTCTCCCTCCCCGTGGAGTTCTTGTAGTCTTTAAAAAATTTTTGATTTTACAAGTAATCAGAAATGCAGATTAACTCAGATAACTTTAAATAATTGGCTAAGATTAAAAAGCTTTATTACAGTTCTGTTAATGGATACTGTGTACATCCATTAATGTAGTAGGGATACAAATTGGTAAAACCTTTCTTGAAAGTACCTTCTAGGAAGTTTTGCTATATGTATAAAGAATCTTAAAGAAGTTTATAATAAAGATTCTAAACCCTGTTAGACCCAACCCCCTTTTTGTAGTATGTTTTATAATACTTGTTTTACTATACTGAAAAGAAATTTATAGGTAATATAATCTACTTACACACATAAGAAAAATATGCTTTAGCTATAATATAAAGAAAGTTCATTTGTGATAAAAAATAGTGTGCTATTTACATGCTAAAAAATATGTGAACCCTCAGGTACAACTGTAGTAGACCATAGTCAGATTCTTGTATCTGTAGTTAGATCATTTGTGAATGCATTGACTACAAGTAAAGACTGACACAGGGATGTTGTGTTGGTAACTTAAATTCCATGAGAAGTACATGCAACTGCTATTTTTGTTCTACATCATGGCTCACAAAATAACGAACCAAATGAAAAATCCTTACTCTGGTTGCATGGCTTTTCATTCACAAACAGAACAAAAAGTCACTGAACACTTCTCTCTCAGGAGCCGTGATAGATACTCCAGGGGTTTTGGGCTTCATAAAGCAAAATGTCTACTAATGTACACACGAGGTAGGAATTGCTCTGTCATGTTCTATGCCATTGACATTATGCAGCGCCCAGTGTGTAGTTTGATGAAGGAATTTTTTCTTTTTTTTTGTTTTGAATTTTATTATTTTATACAGCAGATTCTTATTAGTTATCCATTTTATACATATGAGTGTATATATGTCAATCCCAATCTCCCAGTTCATCCCACCACCCCCGCCCCCGCCACTTTCCCCCCTTGGTGTCCATATGTTTGTTCTCTACTTCTGTGTCTCTATTTCTGCCCTGCAAACCAGTTCATCTGTACCATTTTTCTAGGTTCCACATTATATGCTTTAATATACAATATTTGTTTTTCTCTTTCTGACTTACTTCACTCTGTATGACAGTCTCTAGATCCATCCACGTCTCTACAAATGACCCAATTTCATTCCTTTTTATGGCTGAGTAATATTCCATTGCATATATGTACCACATCTTCTTTTACCATTCGTCTGTCGATGGGCATTTAGGTCGCTTCCATGACCTGCCTATTGTAAATAGTGCCGCATTGAACGTTGGGGTGCATGTGTCTTTTTGAATTATGGTTTTGCTCTGGGTATGTGCCCAGTAGTGGGATTGCTGGGTCATATGGTAATTCTATTTTTAGTTTTTTAAGGAACCTCCGTACTGTTCTCCACAGTGGCTCTAGCCATTTACATTCCCACCAACAGCGCAAGAGGGTTCCCTTTTCTCCACACCCTCTCCAGCATTTGTTGTTTGTAGATTTTCTGATGATGCCCATTCTAACTGGTGTGAGGTGATACCTCACTGTAGTTTTTTTTTTTTTTTTTAAATGACATCGGAGGAGGTCAGAAATGGAGTGACATCCTGCCGAAGTTTTTTTTTTTTTTTTCTTTTTTCTTTATTTATGGCTGTGTTGGGTCTTCGTTTCTGTGCGAGGGCTTTCTCTAGTTGTGGCAAGCGGGGGCCACTCTTCATCGCGGTGCGCGGGCCTCTCACTATCGTGGCCTCTCTTGTTGCGGAGCACAGGCTCCAGACGCGCAGGCTCAGTAATTGTGGCTCACAGGCCCAGCTGCTCCGCGGCACATGGAATCTTCCCAGACCAGGGCTCGAACCCGTGTCCCCTGCATTGGCAGGCAGATTCTCAACCACTCTGGTTGGTTTGTTTTTAATATTGAGCTGTATGAGCTGTTTATATATTTTGGAGATTAATCATTTGTCTGTTGATTCATCTGCAAATATTTTCTCCCATTCTGCGGGTTGTCTTTTCATCTTGTTTGTGCTTTCCTTTGCTTTGCAAAAGTTTTTAAGTTTCATTAGGTCCCATTTGTTTACTTTTGTTTTTATTTCCATTACTCTAGTAGGTGGATCAAAAAAGATCTTGCTGTGATTTATGTCAAAGAGTGTTCTTCCTATGTTTTCCTCTAAGAGTTTTATAGTGTCTGGTCTTACATTTAGGTCTCGAATCCATTTTGAGTTTATTTTTGTGTGTGGTGTTAGGGAGTGTTCTAATTTCATTCTTTTCCATGTAGCTGTCCAGTTTTCCCAGCACCACTTATTGAAGAGATTGTCTTTTCTCCATTGTATGTCCTTGCCTCCTTTGTCATAGATTAGTTGACCATAGGTGTGTGGGTTTATCTCTGGGCTTTCTATCCTGTTCCATTGATCTATGTTTCTGTTTTTGTGCCAGTACCATATTGTCTTGATTACTGTAGCTTTGTAGTGTAGTCTGAAGTCAGGGAGTCTGAGTCCTCCAACTCTGTTTTTTTCCCTCAAGACTGCTTTGGCTATTCGGGGTCTTTTGTGTCTCCATACAAATTTTAAGATTTTTTGCTCTAGTTCTGTAAAAAATGCCATTGGTAATTTGACAGGGATTGCATTGAATCTGAAGATTGCTTTGGTAGTGTAGTCATTTTCACAATATTGATTCTTCCAATCCAAGAACATGGTATATCTCTCCATCTGTTGGTATCATTTTAATTTCTTTCATCAGTGTCTTACAGTTTTCTGCATACAGGTCTCTTGTCTCCCTAGGTAGGTTTATTCCTAGATATTTTATTCTTTTTGTTGCAGTGGTAAATGGGAATGTTTCCTTAATTTCTCTTTCAGATTTTGTCATCATTAGTATATAGGAATGCAAGAGATTTCTGTGCATTAATTTTGTATCCTGCAACTTTACCAAATTCATTGATTAGCTCTAGTAGTTTTCTGGTGGCATCTTTAGGATTCTCTATGTATAGTATCATGTTATCTGCAGACAGTGTAGTTTTACTTCTTCTTTTCCGATTTGTATTCCTTTTAATTCTTTTTCTTCTCTGATTGCCGTGGCTAGGACTTCCAAAACTATGTTGAATAATAGTGGCGAGAGTGGACATCCTTGTCTTGTTCCTGATCTTAGAGGAAATGCTTTCAGTTTTTCACCATTGAGAATGAATTTTGCTGTGGGTTTGTCGTATATGGCCATTATTATGTTGAGGTAGGTTCCCTCTATGCCCACTCTCTGGAGAGTTTTTATCATAAATGGGTGTTGACTTTTGTCAAAAGCTTTTTCTGCATCTATTGAGATGATCATATGGTTTTTCTTCTTCAATTTGTTAATTTGGTGTATCACATTGATTGATTTGCGTATATTGAAGAATCCTTGCATCCCTGGGATAAATCCCACTGGATCATGGTGTATGATCCTTTTAATGTGCTGTTGGATTCTGTTTGCTGGTATTTTGTTGAGGATTTTTGCATCTATATTCATCAGTGATATTGGTCTGTAGTTTTCTTTTTTTGTAGTATCTTTGTGTGGTTTGGGTAGCAGGGTGATGGTGGCCTCATAGAATGAGTTTGGGAGTGTTCCTTCCTCTGCAGTTTTTTGGAAGAGTTTGAGAAGGACGGGTGTTAGCTCTTCTTTAAATGTATGATAGAATTCACTTGTGAAGCCATCTGGTCCTAGAATTTTGTTTGTTGGAAGATTTTTAATCACAGTTTCAATTTCATTACTTGTGATTGGTCTGTTCATATTTTCTATTTCCTCCTGGTTCAGTCTTGGAAGGTTATACCTTTCTAAGAATTTGTCCATTTCTTCCAGATTGTCCATTTTATTGGTATGGAGTTGCTTATAGTAGTCTTTTAGGATGCTTTATATGTCTGCAGTGTCTGTTGTAATTTCTCCTTTTTCATGTCTCATTTTATTGATTTAAGTCCTCTCCCTCTTTTTCTTGATGAGTCCGGCTAAATGTTTATCAATTTTGTTTATCTTCTCCAAGACCCAGCTTTTAGTTTTATTGATCTTTGCTATTGTTTTCTTTGTTTCTATTTCATTTGTTTCTGCTCTGATCTTTATGATTTCTTTCCTTCTGCTAACTTTGGGTTTTGTTTGTTCTTCTTTCTCTAGTTCCTTTAGGTGTAAGGTTAGATTGTTTATTTGAGATTTTTCTTATTTCTTTAGGTAGGCTTGTATTGTTATAAACTTCCCTCTTAGAACTGCTTTTGCTGCATCCCATAGGTTTTGGATTGTGTTTTCGTTGTCATTTGTCCCTAGATATTTTTTGATTTCCTCTTTGATTTTTTCAGTGATCTCTTGGTTATTTAGTAACATATTGTTTAGCCTCCATGTGTTTGTGTTTTTTACATTTTTTTCCCTGTTATTCATTTCTAATCTCATAGCATTGTGGTCAGAAAAGATGCTTGATATGATTTCAGTTTTCTTAAATTTACTGAGGCTTGATCTGTGACCCAAGATGTGATCTATCCTGGAGAATGTTCTGTGTGCACTTGAGGAGAAAGTGTAATCTGCTGTTTTTGGATGGAATGGCCTATAAATATCAATTAAATCTATCTGGTCTGTTGTGTCATTTAAAGCTTGTGTTTCCATATTAATTTTCTGTTTGGATGATCTGTCCATTGGTGTAAGTGAGCTGTTAAAGTTCCCCACTATTATTGTGTCACTGTCGATTTCCTCTTTTATAGCTGTTAGCAGTTGCCTTATGTATTGAGGTGCTCCTATGTTGGGTGCATATATATTTATAATTGTTATATCTTCTTGGATTGATCCCTTGGTCATTATGTAGTGTCCTTCTTTGTCTCTTGTAACATTCTTTATATTAAAGTCTATTTTATCTGATATGAGTATTGCTACTCCAGCTTTCTTTTGAAGATATTTTCTTGGGTCCTTTCTCCCTCTCTTCTCCTTCTGGGACCCCTATAATGTGAATGTTGGTGCGTTTAATGTTGTCCCAGAGTTCTCTTAGGCTGTCTTCATTTCTTTTCATTCTTTTTTCTTTATTCTGTTCCGTGGCAGTGAATTCCACCATTCTGTCTTCCAGGTCACTTATCCGTTCTTCTGTCTCAGTTATTCTGCTATTGATTCCTTCTGTTGTATTTTTCATTTCAGTTATTGTATTGTTCATCTCTGTTTTTCTTTATTTCTTCTAGGTCTTTGTTAAACATTTCTTGCATCTTCTTGATCTTTGCCTCCATTCTTTTCCGAGATCCTGGATCATCTTCACTATCGTTATTCTGAATTCTTTTTCTGGACGGTTTCCTATCTCCACTTCATTTAGATGTTTTTCAGGGGTTTTATCTTGTTCCTTCATCTGGTACATAGCCCTCTGCCTTTCATCTTGTCTGTCTTTCTGTGAATGTGGTTTTTGTTCCACAGGCTGTAGGACTGTAGTTCTTCTTGCTTCTGCTCTCTCCCCTCTTGGTGAAGGAATTTTGCAGTAGCTCGTTCTTCTTTCTCTCTGAGTATTGTCATTAACGTTATCATTGGAACCTTTTTTTTTTTGCAGTTGTGAAATTGTGTTTGTTTTGTTACAAGGAATGTAACTTTAATTTTTGCCCCTCTGATTTTGGTCTCTTTGAATTAGTTTTGAGCCACTGATCCTAAGGTGAATGATACAACATAATACTAACAATAAATACTTAACAAAAGTAAATGCTGTAGCAGAAGTGAAGTAAAAATATATTTGCTAAGATTTGGAAGCATCCCATTAACTGTTATCCAAGGGAAATTGAACAACACAGCTCTGCTAGCATAGAGTTGTGTTGTGGGATTTTTGTAGAAAATGTAATTAATTTGGGGAAATGTATGTGAGCAAACCACCTGTAGGTCACTAGAGACCATCTTTTAAGAAATACTGTTTTAATTTCTTTCACATCAACCAAACAAGACTGATGATTTATGCTGTGACTAGGAGGCATGGCTGTTCCTTTTGTTGGAAAGAAACTGGTCTCGCTGTAAATTAATATGTCATCAATTATTGAGATTTTGTATTTTGTTGTTGTTGTTTGTGTTTTTGTTTTTTGCCACACGGCATGCGGGATCCTAGTTCCCCAACCAGGGATCAAACCCATGTCCCCTGCAGTGGAAGTGCAACATCTTAACCACTGGACTGCCAGGGAAGTCCCTTGAGTGCTTTTTTTTTTTTTTTTTAATATTTATTTATTTATTTTTAGCTGTGTTGGGTCTTCGTTTCTGTGCAAGGGCTTTCTCTAGTTGCCGCAAGTGGGGGCCACTCTTCATCGTGTTGCGTGGGCCTCTCACTATCGCGGCCTCTCTTGTTGGGAGCACAGGCTCCATATGTGCAGGCTCAGTAGTTGTGGCTCACGGGCCAAGTTGCTCCGCGGCACGTGGGATCTTCCCAGACTAGGGCTCGAACCCGTGTCCCCTGCATTGGCAGGCAGATTCTCAACCACTGCACCACCAGGGAAGCCCCCCTTGAGTGGTTTTTTATGTGAAGTGCTATGCAAAGTTCTTTTCTGTATGTGCTGTTTTATTTAATCCTTTAACTTTGCAGGGTGGAAAGTTCTTATTCATAAATTAGTTGTCCAAGGTTATGAAATCCAAGCTATACAAAAAACACGTTGGTGAAACAGTATTACAAAAAGGACTACTTAGTGTTTCAATAATAAATCTTTGTGGATCTGGATATTAATGAACTTCATACTAGATAAAGAGAATGACAGAATGACTGGTTCAGTGACTTAAGATTAGACTTTATTTTAAATATTCAAAATAGAAAAAGTAACATTTACATACTAGATAATTTTATGAAATGATTCCTTTATTGAATTTGAAATTTATACTTTGGAGCTATGTCTTTTAAGATCTTAGGATAGTAATCTGGTTTTTGGAGGGGAATTTAGTAATATTATATATTTTATTTAAATTTGTACGATTTTAAAATTAAAAAAAAATTTTTATTTTTGCCATGCCACGCGGCTTGTGGGACCTTAGTTCCCCAGCCAGTGATCGAACCCGGGCCCCCTGCAGTGGAAGTGTGGTGTCCTAACCACTGGACTGACAGGGAATTCCCTGTACTATTTCAGGTTTAGATATATACTTTCCTCTTCAGGATATTTACTGTGATTACCAGCTGTTTGTGCATTATAGGTTGCTTGTTGGGGAAAGTTTTAAAAGAGAGGAATTGCTTAAGCAAGACAGGAGTTAGTCTTGTCAGTGTCTAGGTTAGACAGAGAAGCCGTCTTGGTATATTAAGTGTTGTGGTTTTAAAAAATTGCTCTGCATTCATAGACATTGAAATAAATCTGGCTTATAAGAAATATGCTTGTTTTACAGAGACATATTAAGTATTTATAAATGTATTCTATTTATATTAACATTAACTACTAAGAATGAAAATCTGACATTTGGAAGTACTGATGAACACCAACATATTAAGAATAGCTAGCCTAGCTCTAACCTGTGTTCTTCCTTTGGACTATTCTAAGTGTCTTGAATAATAGAACTTTTTAAAAAAGTATATAATATGTATGCTCTCATTAATAAAACATTGAAAAAAGCAAATATTTATTTATAGTTACTTTTGAACTATATTAGTATATTTCCTTCCATCTTTAATTTCTTTCTTTTGTTCTTTCAGTTTTGTTGAGATATAATTGACATCCAGCACTGTATAAGTTTAAGTCATACAACATGATGATTTGACTTACATACATCATGGAATGATTACCACAGTAGATTTAATGGAAATCTGTTATCTCATATTGACACAATATTAAAGAAATAGAAAAAATATACATTTTTTCCTTATGAGAGCTCTTAGGATTTACTCTCTTAACAACTTTCAGGTATAATGTATCGTAGTGTTAGTTATTTTCATCATGTTGTACATTACATCTCTAGTACTTATTCATCTTATAACTGGGAGGTTATACTTTTGACTAACTTCATCTAATTCCCCCTCCCTCCCTTTCCCCCTCCCAGCCTCTGGTTTTCCAGCCTAAATTTCCATGCATTAGATTGTACTTACGATTTTTTCCTTTTTACAGTTAACAGAATTCTAATTATACTTTTTGTACTGCTTTACATTTTACTCTATCCATATCATCTATAAACATGTCCATAGTATTGTACAAATATGACAAACTTCAGTATAAATAGCTGCTTAATATGCCATCAAATGGGTATATCATTGTTTGTCTAACTATTTCTTGATATTTGGACCGTTAGGTTATTTGCAAGTTTGTCACGTTTGTATGTTTTTGCTTTGTGTATGAAAATTTTCCTGAATTCAAGTTTTTAAATAGGTAAATTACTGGGTTAGTAGGTTTAAAAAGTTTTCAAGGCTCAATGCATATTTGCAAATATTTTCTAAAGGCTATTTAGAGTGCCACCTTCTTCTTCTTCTTCTTCTTCTTCTTCTTCTTTTTTTTTTTGCCACACCACGCGGCATGCAGGATCTTAGTTCCCCGACCAGGGATCAAAAAACCATGCCCTCTGCAGTGGAAGCGGGGATTCGTAACTACTGGATCACCGGGGAAGCCCCCACCTTCTATTTTAAGAGGATAAATTTGAATGTTATTTCAATATAAATGATAAGGTATACAGTACTGTTTTAGCAGTTATTCTTTAATAATTTGTAGAATTACTTTAGAGAGATCTTTTACATGGAATTACAGTGATTCAGATAAAATAACCATCTTTAACAAATGGAGTTCTATACTGTGCAGTTTTTCAGTGTTCAGTATAATGCATACTTCATTGTAAACAAATCAGCAAACAAGGCTGATTTGTTGTCTTTGAACAGTAGAAGTGGGGGGAGGGGAAGGACAGAAACCCAGATAAATCAAAATCCCGTCACTTAAATTGTCTGTGATTGAAACCTGAAGGTTGAGATAATAAATGTGGTGTTCATGATAAGTGCACTGCCCCTTCCAGTTATTTTATGAACATTAACCTGTCTTCTAGCTATATCTTATAATAGTAAAGAAATAAATACTAGGTAAATACTATTGCATTTAATATTTTTAAAAAATTCACTTTCAATCTCTCAAGTTTTTTTTCCCATGATTTTCCAAAGAAGTTTTAGTGTGAACTACTTGTTCATCTGTCTAGCAAGTTTATGTTGGTTTCTACTTATCACTTGATTGAAAGAAGTAAAATCCTGTAGTTCTGCTGGCACATTGCTAGGGAAGCTGAGAATGTCTAAACCCTTTCCTCTCTTTCTGCTAGTGAACAATTGACAGGATATGGGTTTGTAATTACAGTCTAAGTGTTTAGTTGAGTTAATTGTCACTACTGAAGTTCCTGTGCCCTCTGATAGCTTCCTTGAAAAGTTGTTTTCATAAGTAGTTTCATGCTTGTCCTCAGCCTTTGATCATTTGCTTAATGCTCAAACAAAAGAGTGATACCAGACTGAGGTATGGTCTTGTGCTTGCTGTACTAGGTTAACCCTGTGCTAGAGTCACCCTGTGAAGGATTGTTGTGCTAAGGCAACCCTGTGAAGAACATTTCCTTTAAAGAAGGAAAAAAAAAAGGTAAAGAAATAATAATTGTAAAGTATGTTAATTGCTTGGAAAAAAATCTTACTTCCGTCCTGGCTCTGTTTTTGTATCACCTGGGTAATTTACTTGATTTATCTGGGCCCTAGTTTCCTCATCTTTAAAATAGGAAGGGTCTGTCACTCCTAAGGTACCTTCCAACCTGAAATTCTAAGTTACTTCTCGGGCTGGACTCTTGTGTGTGATGCTCCCTATAAACTAAGGGTGACTAAGGGAAATAGGAACCAGAATATATTTATTTTCAATTATGTAGCAGTAATTTCATTTTCTTCAGAATATCTTTATAAAAGATTTATCTGTTGCCACTTGGTTTGTTACCTTATTTGTTTAGCAACAGTGTCAGTTTTAGATCAGATAAAGGACACACTATTTTTAATTACAGCACAGCACATTTTGTGAGTATGCCCCCTCTCTCAATACTTACCTTAAAAGTTATGTGTATAGGGATGGGATAGGGAGGATGGGAGTGAGGCTCAGGAGGGAGGCTCAAGGGGGAGGGAATATGGAAACATATGTATACATATGGCTGATTCACTTTGGTGTACAACAGAAACTACCAGTATTGTGAAGCAATTATACTCCAATAAAGATCTGTTAAAAAAAAAAGAAAATATTGTACGGTACAGAGAAATACAGCCATTATTTTGTAATAACTTCAAATGGAGTGTAATTGAGTATAATATATAAAAACATTGAATCACTATGTTGCACCCCTGAAACATTATATTGTAAATAAACTAAAATTTAAAAAAATAAAATTAAAGGTTAAAAAAAGAAAAAAAATGTATATGTATACGTATAGCTGATTCACTTTGCTGTACAGTAGAAACTAACACAACATGTAAAGCAACTACACTCCAATAAAAATTTTTAAAAAAGTGTTATGCAAGAAGCTCTTAAGTGCTACAAGTTACCCTGTAGTTTTTTGTTTTGTTTTGTTTTGTTTTTTAAAGGAATTTTAAAATTAATTAATTAATTAATTTTTGCCTGAGTTGGGTCTTTGTTGCTGCGCGCGGGCTTTCTCTAGTTGCGGCGAGCGGGGGCTACTCTTCGTTGCGGTGAGTGGGCTTCTCATTGCAGTGGCTTCTCTTGTTGCGGAGCATGGGCTCTAGGCACGCAGACTTCAGTAGTTGTGGCGCACGGGCGTAGTTGCTCCACGGCATGTGGGATCTTCCCAGAGCAGGGCTCAAACCCAGGTCCCCTGCATTGGCAGGCGGATTCTTAACCACTGTGCCACTAGGGAAGCCCTGTTTTGTTTTGTTTTTTTAAAAAACTATGGACTTCATTTAATAATAGTACATTGGTTCATCAGTTGTAACAAATGTGTTGCACTAATGTGAGGTAATAATAGGGGAAGCTGTGGGGGAGAACTATCTTACTTTCTGCTCTGTTTTTCCATAAACCTAAAACTGCTCTAAAAACAATTCTATCAATTATTTTTTTAAAACTATAAATCATTAAGACATAGAGGAATGAGGTGTCTCTTAACTTGGGGGGCCATTTTTTCTTTCTAAAATGTTAGAACTGGTGCACCTGTCTTTCTCTACTGATTAGAAAGGAACTAGGAGGAATTGAGAAGAGAACCATTATTCTCCTGTATCAGACAGAAATAAAAGTGAATTGTAGCCATCAGTTCCTTTCTGCACACTCCAAGCTGGGAGATACAGGAGAAAAAAGATCCTTCTTTGACTTTTCTGCTGGGTAATAGATGGCTTATGTTCTTTTTTTTTTTTTTAATTAATTTTTATTGGAGTATGGTTGCTTTACACTGTTGTGTTAGCCTCCACTTCATAACAAAATGAATCAGCCATACACTCCCCTGTAGTTTTAGTTAGACTACCCCATCAGTATGTTTAGTAAGGGTCTTGAAAACTAAGAGCCAATTATACTGGCCTTACATTCCTCTGATTGTTTAGGGGGCTAAAGTTTTCTTGACTTACAGCTTCTTTTACCCTTCAAGAATTAGCCAAAGACAACATAGCCAAACACAAGAAACACTATTGATTGTCAAGTAGAAATGTATGGGAAATTATGTTCATTATTGTTTTAAATACAGACTACAGTTAGGTCTAGATGAATTGTGAGACCCCATTAATCCTTTGAGAAATAGTAGGAATTGTCCTAGAGCAGGGGTTCTGAAACTGGACAGTGTGAAATCCCCCCCTGTAAGATACTTTTGAAATTTGTAGGGGGTGATATTGTTGTACCTGTTGCTGATACAGTGATTGGGGGAGGTGCTACTGTTATGTAGTGGTTAAAAGTCTTATTATTATCTGAGTCTAGATCTGAACTTTATTTATTTACATAAAAATATAATACACATCATTTTTTACATGATTTTAATACATTAATTTTGGAAGATATAAACTTGGAAGGTAAAGATTTGTAAAATCAATGGCACCAGTGGCTTTTATGGCGTTTGATCAGTCTGCATTTGTAGTTGTCACATCCATGGTGAGTCTATGTATAGATTCAGACCTCTGACTACTTCATTGTGTAGGGGTATGGTTATGTCCAAGTATTCACATACTGAAATATACAGTCTTATTTTCTTTTATTTTCCCTTTATATTATAATTAGGACATGATATGAGTATATTTTGAAATTGGCTATATATGTATGTAAATTATATGAATAATTTCATTTCAGATTTTTAAAGTATTTGTAAAATACTTATTTAGAAAGAATATTGAATATGAAGATTGAAAACCAGTCTCTTAGGTAGTATTTAACTTAAAGTACTTTGAAAACCTTGAGAAGTGGCCTAATAAAAGTGCTTTTATTAAAGTGACACACAAGTACAGCCTATATGTTAGGCTGTAATTACATGGTATATGTCTATCTGTAGTGTTTATAAAGTCTGACAACCATTCTAACTCAGTTTTTAGTAACTTATTAATATGATAATATCAAGGTAGAAATTTATGTACCTGGACGTAACCTTTCATTACAGTTCACTTTCAGTATCTACAGAGGTTTGGTTCCAGGAGCCCTCACTGATACCAAAATCTGCTGATGCTCAAGTCCCTCATATAAAATGGTTTAGTATAATGAATACAGTCATTATACTGTATCTGTGAAATTTTTATACGTGGTTGGTTGAATCTGCGGATGTGAAAGCCATGGATACAGAGGGCCTACTGTATTCCCTTTGATAATTCACTCCTTTTTGAGAAAAACATTTCTAGTTCTCATTTAAACACAGTATTGCTTTTCAAGCATCATCAATATTTTGATGAATCATTAGAATCTTTCTGATGATTTTATGTCAAAAAGTTGATATTTTCAATATGAGAATTTTGTCCTTGAAATAGAAGATAGAGGGATAAACAACAAGGTCCTACTGTATAGCACAGGGAACTATATTCAATATCCTATGATAAACCATAAAGGAAAAGAGTATGAAAAAGAATGTACATATATGTGTAACTGAATCACTTTGCTGTACAGTAGAAATTTACACAACATTGTAAATCAACTATACTTCAATAAAATAACTTTTTTTGAAAAAATTAAAGGTAGGGGAATTGATTTTGGAGATTGGTGTGATATTGCTTCAGTAAGCAAAGAGCATGGTTAACTGTAAAGCTAAAGGATTAACCTTTACGATGCATTCTGAGATGGCAGGAGAGAAATACTTGACACTTGCAATTTACTTTGCCAGTTCCTAATGCTATTTATTTATTTATTTTTAGCTGCGTCGGGTCTTTGTTGCAGCCTGCGGGTGTCTCTCTAGTTGTGGCACGTGGGCTCTGTAGTTGTGGCACGTGGGCTCCAGAGCGCGTGGTGGGCTCTGTAGTTGTGGCACGTGGGATCTTAGTTCTCCGACCAGGGATCGAACCCGCATCCCCTGCATTGGAAGGCGGATTCTTAACCACTGGACCACTTGGAAAGTCCCTAAATCACATTTCTAAGGGGGACTTCCCTGGCGGTCCAGTGGTTAACGCTCTGTGCTTCCACTGCAGCGGGCATGGGTTCGATCCCTGGTCGGGAACTAAGATCCCGCATGCTGCGCAGCGCGGCCAAAAGAACAAAAAAAAAAAATCACTTTTTTAATGATCTAATATAATTGTTCTAGTGATTTCTGTAGAATTCGAATTCATTCAGCCAGAAGTAAATATTTATTGAGCCAGAAATAGTAGGAGGTTGGGAAGTTCTCACTAAGCAACAAGCTTCAATATAGTGTGCTCCTGCTTTGACACAGATATGCCCTGGTGCTTGGGTGCACAGAGGAGTATTAGGGGTGGATTCCAAGAGTCTAGAAGACTAAGAGTTGGTCAGGACATATGTAGCTGAGGACAACCTAGGGAGAGGGATGATAGGTTTAAGGTAGGAGGCAGGAGAGAGTATGGGAAATGCTGGCAAGTATCGGCAGTTCAGCAAGGCCGGATTAAGGATAGTATGTGTGGGAATGTTGAATGACAGATCTAGAAAGTAAGGAAGGTAGGGGCCCATGAATTCATTCTTGTAATTCATTTTAGGTATGACTACTTCATCAAGAAATTCTTAAATCTGCCATAGTGGTTTTGCCTCTAATACCCGAGAAGTTTAGAATTTGAATCTGGGGAGTTGATGCTGTTGGGTAGTGAGGTGCAATATGTCTCCTTGAAAAGGTTGCTGCTCTGGGCTCCAGAGGCTCAGGAAGTCTCATCATTTCCAGTTGTCTGGTAAGGGTGAGGTCTCAGAGTTTTTGTTTTTATAGTTTCGTGCTCCTGTATTACTATGGATATTCATCAGGTGATTTGGCTTCAGTTGTGAGAATCTTGCCAAAAATCTATGCTGAAGAAACCAGGGGAGTATACAGGTTTATCTTGATTGTAATTCTGTGACAGTTGGCTGATGTTTCATAAACTCATCTCAGTTTTAAGTGCTAACTTTAGTTTGTCCTGTCAGCTTTTGTTGACAACTCCTAACTCATATGTAATACTTGGTGTTCAGGAGATGGCTTTCCCCTGTTTGTCTTTGCATGGTGGTATTTGAAGGTAAGCAAAGCATGGTCTTTAAAATTTGATGTAGCATGTTTTCATTCCTCAGATGTTTCTTGAATGCCTAATACTTGGAAAGTTGAGAAGCTCCTCCACTGAAGACAGTCTCTAAAGGCTGTTCTGCAGTGATTTGCCTAAAGCCTTTCTAGGATCAGCGACAGTTAATGACATCTGTAGTAACTTTGTGTAGTTTTGTTCTTGTCTGTGAAAGTTTATCAGTTTAGAATTTCTACGTATAATGATTGCTCTGTACACTTTGGTGAGAGACAGTATTTTAAGAAGCATGGCACAAGACCTCAAGGAGCTTACAGTCAACGTAATGTGGTTTATTATGGTTAAATGTCTCAGACTCTTTTTATGGTGCTTTAGTAGTTATTATGTAGAGTGTGGTGTTGGGCTCACCCTGTAGAGTTAGACCCAACTTCAAATCCGAGGACTGCTGTTTTTTATCCATGAGATCTCAGATTTTCTAAGTCTCAGGTGCTTCTTGAGGAGTAGTAGTATTACCACAGGGTAGTAGTAAGGATAAAATATAGTAATGCATGTAAGACTTTAGTAGAATGCTGACACATAGTAAGTACTTACCTTTAGGTGTTATAAATTCAATTATCCTGTGAGCTTTTTTTTTTTTTCCTTTTTTTTAATTGTTGGAGTAGGGATAATAGTGTTTGGTCTTAAGTTCATTAAACAATTACAGATGGCTACTATCTGCTAATCACTTTTGGGGAAACAAAAGTAGTTGAATATATGTGGTTCACAGCTCAAAAGAACTAACAGTTTTTGAATTAAAAAAATTAGTAAGTAGCAACAAACATTGGGCTTATTATATTCCAGGCATTCTTTACTCAGTGTTAATAAGTATGCTATGAGGTAGTTACTGTTGTTTTCACCATTTCACAGATAAAGGAATTTAAGTAGGAAGAAGACATGTGATTTGCCCAAGATCTCTCTGCTAGCGGAGTGATGGAGCCAGGTTTTACAACTAAGCTGTTAGACTCTGAGAACACAATCTTTAATCGTTGTTCTGTTCTGCCTACAGAAACAAGGCTTGTTTATGACAGTGTCAGTGTGGTGGATCTAGGCTATGGGGTGTAAGAGTTAGGAGGAGGAATCAGTAATGGCCAGGATGTTCAGTAAAGGGAGAAAGCTGTCATTTAGCAGAACTTGCAATGTGTCAGGCTCTCACATATTAGCTCCTTCATTTGTCACAGTGTTCCCAGGAGGAGCATTTTATTATGAATCCCTTTTTTAGTTAATGGAGGCTCAGGAAGTTTAAGTGACTTACCAAAATTCACATAGCTGGTAAATGGTATAGATGGGACTTTTTTTTTAATCTTTTTTTAAAAAAATTTATTTATTTTAGTTATTTATTTTTGGCTGCGTTGGATCTTTGTTGCAGTGCGTGGGCTTCTCATTGCAGTGGCTTCTCTTGTTGCGGAGCATGGGCTCTAGGCGCGTGGGCTTCTGTAGTTGTGGCACATGGGCTTCAGTAGTTGTGGTTCGCGGGCTCAGTAGTTGTGGCTCACAGGCTCTAGAGTGCAGGCTCGGTAGTTGTGGCACGTGGGCTTACTTGCTCCGTGGCATGTGGGATCTTCCCGGACCAGGGCTCAAACCTGTGTCCCCTGCATTGGCAGGCAGATTCTTAACCGCTGCGCCACCAGGAATGTCCTTAGATGGGATTTAACAAAATCTTTTTTACGAAAATAGCAACCATATACAAAAGCAGAGGAGTAATACAGTGTACTCCTCATCACCCAGCTTCAGTAAATACCAACATTTTGCCTCTCATTTCATCTATTTCTGTCACTTTTAAAAACAGTTTTATTGAGGGATAATTGACTTAAACTGCACATATTTAAAGTGTATACTTTGATATATTTTGACGTATGTACACACCCCTGAAACCATCATCACCATAATCAAGGTAAATAAACATATCCACCACTCCCAAGAGTTTCCTTGTGTCCCTTTGTAATCCCTCCTTCTTACCTCTTCCTGCTTCCCTGCCCTCTCCCACACAAGGCAACCACTGATGTGTCACTATACACGAGTTTACGTTTTCTAGACTTTTATATAAATGGAGTCATACAGTATGTACTCTTTTTGTCAAGCTTCTTTCACTCAGCATAATTATTTTGAGATTCATCCACATTGTTGAATGTGTCTGTAGTGGATTTTTGTTTGTTTGTTTTTGCTTTTTTGAGTGTATTCCATTGTATGAGTGTACCACTTTTTAAAAAATTCATTCACTTGTTGATGGACATTTGAATTTTTCCCAATTTTTGGCTTCTATAAATAAAGCTGCTATGAACAATTATGTACAAGTTTTTACATGGATATATGCCTTCATTTCATTTGGGTATATATTTAGAAGTGGGATGACTTGATCATATGGTAAGTGTATGTTAAGAAACTGCCAGACTGTTTTCCAAAGTAGCTCTATTGTTTAACATTCCCACCAGCAGTGTATGAGAGTTCCATTTCCTCTTCTTCCTTGTCTACACTTGGTATGGTTGGTCTTTTTAATTTTAGCCATGTAAGAGGTGTGTAGTGGTGTCTTACTGTTGTTTTAATTCATATGACTAATGATATTGAGCCCTTTTGTCATCCATCTATCTCCTTTGATAGCCTCTGTTCAAATCATTTGCCAATTTAAAAAAACTGAGCTGTTTTTCTTTTTTTTAAAAACAAATTTAGGAATTCAGGATGTTCTTTTTTTTAAATTTTTATTTATTTATTTATTTATTTATTTTCAGCTGTGTTGCATCTTCATTGCTGTGCGTGGGCTTTTCTCTAGTTGCAGCGAGCGGGGGCTACTCTGTTGCGGTGCGCGGGCTTCTCATTGCGGTGGCTTCTCGTTGCGGAGCACGGGCTCTAGGCACGTGGGCTTTAGTAGTTGCGGCACGCAGGCTCAGTAGTTGTGGCACACGGGCTTAGTTGCTCCACGGCATGTGGGATCTTCCCGGACCAGGGCTTGAACCCGTGTCCCCTGCATTGGCAGGCCAACTCTTGGCCAGTGCGCCACCAGGGAAGCCCTGAGCTGTTTTCTTATTATTGTATGTTGAGGGTTCTTTATGTATTCTGGATACAAGTTCTTTATATGATTTGTAAGCATTTTCTCCTGTCTGTGGCTTGTCTTTTTATATTATGGGCAGTGTCTTCCTTAAGAGCAGAAGTTTTTAGTTTTGGTGATGTTCATTTTATCAATTTTTTATTTTATGAATTGTGCTTATGGTGGTGTATCTAAGAATTCTTTGCCTAATCCAAGATCACAAGATTTTCTCCTATGTTTTCTTCTAGAGGATTTACAGTTTTAGTGTTTACATTTAGGCCTACAATCCATTTTGAGTTTATAATTTTTGACGTGAGATATGGATTGAGCTTCATTTTCTTAGCATATGGATGTCTACTAATTCCAACACCATTTGTTGAAAAGACTTTCTTTTTTCTCATCGAATTACCTTTACATCTTTGTTGAAATCAGCTGCCCATTCACATTTTAAAAAATGGAATAATTTAAAGCAAATGCCAAGCATAGTGTCATTTTATCCCTATATATACTTCATTATGTGTCTCTGACTGATAAAGACTGGTTTTTAGAAATATAACATTCCACTATTATACTTCACAAAATGAACAGTTTCCTTAAAATTATCTGATATTTAATCCATATTTAACTTTCCCAGGTTGTTTCAAATCAGTCTCTGAAGTTGACCAATAAAGGGTTTTTCTCTATCATTATTGTCTCATATTTGTATATATTTGATGTGTTTCAATCCATGGATGTCATTATTGTTTTTGATGCCCCAAAATGCTTCAAGTTGGCGCCTGTCTCTTTTGACACGATACTTGAATGTTTTGAATAAATGGGATTTGAACCTTGTTTTGTTCTTTTGTTTTTTTTAACTTCAGTGCCCATGTTCTTCCCAGGATTATCGTTGTGCTTTCTTGACTGAAGCCCTTAAGAAATAGATGAGACTTAAATGGCCCAGTTGAAGGGTGCATTTGTTGGAATACTGGTTTGGTACGGGCAGTGTCAACATATCTGTGAACATAGGTCTAGCAGCAGGAGGCAAAAGGCACTTGTGGCACAAGAGCCTAGATTGTGGAGTAGTCAGAGAAGCAAAGAGAAACAGGCCAGAGTCATAGCGTAAAGGGCCTTGCCAGCTGGTTTGGGGGATTTGGTCTTTTTAATACTTTGGTGGTGGGTCATGGGACTAAGTTCATGACATTTTGTTTCTCTCGTGAGCTTGATAGAAAATTATTTTTGAAGGAAGGCCCTCTTTTTTTTTTTTTTTTTTTTTTAAGGATTTTCTTTTTAATTAATTAATTAATTTATTTTTGTCTGTATTGGGTCTTCGGTTCGTGCGAGGGCTTTCTCCAGTTGCGGCAAGCGGGGGCCACTCTTCATCGCGGTGCGCGGGCCTTTCTCCATCGCGGCCCCTCCCGTTGCGGGGCACAGGCTCCAGACGCGCAGGCTCAGCAATTGTGGCTCACGGGCCCAGCTGCTCTGTGGCATGTGGGATCTTCCCAGACCAGGGCTCGAACCCGTGTCCCCTGCATTAGCAGGCAGATTCTCAACCACTGCGCCACCAGGGAAGCCCGGAAGGCCCTCTTGATTGCCATTTTTCATGGAGTTTGCCAAGAAAAATTTGGTTGAAGAAGCGGATATCAATTCTCTAAGTAAAGTCTGGAGAGAATCCCCTATTGAGTGGTTGTTAACTGGATTTCTCAGGAGCCTGTACTCCTTAAACCTTTCATCTTTCACATGTCATATACTTATTATGTTGAATTTGAATCAGTATGGTATATATACATAATTTATGTAGTGATAACCAAAAATATTTTTAAGTTACAGTGGCTTACTCTTGCTTAACTTAATTGGGCTCCTGTTACATTGTTGGCTATATTGAAATCCAAGGACTAATTATGGATTGGTGAGCTTTATCATGTTTTAGTATAAAATTTGGCTAATTAATTCACTAAGTTTTACTTACTGATTTCTAGAGCCCCATGGTTATGAATGTGCTTCCGCTTCATAATGCCTCCTGCTATGGCAGACATCCTTGACATCTGGGCAGTGGATTCACAGATAGCATCTGATGGCTCCATACCCGTGGATTTCCTTTTGCCCACTGGGATTTATATCCAGCTGGAGGTACCTCGGGAAGCTACCATTTCCTATATTAAACAGGTATGTTATCAGGCTGAATTTCTATAAACATAGCTTACTTACTATATCACTTAGGGGAAAATGTTCCTCCATTTTAGAATGTTATTAATGTAAATCATATGGTAAATTTGAGAGAAGTTTATAAGTCATTACATGTTAAAGATTTTGATCCATACTGTGTCTTGGATCTTGTTTATTGGCTATATAAAACGTTCTCATTCTCACTCCCACTCACTTTTAATTTTTTTTTTTTCACTTTTAATTTTTAAAAAAATCCACGTGTGATACCTGAATGAAGACAAATTAGCTTATGTTAGCTAGTTTGAAAGGTTTGTTCAGGTTATCAAAAGGAATTTGACATTGTTCTAGAAAGTTTTATTTTGAGGTAAGATCTTTGTACTAATTGTCTTTGAGCTTATCACGTTTGTTTTTCCTCAAGTGATTTTTCGTTGGTTGTCTCTTCTCTCCTTTTCCTTCCCATTCTAATCCCCATTTTCTGTCCCCATCCCCACTATTTTTCATCGTCACTCTGGGGGAAAAAAAGGTTTTCTGCTGTTCAGTAGATTTTTTTCCCCCAGTAATGAATGCTGTGTCCTCATTTGAAAGCAAATTCTTTCACATAACAAGGCTTGCATGTTTTGTTGGATGATTTTTTTCAAGCGAATTGGTGAGTACTATTGATTTGTGAAGATTATGACTTATAAGTAAAATTATTTTCCTAAACTTTCTCTTTAATGTTTTTCAAATAGCTGAACCCAATATGGAAATTGGGGTTTATGATATATTTAAGAAAAAGTATTTATGACAAACCTTTTTAAAGCGCTTGACTTTGGACAGCCTTTTAACTCTTTTCCAAGCTTCTTCATCAGGGAGACATAAGAATTCTAGAACTGCATAATCCCTTAAGTGAAAAGGATCACTTTTTAATTGTTTTAGGCACCCTACAGGGGCAGATAGTGCACTTATTTTTATAGTCACAAGTGACAGGTATGGATGCCTGTGGCTATAGCTGAAGCTGAATTAACCATTGAAACCTTGCTCCTTTAAAAAAAACTTATTGTTGTAAAATATGTATAACATAAAATTTACCGTAAGAGTCATTTTTAGGCACACAGTTTCTTGGTATTAAGTATATTCACAGTGTTGCCCAATCCATCACCACTATCCATTTCCAGCACTTTTCATCATCCTAAACACAGACTCTGTACTTAGTAAATAATAAACTTCCCCTCTCCTAGTCCCTGGTAATCTCTGTTCTAGTTTCTGTCTATATGAATTTGTTTATTCGAGCTACCTCATGTAAGTGGAATCACACCGTAGTCAACCTTTTGTGTCTGGTTTTCTCAATTAGCATAATATTTTAAAAGTTCATTCATGTTGTTACAGGTATCTAAATTTCATTCCTTTTTAAGACTGAATATTATTCCATTGTATGAATATACCACATTTTGTTTATTCATTCATCTTTTGATAGACATTTTGGTTATAATCATCTTTTGTCTTTTGTGAATAATGCTGCTCTGAACATTGGTGCACAAGTATCTGTATGAATCCCTGCTCTCCATATGTTGGATCATATGGTAATTCTGTTTTAACTTTTTAAGAAACTGCTAAACTTTTTTTTTTTACAATGACTGTACCATTTTACTTTCCCACCAGGAGTGCAAAAGGGTTCCAGTTTCTCAAAATGCTAGCCAACACTTGTTTTCCTTTTTTTTTTTTTTTTAGGTAATAACCATTCTTATGACTGTGAAGTGGTACCTCATTTTAGTTTTTATTTGCATTTCCCTAACTGCTAATGATTTCAAGCATCTTTTCATGTTCTTATGGACCATTTGTAGAATTGTCTGTTCAAGACCATTGCCTATTTTTTAATTCAATTGTTTTCTGTTGTTGAGTCATGGGAGTTCCTTAATGTATTCTGGATGGTAATTTCTTAGCAAACATATAATTTGAGAATAATTTCTCCTATTCTGTGAGTTGCCTTTTCACTTTCATAATAGTGTCCTTTGATACAGAAAAGTTTCTAATTTTGATGAAGTCCAGTTTACCTATTTTTTGTTATTTTTTTTTGCCTAGCATCAATTTCTCTTGTTTGTTTTATATAACTGAATCTGAGGATTGGCCACGATTTTTATCCCTCAGCTGTTGGCTTTTGTCCTGGTTGCAGTTAAAATATGTAATCCACCTTGTGTTTGTGTGATGACCTTTTATATGATCTCATCCAGGAGACTTCAGGGGAGCTCATGAGAAATTGATTCTGCTCATCCTGACAGGACAGTGCTAGTTAATGGAGATAACTCTGGTGAATAGAAAAGAATTCAGGACAAAAATAATGTAAATTTTGTATGGAGGTGATAGATGATACATACTTTAAATGTTCTTTTTTTTAAGTAGAAATTATTTATGTTCACAAGAATGCTAAATATGGAAGTCTTCAGTGATTTGTATTCTTCATAGATTTTCACGTTTAATACTTTTGTTTATATAAATGCATTTTTTGGCATTATACCATTATATTACTTTACAAAAATGGGTTAAATACCTTTCATATTCTCTTACAATTTGCTATTTTTAAAAGAAACCAACCTTAATATATCTCGTATAGCTTTCCATGTTACCGTGTTTTTCTGTTTAATTTTCACAGTTCTGTAATATTCCGTAATTCACTTAACTGATCCCTTATTGCTAAGCATTTTGCTTGTCCTCAGTTTTTGAGTTTTCCAAAGAGTGCTGCAGTGAGCATCTTTGTAGATATATCTTTGTACACTTGAGCAAGTATTTCCATTTCAGAAGATGTCTTATTACTTTTTCCTGCAGATGTTATGGAAACAAGTTCATAATTACCCAATGTTTAACCTCCTTATGGAAATTGACTCCTATATGTTTGCATGTGTGAATCAAACTGCTGTATATGAGGAGCTTGAAGATGAAACAAGAAGACTCTGTGACGTCAGACCTTTTCTTCCAGTTCTCAAATTAGTGACAAGAAGTTGTGACCCAGGGGAAAAATTAGACTCAAAAATTGGAGTCCTTATAGGAAGAGGTAATTTAAAAAATTCTTATTATGAATTTTTAACATGTTTGTTGCTATCTGTATAAACATGTAGTCAGTATGATCTGAGACGTTGCTTTGCAAGGTGTGGTCCATGGACCAATGCTGGTCTGTACATTGTTACCAGTCTGAGATAAAGTAAGTATAGAAATCAAGAATAAACTTTTATAGCGATGTGATATTGCCACAACATCCAAGGGTGTGTGTATTTTTTATCTTTTTCTTTTCCAGTGACTTATTTTTTTTAAATTTATTTTATTGAAGTATAGTTGATTTACAATGTTGTGTTAATTTCTGCTGTATAAAGAAGTGATTCAATTATGCATAAATATACATTCTTTTCCATATTCTTTTCCATTATGGTTTATCACAGGATATTGTATATAGTTCCCTGCACTATACAGTAGGACTTGTTGTTTATCCATTCTATATATAATACTTTGCATCTGCTAATCCCAAACTTCCAATCCATCCATCCGCCCCCCCCCTTGAAAACCACAAGTCTGTTCTGTATGTCTGTGAGTCTGTTTCTGTTTTGTAGATAAGTTTATTTGTGTCATATTTTAGATTCCACATATAAGTGATATCATATGGTGTTTGTCTTTCTCTTTGTGACTTACTTCACTTAGTATGCTAATCTCTTGGTCCATCCATGTTGCTGCAAATGGCATTATTACATTTTTTTTATGGCTGAGTAGTATTCCACTGTGTATATATACCACATTTTCTTTATCCATTCATCTGTCGACGGACATTTAGGCTGTTTCCACGTCTTGGCTATTGTGAATAGTGCAGCTATGAACATAGGGGTGCATGTATCTTTTTGAATTATAGTTTTGTTTGGATATATGCCCAGGAGTGGGATTGCTGTATCATGTGGCAACTCTATATTTAGTGTTCTGAGGAACCTCCATATATTGTTTTTCACGGTGGCTGAACCAAGTTACATTCCCACCAACAGTGTAGGAGGGTTCCCTTTTCTCCACACCCTCTCCAGCATTTATTTGTAGACTTTTTAATGATGGCCATTCTGACCAGTGTGAGGTGATATTTCATTGTAGTTTTGATTGGCATTTCTCTAATAGCGATGTTGAGCATCTTTTCATGTGCTTGTTGGCAATCTGTATGTCTAGTGAATTATTTTTATTTTATAAAAGTATTGGTTTTTTGCAAATTTGAAATTAAAAAGTTGTTCCTTTGCCTCAGGTACTTTGAGAAGCCCCTTTTTAGAGATGCATCCTCAGTTTCTTGTGAACTACCCCTGTAGTATGAATGTAATTTATGCACAACTCTCTATGCTAACCGAGACTTTAAGCTGATTGATGTTTCCATAAATTTTACTCCATAAGTAAAATTATCTTTTTTAAAAAATTATTAATTAATTAATTTATTTATTTTTGGCTGTGTTGGGTCTTCCTTGCTGCGCGCGGGCTTTCTCTAGTTGCAGCGAGCGGGGGCTGCTCTTCGTTGAGGTGCGTGGGCTTCTCATTGCAGTGGCTTCTCTTGTTGGGAGCGTGGGCTCTAGAGCGCAGGCTCAGTAGCTGTGGCGCACGGGCTTAGTTGCTCCGCGGCATGTGGGATCTTCCCGGACCAGGGCTCGAACCCGTGTCCCCTGCATTGGCAGGCGGATTCTTAACCACTGTGCCACCAGGGAAGCCCTAAAATTATCTTTTAAGTAGAAGTTACTTTTATAGCAAGTCAAGCTATATCATGCCCACATTATTCTTTGCATATTAATTTCAGGGAGAATTGTAACACAATAAACACGGAGCAGTCTCTCTTGCTATAGTAATCTTAGATGTCTAAAGGGCCAATGGTATCCTGCCTTAAGACAAGGTATTAACTTGAATTGCATACTGCAGGGGATTACTGAGGAGGAGGCTTTGAAGTTTAAGTACAAAACCAAAAAAATCTGTAGAGTGTTGGATCTGGATTGGCTACCTGTATTGATCACATTCACTCTTATAGGATAATATAGTACCATCCCCTTTAAGATAGTAAGTACCTTTAAGATACTATTCTTTGATCTTGACCTATAGTTAATTCAGGCTAGCTAATGATTACACAGTGGGACTAAACTCTTCCCTTTGAGTACTTAGAACAGCAGCTTGTTTATTTACTGAATGACACCCTGGTATTTAAAAATGTTTGATTATTTCAGATGATAGCTAGTTTGCTTTGGCAATGACTTTTTCCCCCATTAAATAGGCTTGTAATTGTATACCGTACAGATTTTTCACAAATATATTAATAGCTTCAATAGAAAGCATTCCTTTCTATTTTTTAGAGCTCCAAAGATTTTTTTTAAACTTTTAATTATTCTCCATTAGTAAAAATTTTTCCTTTGAATTAAATAATGTATGTAAAAGTAGAAAGAATAAAAAAATCACTTATAGTCTTATCCAAGACAAGAATATCCACTGATAATATGTTGATATAGTTCTTTTAAAGCAGTTTTGTGTGCGTGTTTGTGTAAATATTGTTTTTCTGTATTTTTCTGCTGATATTTAGGGAAGCTGAAATATTTGACAATTCAAAAGGTTAGCATCACAGAGAGAGTTAACTTTTATGAGAATATAGGTGTCTTTTTGAGATTTACCATCTTTTCAAAATTTAGATCACTGTGCTCTCTTTGGGTCTTGATCTCCAAAGCATATGGAATCATTAGCCACCATTATCTGTATCTAAGCTTGTCAGATTTACCAAATAAAAATACAGTAGATCCATGGGATACTCTTAATGCCAAAAAGTCATTCACTATTTATCTAAAATTCAAATAGAATGGACATACGGTGTTTTTTGTTTTTTGTTTTTTATTAAATTTGACAACTCTAACTTTACCCTACTAACAGCACAGAGATCTAATGTATATTGAAATTGAATTTCTCTTTCTATAAACAGTGTACCATATTTCATATTTCATTTAGTGTATAAAGCTTATTGTACAAAAATTTTTTTATGCAATGTGCCCTGCAATTTGAATGACTAAGAAAATGCCACGAGTGTTTTTATTGCATTGAATTAAACAGTTGATAAGCTCTTAAAATTTATAAATTGTACTTTAGATCCTCAACAGTTTAAGAAAGCTGGCCTTATGATCATATACACAAATTCAAATGTTAACATTCATTTAGGAAGTTGAGTAAGTCTGTTTTGATGTTTTAGAATGAAATTTTACTTTAAATACCTAACAAGTCATTTTTTGCAGTTGCTGATTTGTATGTGATGACTACAACCGGGACTTTGTGAGGTCATGCCTCCTGGGAAAACAATGAACAATTATTTCAATTTAACTTCAGGAACAAGTTTGCTGCCTCCTCCTCCCCAACGAAAACAATAGAACCTTTACAGACATAACTGCCCTGATGGGTCTAAAAATACCTTTTCCTGAAAGACGATATGCCTAATTATTTCATTTTCTGTTTATCCTCAATAATTATTTATAGAGCTACTGTTGAGGTTCTGATTATTCTCTGTAGTGAAGGTACTTGTTACTCCTGCGTTAATTTCTCCAAATACCCAGTAGTAAATCTTGATCAGAGGATTTTGTCAGCATCCTGAAAAAAGTATTTGAACACTTCCTTTTTCTCCTCACCTATCTAAAGCTGTGGCATACCTTAAAGTGAAGGAAATACATAGTCTGTAGGATTTTAACAGTATCTTTAATATGAAGAAATTATTCATTTAGTACTTTTTTAATATCAAAAATTTATATTTGACTATAAACTATACAGTACTCTTATCTTAAAATTTAAGCTTTGCTATCAAATTTTCATACCACAAGACATATAGGCAATTAACTAGGCTTAAAATTAAATTCCTTAGCCTAACTTTTTATTTTTGGCAAAGTTTCTATTTTTAAGAGATGTTTATAGTAGTTCCCCAATTCAGGCTTCATCCGTTTCTTCCTTTTTCTTTCTTTCTTTTTTCTTTCTTCCTTCCTTCCTTTCTTTGTTTTAATTTTTATTGGAGTATAGTTGATTTACAATGTTGTATTAGTTTCAGGTGTACAGCAAAGTGAATCAGTTATGCATACACATATATCCACTCTTTTTTTTTTTTTTTAGATTCTTTTCCCATATAGGCCATTTCTCAGTATTGAGTAGAGTTCCCTGTGCTATACAGCAGGTTCTTATTAGTTATCTATTTTATATATAGTAGTGTGTATATGTCAATCCTAATCTCCCAATTTATCCCTCCCCCAGTCATATCCCCTGATAACCATAAGTTTATTTTCTACATCTGTGACTCTACTTCTGTTTTGTAAATAAGGTCATTTGTACCCTTTTTTTTTTTTAAGATTCCACATATAAACAGTATCATATGATATTTGTCTTTCTGTGTCTGACTTACTTCAGTCAGTATGACAATCTCTAGGTCCATCCATGTTGCTGCAAATGGCATTATTTCGTTCTTTTTGATGGCTGAGTAATATTTCAATGTACGTATGTTCCACATCTTCTTTATCAGTCCCTCTGTCGATGGATATTTAGGTTGCTTCCATGTCTTGGCTATTGTAAATAGTGCTACAGTGAACATTGGGGTGCATGTATCTTTTCAAATTATGGTTTTCTCTGGATATATGCCCAGTAGTGGGATTGCTGGGTCATATGGTAGTTCTATTTTTAGTTTTTTAAGGAACCTCCATACTGTTCTTTATAGTGGCTCTACCAGTTTACATTCCCACCAACAGTGTGGGACGGTTCCCTTTTCTCCACACCCTCTCCAGCATTTATTGTTTGTAGATTTTTTGATGGTGGCCATTCTGACTGGTGTGAGGTGATAATGTCATTGTAGGTTTGATTGCATTTCTCTAATAATTAGTGATGTTGAGCATCTTTTCATGTACTTTTTGGCCATCTGTATGTCTTCTTTCGAGAAATGTCTGTTTAGGTCTTCTTCTCATTTTTTGATTGGGTTGTTTGTTTTTTTGTTATTGAGCTGCATGAGCCGTTTGTATACTTTGGACATTAATCCCTTGTTGGTTGCTTTGTTTGCAAATATTTTCTCCCATTCTGAGGGTTATCTTTTTCTTTTGTTTATGGTTTCCTTTGCTGTGCAAAAGCTTTTAAGTTTAATTAGATCCCATTTGTTTATTTTTGTTTTTATCTTCATTACTTTAGGAGGTGGATCAGAAAAGATCTTGCTTTGATTTATGTCAGAGTGTTCTGCCTCCATTTTCCTCTAAGAGTTTTATAGTATCTGCCCTTACATTTAGGTCTTTAATCCATTTTGAGTTTATTTTTATGTGTGGTGTTAGGGAGTGTTCTAATTTCATTCTTTTACATGTAACTGTCCAGTTTTCCCAGCACCACTTATTGAAGAGACTGTCTTGTCTACATTGTATATTCTTGCCTCCTTTGTTTTGTTGTTGTTGTTGTTTAAAATATTTATTTATTTTGGCTGTGCTGTGTCTTAGTTGTGGCACACGGGATATTTGTTGTGGCATGCGGGATCTTTAGTTGCGGCATGCAGACTTCTTAGTTGTGGCATGTGGGCTTCTTAGTTGCAGCATGCAGACTGTTAGTTGTGGCATGCATGCAGGAACTAGTTCCCCAAGCAGGAATCACATCCTGGGCTCCCTGCATTGAGAGCGTGGAGTCTTAGCCACTGGACCACTAGGGAAGTCCACTTGCCTCCTTTGTTATAGATTAGATAACCATTCTTCAGTTTCTTAAAAAGCAGATTGTCAGAGATTGGGATTTAGTGAGTCTGGGATGTATGAAAGAAATCTGTACTTTTCAGTTGACTCTCATAGTTACGTGAAAAGAGTCCCTTATTTATATTATATTGAAAAAAATTACCAAAACAATAGCAATTGCAATTCAACAGTTTATATTGAGTATTTATACTTGAGAACCACAGCACTGAACTTGGGTGATATGGTCTTTGTCTGCTTGGAGCTCACAATCCAGTGGGAAATAATGGATCAGTAAACAGACAGTTACAATACAATGTATAAGCTGCTATAAGTCAAGGAGGGTCACTTAAATCAACTGGGTGAGTCACGGACTTCCTCTTTGCAGACAAACAGCTAAACGGCGACTTAAGCGCTCATTAGGAGTTGAGTAGGTGAAAGGAGATGGAAGAAGGAAAAGCAAATGGGAATGGCATATAGGAAGGATGGCCTATTCAAGGAATAAAAGAAATTGACTGGGCTTCCCTGGTGGCGCAGTGGTTGAGAATCTGCCTGCCAATGCAGGGGACACGGGTTCGAGCCCTGGTCTGGGAAGATTCCACATGCCGCGGAGCAACTAGGCCCGTGAGCCACAACTACTGAGCCTGCGCGTCTGGAGCCTGTGCTCCGCAACGAGAGAGGCCACGACAGTGAAAGGCCCGCGCACTGCGATGAAGAGTGGTCCCCGCTTGCCACAACTAGAGAAAGCCCTCGCACAGAAACGAAGACCTAACACAGCCAAAAATAAATAAATAAATAAATTTAAAAAAAAAAAAAAAGAAATTGACTATGATTTGCTTAAGGGGACAGCTAGGATAAGCAGGAAGTCCAGAGAGGCAACTGGCTTCAGAGCATGCACAGCCATCCAGGCCATGTAAAAAGTAGAGATTTAATTCATAAGAGCAGTTGGGAAGCTGTTGAAGGGATTTAAGTGGGGGAGTAACATCATCAGATTTTCATTTTAGAAAAATTATTTAGGTTGGGGAATGGAAATGCATTGGAGGGATTAAGATTTTGAGTAGAGAAATTAATGAAAAATTGATGTAATAATTAATCCATGGGAGAGATGGTGGTAGCCAGGATTAAGGTAATGGCTATAGGACCTAAGAGAACTGGACAGAGTTGAGAGACATTTAGAAAGTGGATTAGACATGACTTTTAGTAGATAAAGGGAGATAAAGAGTTTGATTTTTGTTAGATGTATCTATTATTAGGTATTCAGTTCCATTTCCTTATCTGTAGTACCGATGATCTGTGAATAGAAATAGTTTGAACAGTGCAAAGGAAGAAGCTCTAAGATACATAGTTTGCTTAAATTACAGTTCATTCATATAGCTGATTTAGAGTAATATATTTTATTCCAGATCTAAAACTATCCAAGAAATCATATTTTACCCTCAAGATTTTACCTTTGTTGTATTATGGAACTTAAACATTTTAATTTTTCTATATTTAATACCTCAAATCGATGCTAATATTTATTTTAGAAATAATGACTGTTTTAATAGATGTAAATAGACAATGCAGGTAAGTCCACTATGAAGATAACACTCATTGATGTGCATATATTCAAATGATATAGTATTGATTTGGCCCTACAGAATGAAAAGTAACAGCTTGCCCCACTGTGCTTCCCTCTCCAACACTATGAAATGCTGTTAATATTATCTCAATTTTCAAGGCAAAAATTTATACGCATTCTATATTCTTTGTTTTGAATTTGCATAAAAGGAATCTTGAGAGACCCATTGTGTCCCTGCTTTATATATTTAATATATCTGGGACTTTTATCCTAACAACACAGATCTATTTCATTCATTTTAGCACTTGTACCACTCTATCATGGTATATGGATGTATCTTAATTTTTTTAACCAGGTCTTAATGATTATCTTTAGGTTATTTCCAGTTTTTTATTTATTATAAACAAAGCTACAGTGAACATGCTTGTACTGATATCATGTTATCTGTACAATTATTTCCATAGATTTGTGGAAATAACAATCATGCAAATGAGAACAGACTTTTTACTCAGAGCTTGCTATAATAAAGGAATTTTGTGTTTGGCAGTGACTCAAAGTCAGGCAGGGGAGTGATAAAGTTTTATGGTAGAGAAAGTGGATGGCTTTCATGTATGCCTGATGGAAGTTGCTGGCAGGAGGAAGCTCAAGGTGGGCTCATGAGAAGCTGGGCATCTTACGTGGTTGGTTTGGGGAACATATTTGACTTTCACTGGTTGGTCCTGAGTCTCTCAGGTTGCAGTTCCTGTTGGTGGAATACCAAGGTCAAAACGTGTGTGTGTGTGTGTGAGTGTGAGTTCTAATAAATATTAAATATGCCTATTTCTCTTCTATCCCTTCCAGCTTAAGGTTTTGTCCAACTTTAAAATGTTTGCCAATCTGATAGGTAAAAACTAATGCACATATAAAAATTTATACATGTTCTTTTATTATTTTAGATATCTAGAATTATTTATTAGAATAATTATAAGCTTATGAACAAGCTGTTATATAGTTATCTTCATGGCAGAAGTGGTTCATAATTCAGTACAACAAAAAATAGTTTTATGTTTATGAGATTTTTGACTAATTGATATACTATAACCATTGTTGAAAAATCACAGTAAACTGAAAGTTTATAAAATTTAAGTTTACTGAGTTTTAAGTTAAGTAATAACTTGAGTTTTAGGCTTATTTGTAAAGTTTTCAGATTCTTAGCCTTTCTTAAATATTTTAAATGTGATTTACTTGATTTGTAAAGAAAAACTGTGGCTCTTTCATATGTGGTTTTAAAATAGTACTGTGAATTTCAGTGATTATCTTTTTAAAATTGGTAACCAACTATATTTCTTTAAGAGGTTTCAAGTTTGTATTCTTTAGAAATCTAATTGTATGTTCATCTTCTATACATGAAGTTTGTTATTTTATCTTGAATATTCTTTTTATCTTTCATAATATTTTCCTGCTCAGTTTTGTTGGCTTCATAAAAACCAAGCATCTAAATTATCTTTTTTTGAGTATATTTTGTATTCTCTTAGCTACTCAAAATGACACGTTTAAAATTTTTGTTTAGGTCTGCATGAATTTGATGCCTTGAAGGATCCTGAGGTGAATGAATTCCGAATAAAAATGCGCAGATTCAGTGAGGAAAAGATTCAGTCGCTTGTGGGATTGTCTTGGATGGATTGGCTAAAGCACACCTATCCACCAGAGCATGAACCATCCATTCCTGAAAATTTAGAAGATAAACTTTACGGAGGAAAGCTCATTGTGGCTGTTCATTTTGAAAATTGTCAGGTAGTATTATATTATTTTAAGAAATACTTTATAATAAATTTGTGAATTTTACCAGAATGCAGCACCAATGTTAGAGGAGGCTGTTGCTCACCTAGTAAACACTGACAAAGAGCATTTTTAGATTTAAGATGGAAGTATATTTAGGATTATATCTGACAACCTAAAGTGACACATCCTTTGCACATGTATGGTTTTTTGATGCATTTTTGTCTAGATCGGGGTCCGCAAACTGCAGTGGTTTTGAATGGTTTTTATATTTTTAAAGGGATGTAAAAAACTCAAAGAATTTTGAAGGATGTTAAAAAGAAAAGAAAGAAGAATATGCGACAGATACTCATATGTTGTTAGCAAAGCCTAGTTCTTTAGAGAAAAAGTTTGCCAACCCCTGGTATAGATAATGTTCTTTTTTTTTTTTTAAAGGTTTTTTTTTTTTTTAAACATTTTTTAAAAAATTTATTTATTTTTATTTATTTTTGGGTGTGTTGGGTCTTCGTTTCTGTGCGAGGGCTTTCTCTAGTTGCGGCGAGCAGGGGCCACTCTTCATCGCGGTGTGCGGGCCTCTCACTATCGCGGCCTCTCTCGTGGCGGAGCACGGGTTCCAGACGCGCAGGCTCAGTCGTGGCTCACGGGCCTAGTTGCTCTGTGGCATGTGGGATCTTCCCATACCAGGGCTCGAACCTGTGTCCCCTGCATTGGCAGGCACATTCTCAACCACTGCGCCACCAGGGAAGCCCCGATAATGTTGTTTAATGTAGATATAATTTCATTTTCTCATGTGATTTTTCTCTTCTCTATAAAATGAAAGGTTTGATCAAAGAGCTCTTTTTTTCCATTTTCTTACATTTGCATTCTGTGAATATGTGAACTAAGTGCCGATACGGAATTGGGCATTATAATAGAGTGTATATATAGTTAATCTGTATCTGAATGTTCATAGCAATTTTACAAACTAGATTATGCTACTGCCTTTATATGAAGTGTGCTCATTTTATCATCTAGTCTCTGGCCTTGGAATTAGGGTAGGAGTACAAGGATATTTTGTTTTGTTCTTCAATTAACAAAACCTTTATCAGTAGCCATTCTATATTGAGCATTTTACTATGCCAGGAATTATGAAAGGTATTTTTGAAATATATTCTCTACTTCTCACAACAACCCAATAAAGTGTTGTTATTTTATCCCCATTTTATAGTGAAGAAACTGAAAGGGAGAGAAGTTTGAGTTCTTTTGTGCCCTGCTTCATAGCTGGTCAGTGGTAGAGCCAGGATTTTTTCCAGGTGTTTCTCATTTTATCAAGTTGGCCTCCTTTCCAAAAACACGTTATTAAGTATTTGTTAGGTCAGATGTAAAAAAAGGATCCTACATTCAGGCATTTTGCAAGGGAAGTTTGTCTAGAGAAAAAAAAAGAAAACAATTTGCCACTGTATACTGAGATATGTTGAGACTCAAGTTCAATTTAAGCCAAGAATTGGATATCATAAAGTGTAAAGATCAAATTTAAAATACTGTTTAGGGAATTCTGCATTGTTGAAAGAGCTGAAATAGGGAATTTTACTGTTAAAAGGTGATTAGAATTCAACCTGAAAATACCTGCTCCGGGCAATTTGTCCATCTAGGTCAGTTTGAATTTCATCACATATGGGTCAAACCTCTACTGGATATACAAATTTTAATCTGATCATCATTGTAACAAAGTATATGTGAAAAGAAGTGTTTTGAAGTTAGAAGAGAAATATAGATGTAAAATCTTATTGGATTCAAGCAGTCATAGAACTTAATGGTGAAAGGAGTTTAGACATCATCTAGGCAGACTCTTTATATAACATAATAATTCTTTTCACCATCCTTTATATCCTGTGTCTCTAACCAAATACATCCAGTTGCTATGGGAGCCCTCTGCCTACTGAAGTAGCATGTTTTCACTGTGAGCAAGCACACATTTAAATTTTGAATTTAAAAAGTTAAATTCAAACGGTCTTTCTGTGACTTCTGCTCGTCTGCTTATACTTTCCTATTTAAGAAGTATCCATTCAATCTCTCTTTATTCTACATGCCAGATATTCAGATAATTGGAATATAGCTATCATATGTCTCCTTAGTCTCCTTTTCTTCTGGCTAGATACTTCCCAGGGATTAAACCAAAAATTCATAGAGTTTTTGATCATACAGAATTATAAATTTTTAAGTTATGAAATAATTTTAGGAAGTCACATAGAGTTTATAGATTTTTTTTTAAATAAATTTATTTATTTATTTTTGGCTGTGTTGGGTCTTCGTTGCTGGGCGAGGGCTTTCTCTAGTTGCGGAGGCTACTCTCCGTTGCGGTGCACGGGCTTCTCATTGCGGTGGCTTCTCTTGTTGTGGATCACGGGCTCTAGGCACGCGGGCTTCAGTAGTTGTGGCACGTGGGCTCAGTAGTTGTGGCTTGCGGGCTCTAGAGCTCAGGCTCAGTAGTTGTGGCGCACAGGCTTAGTTGCTCCGCAGCATGTGGGATCTTTCCGGACCAGGGCTCGAACCTGTGTCCCCTGCATTGGCAGGCAGATTCTTAACCACTGCTCCACCAAAGAAGCCCGAGTTTATAGATTTTTATTTAGGCTATTATTGCTTTAAAAAAAAAAACCAAACCCCATACTGTAATTTTTTGCCAACAGTATTTCATAAGTGAATAAACATTTTACCATCAAAAAATAGGAATGACAGAATCTCAGAATAAAGGATGTTTGGCAACCTACTCCATCATACATGCATCTCCCCGCCCACCCCCCCTCAAATTCTATAAAATTCTCATTTGGCCATTTCACCATCACTGCTGATAAACCCACATTGGGAAGCAGCATGTGGGAACACTAAACTAAAAATGAGATGAACTGTAACAAGGTATTCATTTAGGTTAAAAAATGATTTTCCAGGATTGGTAGGGGGAAAGAAAATTTACTGGAAATTAAATGTAAAGGATGTACATGTGTAAACATTATGTATAGTTGTATACAGTGTAATACTTAATAATAAGTACAAATGTAAAGAGTGATTTTTTTTTCCAGTGTAAATACAAAATTGCTTCTTTTTTCTACCCCCCTTTTTAGGATGTGTTTAGCTTTCAAGTATCTCCTAATATGAATCCTATCAAAATAAATGAATTGGCAATCCAAAAACGTTTGACTATTCATGGGAAAGAAGATGAAGTTAGCCCCTATGACTATGTGTTGCAAGTCAGTGGGAGAGTAGAATATGTGTTTGGTGATCACCCACTAATTCAGTTCCAGGTATGTGTTTTAACTATCAATTTACCATTTATTTACATTTAGTCATGAATTCTTTGAGTAGGTGTTTTATGCAGGGAATTGATGTGCCTCAGGTTATTTTTGGAGTATAGTGGAGTTTAAATAAGATATGTGCATTGCGACACCCCTTCCCCCAGCATAAGGTATGCTATTTAAAGAAGCTTTGCCTTCAAGGAACTTGAGGATATTTTTGTTGAAATTACATTTGGAGACTAAAAAATGGTCTTTACATAAAGAATGCTGGGTTAAGTGCCAAGTTAGAGGTAAATAGTAACAGAATTTTAGGAAAATATGTGATTACTCTTTCTTTAAAAATTTATTTTATTTATTTATTTATTTTTGCCTGCATTGGGTCTTCGTTGCTGCGCTCAGGCTTTCTCTAGTTGCGGCGAGCGGGGGCTACTCTTCGTTGTGGTGTGCGGGCTTCTCATTGCCGTGGCTTCTCTTGTTGTGGAGCACAGGCTCTAGGCGCACGGGCTTCAGTAGTTGTGGCACGCAGGCTCAGTAGTTGTGGCTCGTGGGCTCTAGGCTCACGGACTTCAGTAGTTGTGGCGTGCGGGCTTAGTTGCTCTGCGGCATGTGGGATCTTTCCTGACCAGGGCTTGAACCTGTGTCCCCTGCATTGGCAGGCGGATTCTTAACCACTCTGCCACCATGGAAACCTGTGGTTACTCTTATTTGTGATTTTTGTTGTTTGTTTTAAAAAAGAGGGATACAGGCATGCCAGTTATTAAGTGATGTCTGTTTCAGAAGGAACTCTGATTTATTACCAGGTAACAGGGGATTTTGTATCCTCCCCTTCTTTTTTTTTTCAAATTTTTAGTGTAGCCCTTAATCCTTGGTTTAGTAGGTAGAAGGTCTAGCAGCAGTTATAACCTCTGTGCACAGCTTTGGGATCTGTGGCATTCTGACAGTAAGTGCTTGAACTCTAGCCTGTGAGAGGAAGAAGGAAGATGAAAAGTGCTTGGTGGTAACATCTAAGTACTGACTTCTTCCCTTCATGTTCTGCCATCTTTTAAGTAGCCTCCTGCTTCTTTAACACTTTTTTTTAAACCTTAATAAGGGGAAAGTATATTGTTTTGCTCAAACTGGAATTTGTTATTACAAAGAAAACTAAAGACGTGTGTGTTTTTTGTACAAGGTCATGTGAGAAAGAAAATATACAATGAAGGTGAAGGAACCTGAAGGAAATGAAATGATACATCTTTCATAGTGAAAAGTTTTTGAATGAATATATTTATCATTCTGTCATGTTAACTCCCACTTGTAGGCCAGTCTGGAATTTTTTTTTTGTTTTCCAAAAGTGTATTTTCAGTGGTTCTGAATTGAATACAATATACTGAGTCACACTTTATATCTGTATAGGAAATTTATTATAGTGAGGAGTACATTGGATTTCTATTCATTATGTTAGGAATCTTTGGTAATGTGAATAACCACCCCTCTTCTTATATGCCTCTGGAGAATCATCCTGGTTTCATGGAAGTGAAACTGAGCATCAAGCTCGGATGGCCAGTAAGTTTTTGATGGAAAGGCAGTAATGGATGCCTGGAGCCCTGTGCTGAAAAGGTACCAGGTCTGCCTCAGAGATCCATGGAAATGTGGCCACCTCAGGACTTATAAAAAATGGCCACATGTGTACTACGTATTCACCTTTCCTGACTTACTGGTCAGAGCTTGCAGTGTGGCATCACAGTCTGTGACGATCAAGTCCTGCCTCTGGAAAGGTGTGCCAGTTGGTCATACTGTCATGTATTAAGTGCAGAGAAGAGAAAACAAAACATCTATACTGTGGCACATATTTCTCCAAGGTTTAGCAAACAGAAAAGAAGTCAGACAGGTGGATTTAAATCCAGGTGTTAAAGATACTAGCTGTGTAACTTAGCCTTCTGATTTTCAGTTCTTTAATCTATTAAAAGGGGAAAATCTGTCTTTTAGAGTTAAGAAGATTAGCTCTAACGTACAAGAAGTATCTAGTTCAGTTCTCAGGTGCGTAGATGTTCAATTAATTGTAGCAGTTTTATGTTGTGATTTTTATTTCTCATATTCTTGACATTGAGTTGTTGTTTAAGATACACTTTCACAGTGCATTTGTTCTAGTGTTGTTCAGCTTAATTTTATTCTTCTGTTGATTTAAGTTTTGCTTGAAAATCCTTACCTTATTCTTTCTTGCCACTGTAGTATATCCGGAACTGTGTAATGAATAGAGCCTTGCCCCATTTTATACTTGTGGAATGTTGCAAGATCAAGAAGCTGTATGAACAGGAAATGATTGCCATAGAGGCTGCCATAAATCGAAATTCATCTAACCTTCCTCTTCCTTTACCACCAAAGAAAACTCGAATTATTTCTGTAAGTTTCATGTGTGAACCTTTGGTAACCCCAAAAGGCACGTGATTTTTTTGGTTAGGTTGTATGCTTAAGCCTCACATGTATATTCTTTGCTTAGTTTTCCTTCTGTGGAAAATGCATCTTTTCCACAGAATATTAATATTAATATGAATTAATATTAATATTCCACAGAATATTAATGCATATTTGCCAAAGATCCATCACCATTTATTAGTAATTATCTTTTTAGCTACCCTTCTTTTTCCTTACTCAGGCTACATATGATTGTAAACAGGCCATTTATGTTTTCGATTATCTTTTGGTGCTAAAGATAAATGCCCTCAAATTTGAGATATTTTGAGATTAGAGCTAAATGTGGGACTTCAAAGAGCAAGTTGAGCATTCTAGTAGAAAAGTTAGATGTGCTGAGATAGTTGATTTTCTGGTATATCTCATTTCTGTCAGTTTATCTATAATAGTGTTTTGGTATAATTTGTCTGTTTTCTTTCTTTCTGATTGAATACTTTTAGACTTTAAATGTAACAAAGGCATCATTTTTTTCTAGAACGTAATATATTTGTATAAAGCAAATCTTAAGTTTGTATTCATTAGAACACAACAGTTTTAAAATAGTTCTTCAGTCTTAAGAAATTGCATGTTTAACCATTCCTTGATGATTAAGTTATTATCTTTATATTAATTTATTGGTCAATTCTTAATTTATGCAAAACTTTTAATACTATTTTTTAATGGTGTTTAGTGAATTTCTTAGCAATACTGGAATGCTGCCTGTTTTGCCTTGAGAACTAAGTGCTAGTGGTTGTGATGGTTAATTTAATATATGTGATTTTCAGTTGTTAGTTCAGAGGTGTATTTTCATTATTTTACCAATGGAAATGAGAACTGATAAGGCTATTTCATTACTAGCATAGAATATTCATTTCGTTCATTAAAATACTCTGTCTTTATTTCATTTTTTTACAGCATGTTTGGGAAAATAACAACCCTTTCCAAATTGTCTTGGTTAAGGGAAATAAACTTAACACAGAAGAAACTGTAAAAGTGAGTACTTGTTAAGATTTGAATTTATCTTCTGCTCCATTATTTGAATAAGTCACTGATATGCTCAGTCAAAGTCACATTGGAGATGAATTTTACCCATATTGGTTAACTACAGGAGATAGAGTATGGTATATAGGACAATTAAGAATTTTTGTTTTAAAATATTCTTTGAATAGTTTGAGATGTACTGGATAGATTGACATTTTCCCAGTGTATATAATGGAAAAGAAATTGGTTTAGATCAAGAATTCAGCAAGTAAAATTTAAGCCAAACCTATAGGTCACGTGTTTCTGTGCAGGCTTACTCTCCTTTCTCAGCTTTGCTTAGAGCTGCACAATAGCCTCTCTTACCCCCTCCCCCTTTTTTTTCCATTTAAACTTGCAGAAAATGTAATATTATTTCCTGAAATAAAATAGATGACTCTATTGTAGACCACAACTTGTTAACACATGAGGATTTATTGCACTACCCCTACAGTTAAGACTTAACAAGGCATTTTGTCTGAAAGTGTAAAGCATACATTTTCCTCTATTTTGCTTGGCAGGAAATTAAGTGAATAGTTTTGTGATCCAAGAAAGAGATTCAGTTACTTTGAGATGTTTGCTGGCATGAGGATATATTCAGGAGCACCTTGCCAAAGATTACCAGTGGCTTGCTTTTATAAATGGACATTAAAGATTCTTTGGGTAGCTGTCATTAAAATAAGGGATTTTTTTCACTTATATTCTTAGCTAGATTTTAATTTTTTTTTAAATTTTATTTATTTATTTATTTATTGGTTGCGTTGGGTCTTCATTGCTGCACGCGGACTTTCTCTAGTTGCGGTGAGCGGGGGCTACTCTTCGTTGTGGCGTGGAGCACGGGCTCTAGGCGCACGGGCTTCAGTTGTGGCATGCGGGCTCTGTAGTTGTGGCTGTGCTAGAGCACAGGCTCAGTAGTTGTGGTGCACGGACTTAGTTGCTCCACGGCATGTGGGATCTTCCTGGACCAGGAATCGAACCTGTGTCCCCTGCATTGGCAGGCGGATTCTTAACCACTTTGCCACTAGGGAAGTCCTAGATTTTAATTTTTAATGAGTATGCTTATGGCCAATTAGCCTTTGTTTTCTATTTTAGTGGTAATTTAATTTTTCCCTTTAATTTAAATTTTCTTTATTAATTTTTTCCAATGGCAAAAGTATAACATGATTGTTGCAACAGGCAAAAAAAGTCCAAACATGATTTAAGAAAAAAGTTGCTGATCTCTCCTCCCCATCTCTTTACCATCATATGGGACTCAAGGTCAACAGGCCTTGAGTGACCTCCATGTTTATACAAATATATATTCACATATGGTTTATACAAATATATATAAACATATTGTTGTGTTTATTTTGTTGATTGGTCGGTTTCTTAAAGAAAAGGGATGATGTTATATATATTATTCTATAATTTGATTTCTTCACTTTATATCTTGGATGGTCCTCTTGATTATTAAATATTTAGTAGAGTTCCTCGGGAATTATATTTCTTTCTTTTTTTTTTTTTGACTTTTTATTTTATTTTATTTTTTTCACGCACACACACCGTATTTTATTTTTACAAGAGATAAACTGACACCAAGCATTGTAAATGGATGACCACAACAAAAGCAACAATGATTGCAATTACCAAACATGAAACACACTCATACTATGTCATAACATTGACAGTAATCAGTCCAGTAATCCTCCACTGTAACAGCTCCTTTACTTTGCAGCAAAAATTGATTTGTATATTTTTTGCCTCTGAGTCCTTGTGGGATTTTTTTTTTTTAAATTCAAACAGAAAGTCACAAAAATTATAATCATCCTCATCAGTTCACTCAGTCCCATGGAATTAATTTTTTTTTTCATCTTGATCTTTTGTTAGCACTTTTATGAATTCATCAGTTTTCCATTAGAGTTCTGAAAATGCTTATTCATTCAGTTCAGCAGTATAGTCAGTTACCAGAAACCTGTACTTGTCAGAGTCTTTTCCATGAATTCCTTGAAGATGAAACCCTTTTATAGGAACATTTTTGCAAAAGCATCAGAGTACACCCAGAACTGTCTGTAAATGACAAAAGACTTAAAAATGACCATGGTTAAAGATTTGATGAGAGTTCATAATAATGCAATTGACAAAGAAATTTAGTTATTTCTGAGATATACATTTTAAAGTAATAACTAGAATTATGACTTATAACATTATACCAGAACATACAAGATTTTTAGAAATTTCATGTAATGTCTGAAACATTTATATTAACGTATTTCCATACAAATAAACCAAACAAAGTTTAATATTAGTTGTTTGTTTGTTTGTTTGTTTATACTGCAGGTTCTTATTAGTCATCAGTTTTATACACATCCGTGTATACATTGTCAATCCCAATCGTCCAATTCAGCACACCGCCATCCCCACCCCACCGCGGTTTCCCCCCTTGGTGTCCATACGTTTGTTCTCTACATCTGTGTCTCAACTTCTGCCCTGCAAACCAGTTCATCTGTACCATTTTTCTAGGTTCCAAATATCTGCGTTAATATACGATATTTGTTTTTCTCTTTCTGACTTACTTCACTCTGTATGACAGTCTCTAGATCCATCCACGTCTCAACAAATGACTCAATTTCGTTCCTTTTTATGGCTGAGTAATATTCCATTGTATATATGTACCACAACTTCTTTATCCATTCGTCTGTCAGTGGGCATTCAGGTTGCTTCCATGACCTGGCTATTGTAAGTAGTGCTGCAATGAACATTGGGGTGCATGTGTCTTTTTGAATTATGGTTTTCTCTGGGTATATGCCCAGTAGTGGGATTGCTGGATCATATGGTAATTCTATTTTTAGTTTTTTAAGGAACCTCCATACTGTTCTCCATAGTGGTTGTAGCCATTTACATTCCCACCAACAGTGCAAGAGGGTTCCCTTTTCTCCACACCCTCTCCAGCATTTGTTGTTTGTAGATTTTCTGATGATGCCCATTCTAACTGGTGTGAGGTGATACCTCATTGTACTTTTGATTTGCTTTCTCTAATAATTAGTGATGTTGAGCAGCTTTTCATGTGCTTCTTGGCCATCTGTATGTCTTCTTTGGAGAAATGTCTGTTTAGGTCTTCTGCCCATTTTTGGATTGGGTTGTTTGTTTCTTTAATATTGAGCTGCATGAGCTGTTTATATATTTTGGAGATTAATCCTTTGTCCGTTGATTCATTTGCAAATATTTTCTCCCATTCTGAGGGTTGTCTTTTCGTCTGCTTATGGTTTCCTTTGCTGTGCAAAAGCTTTGAAGTTTCATTAGGACCCATTTGTTTATTTTTGTTTTTATTTCCATTACTCTAGGAGGTGGATCGAAAAAGATCTTGCTGTGATTTATGTCAAAGAGTGTTCTTCCTATGTTTTCCTCTAAGAGTTTTATAGTGTCCGGTCCTACATTTAGGTCTTTAATCCATTTGGAGTTTATTTTTGTGTATGGTGTTAGGGAGTGTTCTAATTTCATTCTTTTCCATGTGGCTGTCCAGTTTTCCCAGCACCACTTATTGAAGAGACTGTCTTTTCTCCATTGTATATCTTTGCCTCCTTTGTCATAGATTAGTTGACCATAGGTGCGTGGGTTTATCTCTGGGCTTTCTATCTTGTTCCATTGATCTATGTTTCTGTTTTTGTGCCAGTACCATATTGTCTTGATTACTGTAGCTTTGTAGTATAGTCTGAAGTCAGGGAGTCTGATTCCTCCAGCTCCGTTTTTTTCCCTCAAGACTGCTTTGGCTATTTGGGGTCTTTTGTGTCTCCATACAGATTTTAAGTTGATTTGTTCTAGTTCCATAAAAAATGCCATTGGTAATTTGATAGGGATTGCATTGAATCTGTAGATTGCTTTGGGTAGTATAGTCATTTTCACAATATTGATTCTTCCAATCCAAGAATATGGTATATCTCTCCATCTGTTGGTATCATCTTTAATTTCTTTCATCAGTGTCTTATAGTTTTCTGCATACAGGTCCTTTGGTTCCCTAGGTAGGTTTATTCCTAGGTATTTTATTCTTTTTGTTGCAATGGTAAATGGGAGTGTTTCCATAATTTCTCTTTCAGATTTTTCATCATTAGTGTATAGGAATGCAAGAGATTTCTGTGCACTAATTTTGTATTCTGCAACTTTACCAAATTCATTGGTTAGCTCTAGGAGTTTTCTGGTGGCATCTTTAGAATTCTCTGTGTATAGTATCATGTCATCTGCAAACAGTGACAGTTTTACTTCTTCTTTTCCAATTTGTATTCCTTTTATTTCTTTTTCTTCTCTGATTGCCGTGGCTAGGACTTCCAAAACTATGTTGAATAATAGTGGTGGGAGTGGACATCCTTGTCTCGTTCCTAATCTTAGAGGAAATGCTTTCAGTTTTTCACCATTGAGAATGATGTTTGCTGTGGGTTTGTCGTATATGGCCTTTATTATGTTGAGGTAGGTTCCCTCTATGCCCACTTTCTGGAGAGTTTTTATCAGAAATGGGTGTTGAATTTTGTCAAAAGCTTTTTCTGCATCTATTGAGATGATCATATGGTTTCTATTCATCAATTTGTTAATATGATGTATCACATTGATTGATTTGCATATATTGAAGAATCCTTGCATCCCTGGGATAAATCCCACTTGATCATGGTGTATGATCCTTTTAATGTGTTGCTGGATTCTGTTTGCTAGTATTTTGTTGAGGATTTTTGCATCTATATTCATCAGTGATATTGGTCTGTAATTTTCTTTTTTGTAGTATCTTTGTGTGGTTTGGGTACCAGGGTGATGACGGCCTCATAGAATGAGTTTGGGAGTGTTCCTTCCTCTGCAATTTTTTGGAAGAGTTTGAGAAGGACGGGTGTTAGCTCTTCTCTAAATGTTTGATAGAATTCACCTGTGAAGCCATCTGGTCCTGGACTTCTCTTTGTTGGAAGATTTTTAATCACAGTTTCAATTTCATTACTTGTGATTGGTCTATTCATATTTTCTGTTTCTTCCTGGTTCAGTCTTGGAAGGTTATACCTTTCTAAGAATTTGTCCATTTCTTCCAGGTTGTCTATTTTATTGGCATAGAGTTGCTTGTAGGAGTCTCTTAGGATGCTTTGTATTTCTGTGGTGTCTGTTGTAACTTCTCCTTTTTCATTTCAATTTTATTGATTTGAGTCCTCTCCCTCTTTTTCTTGATGAGTCTGGCTAAATGTTTATCAATTTTGTTTATCTTCTCCAAGAACCAGCTTTTAGTTTTATTGATCTTTGTTATTGTTTTCTTTGTTTCTATTTCATTTGTTTCTGCTCTGATCTTTATGATTTCTTTCCTTCTGCTAACTTTGGGTTTTGTTTGTTCTTCTTTCTCTAGTTCGTTTAGGTGTAAGGTTAGATTGTTTATTTGAGATTTTTCTTGTTTCTTGAGGTAGGCTTGTACTGCTATAAACTTCCCTCTTAGATCTGCTTTTGCTGCATCCCATAGGTTTTGGATTGTCGTGTTTTCATTGTCATTTGTCTCTAGGTATTTTTTGATTTCCTCCTTGATTTCTTCAGTGATCTCTTGTTTATTTAGTAACGTATTGTTTAGCCTCCATGTGTTTGTCTTTTTTACGTTTTTTCCCCTGTAATTCATTTCTAATCTCATAGCATTGTGGTCAGAAAAGATGCTTGATATGATTTCAATTTTCTTAAGTTTACCGAGGCTTGATTTGTGATTCAAGATGTAATCTATCCTGGAGAATGTTCCGTGCGCACTTGAGAGGAAAGTGTAATCTGCTGTTTTTGGATGGAATGGCCTATAAATATCAATTAAATCTCTCTGGTCTATTGTGTCATTTAAAGCTTCTGTTTCCTTATTTATTTTCGTTTTGTATGATCTATCCATTGGTGTAAGTGAGCTGTTAAAGTCCCCCACTATTATTGTGTCACTATCGATTTCCTCTTTTATAGCTGTTAGCAGTTTCCTTATGTATTGAGGTGCTCCTTTGTTGGGTGCATATATATTTATACTTGTTATATCTTCTTCTTGGATTGATCCCTTGATCATTATGTAGTGTCCTTCCTTGTCTCTTATAATATTCTTTATATTAAAGTCTGTTTTATCTGATATGAGTATAGCTACTCCAGTTTTCTTTTGATTTCCATTTGTATGGAATGTCTTTTTCCATCCCCTCACTTTCAGTCTGTGTGTGTCCCTAGGTCTGAAGTGGGTCTCTTGTAGACAGCATATATACGGGTCTTGTTTTTGTATCCATTCAGCCAGTCTGTATCTTTTGGTGGGAGCATTTAATCCATTCACGTTTAAGGTAATTATCGATATGTATGTTCCTATGACCATTTTCTTAATCGTTTTGGGTTTGTTTTTGTAGATCCTTTTCTTCTTTTGTATTTCCCACTTAGAGAAGTTCCTTTAGCATTTGTTGTAGAGCTGGTTTGGTGGTGCTGAATTCTTTTAGCTTTTGCTTGTCTGTAAAGCTTTTGATTTCTCCATCGAATCTGAATGAGATCCTTACCAGGTAGAGTAATCTTGGTTGTAGGTTCTTCCCTGTCATCACTTTAAGTATATCATGCCACTCACTTCTGGCTTGTAGAGTTTCTGCTGAGAAATCAGCTGTTAACCACATGGGAGTTCCCTTGTATGTTATTTTTTGTTTTTCCCTTGCTGCTTTCAATAATTTTTCTTTGTCTTTTATTTTTGCCAATTTGATTACTATGTGTCTCGGCGTATTTCTCCTTGGGTTTATCCTGTATGGGACTCTCTGAGCTTCCTGGACTTGGGTGGCTATTTCCTTTCCCATGTTAGGGAAGTTCTCAACTATAATCTCTTCAAATATTTTCTCTGGTCCTTTCTCTCTCTCTCTTCTCCTTCTGGGATCCCTATAATGAGAATGTTGTTGCGTTTAATGTTGTCCCAGAGGTCTCCTAGGCTCTCTTCATTTCTTTTCATTCTTTTTTCTTTATTCTGTTCCACAGCAGTGAATTCCACCATTCTTTCTTCCAGGTCACTTATCCGTTCTTCTGCCTCAGTTATTCTGCTATTGATTCCTTCTAGTGTAGTTTTCATTTCAGTTATTGTATTGGTCATCTCTGTTTGTTTGTTCTTTAATTCTTCTAGGTCTTTGTTAAACATTTCTTACATCTTCTCAATCTTTGCCTGCATTCTTTTTCCGAGGTCCTGGATCATCTTCACTATCATTATTCTGAATTCTTTTTCTGGAAGGTTGCTTATTTTCACTTCATTTAGTTGTTTTTCTGGGGTTTTATCTTGTTCCTTCATCTGGTACAGAGCCCTCTGCCTTTTCATCTTGTCTGTCTTTCTGTGAATGTGGTTTTTGTTCCACAGGCTGCAGGATTGTAGTTCTTCTTGCTTCTGCTCTCTGCCCTCTGGTGGATGATGCTATCTAAGAGGCTTGATGGGAGGGACTGGTGGTGGGTAGAGCTGACTGTTGCTCTGGTGGGAAGAGCTCAGTAAAACTTTAATCCACTTGACTGCTGATGGGTGGGGCTGGGTTCCCTCCCTGTTGGTTGTTTGGCCTGAGGCAACCCAACACTGGAGCCTACCTGGGCTCTTTTGTGGGGCTAATGGCAGACTCTGGGAGGGCTCACGCCAAGGAGTACTTCCCAGAACTTCTGCTGTCAGTGTCCTTGTTCCCACGGTGAGCCACAGCTCTACCCCGCCGCCTCTGCAGGAGACCATCCAACACTGGCAGGTAGGTCTGGTTCAGTCTCCCCTGGGGTCACTGCTCCTTCCCCTGGGTCCCGATGCGCACACTACTTTGTGTCTGCCCTCCCATGCGCACACTACTTTGTGTCTGCCCTCCAAGAGTGGAGTCTCTGTTTCCCCCAGTCCTGTCGAAGTCCTGCAATCAATTCCCACTAGGCTTCAAAGTCTGATTCTCTAGGAATTCCTCCTCCCGTTGCCAGACCCCCAGGTTGGGAAGCCTGACGTAGGGCTCAGAACCTTCACTCCAGTGGGTAGACTTCTGTGGTATAAGTGTTCTCCAGTCTGAGTCTCCCACCCAGCAGTTATGGGATTTGATTTTACCCTGATTGCGCCCCTCCTATGGTCTCACTGTGGCTTCTCCTTTGTCTTTGGATGTGGGGTATGTTTTTTGGTGTGTTCCAGTGTCTTCCTGTCAATGATTGTCCAGCAGACAGTTGTGATTCTGGTGTTCTCACAAGAGGGAGCGAGAGCACGTCCTTCTATTCCGCCATCTTGGTTCCTCCCTCGGGTATTATATTTCTAAAGGCAGAAATCACGTATAGGCAAATACACCCTCAAGTCATATGGAGTGTTTTTTTTAAACATATATGTATGATTTTGCTTAGTAGTTTGTATGTATACATGTATAATTTGCATTCTAAAAATGGGAATTCCTACTTGTTCTTCCCATTTTTTACGTTATTGTATTTATTACTTATTTAATGCTTTTGTAGTTATTATTTCTCTACAGCCTTTTGTTGTTACTTAGTTTCTTCCTGAAGAAGACCAAAGAAGCATTCACTACATGCTTTATTTTTCTTGAGCATTATGCTTTATTTTTGTCATTGACAGATTATTTCTTAGTGACATTTTATTTCCATAGGTTTTAACAACTTCCATCAGCTATTTCAAGCTGGATTGATTCTATTTTTTGTGGTCATATATTCATAGGAATAATGGGCTTAATTAAAAGTACCCTCCCCCCCAGTCCATCTAATTCTCTAGTTCCCCCTCCTCCACCTTTTTCTCTTTCCAGTGGGGTTACATAGTTGAATTTAAGTAAATTAATGCAATTATGGCATGACTTTCTTGTAGGTACACCTCATTCTTTTTAATTGCTACACAGGTTAGGAGTTCCATTACAATGTTGAAGAGAAATCTGGGGGGAAAAAAAAGGTGAGGGGTAGATGCGGAGCAGGGAACTTTCTTTCTTTCTTTCCAAACTTTATCCTTTTCTTAATGTACTGGCTAGGACTTTCAGTATGATGTTGAATAGAACTGCTGAGAGTAGATGTATTAGTCAGGATTCTCCAAAGGGGGGAAAAAAATAATATGGTGTGTGTGTGCGTGCATGTTTGTGTTCACACACACACACACACACACACACACACAGATTTATTTAAGGAATTGGCTCACGTAATTAGTTGGCAAACTAGAAATCCAGACAAGCCAATAGTTTAGTTCTAGTCTGAGTCTGAAGGCCTGAGAACCAGGAGGCACCTATCATGAAGTTCCTGTTGAAGTTCTGTATGCTGAAGACCCAGGAAGAGCTGATGTTAGATAGTCAGGCAAAAATTCTTTCTTACTCTAAGTAGGACCAGTGTTTTTGTTCTATTCATTTCTTTCACTGATTGGATTACCACCACCTACTCTAAGGAGGGTAATCTGCTTTAGTCAGTCTACCATTTAAATGTTAATCTTATCGGGGAAAAAAAAATCACTCTCACAGAAACACCCAGAATATCTGGATACCCCAAGGCCCAGTCAAACGGGCAAACGAAATTAACCATCACAGTAGACATTTTTGTTTTGTTCTTAAAGAAAAGCATTTAGTCTTTCAACTTTAAGTATAATATTACCTGTAGGTTTTTTGTACATGCCTTTTATTCAAGAAATTCTCTTCTGTTTCTACTTAGCCAAGAGATTTTATCCTGAAAGGGATAGAAAAAGTTGCACTTTGTCCACTGCTTTTTCTGTATTTATTGAGGTGATTGTGTAGTTTTTATATTTTGGTCAGTTAATTTGATTGATTTTCAAAAGTTAAGACCAACCTTGCATTTCTGAAATAGGCACCACACATTGAAGATGTAGTAGCCCTTTTATATATTGCTGGATTTGATTTATTAATATTTTGTTATGAATTTTTATGTCTGTGTTCACGGGGAATATTGGTCTGCACTTTTCTTTTTGTGTAATGTCTTCCTTTGGTTTTGGAATCAGGAAAATGTTGACCTTATAAATTGAGTTGAGAAACCTTCCCCTCCTCAGTTTTCTGAACAAGTTTACGTAGGATTGGTATTATTTCTTCCTTAAATATTTGGTAGGATTTACTCCAAGCCACCTGAGCCTGGAGTTTTTTTTATGGGAAGGTTTTTAATTAGAAATTTAATTTCTTTAATAGATACATAGATAGTCATATTTTCTGTTTCTTTTGTGTCAGCTTTGATAATTTTTGTCTTTCGAAGAATTTGGTTTAAGTTGATAAATTTATTGGCATTAAGTTCATAATAACCCCTCAAATTAGTTTTATGTTGCTGTGTAACAAATTACCACAAACCTAGCAGCTTAAAACAACACCTGTCTATTAGCTCATATTTCTGTTGTTCAGAAGTGTAGGCATGGTGTGGCTGGGTTTTCTGCTTATGGTCTTACAGGGTTGAAATCCAGGTGTTAGTTGGGCTACATTCCTTCCTGAAGCTCTAGGGAAGAATCTGCGTCCAGGATGATTCAAGTTATTGGCCACATTCAGTTCCTTGCAGTTGTAGGCCTGAGGTTCTCCTTTGCTTGATGGCTTTTGGCTAGGGATTGCTCTCAGTTACTAGAAGCACCTTTCAGGTCCTAGCTCTGTGGCTCTCTCTATTTTCAACTCTAGAAACAGAGAACTTCTTAAGCATTAAATCCTTTTTTTGCTTTGAATCTCTTGCCAGAAGATCCTGGTCCCTTTTAAGGGCTCACCAGTGGGTCAGGCCCAGGAAGGATAATCTCCCTTTCTTTGTTTTGTTTTGTTTTGTTTTGGCCATGCCGCTCAGCATGTGGGAACTTAGTTCCCAGACCAGGGATCAAACTGGCGCTCCCTGCAGTGGAAGCACAGTCTTAACCACTGGACCGCCAGGGAAATCCCTCCCTTCCTTAAAGGACCCCATGTCATATAGTAAAATGTAATCACGGTAGTGAAATCCATTGTAATGGCAGTCCCAGAGATCTTACTGGGCACATGATTCTCTGGAGTCTGTAATGAAATCCTAGGTGTTCAGTGAAGATTCACTACTGTGCCTGGCTGGCATTTGAATGTCTTTCACTGTTAAAATGCTTAGAATTCTGTAGTATACAGCTTCCTGGTTGATATTTTCCCCGCCTCGTGGCATTTCCCTTTTCAGGTCTGCATCTTAATATTCAGGAGAAGCCTTAAATCGGTGCTGCTCAAAATCTAGAAGATGGTATTAGTGCAGATATAGAGAACTCAGAAAGCCCTCTAATTATAGCACTAGTTGGAATGGGTTCTTCTAACTCTCAGAGAGAGTGGGGATCTCCCCATTTTTTCCCTCTCTTTTTTGTTTTCTGTTCTTTTCTCTGTTCTTATTTGCCCTAGTCTCCCAAGAAGTCCTGTGGCGGCAGTAACAGAGCAGCAGTGGCAGAAGCAACAGTATTGGGGACAGGCCTAAAATGCAGAGTTGAACCTTCCTCTTTGACTAGAGGAGTTGTAGCCCTAAGAGAATGGGACATATCCTGATTGGCCTCCCTCCTTTCCCTTTCTGTCCTTCTCTTTTTGGAGTAGTTGTAGGAAATGTGGATGAATAAAGCCTCAGTTTTCTGGCTAGGTGACAAGAGGAGGGGAGCCCCAGGCAACCAAAAAATACTTGGATGGGGCTTCCCTGGTGGCGCAGTGGTTGAGAATCTGCCTGCCGATGCAGGGGACACGGGTTTGAGCCCTGGTCCGGGAAGATCCCACATGCCGCGGAGCAGCTGGGCCCGTGAGCCACAACTACTGAGCCTGCGCGTCTGGAGCCTGTGCTCCGCAACAAGAGAGGCCGCGATAGTGAGAGGCCCGCGCACCGCGATGAAGAGTGGCCCCCGCTCGCCGCAACTGGAGAAAGCCCTTGCACAGAAACAAAGACCCAACACAGCCAAAAATAAAATAAATTAATTAATTAATTAAAAAAAAATACTTGGATGATTTCAGAGTGGGACGAGCTCAGGAAACTTCTAGGTTTATTCCTGAGCTGTACATATATGGATCAGCGTCATAACTGCCTATATACTTTGAGAACTGAACTGTGGCCTAAACCACCACCCAGGTCTCAGACTAGTCACTGTATGGTGCACATGCAGGACAGATCCAGATAGCCCTGCAAAGAATTTGAAAACTGAACTGGTATTGGAACCACAACTCACAGAAGGTTTGTTGGAACTTGCAGCCAGAACCTAACCATTGTCTCCTAAAACAAACATCAACATTCTCTGTAGAATATAAACAAAACTGAGAGTCTTATAACATAGTAGTCAAAATGTGTAGGATATATTTCAAAATTAATTGGCATATAAAGAACCAGGAAAACCTCAAGTTGTATGGACCATGAGAATCAACAGGCATCAGTGCTGAGATGACATAGATGTTGGAATTATTCACAAAGTTGTTAAAGTAGTTATTATACAAATGCTCTAACAACCAAGGGCAAAACACAAACAATGAAAAGGAATGGAAAAATAGAAAGTCTCAGCCAAGATATACAGTTGTCCATCAGTATCTGCAGGGGTTTGGTTCCAGGACTCCCAGAGGACACCAAAAGCCACAGAAGTTCAAGTAAGTTCCTTATATAAAATGGCATAGTATTCTTATACAACCTATGCACATCCTGTACTTTATTATTATTATTATTATTTTTTTTAACTTTTGGGTTTATTTATTTATTTATTTATTTATGGCTGTGTTGGGTCTTCATTTCTGTGTGAGGGCTTTCTCTAGTTGCGGCAGGCGGGGGCCACTCTTCATCGCGGTGCGCGGGCCTCTCACTATCGCGGCCTCTCTTGTTGCGGAGCACAGGCTCCAGACGCGCAGGCTCAGTAAATTGTGGCTCACGGGCCTAGTTGCTCCGTGGCATGTGGGATCTTCCCAGACCAGGGCTCGAACCCATGTCCCCTGCATTGGCAGGCAGATTCTCAGCCACTGTGCCACCAGGGAAGCCCCATATTATTATTATTTTTAAAATTAATTAACTTATTTTATTTTTGGCTGCACTGGGTCTTCATTGCTGCACGTGGGCTTTCTCTAGTTGTGGTGAGCGGGGGCTACTCTTCTTTGCAGTGCGTGTGCTTCTCATTGAGGTGGCTTTTCTTGTTGGGGAACACGGGCTCTAGGTGTGCGGGCTTCAGTAGTTGTGGCACATGGGCTCTAGAGCGCAGGCTCAATAGTTGTGGCGCACAGGCTCAGTTGCTCCGCGACATGTGGGATCCTCCGAGGCCAGGGCTTGAACCCATGTCCCCTGCATTGGCAGGCAGATTCCCAATCACTGAGCCACCAGGGAAGCCCCACATCCTGTACTTTAAATCATCTGTAGATTACTTGTAATACCCAATACAATGTAAATGCTACGTAAATAGTTACTGGAGTGCAGCAAATTCAAGTTTTTCTTTTTATCACTTTCTGGAAGTTTTTTTCCGAAATATTTTTGATCAGTGGTTGGTTTAATCTGTGGTTGCAGAACCTGTGGATAAGGAGGGCCAGCTAATTAAAAAACTCTGGGGAAAAAAAACCCCTCAATGGACTCAATAATGGAAGTAGTGTGAAAGGAAAGAGTAGTGAACTTGAAGATTAATCAATAAAATTTTCTAGTTTGAACGGAGAGAAAAATGGTTGGAGGAGAAAAAACTTCACAGAGTCTCAGATACCTGTATGACAATATCAGAAGGTCTAACACGTGTGTAATCTGCATCTCAAAAGGAAAAGGGAAGGAATGAAGCTGAGAAAAACTAAACTAAAGAAATCATCACTGGGAGCTTTCCAAAGTTGGCAAAAGACATAAATATAACATGTTTAAGAAGCCCAACGAACCCTAAGCATGATAAACCCAGAGAATTCCAAGCTCAGATATATTCCATATCAAAAATCGTAACTTGGCTCTTCCTAGTTAAAAATCATAACGCCTCATAAGCCTAGTTACATGGCTCTCACCACTCCTAACCTGTTAAAATAGATATAACCTCAGGAAAGAAAAAACTATCTTAATCTTTTTGTCTTCTTATTTCAGTACCTAGAACACTCAATAAATATTTGTGCAATGAATGAATACATTTTAATGTAACTGTCTCTAACATCTTTATATCCTTAGTTAAAGGTAGCACAGGACTCCTCCCACTAAGCCAGAACAAACCTGCCTTTTATTGTGATATACTTCATGAAACCCTGGGAATTTCAGCCTATTCATGTTACTGATCTTTTTTTGGGTGTCTAATATCAGAAGGGTAAATGTAGTGGATTTTGGCCATATCGTCGAACGAGAAGGAAATTAGGTGTTGATGTTGGGAAAAAGTTTCATATCTTGGCCAACACAACATTTTTAATTGGTGAGTTCAGGAATGCGGTCTCTGCAGGCTTGGCACACCCTTGCTGTAGCACTGTGGAACGTCCTTTACATAACAAAGCCTGCCTTCTCTCCATCTCCAAGTATTCTGGGACTTGTGAAAAAGTGTCTCTTTGGAAGCTTACTGAAGTTGGACAGTGAAACATGTGACTGTAATTAAACGTGATGGTCCTTTAAAATTCTCAACTTTTCAGAGCCTGAAGGTGATTCAGACAAAGCATCAGGAAATGTGACAATTTTGACAAAATTTCACATGATATAAATTTAGAGAATGGTTTTTCTTACTGCTTTTTCTGAAAACAAAAACCTTTTTTAATGTCTTCTACTATGGGAAATTCTAAGCTCAGAAAACACAAATTTTTTCACTTTATTTTAAATGTAGATAATTTTTTCTTCTCTTGTTTGTTTTTAACCATGTATGAACTTCAATTATTTTAGTGAATTACCAGGAGATTTCTCAATCAGACATAGTCCTAATGACTTGGTCTTAAGTATATCACACTTTGACTATTAGAGAATGATTGATATTTCAACAGTTTTCTTCAGAATGTGCAGGGTCATTTTTGTTTATTGTTACCACACCCAAGTTAGATTCATTCTTTATTGTTATTCTTTTCCACACCACACCCTTGGCTGTTGCTGTTTACAGCTAGTATAGGACTTTGCTAGGTCATTATACTTGAGTGCTTTTTTGAGCTTTGTATCCAACTGATCCATAATTTTACTGTGTTCCATATATCTGAATTTTGCCAGAAGTTGGTTGATAGAACTATTACCAGCATTTTTTGTTTTGGTTTTTTAAGTATTAACATTTATTGAGTACTTATAATGTAGTGGGCCCATTTGTTTTTATTTCTCAAAAACTGTCAAAAACCAAGAGACACAAACGTTTTTAAGCTCAGCAATTTATTTTAAGTAGCTTGTTTTTATCACAAAAACGTGGAAAAATATTTATTTTTAAACTTGTGATTTTTCTGAATAAACTATATATTCTGTATACAAAAGGTGATAAATTCATAAGTCTTTAATGTCACTGAGAGTAAGAATTGAATATCATTTTTATTCTGAAATGCCTATCTTCCATCCTGTCATACGAAAGTTTTATGTATGTTTTGTTTTATTTATGATTTATCTACTCTCATTTCACAAATGGTTTGAGGTAAGCTCGCTTGCGTGTCCCCCCCGCCCCCCCCCCCACACACCCAGTCTCTCATATATACACAAAAAAATATACAAAGTGTGACTTTTTAAAAAATAATCGAGGATATTTAATAGTTGAAAAAGCCAAGAGCAAGATTTGCGGTAGGTAGTTATATAATAGGATCCTGTATAACTGCTTGATGTGGACTACCGATTTCACTCTCTGCTGGCAATATAGGTAGTAGCCAAAGCAAAGGAAACATGATCAGTTATAATATTTAGAATCTCTTGAGATAAAAATAATCTAGTTATTCATATGGTTGTAGTTCATCCTTATGTTGGAAATGGAGAGATGTTTAGCAGTTCCTTATGAAGGAGACACAGTGGGTGATAAAGTGCGCACCAAAATCCCTGCCAACATCATTATAGTGGGTAAAATAATGTTTCACATATCTGTCTCTTATAATATCTTTCACTGGGTAGACTTAAAATATAATATTGACAGTGCAATTCAGAAAAAAATCATTCTGTGTGATACCAAAGTCATTCTGTGTAATTCAGTCTAAGTACCGTACTCAACCATATGAGTATTTAGTTGAATGGTAATATTTGGACTTTCCGAAGAAATAAATATATTGCATGACTTTCTGGAAGTTCCGTATATGTATTTTTACTCAAAAATGGGTTTTGGATAAAGATTAGGCAGTAGAGACTTTGTTGTGGCCATTTAAGCTCAGATATATATATATATATATCTGATATTGATTATTGATATATATATATAAGATCAAAGCCTAGAGTGGAATTAAAGTAGTCTTATAGACATGAAGTTCTTACATGGGGTTTACATATGAATAGATGACAACCCCATCCCATCAGCCGTACACCTTTACATGGAGATCTGTGGAGTGTCAGGTGTCTATGAATTAACCTGCATTTTTCAGGAAGAAAATACACTTTAAGCCTTCTACTTCATGTAACATACACCCTATCCTCAATCTGCCCCACCCACATGACTTCAGAATTTAGTAACAATGATCTATCTGTAGTTGGTAAGTATTGGATTCTGATTTTTATAGTCGGTACATAATTTGGTCTTCCTCATTACTTGTTTTCCTTATAAATAATAGTTGTTTAGTATTTTATTGCCCTAATGTTTCATAACTTCTAAATAGAGTAGATTGACAGATAGGACATATCCTTCAGAACATGTCATCTTCAAGTAATAGACAACCTGACAAAACAAGTAGCTTAAATAGGGCTTTCAGAGGAGAGTAACTCTGTGGAAGTTCTCAGCAGTGAAGGACAGGTAAGAAATAGTTCTTGTAGTGATGAAAGAATAATTTTACGTTTGGCTTTGGTCGGTCATGGTGCTGGTCTGCCCAATAATATTTGGCATGGAGGAGAGGCAGGTAATCAAGTTTATCCAGGACATGGGCCTCAGATGAGTATGCCAAAGGAGAGACAGGCACTGGCAGAGGGTTTTGGTGAGGGTGAAGGCAAACAAAGCTAATGGAGAAATGGGGAGGTGTTGATTATTGAAATGGAGGCCTTAGTGAGGGCAGGGAAGTGTTCCTTTGGGAGTATTGGAGTGAGTTGGAAGGTGAGATAGTTGGAGAGTAAGATGTAGGAATTATTGATTTGGAGGTGCTAGGGTGTGGTAAGGTCAAATTCAGGGTGTGATCGTGGATTGTGTGGCTGAAGGGAGTGAGAGAAAGTACTGTGGAGATTTTGATGGCAGGGTCCTTAGAGGTCAGATGGATTGTTTGCTTCAGGCATGTGGACCCTGCCTCAATACCTCTTAGTGGTTTACCTCTTGCTGATATTCTTCAGATCTTGGAAAACAGTAACTAATATCTTCTTTGTAAGAAAATTGAAAAAACTACTACCTTTGCTTATGGTTCTCAAACCTTTGCTTCCAGCCCAGATATCTATTCAGTTCCATTCTCTGTTTTCACATGGTACATACACATTTTTAAAGCCAACTTATGTTTAACTTCCCCACCTCATTCTCTTCCCCCCGAGACTGCCGTTCCTCTTATATTTGGTAAGGCAGCTAGAGTTGCCCTTCCCCCTTACCTACCATCGATAATCAATTGATCACATAGTGTTGATCCTACTTCATTAATATTCTTTACTATGTATTTCTTCCTCTTTGCCTTCCAGACCTTTTCATAGTCCAGGCCTTTACTGTCTCTCCCTGAATTACAACAACAGCCTCCTCACTGCTCTCCTCGCCTCTATTTTCACACCTTTCCTTATGCCCAAGCATCTCTACCCCCTGAAGACAAAGTAGTCCTTTAACTGTTTAAGTTGTATTCTGCTTGGTGGTCTTAAGTGGCACGGACTTTGCTGCTAGCCTCTCCAACTCGGGCACCTGCCACGGTCCTCATGTGCATCTAGCGGTACTAGGCTGTTTTTCGGTTCTTCAGGCATGCCAGGGGAGTTTGTCTTTGCACAGACAGTAGGTTTCTCCGTTTTTTTTCTCTGCCTGTTGAACTCCTTTTGATATAATGTTTGGTACAACAGTGGTGGAACCTTTCTTAACCTCCTGATAAATTAAGACCTCCCATCCATTGCCTGTCTTCCTGAGGTATATTAGAAAGGAAAAGAAAACTTAGAAATCCAGGTTTGGTGCTCTCTCTCTTCCTACCTTTCATATAATTTTACTAACACTAAATGCCATTTATTGAGCATTTCATGATGGGACCATTTCTTAATTGCTTAGGAGAAAGTATTGTTTTATAGTTCTTACAGGCAACTAAAATTTTCTTTACAGAATAAAGTAATTATGAAAATGAGAAATTGTGTTTCAGTATGCTTTTCCTATTAGTATGCTTATTCCTATTCTGTCTTGGCTGTTAAAAATAGTAGTCTTGTCAGGTTCTCATAGTTTAGATACTTTGAGGATAGCATAAAGATAGACACAAAGGTTTCCTAAAAGTACTGTTACATAAATCCTTCTTTGTAATTATCCTTATTTTGTTTTTCACAAACTAAAAATGAAAGCCCCCAGACTTTTTTGCCTAATTTCAGGATACACAGGGAAATATTATTTAAGGTAGTATAGAGCCATGGACTTAAACGAAGGTTGGTTAAGGCTATGGCTACTAAATCTTGAAACTAGTGGTTTAAAAACAAGGAGAGAAATCTGAATGGTTGTTTTAAAAAAGTAATACCAAAAAAAATCATTTCCATTTTCATTCATACCTTCATTAAATTTAATGAGTTTTGGATTGATCGTGTGCATTTGGTGTTACTTTGGTGTTTAGGATCTTAAATTTAGAGCATCTATCTATTTTATGTGATACTTTCTAGAATATTTATCTTAAAATATTTTAAAGATAAAATTATAGATTCCATATATAAGTGATATCATATTTGTCTTCCTCTTTCTGGCATACTTCACTTAGTATGATAATCTCTAGGTCCATCCATGTTGCAAATGACATTATTTGATTCTTCTTTATGGCTGAGTAATATTCCATTGTGTATGTATGTACCACATCTTCTTTATCCATTCATTTGTCCATGGACATTTAGGTTGTCCAAGATACAAATGAACTTATTTACAAAACAGAAAGAGTCTTACAGGCATAGGAAACAAACTTATGGTTACTAGGGGAAAGGGGGGTGTAAATTAGGAGGCTGGGATTAACACATACACACTACTGTACATAAAGTAGATAAACGACAAGGACTGTATAGCACAGGGAACTGTACTCAATATTTTGTAATAACCTATAAGGGAAAAGAATCTGAAAAAGAATTATATATATTATAATATATATAATATATATATTCAGTTATATATAACTGAATCACTGTGTTGTACACCTGAAACTAACATGACATTGTAAATCAACTGTATTTCAATTAAAAAAAAGATACTGTATATATGTCGATGCTACTCTCACTTCGCCCCAGCTTCCCCCTCCCCACCTGTGTCCTCAAGTCCATTCTCTACATCTATGTCTTTATTCCTGCCTTGCCACTAAGTTCATCAGTACGATTTTTTTTTTTAGATTCCATATATATGTGTTAGCATATGGTATTTGTTTTTCTTTCTGACTTACTTCACTCTGTATGACAGACTCTAGGTCCATCCACCTCACTACAAATAACTCAATTTCGTTTCTTTTTATGGCTGAGTAATATTCCATTGTATATTATGTTCCACATCTTCTTTATCTGTTCATCTGTCAGTGGACATTTAGGTTGGTTCCATGTCCTGGCTGTTGTAAATAGTGCTGCAATACACTACTGAATGTAAAATAGATAGCTAGTGGGAAGCAGCAGCATAGCACAGGGAGATCAGCTCGGTGCTTTGCGATGACCTGGAGAGGGTGGGAGGGAGGCTCAAGAGGGAGGGGATATGGGGATATATGTATGCATATGGCTGATTCACTTTGTTGTACAACAGAAACTAACACAATATTGTGAAGCAATTATACTCCAGTAAAGATCTATTAAAAAAAAAATCCTGTGCCATACATTCAGTCACCAAGAAAAAAGAAAGATGAAATTATGAAATATAATCCAAGATCACTTAAGAGAATGACAAAACACCAATATTCTTGGTATCCTACTATAAACTACTTTTATTTGTATTCTTCTCTGCACACTGTCAAAATGTGAATATGCTTTTAATGAGTATATATAGTATTTATTATTTTATTTTTCATTTAAGATTATATCATAAATCATTTCCTCCTTGTATACAGTGTAGGCTTCATGATGGATTGAATGTAGGAGACATAGAGTGTCTAAGCTGTTGATGCTATTCTCATTAAGATTAGTTAGGTTCTAGGGAAGTTTTTTGTTTTTGTTTTTTTGTTTCTTTGTTTTTTTGAGTTTGATATGGGAGAGACTTACATAGGTTCATTGCCTCCTGGGGAGGAAGATTATTTTTCTGTGTAGAGGAGCAAAGGAGAAAGGTCTAAGTACTTGGGAAGTTGGAGCAAGATGGAACCAGGGGCCTTGAGCAGAAGGAATACCCCTTTTCCTGTGAAGTTGAGGGGAATCAGCTGTGTATTCAGATAAAAATTCCTGGTGGCCTGAGAGTTTACTGAAAGTGTTTTTAGTAATCCTTTGTAACTCCTATACTTTAATCTTTAAATCTATCTGTATTTGGAGTAAATAATCAATTTTCTTCTTTTTCTTCTTTTTGTTTTAATATTTATTTATTTATTTGGCTGCACCAGGTCTTAGTTGCGGCACATGGGAATCTTCCTGCGGCACGTGGGATCTTTTTAGTTTCTGCACCCAGGATCTTTTAGTTGCGGCTTGCGGGCTCTTAGTTGCGGCATACAGGATTTAATTCCCTGACCAGGGATCGAACCCAGGCCCCCTGCATTGGGAGCTCGGAGTCTTAACCCCTGGACCACTAGGGAAGTCCTTCAGTTTTCTTCCTTTAGTTTAAAAATGTTTTTAAAGGAAAATTCAAACATACACAAAAATAGAAGAGTGTAATCGACTTCCATGAACTAATCACCCAGCTTCAATGATTATTCTGATAGCTTTTTAAAGGTTTTTCTTTTTAATCTGCTTTTCTGTGATTTTAAAATATTTAACCATTAATCCATCTCTTTATTTTGCAGGAGTTAGATAAATGAGTACTATTTATTAAGCTGTCCTTTCCTTGTCACATTATGAAGAGTGTATTCTACTAACCTATAGTTTTATTTATGCCAGTACAGCATCATTTTAATTATTTTATAGGTTAAAACTCATACTTGTAATATATTATAAATATTTGTAATAATTTTAAAAATTAAAGGTATTATCAATATTTAAAATTTTATGTTACTATAGAATATGTTTTAATATCTAGACATTTTTTGGTATCTACCTTTTCAAAATTATGACAGTAACTCTTTTAACAAGTCAAAATTCTTATTGATAAGCTTTTTTTTTTTTAATTTTTATTTATTTATTTATTTATGGCTGTGTTGGGTCTTCATTTCTGTGCGAGGGCTTTCTCTAATTGCAGCAAGTGGGGACCACTCTTCATCGCCGTGCGCGGGCCTCTCACTATCGCGTCCTCTCTTGTTGCGGAGCACAGGCTCCAGACGCGCAGGCTCAGTAATTGTGGCTCATGGGCCCAGCTGCTCCGCGGTATGTGGGATCCTCCCAGACCAGGGCTTGATCCCGTGTCCCCTGCACTGGCAGGCAGACTCCCAACCACTGCGCCACGAGGGAAGCCCCGATAAGCTTTTTTTAAAAAATAAATTTATTTATTTTATTTTATTTATGTTTGGCCGCGTTGGGTCTTTGTTGCTGCATGTGGGCTTTCTCTAGTTGCGGCAAGTGGGGGCTACTCTTCGTTGCGGTGCGCAGGCTTCTCATTACAGTGGCTTCTCTTGTTGCAGAGCATGGGCTCTAGGCTTGCGGGCTTCAGTAGTTGTGGCACGAGGGCTCAGTAGTTGTGGCTCGCGGGCTCTAGAGCGCAGGCTCAGTAGTTGTGGCGAATGGGCTTAGTTGCTCCGCAGCATGTGGGATCTTCCCGGACCAGGGCTTGAACCCGTGTCCCCTGCATTGGCAGGCGGATTCTTAACCACTGCGCCACCAGGTAAGTCTGATAAGCTTTTTTAAACTAAAGAAAGACAAACCTAAATAATTCCACATATGCATTTATTTCATCCGTAAATATTTATTGAGTACTACTGTGTGCTGATGTCACATCTGAATTAATTGATTAAAAAAAGTTTGATCTTAAAGTATTTCATTTTGTTTTTTGTTTTTTTTTCTTTTGGCCGTGCCTTACAGCTTGCAGGATCTTCTTTCCCTGACCAGGGATCGAACCCATGCTCCTTGCAGTGGAAGCATGGAGTCCTAACCACTGGACCATCAAGGAATTCCCAGTCTCTGTGTTTTAGTACTGTTTTTAGTTCTACTTTTACCACTCAGTTTTAAATCAGAGATAATCATCTCGTGTTGTTTTAAAAAAACTATATAAATGACTGAACAAAATTTTCTGGGACATTTTACCTGTGTCCTGCATCACTCTGGACCTGAGTCTTTAGGAGAAAAATGAAAGACAGTAGTGTGTAGGATAATCATAAATATGGTTAGATAACTTTAAGTTGACTTTTATACTGACCAATTCATAAATTATTTCGAAGTAGAAGGAGACCTTGGAGACATTTTATCCACCCCTTCCTTCCCAACTATACAGATAACTAAGACAAGGCCCCAGGTAAATGAAGTGAGTGGAAGTAAGCATATGATAGTAGTTTTTATATTTATGGTCTTGGTTTCTTTAGACCCATTTATACCATTGAGACCTTTGGCATTTTTTAGCTGGTCTGCTTAGTAAGTGAAAAATAGGTTGTACTAACAGTGTGGTGAATTATATGCTGATGAATTATAGTCTAATGGTTCTGTGGACGAATAGGCTTTCCTAGAGTTTGTCTGCTTCTGCCAGTATGTGTTTCTTCATTCTCCCAAATAAAGGTGTTTTAGTGGTGCAGTATTCATGATTCTGTATTTGTTTTTGTCTCCATCATTACAGGTTCATGTCAGGGCTGGCCTTTTTCATGGTACCGAACTCCTGTGTAAAACCGTTGTAAGCTCAGAGATATCAGGGAAAAATGATCATATTTGGAATGAACCACTGGAATTTGATATCAATACTTGTGACCTGCCACGAATGGCTCGATTATGTTTCGCTGTTTATGCAGTTTTGGATAAAGTGAAAACGAAGAAATCAACTAAAGCTATTAATCCCTCTAAATATCAGACCATCAGGAAATCTGGAAAAGTGGTAATTATATACTAACTTCTGAAAATTTTTTATAATGGACTAATAATAACATAATGGAATAATTTTAAAACTTTGAAATAATAGAGTAATATAAATGAAATTATGTCATATAACTTTTGTCCCTAAGAACTGATTTCTAAAAAAGACAGTAAGTCTCCATTTTATGTCCTTTTCATTTTTCTTTTGGCAACTTTTAGTATATGTCATACTGTAAGTGTTCTATTATAAATGTAATCCTTTTTAGAAAATAGTTTAAAAAGAATGAAGAGATTTAAAATATTACAGGTCCACAGTCCTTTAACTGAAGTTTCAGGTGCCAGATATGTTTGAGAATTCAAAATTTTATGCATTTTAGAAAGATCATAGATCACTCAACACACCTTGTAGGGTCTGGGACACAACTCTGTAATCAAACACATCAGTTTCTAGCAGTGAAATATATGAATATTCACACTAAATGAGACAAATGAAGGCTGTCATTTAGCTTCATGTTATTTCTGGTCATGTTTTACTGTTATATGAGTTATGAACAAACCTTTAGTTGTCAGAGTTTCTTGGACTTTGAAATTGTGGATAAAAGATGGTGAACGTGTTCTTATGTTCTCATCTTCCATTTCATAATTTTATTTAAGTCTTTTTAATTTTCTTCTTACTTTATGGAAAGTTTTTTTTTGGAGGATGGAGACATGAATTTTATACATTTTAAAAAGTCTGGTGACTATATTTATCTACATGAATTTGTATCCTTTTATTCTTAACATGAGAATATAAGCCTTTCCTCTGGTTATTATCATATAGTGTTTTAAAAAATGAATTTTATTGTCTAAAAAGTCACATAAGAGTTATTTCCTTAGTTTTTTTCCTCCACCGATAGAGAATTGTACTCAGAGTGTTCAAGTATTTATAGTTTTTTCATAGACTGTGACCAGATTAATTAGTCTGAGTGTCTACATAAAAGTCCTATTAGCTTGGTGCTTCCTTTTTAGAAATATAAATAAATTCTACAAAACCTAGAGACATTGCCTTCTGCTAAATTAAGATTTATATAGACTGAAAGATCTTAAAACATATAATCTAACATATCACACATATTTTCTTGAATCATTAAAAATTCCTCATCATTTCCAATGGCTGCACAATAAATATTCTACTTTTTGGATACTGTATTTTATTCTGAGACATTAATTGGCTTTTAGGATTTTCTTTAACCATTATAAAGATGTTGAACATCTTTCCATGTACATCTTGTTTTTATATTGGATGGTTTTGGGGGAAATCATCTAGAAAGCTAGAAACTTCTAGAACTAACATTATTGAAGCAAAGGGTATGTGCGTGTTCACACCTTAAAGTTTATTCTTAGCATATTTATGCAATGGTATCTTTTTCAACAGGATTATCCTGTAGCCTGGGTAAATACGATGGTTTTTGACTTTAAAGGACAGTTGAGATCTGGAGATATAATATTGCACAGCTGGTCTTCATTTCCTGGTAAGATTTACATACTAATCCTTAGTGTTAAAGAATAATTTTTGGCATGTGGAGTAGTTAACATTTTTTTATGACTCACTCTTTTTTCAGTCCAGTAAAGAAACCATCTTTTCATATTTTTATTGTTTATTCTAAAACAGATTTCCCAAGATTATTTTAATATACTTAAAAGTGATTTGTATCTGAATATATTTATTTTGATGACGATTTTCTCACTTTAAATGTTTTATTGTTACAGGTTTTTGAGACATTCTCCTAAGGAACAATGTCTTCTTTATAACAATCTCTATGGTTCCTAGTTGTACTAAATTTCTGCTTCTGCACTAGAAGGAACATTAACTAACATGGGAAGGATAGTAAAGACCCTTCCTTCCTCTTTAGTTGGCGTTATCTTGAAATTTGAGCTAAGAGGAACACCTTCCACAAGCCTGTATTTCTCAAATACTACTCAGAGTATCCCTGTGAGGTAGATGGCTTTGTCCCATTTTAGAGATGAGAAAAGTGAAGTTCAGCCATAAGCCAGTCTTACATAATTGGTTCTTCAAACCTAGGATTTGTCCAAAAGATTGCTTGACTCTTTCCATTGTTCCTACTGCTTTCCCAAATGTGGGAAATTTTCAGTGTTATCTTTGCATTATAATAGTGAGGGGTTTTTTTTGGTCTTCATAGTTGGTTAATATATATAGTAAAATTGTGCACTTATTTGCATTTAAAAATTATTTTGTGGGTGACACATTTAAGAATGTTCTATTTTAGTAGTTGCTACCTGAGAAATTGTTTTTGGATAATCAGTTATCCATGAACATATTTATAAACTGCTCACATCCTAGCATTTTATTTGTATATATTCTTTTATTCCTACCCTTTCCTGCATATACCTCCAATAATTTTCACTAATCACATTATTCCCCCAATATAGGAGAGCAGTGTGCTCTTCTTAAGAGGAACTGTAGTTTCACAGTTAGAGTAAAAATTATTCATTTCAGCAGTAAACTTTTTTGCAAATCTTAATTTAGACTCACACATGTTCTCCAAAATCAGTAAGCAACTTAACTGATATTTTTAGAAAAATTGACAATTTTTTGCAATTAACTTGGTATATCATGGACCTGAATTTATCTCTAACAAAATGTTAGAGATGTTTGTTCTGCATGTTTGGTTCTAGAATTCACATTTATCCTAGTAGGAGCAAGCCGGAAACACAGGAACTACAAATACTCTAATTTCTAGAGTACCTAGGTCATCATTAGAAGGTTTATAATCACATTTATTGGTTGCTTTTGTATTTCCAGAATTCTTCATGTATATAGCAGAAAATACAAATATAAATTTCTACTTTTCTCCCTATTCTTAAATAAAATAGCATATTCTGTGCAGTGTTCTGTTCTCCATATGTTTGGGGCAGATAATACTAAATTGCTACACTTGACTTTAGATAGGTTGCATTTGATAGGACTAATAAATATAACGCTACTAGATAGCACAAATATAGGATATTAATTTGCTGAGAAATCAGCTTCAGAAGTGTATAAATTATGAGAATTCCTTCAGTCCAGGTCAAAATGGAATCTGTGAGATGTGAGAGTATTAAACAAGATAAGCAAAGGGTTGATTAAGGAGCTGAAACTTGTAAATATTGGATGGGTCAAAAAAGTGCCTTCGGTTTTTTAAGTAAAAATAAAAGACACATTTTTCATTTTCACCAAGAACTTTATTGAACAACATATTCACCTTTTTGTTCCACCACCTTCTGCCATTTTTCAGGCAACTTCATAATTCCATCTTCCCAAAACTTTTTATCTTTTTGAGAAAAGAACTGTTCCAGGTGCACAGTCTTCCAGGGAATTGAAATTTTTTCCACTAAGAGAATTTTGTAAAGACCAAAATCAGTGGAAATCCGAAGGTGCAATGTCTGGGGAATACAGCCGGATGAATCAGAACTTTCCAGCCAAGCTGTAACAGTTTTTGCCTGGTCATCAAAGAAACATGCAGTCTTGTATTATCCTAATGGAAGATTATGCGTTTTAGATTAGTCTGTTGACTAATTCCAGACGGTTTTTGTCGAGTGCCGCTTTCACTTGGTCTAATTGGGAGCAGTACTTGTTGGAATTAATTGTTTTGTTTTCCGGAAGGAGCTCATAATGGATGACTCCCTTCCAATCCCACCATATGCACAACATCACCTTCTTTGGATGAAGACCGGCCTTTGGTGTGGTTGGTGGTGGTTCATTTCGCTTGCCCCGCGATTTCTCCCATTCCACATTGTTGTACAGCATCCACTTTTCATCTCCCGTCACAATTTGTTTTAAAAACGGAATGCTTTCATTATGTTTCAGTAGAGAATTGCATGCGGAAATATGGTTAAGAAGGTTTTTTTTTGCTTAACTTATGTGGAACCCAAACATCAAAGCAATTCACATAACTAAGCTGGTGCAAATAATTTTCAGCACTTGATTTGGATATTTTGAGTATGTCGTCTGTCTCCCGTGTGGTATAACGTTGATTGCTCTCAATTGATGTCTCGATTTGATAGCTATCAACTTCAACTGTTCCACCTGACCGCGGAGCATCGTCCAGCAAGAAATCTCCGATACAAAACTTTGCAAACCACTTTTGACACGTTCGAACAGTCATAGCACCTTCTCCATACACTGCACAAATCTTTTTGTGTTTCAGTTGCATTTTTACCTTTCTTGAAACAATAAAGCATAATATGCCGAAAATGTTGCTTTTTTTCTTCCATCTTCAATATTAAAATGTCTACACAGAAATTCACCAATTTTGATAAGTCTTTTTTTAAATGCACGCTGATATGACAGCTGTCACATACAATCTAACAAAATTGTTTCAAATGAAGTTAAAGACAGCTAAGTGCTATTAGAGCCATCTTACAGAAAAAACTGAACAAACCTTTTGGACCACCCAATACTTTGTAAAGATTTTCTAGCTTTGGGAGATAATTCTCAGTGTGCATACTACCTGGACATTAAGCCTGGACAGAATGTACTTTTATCTTTTATTTCCTTAGGAAGTACAAAAGAACAACTGTGCAAAAAATCAGTTATAAGAAAAGAGAAATTAGTTTGCAGAGAGGAGACTTTAGTTTGTACTGCTAACTCTTGTTTTCTCAGGGTTTAATGTCTCTTCAACAGTTTACTTCTCTGTGAAATGAGAAAGTTATATGAGCTCTAGGGTTTAAGATAACATTGAAAAAAAAAAAAAGATAACATTGAAATTCTGATTCCCATGCCCAATCTGTGAATAGAACATATTTAGGGTGGTAGAGAAGAGGAAGGAGTGCCTTGAAGAATGTCACAGTTGGTGAGGTTAAAGAAGTACCACTTGGATGGAATGTTTGAGAAACTACCAGAGAAGGTGTTTAACTACATCAGCAGTTATGAGATTATAGAGGAACATTACCAACATTAGGTTTGTCAAAAGGAATGTTATTAATGACTCTCAAAATATCAGTTTGGGTACTGTGATGACCCTGGAAATCAGAACATATGTGACTAAGAAATTGATATATAGTGATGAAATAATAAAAATTCCTATGGGCCACCTAATTTTGATGGGACGAGAGCAGTTCCATTTTTTTTTTTTTTTGTAGATTGAGAATACTTGAACACATTTGAAGAAAGAGGTGAGGTAGCTATTAATTTCTGTTAAGTTTTTCATTTTAAAGATGTATATAAACTCATATTCAAATTTTGTGCCAAGCATTAAGAAAATTAGAGGCTTACTGATACTGTCTGCCAAACTTCCTTAGGTGACACACTTTTAAAGTAATGGATTGAAATCCATTAAAGTTTTGTTTTAGTTTCAAAAACATTTTCCTAAGAATCAAAATTATTTGCATGTTTTAGATGAGCTTGAAGAAATGTTGAATCCAATGGGAACTGTTCAAACAAATCCATATACTGAAAATGCAACAGCTTTGCACATCAGATTCCCAGAGAATAAAAAACAACCTTATTACTATCCTCCCTTTGATAAGGTAAGCTAATTATTTAAAGGGCCACTGTGTATGAAATAATTGGATTATTAGTTCTCGGCTCTATATGTTTATCATTTAAGCGATATATGTCTTTCTCTTTCAAGACGTCATATACATTTACATCTTGGTTCAGTGGAAAGACCACTGAGCAGGAAGCCAACTGTATTTAGTACTGGCTTTATCACTGACCGAGTGAGACATGGCCCCTCTGGAGTTCAGATTCCTCATTTATAAAATGAGGAAATCATAATTGTTCTCTGAGGTCCTTTTCAATTACAAGGGCTATAAATGCATTCATATGTAAATCTAATAAACATGTGAAACGTGCAGTGAAACGTGCCCAGCATGTTGGTTCAGATTAAAGACAATCACTACTGTGTTAGAGTTGGTATTCAAAGAACAGATTATTTATGTTGAATATTAATATAGTAGGACTTCCTAAGGTGCTGTTATTTTTGTAGAATCTATAGCAAGGGCTTCTATTTCTCAACACATTTCCTTAGTCTACAGGCTGCATGTTTTGGGGATATGGAGAGTGTCTGGTGGGGGTTGAAAGCTGGGCTATGATCATTTACATGCTAAGAGAGCTGAGCTGTCATATGTTGTACCTTCAGGTTTGGCCTCTTTGTTTCAGGTATGATTGATGCTGATTTTCGTGAGGAAATCTTTGAGCAAATTCTCACATAATAAACAGGAATTTTATTTGATTTACTTAATGCATGTGAGACCAAGCTGCCTTTAAAAATTGGTATTATACTAAAATTTCAACTAATCTACCTATACACTTAATTGTATTTAACATTCAGCACTATCAGACCTATACAGAGTAGATTTTAAATATAGTGTGTAAATTAAATTAATGTAACTCAAATGTTTCTTTATTTTCAATTTAGTTGAATTTTATCCACGTTAGAAGTAATTTTTCATTTCATTTTTTTTAAATGTTCTTCCGATCAGTAATATACAACAAAATTAAAATTTGTGATTATTACAGCAGTAGAAATCTCACATGTCAAGAACCATATACCTTAGTGTTACACTGAGTAGAAGAAGGTACATTTTGATGCATCCATTACATTTCTGCTATGGCTTTATTCCTTAGAATAGGAATTTATCCATAAACTATAGCTACTTGTGATACAGTTAAAAGTCCAAGCTCTTGACTTTTTTTGTGTTCAATTATGGTATGTATTCAACAGTCATTTATAGTTTCTTTTGGATCAAATGAGTTGCTTTTTGAAGTGTTTTTACAAATATAATATCTTGGGAAAATTTAAGTATTTTTTATCTAATATTTCAGGATAAGTCCAGTTTCTTTAAAATGTTCTGTTTCAGCATTGTTGTCAACAGAGTCGTCTACAACTGGCCACTAAACTTTCCTTTTGCCTTTCTGATCCCTTGGAGAGTCTGTCTTTGAAGATCTACTTGGGATGGAGATTTTAGTCTTTAAATATGTATAATATATTTATTGGTTTTCTTGTAATTGTACAATTTTATATATGATCATTAAAAAATATAATGCAGATATAAAAAGTGAAAGTTCCTTGTATTTTTATTTAATGCTTTTTGCTGTACTTGTATACATTTTGCTTTTCAAATCAACTTTTATGGTTATTGCTTAATTTTATTAAATATAATCTCATTTTATCACATAACAACCTTATGAAATAGGATGGAAATTACCAGTACATTTTACACATAAGGATTCAATTAAATTATTTGTGGAGAATTAGTCAACTCAGTAACTGGACATGGATCTTAAGATTTTTTTACCTGCTGAGCCTTCCCAATAGACTAGTGGGTTCCCCATCTTTTCAAGAATCAGAGCCTCTTTTGAACTTAATGAATTTAAAAAATATTTTTAGGTTCTCCCTTGATATTACTTCTACTTTTGATATCTGTTCATTCAGAAGAAAACATGACAAATGACAGAAACTTATTCTTTGTTTCATAACTCTTACATAACTGCATTTTCTTAACCAGAAAATATTTACCTATATTAAAATTTTGTTCACATATTACAAGCCACTGCTTATTTTATCTATAGACAATCCTAGTGTACCCTGGGAGTTAACAATCCTTTATAGTAATACCATTGCTTCCTGGTTGTCAAGAGTTTGAAGACTGGGAATCACTGCATAATACCATTTTGCATTTAAAATTCATGCTTATGTTATAAACCACAGAAATGCCAGATCATATGTAGCTCCTTATAGTCTGTATACAAGTGTAGTAATTTACACTTAAAATTTTACAAATACAAGAGCCAAATTTTAATTTTCTTAATTTTTTTAAACAGATTATTGAAAAGGCAGCTGAGATTGCAAGCAGTGATAGTGCTAATGTATCAGTAAGTATCAAGGTTTTAAAATAGCCCTTATTACAAAGTTGTGTTCATTATTAGTTACCTTCATGTCATACAGGAGACCATGCTCATATGCAAGAACAGTCTGAGTGTGTGTGAGTATGTACATGCTAATATTTTGTTAAATGGCAGCTGTTTGTGGTTGGTCTGTGTTCAGCTGGTAAGCCCTTTTGTGATACAAGCACAGGTTGAGCAGGTAGTCTGTAAGGGATGCTATGACACTTCATAGATTAACAATACCATCTTTTTAAATATTATTCAGTTGAATGAGGAGGCTGTAATTTTCTTTATTTCTTTGATATAACAGAGCAGATATATTCAAGGCAGGTTTCGCAATGCTGGGGACCCAGGTTTCTTGCATCTTGGTGCTCTTTCATGTTAATATGTAGTTTTTGTCTCATGTAATATTGGTGCCTCAGCTTCCTACATTACTACTTTCCAGCCCACAGGAACAGGAAAAGCAAGACTAGAGGCTGCACCCATTCTTTTTGAGGATATCATTAATATGCTTCATTTCTGCTCACGTCTCATTAGCCATAACTTAGTCATATGGCCATACCTAACTATAAGTGAGGCTTGTAAATGTAGTTGTTAGCTGGGCAGTCGTGTGCTTGGCTAAGAGTAAGAGATTGTAGTTAATAAAGTAAGAAGGGGAGAATGCATATTAAGAGACAAATAGCAGTCTCTGCTACATACACCATTCCCATAGTTTCTGCCCAAAGACTACAAAATAGATTACTTTGTTTATTTAGTTTACAATATATATAATATTTCTACCATCTGTATTTTTTAATTTAATTTTTTGACTTTCACTTTAAGACTTTGCTGAGTTTTAATCTGTTTTTTTCTTTTCATGTCACCAGTTTATAACTTTCAAGTGACTTTAGTAATGCCATTCTATATAGAATGGTAATTAGATAGAAGCCAGGAGACAAATGGAGATAATGTATATGCTTTTGTTATTTGTACAGAATGAAAGCACTATTTAATGTTGGTTAGTTGGAGAAGCATCTGGCCCAGGCTGTCTTCTATTTTTGTTTGTTTCCCTTTTTTTTCTTTTCTTTTTTTCTTTTTTAATTGAAGTATAGTTGATTTACAGTGTTTCAGGTGTACAGCAAACTGATTCGGTTTCATATATATTTATATATATTTTTTCACATTCTTTTCCATTATAGATTATTACAAGATATTGAATATAGTTTCCTGTAAACTATATTCAGTAGTTTGAATAAAGTTGATTATCTATTTGATATATAGTAGTGTGTATCTGTAATCCCAAACTCCTAGTTTATCCCTTCCACCTTACCCCTTTGGTAACTGTATGTTTGTTTTCTGTGTCTCTTCTATTTCTGTTTTGTAGATAAGTTCATTTGTATGTTCACTTAGTATGGTAATCTCTAGGTTCATCCATGTTGCTGCAAATGGCATTATTTCATTTTTTAAAAAATTTATTTTATTGAAGTATAGTTGATTTACAATGTTGTGTTAATATCTACTGTACAGCAAACTGATTCAGTTATACATATATATACACATATTCTTTTCCATTATGGTTTATCACAGGATATTGAATGTAGTTCCCTGTGCTATGCAATAGGAATTATTTCATTCTTTTATGACTAATATTCCATTGTGGCGTGTGTGTGTGTACATGCAAATACCACATCTTCTTTATCCGTTCGTCTATCATTGGACATTTAGTTTGCTTCCATGTTTCGGCTATTGTAAATAGTGCTGCTATGAACATCGGTGTGCATGGATATTTTCAAATTAGAGTTTTCATCTTTTCCGGGTATATGCTCAGGAGTGGAATGGTTGGATCATATGGCCACTCTATTTTTAGTTTTTTAAGGAAACTCCATACTGTTTTCCATTGTGTGGCTGCACCAGTTTTCATTCCCACCAACAGTGTAGTAAGGTTCCCTTTTCTATACACCCTTTCCAGTATTTATTAATTGTAGACTTTTTGTTGATGGCCATTCTGACTGGTGTGAGGTAGTACCTCATTGTCGTTTTGATTTGCATTTCTCTAATAATTAGAGATGTCGATCATCTTTTCTTGTGCCTGTGTCCATCTGTACGTCTTCTTTGGAGAAATGTCTATTTAGGTGTTCTGCCCATCTTTCTATTGGGTTGTTTGTTTGTTTTTGATATTGAGCTGTATAAGCTGTTTGTATATTTTGGAAATTAATCCCTTGTTGCTTGCATCGTTTGAAAATGTTTTCTCCCATTCTGTAGGTTGTCTTTTCATTTTGTTTACAATTTCCTTTGTGTAAAAGCTTTTAAGTTGAACTGTGTCCCATTTGTTTATTTTTGCTTTTGTTTCAGTTACTCTAGGGGACAGATCCAAAAAATATTGCTCTGATTCATGTCAGAGTGTTTTGCCTATGTTTTCCACTAGGAATCTTACAGTACCATTTTGAGTTTATTTTTGTATGTGGTGTTAGAGAATGTTCTGATTTCATTCTTTTACATGTAGCTGTCCAGTTTCCCCAGTGCAACTTATTGAAGAGACTGTCTTTTCTCCATTGTATATTCTTGCCTTCTTTGTTGTAGATTAATTGACCATAAATGTGCGGATTTATTCCTGAGCTTTCTGTTCGGTTCCATTGATCTATGTGTCTGTTTTTGTGCCAGTACCATACTGTTTTGATTACTGTAGCTTTATAGCATAGTCTGAAGTCAGGGAGCGTGATTGCTCCAGTTCCATTCTTCTTTCTCAAGATTGTTTTGGCTATTCCGCAGGCAGTCTTCTGCTTTACCATTAGAGTTCTCAAAAATTTCAGTAGCCTTTCAGTGCAAGTTATTTGCTACTACAAATACTTTAAGAGTACAGTTGACCCTTGAACAACACAGGTTTGAACTGTGTGGGTCCTCTTACCGCAGATTTTTTTTCATTAAATAGATACTACAGTACCACATGATCTGCAGTTTGATTGAATTAATGGATGCAGAACCTTGGGTACAGAGTATCAACTGTAAAATTATACATGGATTTTCGACTGTGCAGGTGGTCTGCATCCCTAATCCCCATATTGTTCAAGGGTCAAGTGTAGCTCTCTATAATGAAATAAGTTTATTATAAGTATACACTTACCAGCTTGTCTGGCAATTACTGAAACATATAATTACAGTTTAAGAAATAACAGTTATGTAGGCCTATCTTAATTCTCATGCCTATTTTTAGTTACCTTTTATTAGTCTTAATATTGCTCCTTGAACATCAGAAACGTAAATTAATTTTTATTATTTCTGCTGTGATCTACTGCTGCCTTACCTAAATCAGAGAGTTCCCTCCTTACTGACGATGCAGTATTCTTGCCCGGATTTGTTTTTTTTTTTTTAAAATAATCCCACGTGCAAGATCTTCTTTATGGTAATGCAGGATCTTTTTTAGCTGCAGCATGCGGGATCTTTAGTTGCGACGTGCGGGGATCTTGTAGTTGCTGCATGTGGGATCTTTAGTTGTGGCATGCAAACTCTTAGTTGTGGCATGTGGGATCTGGTTCCCTGAGCAGGGATCAAATCCGGTCCCCCTGCATTGGGAGTGTGGAGTCTTAGCCACTGGACCACCAGGGAAGTCCCTCTTGCCCAGGTTTGATGTACTTTTTTTTCTTTTTTGGTGGGTACATTAATAAATTGTGTGAAACCAAAAATGAAAGTTTTTAAAATAACTGCCACTTACCTTTCTCGCTCAGAGATAACTATATAAACAGTTTAGCTTTGTGTGTAAATATCTATATATTTTTAAAATATATGAGATCTTTATATATATAGTTTCTTCCTTTTTCACGTAACGCATTTTATGGATCTTGTCATGTCTGTATGAAGAGCTCCCCTGCTCTCTTTATAAAGCCTTGTTTACATTTCATGGCATTAATTATTGGTAGCCATTAGTTATTAAATATTCATACTTCTACTGATGGATGTTTTGCTTATTTCTAATTATTTTCCACTGAAGCTGTGTTGCAGTGAATACTTTGTACATCTTTATATACATGTTTGTATTTTGTACGATGGATTCCTAGAAATGAAATTATAGATTGAAAGGTATGTCCCTTTTTAATAAGAATTCTGCCAAATTGCATACCCTAAAAGAGTTAAAATTTACAACACACCCACACTGTGAACATAAAAATGGTGTCATTATTTTAACTTGCATTCTTTTATTATTAGTCAGGTTGGAGTTTGTTTCTTTTTTCTTTTTAAAATTTTATTTATCTTTTAAAAGATGTCTGTTAATTCCTTTTTCATGGCTATAATGTCACCTTAGTTCTCTCTGAGGAATTAAATAATCTTGTTTTTGAAGTGGTCTTGCTTCTGCTTTTGACATCTGTCTATCTTCATATGGGTTTTTCTCAATATTTGGTGATTCTTAGTTTAGCTCTTTTGTACTTGTGACTCCCTGGTTGTTTGCTTATTCACTGTAATCTGTGTTCAGTATCTGTAAGACTTAGGGTAGACTGTGCTGACAATGGGTCCCCTGTATGAAGATTTCCATACCTTCTGAGATGAGGTGGCTCCTTATGACTCAGTACCCATGCTCCTCACCTCAGTCTAGGGCTGATCCCATTGCTGTTTCAGCTCAGCATAAACAGAGCAAGGGGCATGCCTGACCAAAGCAGCTGCTCCATGTGCAGATCCTGTGATAACTCCCCTGACGATTCCCCCTGGCCTCCTCTCATCCCTTGTATCCTCTGATTGTGAGCTGGAATGCCTCCTGGAACTGTGTGTTTCACTACCGCTTGAATCTCAGCAGATCTGATCCCTGATCCTATCTACTTTCTCTCATTAAAGGATTCCTATGTTATGCATTTTCCCTTGTATCCTAGAACTGTTACTGATCTATATTTTTATTTTTATTTATTTGCCTGCGTTAGGTCTTAGTTGCAGCCCGCGAATCTTTGTTGCAGCATGCGAGATCTTTTGTTGTGGTGTGGACTTCTCTTTAGTTGTGGTGTGCGGGCCCAGTAGTTGCAGCATGCAGGCTTAGTTGCCCCGTGGCATGTGGGATCTTAGTTCCCCTACCAGAGACCAAACCCGTGTCCCCTGCATTGGAAGGTGGATTCTTAACCACTTCCCACCAGGGAAGTCCCACTGATTAGTATTTTTAAATACTTGAGGCACTTCATGGTCTTTTGAATGAAAGGAATGAAGAGAACTAAGTTCTCATTCCACTGTTTAATCCACTCTTCATGTGTATGCCAAGAGCATGTTACATTCCTTAATAAGATCATGGTAAGTTGACTTGTTGAATTGTGTGTGTGTGTACATTTATAGGTATATAGATATATATTAAACATGTATACGTATAATATGTACACACATACAATTTATTTTTGAATTTACCAACACCTTACAAAGGAACTTAAGCCTGCTCTTGGAATTTAAAAAAATTTTTTTAATTGTAGTAAAGTACACATAAAATTTACCGTCTTAATCATTTTCAAGTGTACAGTTCACAAGTGTTAAGTATATTCACAATATACTTAAAACATTGTTATGCAATTGATATCCAGAACTTTTTAATCTTGCAAAATTGAAACTCTGTATCCATTAAACAACTCCCCATTTTCCCTTCCCCTCAGACCGTGACATCCACTGTTCTACTTTCTGTCTCTATGAATTTGACCATTCTAGAAACCTCATATAAATGGAATCATACAGTGTTTTATCTTCCTGTGACTGGCTTATTTCACTTAGTGTAATGTCTTTAAGGTTCATCCATGTTATAGCATGTCAAAATTTCCTTCCTTTTTAAGGCTGAATAATATTCCATTGCGTGTATGTACCAGATTTTGTTTATCCATTCATTCGTCAATGGACCCTTGGTTCGCGTCCACATTTTAGCTATTGTGAATAACGCTGCTATGAACATGAGTGTACAATATATTTTTGAGATGTTGCTTTCAGTTCTTTTGGGTATATAACCAGAAGTAGAATTGCTGGATCATATGGTAATTCAGTTTTTCATTTTTTGAGGAACTGCCAGTGTTTTCCACAGTGGCTGTACCATTTCACATTCCCACCAACTGCAAAAGGATTCCAGTTTTTCCATATCCTTCACAACGATTCTGTTCTTTTGATGGTGTTAAGCCTAATAGGTGTTGGCAATTTTTTTTTGTTTTTTTTGTCTGCATCAGGTCTTAGTTGCGGCACACGGGATCTTTGTTGCTGTGCGTGGGCTTCTCTCTAGTTGTGACACGGAGGCTCCAGGGCACGTGGGCTCTGTAGTTGTGGCGTGAGGGTTCCAGAGCACATGGGCTCTGTAGTTTGCGGCACGCAGGCTCTCTAGTTGAGGCTCATGGGCTTAGTTGCCCCGTGGCATGTTGGATCTTAGTTCCCTGACCAGGGATCGAACCTGCATCCCCTGCATTGTAAGGTGGATTCTTTACCACTGGACCAGCAGGAAAGTCCCAGTGTTGGCATTTTTTAAAACAAGTGGTTGTCAAGGATCATGGGTCTGTAGAATAGAAAAAAATGTGGTCTTTGTGAATTATGATTATTGAATTGGCAGCTTTTGATCTTCCTATCCAGTGGTTCTCAACCTGAGGCTATTTTGCCTTCAGTGGGGCATTTGGCATTGTCTCAAAATTTTCTTAGTTATCTCAAGTCATGGGAGGTTGTTTCTGGCACATAGTGAGTAGAGTTCAGGGGCTGCTAAACTGTCTACCATGTACAGGACCATCCTCCTACAACAAGATAGCATGGGGGTTGAGAAACCCTGCTCTAATTTAAAATGTGTGTTATCAAGTTTGTCTTATTTTCTTATTGCAGAAACCCAGACACAAAATCTTAATGGCTGGCTTTTGTGAATGAAGATGATGACTCAGCCTTTAGTTCAGAGGTTCTGGAGATCTACCTAGAATGTTTTCTTAGTAGAATGATTTGGGGTCTTTACAGCCTTCAATTTTAGGGAAGGAAAGAGCAAACATGTTTTTAAAAATTTCAAACTCACTGAAAACTTGGGAGAAGAGTACAAAGAATTCCCATACAACTTTCATCCAGCTTCCCCAACGGTTAACATTTTACCACATTTGTTTTATCGTTTTGAGTGTGTGTATTCAATTCTTTCTGAATCATTTGAGATGAGGTGGCATACATCATGACATTTTATCCTTTAATTCTTCAGTGTATATTTCCTAAAAACAAGGATATTCTCATAACTAACCAGAATCAATTCATAAAAATCAGGAAAATAATATTGATACAGTTCTGTTGTCTAATTTACACATTCCATTCATAGTTAGCCAATTGTCTCAATAATGTCCTTTATAGGTCCAGGATCCAACCCAGGATTACTTGTTGCATTTCTTTAACATGTGTCTTTAGTTTTCTTCATTCTAGAATAGTTCCTCAGTCTTTCCTTATCTTTAACGACTCTGATGTTTTTTAAGAATACAAGCCGGTTACTTTGTAGAATGTCACTCAGTTTGGATTTGCCTAATGTTTTGTCATGATCAGATTCCAGCTACGCATTTTTAGCATAAATAGATTGAAGTGGTAGTTTGTTCTTACTGCATTTTACTCAAAGGCAAACAATGTCAACCTGTCCCATTACTGTTGACGTTAATTATTATCACTTGGTTAGTATAGTGTCTACTAGGTTTTTCTACTGTAAAGTTAATAAGTAAGTAGTTTGTGGGCATATTTTGAGATTAAGTAAACATACTGTTTCACATCTAACTTTCACCCACTTGTTTTAATATTTATTAATATATCTTGCCTGAACCAGTATTATTACAATGGTTTGCCATATGCTGATTTTCAAATTTATTTTCCTTTTGGATTTGTTAGTTGACTTATACCATGGGGTCGAGGTTTTTCTTCTCCCCCATTTATTTACTTACTTTAAAAAAATTATTGGATTTGTGATTTCTGTTTTATTTAATGACTTATAATTAGTAACTGTCATTAATTTTGATGTTCAGATTTTACCTAGATTTGGCCAGTGGCAACCCATTCAAGTTCCGTCTTGAGTCTTTTTGACACGTCTTTATAGCCGATTCTTTGAGCGTTTCCTTCTTTCTGGTACAACAAAGTGTTCCAAGGCTCATCTGGTATTTTCTCTACCCTAGCTTTGGATTCAGTCATTTCTCCCAGGAGACCTGATTCCTTTTACTTGTTAAAAGTATTTAGAATCCAAGTTCTGGGCACTGGGTATGCTCATTACCCTTGGCATGCAATTGCATCTAGGCCTTTTCATGAAACAGAACTAAGTAGTATGTGTTTGACTGCATAATATTTGAGCATATATAAGCACAGAGATATATTTCTTTATCTGTCTGTTAAAAACTATAAGTTCTTATCAATGTCTCCAATTTGGATTCACCACCACAGGATTTTTTTCTAGCCTTTTGCCTTAACATATTTTAAATTACCTTTTCTGACAGTGAGAAATCTGGATTCCTATGAACCTTAACATATTTACTTATTTGCTCAATCCTCTGTAATCAATCTCCCAATCATATAAACATCTTCTCAGTCTCTTTCCCACCAGCCCTGACTACGTGGGCTGTCTCATCCTCCGGTTGTGTGTTGGTCAGTCTGGCCAACACATAGTTAATTCCATCCTTGACAAGCACACGGCTAACACGCTGTTTTGAGTTTCTAGACCCTCTAAATATGACAGATGAGTTTTCCAGCCCCACCACCCCAGTAAGGAACGGGAAAGAGCCACAGTCCTTTTTTCATTTGATTATGGCAAGATATATATGTTGTGTTTTATTTTGGTCAGTAATCACTATTATAATGTGTATATAATTATGAAAAATATAAACATAAAAACAAAGCAGAGAATATAGGTGTTAACTTTCATTGCTTTCTACCATTATTTTAATGCAAGCATTTTAACATGTGTGTAAGTTCATCAATTGCACTACAGTGTAATTTTTCATTGCTGATTGTTCTGAGTTTTGTAAAAGGATGTAAGATTCTGTGGTTTTTTTTGGCTTACTGCCACATTTCTGGTAGTTGTTTGTTTTTACCTTGGCTTTATCCAGTGCTGTGCTTTTCATAGCTCAGTAAACAATCACACTACAATTATACAGCTAACCCCCTGCTCTTCCCTCTTCATTTATTCCTAGGTCTTCAGGATATTTACTTACAGTAGGTCTGTAGCGTCTAATTTTGATCCATGAAATTACAGTAGTCTGCTAGGTTTTGCGCTATTTAACTTAACAGCAGTCTGCCTTTCTCAGGCATGAGCAATTTATACTTTTTGTTGTTTGCAGTAACAGGTTTCACTTTTATATGTAAATGTAGGAGTTACATTTTCAAATTCTGATAACTTCTTATGATCATTTTGCAAAGAAAAAAGAAACTCAGTCAAGTTTGTAAAATAAAGCATACCCTTTTTATTTATTTAAAAAAAATTTTTTTTTTATTTACATGGGTTTATCCCCCCAGCTCTTACTTTTCTTTCTTTCTTTTTTTTTTAATTTTTATTTATTTATTTATTTATTTATTTTTGGCTGTGTTGGGTCTTCGTTTCTGTGTGAGGGCTTTCTCTAGTTGTGGCGAGCGGGGGCCACTCTTCATCGCGGTGCGCGGGCCTCTCACTATCGCGGCCTTTTTCTTGTTGCGGAGCACAGGCTCCAGACGCGCAGGCTCAGTAGTTGTGGCTCACGGGCCTAGTCACTCTGCAGCATGTGGGATCTTCCCAGACCAGGGCTCGAACCCATGTCCCCTGCATTGGCAGGCAGATTCTCAACCACTGTGCCACCAGGGAAGCCCAGCATACCCTTTTTAGATTGAGGCTCTGAGTATAAAACTGTAATCATACATAGAGAGAGAGAGAGAGAGTGTGTGTGTGTGTAAGACTTAATTTTTGCAAAGAGCATTTTAGACTCACAACAAAATTGGGAGGACTGTACAAAGATTTGCCATATATCCGTGCCCCTGCACATGTATAGCCTCCCTCATTATCAACATCACTCACCAGAATGGTACATTTATTACTAAGGATGAATCTACATTAATACATCATAATCACTCAAATGTCCATAGTTTACCTTAGGTTTCATTCTTGCTGTTGTGCATTCTGTGGGTTTGGGCACATGTATAATGACATATATCCATCATTATAATATCATACCAAGTAATTTCTCTGCCTTGCAAATCTGTGCTCTGCCTGTTCATTCCCTCACCCTATCTTCTATCCCTGGCAACCACTGATCTTTTTATTGTCTCCATAGTTTTGCCTTTTTCCAGAATGTTGTAGTCAGCATCATTTTACATGTAGGCTTTTCAGATTGGCTTCTTTCAGTTAGTCATATGCATTTAAGGTTCCTCCATGTCTTTTTGCGGGATGATAGCTCATTTCTTTTAGTGCTAAATAATATTCCATTGTCTGTAGGTATTACAGTTTATCCATTCACATACTGAAGGACATCTTGGTTGCTTCCAAGTTTTGGCAGTTTTGAATAAAGCCAAATAAACATCCGTTTACAAGTTTTTTTGTGGGCATAAGTTTTCAACTCCTTTTGGTAAATAGCCAAGGGGCATGATTACTGGATCGTATGGTAAGAGTATATTTAGTTTTGTAAGAAATCGCCAAATTGTCTTCCTAAGGGACTGTAGTATTTTGCATTTCCACTAGCAATGAATAAGAGTTGCTCCACATCCTTAGCAGCATTTGATGTTGTCAGTGTTCTGGATTTGGGCCATTCTAATAGGTATGCAGTCATATTTCATTTTTGTTTTAATTTGCATTTCCCTGCTGACATGATATTAAGCATCTTTTTATATATATATTTTTGCCAACTGTATATCTTATTTGATGAGGTGTCTGTTCAGGTCTTTGATCCATATTTTTTTGTCTGGTGGTTTTCTTGTTGTTGAGTTGTAAGAGTTCTTTGTATATTTTGGATAACAGTCCTTTATCAGATATGTCTTTTTGCAAATATTTTCTCCCAGTCTGTGCCTTATCTTTTCATTCTCTTGACAATGTCTTTTGCAGAGCAGATAATTTTAAATTTAATGAAGTCCAAGGTATCAGTTCTTTCAATGACGGATCATGAATTTGGTGTTACATGTTAAAAGTTATTGCTAAACCCAAAGTCATCTAGATTTTCTCCTGTGTTCTTCTAGGAGTTTTATAGTTTTGCTTTTCACATTTATTTTTATCTAAGTCAGGTAGTGTCGGTCCTTCAACCTTGTTTTTTTTAGAATAAATTTTATTTATTTATTCTTGGCTGTGTTGGGTCTTCGTTGCTGCGTGTGGGCTTTCTCCAGTTGCGGTGAGTGGGGGCTACTCATCCTTGCAGTGCACAGGCTTCTCATTGCGGTGGCTTCTCTTGTTGCAGAGCATGGGCTCTAGGCGTGTGGGCATCAGTAGTTGTGGCACATGGGCTCAGTAGTTGTGGCTCACGGGCTCCAGGGTGCAGGCTCAGTAGTTGTGGCGCACAGGCTTAGTTGCTCCGTGGCATGTGAGATCTTCCCAGACCAGGGCTCGAACCCATGTCCCCTGCATTGACAGGTGAATTCTTAACCACTGCACCACCAGGGAAGTCCCTGTAGTAAGTTTTAAAATAAGGAAATGTGAAACCGCCACCAGGGAAGTCCCTCAACCTTGGTCTTTCTTCTTCCATACTGTGTTGACTATTCTGGGTCTTTTGCCTTTCCATATAATTTTAGAATCAGTTTGTTGATATCCACATAATAATTTACTGGGATTTAAATTGGGTTTGAATTGAATCTGTTGCTATTAAGTTGGGAAGAACTGACAATATTGTGATTGTCAGTTCATGGATAAGAATATTGACAATATTCTTATCCGTGAACATGGAATGTATCTCCATTTGTTTAATTCCTTGATTACTTTCATAAGAGTTCTGTAGTTTTCTCATATAGATCTTGTACGTATGTTGTTAATTTCATACCTGTTTCCTTATTTTGGGGTGCTAATGTAAATGTTATTGCGTTTTAAATTTCAAATTCCGCTTATTTATTGCTAATACATAAGAAAAGGATTTACTTTTATATATTGACCTTGTATCCCACAATTGCTGTAATTGCTTATTAGTTCCAATGGTGTTTTTGTTGATTCTTTCAGATTTTCTACATAGACAATCATGTCATCCTAATTATTTTAACATATGCATATACTATTTTGAATCTCACTACTTTAGAAAATTAGTGATATGACTTTTATTTATTTTAATGTTTATATGAAATCCCAGTTAAAATAATTTCAAGTACAAAATAATATGCTAATGGAATATAAATCCTTACAGAATCTTGTCAGATAATTCTGGAGATTTTTTTGGGGGGGTGCGGGGTAAGGAAAGGATATGCTTTCGCCTAAATGGTTTAGTTTTTCTTTAAATATGGGGAAATGTACCTTTTTCTTTTTATTTTCTTTATTTAATAAATTTATTTTATTTATTTATTTTTGGCTGCGTTGGGTCTTCATTGCTGCGCGCGGGCTTTCTCTAGTTGCAGCAAGCAGGGGCTTCTCTTCATTGCGGTGCACAGGCTTCTCATTGCAGTGGCTTCTCTTGTTGTGGAGCACAGGCTCTAGGCACGCAGGCTTCACTAGTTGTGGCACACAGGCTCAGTAGTTGTGGCTCGTGGGCTCTAGAGTGCAGGCTCAGTAGTTGTGGCACACGGGTTTAGTTGCTCCATGGCGTGTGGGATCTTCCCAGACCAGGGTTCGAACCTGGATTGGTAGGCGGATTCTTAACCACTGTACCACCAGGGAAGCCCCCCTTTTTCTTTTAATGTTAGTATAATTCAGAGTCTGGATTCAAAAAATAGTATGGTCCATTTTCTTTATTTTAATATATTCTTATAAGGATTGGGAAAGAAAATGGGATAACTGTATTTTTTTATGTTTACTTTTAGCCAAGTTTCAGTCCTTACTCTAAATGTTTTAATGCCTCAGAGCCAAGAAGGCACCTATTAATTTTTTTTAAAACTTTATAAATTTGGTTCATCTTTGATTTTTGTTTTTTTCTTTATAGAAATTAAAAATTAAAAATGATGAGAAACTCAGTTCAAATAATGACTTCTTTTTAATCCAAATTACAATTCTGCCACCTAGTGTTTGCATACGGATTTTTTATCAGTATTCTTTTTTCTTCCTTTTAAAAAACTGTTTGAGAATAATATTTTCCTTCATCCTTAGCTTACAAATTTAATATTCAGCTTAAGAAAAACTTTTAAAGGGGTATCCAACTTTTTACGGAATTAGATTGTTAATATCTCAAATTTTAAAGCTCATACATTGTTGAAAAATTCATTGCGTAGTTAACCCTTGAACAACACGGGTTTGAACTGTGCAGATCCACTTACAAGTGGATTTTTTTCAATAAACACGTACTGCAGTACTACGTGAACCGTGGTTGGTTGAATCTACGAATTTAGGGATTTTCTACTGCTTGGGGGTTGGTGCCTCTAACCCCTGTGTTCAAGGTTTGCCTGTGATGTTTACACAGTTCAGTTCTGTAATGAGTAATTTTACTTTCTTAGAGTCGAGGTGGAAAGAAGTTTCTTGCTGTACTGAAAGAAATCTTGGACAGGGATCCCTTGTCTCAACTGTGTGAGAATGAAATGGATCTTATTTGGACGTTGCGACAAGACTGCAGAGAGAATTTCCCACAGTCATTGCCAAAATTACTGCTGTCAATCAAGTGGAATAAACTTGAGGATGTTGCTCAGGTAACAAAAGATCATTTCTGTAACTCCATTCAGCAGTATATGTTACTTTGTTGATTTCATGTAAATTGTCCTTTCCTACATAGGTACGTTTCCATAGGTTGGATAATTTTCTGCAGGAGAAATTTTGAGGTTTTAAACTCTTACATATTCTGGTCTAAATGGTAAACCAGAGAGTTTTAAGATTTCAAAATCCAAGATTCTGGGTAGGTTTTCTATATCTTTTACTAAAGATAATTAAGACTTAGGTCTTGGTGTAATCATCTGTAATTACTACCAGCATGTGGTAGGTTCTGGGCTACTTCTAACAGTTTCATCAATGAACTCCAAGGTTTTAATCTTAAGACGCTTTGCAGTGAGTGTCCTAAAATGAATATGTATTGTTTGAAAATTACCTCTTTTGTAAAAGTTAACATTTTAGATCTTAAGCCATTTAGATCAATTTTACTGTTTATTTAAAGTTGGTCAGTGTTGATGAATATTTGCCTTTAAGCAGAAAAGAAAAAGGGGAAAAAATGTTTGATCCGAAAAAAACCACCAGATTTTAGCTACTTGAAAAGCACTGGCATTATTAAATTCACTTGGTCATCAGTGCTCTACAGAAAGATTCTTGGAATTATTTTTTAATCAGAATGAATACATTTGGCATATTAAAATAACGGTATTCACCTTACTTGAATTCAACTGATCTTTTAAAATTTTTTCTTGTCTTATTAAATCTATAATGACTTTAAAAATTTAGTCAAGAAATGTATATTTCTTTTAATCAGGTATATTCTTTTAAATCTTTGATTTTATTGTTTTACTTCGTAAATTAAGTTTAGAAAGGATTTCTTTTGAGTTTATTCCTAGGGTCTAACAATTTTTTTGGAATCATGTTACAAAATTATATGATGTGCCTTGGTTAAACTGGTTACACAGACCACATGAAAATTACTTACTCTGAAAAGGAACTATTTTTGTCATCTAGATAGATTTTTTTTTTTTTTTTAACTTTTGGGTTTGTTTATTTATTTATTTATTTATTTTTGGCTGTGTTGGGTCTTCGTTTCTGTGTGAGGGCTTTCTCCAGTTGCGGCGAGTGGGGGCCACTCTTCATCACGGTGCGCGGGCCTCTCAGTGTCGCGGCCTCTCTTGTTGCGGAGCACAAGCTCCAGACACGCAGGCTCAGTAATTGTGGCTCACAGGCCTAGTTGCTCCGTGGTATGTGGGATCTTCCCAGACCAGTGCTCGAACCCGTGTCTCCTGCATTAGCAGGCAGATTCTCAACCACTGCGCCACCAGGGAAGCCCAATATTTCTTTATTCGAACCCCAGGGGCAGAAATTTTTACACTGAGGAGTTTAGTATATTTGTCTCATTTCCATGAGTAAATCTAAAGCATTGTTTTCAGATATAACTTAACTTCCTCCATTGTGGTAGAAGAAAGTCTGTAGTGTAACTTAGTATTCTTATAGAAAAACCTAAACGTGTGTAAGGAAGTATAGGAAGGCATGAATTTCACAATCCTAATCCCCCCTTTATTAGTCTAGAAAAGAAAATCAGCGGAATAAAAAGTAATGTGTTTTGGCTTCTCCCCCAACCCTATCCCATTGCCAGTTACACTGAACTGGTACAAGAGAATATAAACTGTATTTTCAATGAATTGACTACCTAAGAGAAGTGGAGAGTCAGAGCCTGGTGCACATATTCTGCAGGCATATGCCACGGGTGAAAATTCTATAGAAGGGTAGCCTCCCATTAATCCACAGGAAAACATTCTGTTGGCATACTGCAGAAGGGGTTTCAATAGTCTCTGCAGCAGACAGGTAATTAATTAGTCAGCACTGCTTTCGCTATTTATATGGCTGAGTCAGATTTCCCTTCCTTATTTGCTTCCATAGCTTTCCCCAAACTGAAGTGATGAGTTTTGGTAATTTATTTAATTTTATGTTTATATTATTGATTTAATAATTATAAATAATCTAGCAAAAGTTATAACTTTTCAATAGTAGGGCTGTTTTTAACCTATACCATAGTTGAACCTCTGGTATTACATAACATTATCTATCCTTTACAGTATTGTCTTTGTGGAGCAGTGTATTCCACGTGTTAACTGGGGTTGCTAGGAGGTTTTTTTAAACTATCTTTTCAGACCCTCAAGAATCAGTCCCCTTTATCCATAAGGAGGACTGCTAGTCCATTAGGGCCCTGGGGAAAGTGGGCAGGGAGCCCCATCAGTGATAAAACGTGGGGTGACGTAGGTGTTTCATATCTTTAAAGCAGTATTGCTCAAACTTTTGTTCATTATTACACTCCTTAGGACCCTTTTTACATATTTTCCCCTAATAGCCCCATCCCCATGGGATTTTGATACCACAGGTAAGTGTATGTCTGCCTATGTAGTGTATGCATATATGTACTTTATATGTTAAAAGAGCAAGTATAAGACAATCTTTTTATTCAGTATAAGTTTAAGAATAATTGAACCAAAATTTAAGGTAAAAGTTAAAATGTGAAAACTAACATTTCAGTGTATTTGTTGAATAACTGATGTAATTCATTATGTAAATTGTAATGTATCACATTTCATATCCATGTTAGTAATTTATGTAAATGTATACTAAAAAGGCAATGCAGTCAACTTTTAAAAATTATTCAAAAGGGTTATTTTTTTCTGCTAATGTAAAATAATTGAAAATTAATTTTTAAAAAATTATCATTAGAGAATTTAACTTTTAAATTTGCTTCATATGAGAAGATACCTTTTAACTTAGCTGCTAGATACTCATTTAGATATTGACTTTTTTTGAGCACTTGACAAGTTAATGAGAGGTTGAATAATTTGGAGAATTAAAATAATAAAATAAATTATTTTTATGTAATTTTCAAAGCCCAAGTCTCTCACAGATGCTCAAGTGACAAACTACAAGGCAGGCAGCAGGTACTGCAGGCCATCTCTTGCAACATGACTTTGAGCAGGCAATTGAGAGAAAAGCCTCCAACCATTGCCATCTATTTGCCATATTCTTGTAGCTCTCATCTTGCATACATTTTGTGTTTCTTCCTTGGGCTTGATGTCAGTGCTACATAAGTGATACCCAAGAAAACCCAACAATATAAATCAGATATTAAGGAATAAGATTTTGTCTGATAGGGTTGAGCTTTGGAGGGCCACAAATCATAATTATCAAAAAATGTTTCGCTTTCCTCCATAACCACTTTTCTTCCCACTTACCATCCCTGATAAGAATGTAAGCTATAAACATATCAAAACCATGAGGAGGAAGGGACTCTTTCCAAAATCGACCCTTAAAAAAAAAAATCAACCTGATGAGTCTCACTGTGTTCTGATGGGAGGCAGGTGAGAATACTTTCTAGAGATTTGGGTTTTCTGGAACTAGGGTTTCCAAAGATGTGACCATGTCCACCTGAACCCACCCTTCACCAGTACTCCCAGCTCATCCCCCCATGGGATTCTTTTTTATCCTATATCTAGGTCATTTCTAAGTGGCATCTGTAAATGGGAAACTGGCTGTATTTATCTTGTGTATATAAAATAACTAGGTACTGTGATTTAACAGATTTAAACATGTTATAGTCAATAAAGTTTTGTAAAGTGATACTCTTAAAAATATTAAGAACTAAAAGTAAACTTCCTCAAGATAATTTTCTGTTGTTATTAATGTACTTTTTATATGTAAATTGCCTTTCATTAGTTTGAACCTTGCAGCTTATATTTGTACTTTGAATTTGACCTTTAAGTATTTCTTATTTCCCTCTGCTGTTTCCCCTCTCCCCTTCCTCTCACCTTCCCCCCCACCTTCTGCCCCCACCTTTTTTTCCTTTAAAAAATTATTTAATGGCTAATGATTGTAGAATTCATATATTCAGTGTATCATTCTACTTCCAGGTAAGTACATAATAGCTTTTTTACTTGCTTACCGATAGACTCTTTCAACAGAGACAATCTTTATTAATCTGTATTAACAGCAATGGATTTTTGAGGCCTTAGTAACTGCAAGTATGCTTCTCCTTTCTTTTGACCCATCTCTGCTCCTGTGTACCAAGGAAAAATAGATTACTTTTCTTTCCTATAATTTCTGAACCAGTTTCAATTTTTAAACAGCTTCAGGCACTACTTCAGATTTGGCCTAAACTGCCCCCCCGGGAGGCCCTGGAGCTTCTAGATTTCAACTATCCAGATCAGTACGTGCGAGAATATGCTGTGGGCTGTCTGCAACAGATGAGGTATCTCCTGCAGGAGGCTTTTTTGGGTCAAGGAATAACTTGTGGGTGGGAAGAGAAGTTGATGTCTGCTTGAATGTCTTGTAAGAAAGGAAACGGATAGGAATGATTGAGTTCAAAGCATTTGTTCCCTCCTCCCTCCCACTCTCTCCCACTCTCAGCCTCTCCTATTTTCTCACCTGCCACCCCCCGCCCCATATCTTCCGATCCTCCCCCCCTCTCGCTCTCTCTCTATTTTTTTTTTTTTTTGGCCTGGCTGCCTGGCATGCAGGATCTTAGTTCCCGACCAGGTATCGAACCTGCACCCTCTGCAGTGGAAGCGTGGAGTCTTAACCACTGGGCCACGAGGGAAGTCCCCACTCTATATGATAAAACGAAACAAACAAAAACTGCATCGGGTGGTCCCCAAGAACACCCTCAGGTTCCATGACTCACTAGGAGGACTCATAGGACTCAGCATATAGTCACTCTTGGCTAAGATTTATTACAGAAAAAGTATACAGAGCAGAACTGGCAAAGGAAGAAAATTCATGGGGCAAAGTCTGGAGGAAACCAGGGAGATGCTTCTAAGAGTTCTTTCCCAGTGGAGTCACACTGAATACACTTAATTCCCCCAGCAACAGGTTGTGACAGCACCCCTGAATACTGTCTACCAGGGAAGCTTGTTAGAGACTTGGTGGCCAGGGTTTTTTTTGCAGAGAGGGCAGTGCTAGTCACATAAGCACCCTCTGCCTAGCATATTCCCAAATTCTAGACTCCCGGAACAAAAATGGGTGTTGAGCATAAAACATACTGTTTGCAAAAACAGTTTAGGCACAGTAAGCCACTCTTATCTGTTAGGGTGGTGGGAAGCCTTCCGAAATCTACATTCCGAGATGCCAGTCAAGGGCTAACCTTGTAAGCATGCTTTATCAAAGGATAGCAGTCAGGCTTGCGCCTCTGTTAACTCTTTTCTGTCCACTACCCACAATTAAGAAATGTTAATATTTTTTCTTTTTTTAAATGTTAATATTTTTGACTTTTTTTAAGTTTGTATTTTATTTATTTTTTTAAACTTTAAAAAAAAGTTTTTTTTTTTTATTCTTTGGCTGTGTTGGGTCTTCGTTGCTGCACGCAGGCTTTCTCTAGTTGCGGTGCGTGGGCTTCTCATTACAGTGGCTTCTCTTGTTGCAGAGCACGGGCTCTAGGCACACAGGCTTCAGTAGTTGTGGCATGCAGGCTCAGTAGCTGTGGCTCGTGGGCTCTAGAGCACAGGCTCAGTAGTTGTTGCCCATGGGCTTAGTTGCTCCGCAGCACGTGCGATCTTCCTGGACCAGGGCTCAAACCTGTGTCCGCCGCATTGGCAGACGGATTCTTAACCACTGCGCCACCAGGGAAGCCCTGAGTTTGTATTTTAAAGCAATTAACGTTACAGTTAAAGTCCTCATAGTTTCCTTACTCAATCCTGATTACTTTCACTTCCCAGAGGCAACTGTTATCACGAATTTGGTGTATATTCTTCTATACCATAATTTTCTGTTTTTACCACATTTATATATCTATAAAATACAGATATGGGATAATATTGTACATTTAAAAATCACAACTGTGTCTTGCCATATATATTGTTTTTTGTTTGTTTTTTGTTTTAGAAATACTCGAACTGTGTTTTTTGTTGTTGTTTTTTTAAAATTTATTTTTATTTATTTATTTTTGGCTGTGTTGGGTCTTCGTTTCTGCGTGAGGGCTTTCTCTAGTTACAGCAAGCGGGGACCACTCTTCATCGCGGTGCGCGGGCCTCTCACTATCGCGGCCTCTCTTGTTGCGGAGCACAGGCTCCAGACGCGCAGGCTCAGTAGTTGTGGCTCACGGGCCTAGTTGCTCCGCGGCATGTGGGATCTTCCCAGACCAGGGCCCGAACCCATGTCCCCTGCATTAGCAGGCAGACTCTCAACCACTGTGCCACCAGGGAAGCCCCATATATATATTGTTTTACATAGTTTTTTTCTTTTATTCAACATTAGGTTTTTGAGGTCAGTCTCTCCTGTTACATATAAGTGTAGTTTATTCCTTTCACTACTGTGTAATATTCTTTCATAGAGATGTATCGTATTTACTCCATTTCTCTATTGAGGAACATTTTAAATTTTCTCAAAATTTCCCTCTTAACAAACAATGCTACAGTGAACATGCTTGTACAGTAGTACATGTGTGAGAATCTATGGGATTTATTGGATGAAATGTCATTATTGAGACAGTCTTAGACAATGGGCATTTTCAGGTTTATCCATTTTCTTACTAGCCTCAAAATGAGGGGTTATACTGTATGGTTATTTGAAAAACAAAAGTTCTCAGAAAATTAAGGATACTGTGATACTTTTTTTTTTCCTTTTCTTCTTTTAAAAATAAATCATTTATGTTTTAAATTGTGTGATCTCCAAAACAAATTATACAAACTCTTCAACAGTGGTTATTTTGGGGGAGTGAAATAAGAAGTGTAAGGAAAGAGGAAGCCTCTTCTTTTCTATACTTCTATCTTTTACACTATTTATAGATTTTATAGTGGGCATGGATTTTACAATAAACTTAAGATGGTTTTATAGATAGTTTTAAAAAATGAGGCTCCCAGTTGTTCCTCAGTCTCTCTGTTTGCATTGGAGACCTGAAGGGGAGGGGCTACCTGGCCCCCCTTGGACTGAGCTAAGTGTTTTTCTTAAATATATTGACCCCTAGGAGGAGATTGCTGTGATCCCCATGTTCCATATAGGTAATTCTAATGTGTCTTCCTATGTTAAATTTTCTGGTATGAGGTTTTTTTCTAGTGTATAGTGTCCTAGGTTTCAGTCCCAGGTCAGTATCCTAGGTTTCATTCCCAGGTCTGCTTTAGACTACTGCTTAACCATTTATTGTCCAGGACTATAGTCACCAAGTAGAGGACTTGGGATACATATCTTACCTGACTACTGGAATTGCCTTTGGTGGGAGTGTGTTTACATGTGAATAGTTTGGAGATGGATACAAAATAGAGAGCCCGAACATTAATTCAGCTCATTTAATTACAATATTATGTCAATTCAATGAATCCATTCGCACTTACAAATACACTCTTTATCCTTCAAACTATTTGAAGATTTTAATTGTTCATTCATTTTCTGGGAGCAAAAATTACTTAATCCCAATGATATGAAAGGAAAGTAAGTTGAAGTACTGATGGAATTTGTATTTTAAAAAGCTGGTTGGTTGACTGAGTACGTAACTTTTTCAGCATGATCAGAAAACTATTACCTAATTTTATTATAACTCTCGGCTGATTGTAAATACAATCATCAGTTGTATAAACCTAGTTAACTTAATAAAAATGCCCCATATATCTGCTCTTTGCTCCTTTTCACTCTTCTGCCCATCAGAAATTCTCAGCTTTTCTTATGTTATTGTAACAGTGAAACAGTGAATGTAAGTGTTCCCCAAGCTTGACCCAAAAGAACCATTGTGTTTCAGTAAGTTAGTATTTGATAAGTTTGATAGGAAGGGGTCTTTTTCCAGCACCGATTGTTGAGTGACTTACTCTGTCTTTTGTTTCTTTCAGTGATGAAGAACTCTCTCAATATCTTCTACAGTTGGTGCAAGTTTTAAAATATGAGCCTTTTCTTGATTGTGCCCTCTCTAGATTCCTACTAGAAAGAGCACTTGCTAATCGGAGGATAGGGCAGTTTTTATTTTGGCACCTTAGGTAAGTCTTTTATATTTCAAATCAAGTCCACCACGTGCTTTTGTAAATATTAACCAGCATAATACAGGGCATGTAGTAAAACAGTCTAGCTGCTTTAGTTGTTTATGAGCCATCCATAACATTTATGCTTTCTTGGTATCTACTCCTATTTCTTGATACCCAGACTCTCAATTTTCATGATTTGGCAAAGTAAGTGAGATAAGTGTCCCTTTATGCCTCCTTGATTTATAACTGAAATTAATAATTTTTTATTATGATAATTATAATTAATAATAATTATTATAATGTATTGCTATTTTCCAGTAAAGTATACTTATTGTGTTAATATTTTTGGACTAAAAACGTACTTATTGGGTAATGGTATCATCATTGCTACTATTGCATGAATAAAGATTTTAAAGTTTTCCTATAACAACAGCAACTTTATTTTTAGCTTCTTTATTAACTAAGTCATTTTCAGAAATACATGAATCTTATTAAACCAAGTTTATATAGGAGTAAAATCGGGAAAGAGAACTAAAGTTCTTTTGTTTCCTAGGAAGATTGTCAGTTCCTCATTTCTGACTCTATACTTGGACATTTGTGATTTTTTTCCATCTGGACTTCAGAGTACTGAAGCTAATCATTAACAGAAAAAAATAACTTTTCTCCTTTTTGGCTAAGCTTCTTAAGGAAAATAAGCTGTATAGTATTTTGATGTTAATTTTAGGAGTTATATTTCTGAATCTTGATTTCTTTATTATTCATAGTTTTTCCTTTCTTGTTTTTAACTTGTCTTCTTTTCTCATCCATTTCAATCTTCTTATTTTTAAATCCCTCAAAGAATAACAAAATAAGGTATTCCTTCCTTTTTCACATGTGTACACCATTCTTTAAGTGAAAAAAAAAATCACATAGAAGCTAATTGAGGGATTAGTCAATTGTGTGATCTGAGTCAGATCTGTGTTTCATCTGAGTTGTCTGTAAATTGGTAATATTACCATTTCACTCCAAAAAACAAATAAGACATGATAACTTTGGATTTCTTGGAGTAAGCAATTAACTAATGATAAAATTACATATCTTTTTGAACTATAGTGTTTAAAGAATTAAAAGTTGAGCATCCCATCTGTGATTGTGTACAAGATGATGTGTTCTCCCTTTCTTTGATTAGCATCATAAGTTAATTTCATAATAGAATAAAGAAGTCAGTATTTTTATTTGGTGACCTGAAGTGTTTGATAAATCTTCATAATATTAACTTTCCGCAGGTCAGAAGTGCACATTCCTGCTGTTTCAGTACAATTTGGTGTCATCCTTGAAGCTTACTGCCGGGGAAGCGTAGGTCACATGAAAGCGCTTTCCAAGCAGGTATCAGCTTATTTTAATCTTCATGTTCACTTTGTCACATGGTATTTGATAAATTGTGTCATATGCTAGTTCTCCTATCACAGTATTTCATAGAAGTTTCAATAACTGAACCCAGTTAATACATTTTTTAATCAAAATGTAAGCCAAGAAATGAAGTTTCAACAAATTTAGCAGAATATTATTAATTGAATGCTATCTGAAAAATTAGGATTCCTCATAGTATTAACACCATGCCTTTAATTTTAGTAGGAAATACCTATTTAGACATGCTTAACAATGGATATGATGGTAACAAAGATTATGAAATCTTTAGATGCTGTTTTTCCATACCCCTGAGTTATTCTTTCCAGTTAGTATAGTATTTATGATTCATATGCTCTGCCATTTGTTTTAAACTGAGATATTTTGACACCTAAGTTTGTAGGTGTTACAGCTTCTAGAATTCAGAATCCTCAAGCTGCTTTTTCAAACTATATATACATGCCTGAAATTGTGATGCTCTCCCACATTCCCTCATTTTCTTCCTAGGCCTTCATTTTCTAATCATTTCAGGTGATGAGTTATTAGTGATACTAATAGGTCAGATATTAAATGCTTACTGTATGCCAGGAAGTATACTAAGTGTTTAAAGTATGCTATTTTACTCTCCTAATAATGTGCCACAGTATTTACTGTTACTGTCTGGATTTGACAAGGTGAAAAAACAATCTCTCCAAGAGATTAAGTAACTTGCCTAAAAACCCACAACTATTAAGTAAAAGAGTAAGTTTCAGACTTAGCTCTGTCCGACTGTAAAACTAAATCTCTTTTTATTATACCGGGAGTTTTCAAACCTTTTTAGCAAAACCTCTCTTTTTAAAATCAAAACTGAAAGATAGATCCATTTTACAAAATAGACAACAATGTCATTTTATCAGTATAAATGTATCTTTGAAGCTAAAATAAAACATAAGCCATTAAACAGAATCATGATGCTGTTTTATTGAACACAGAATTTCATCAGGCGTTATTGTTGACAGTTGTCTCAGTATCCAGTTATTTGTGTATTTTATTTTGGAGATAATCCTGACTTATACCACTAAGTAATTACAAATAGTAATGGTTTTTAAAGAGCTTTTTTGCAAATGAGAAACATAACCTTGGCCCAAGCTTGATTTGTTGGTGGCTTCTTGGTCCCCTGAAGGATGAGATGAGAGCATTTCTGCCATCAGGTAAAGCAGCCCTGTATTAGCTTCTTCATGCTGGAATCCTTCATTGACAGATAGCAACGATATGCTCTTGTTCTCTAGCAATAGTTTTTCCTAAATTGAGTATTATCTAACATAACACAAGAAGATTTTTTAAAATGATTTAATACATATTTACTCAGAACTTGCTATATGCTAGGGTTTGTGTTGCTATTGGTGATGTGAAGTCATATTAGCTATGTTGCTGTCATCAAGGATTTTATATTCCACAGAGTAGGTATACAAATTAGTGATATTATGATGGCAGTGTTATTAATGGGAGTATTATGTATGGTAGCACAAAAAAGAGGCACATATTCTAGCTTAGGGCATTAGGCAAGAGGTCACAGTGCAGGTGACACTTGTGGGTTTTGATGATCTAGTTAGCTAGTTGGAGAGTGTGGTAGTCAGTGCTCTACAGAGAGACAATTGTGTTTGTGTCTATATAGAGAAAGAGTGAAGGGAGCAGGTGGGTGAGATTGAGATTTATTATAAAGAATTGGCTCATGTGATTATGGAGGCCAAGAAGTCCCAAGATCTGCAGTCAAGCAAGCTGGAAATCCAGGAGAGCTGGTGGTGTAGTTCCAGCCTGAGTCTGAAGGCCTGAGAACCTGGAGAGCCAATAGTATATGAGTACCAGTCTGAAAGCAGACAGACTTGACACCGAAGAAGAGCCATTGTTTCAGTTCAAGTCTGAAGGCAGGAAAAGAACAATGTCCCAGCTCAAGGCAGTCAGGCAGGTGGAATTCCTTCTTTCTTGCAGGAGGGTCTGCCTTTTGTTCTATTCAAATATTTGGATGAGGCCCACCCACATAAGGGACGGCAATCAGCTGTATTCAGTCTACCTAATCAATTGTTAATCTCATCCAGAAACACCTAGAATAATGTTGGCCCAAATATCTGAACACTCCGTGGCCCAGTCAAGTTGATACGTAAAATTAGCCATCACAGGTCAACTTGGCATCCATATGTAGCTCCTTAAACCCTTACTTAATCTCTAAATAAAGCCAATAACAAGGTCAAAATTCCACCTAACATGATACAGCAACCCTGAGTACCACCAATTACTCATTAACTTCTTTCTCAGAGGAGGAGATAATATCCTTGAGTGGCGTTTGTTCTTCTCCTTAATTCCCTGTAAATTAAATAGTATGTTGTAAAATTAATAATACTTAAATATTAAGATTTAAGTAATGATATAAAGTTAATGTATCTTATGTTACATGTTAAGGGAATAAGAGTGAGAAGGAAACAAAGACATTTGTTATATATGTGTGTATATATGTGTGTATACACCCATATTCATAACAAAATAAGATATTCATGACAGTTCTCTTTTCTGTAACTGATCACGTGGTTATATCTGGTATTTATCACTACCCTCTTCTAACCCATCCTGTATTCCCTTTGTCTTCGGCAAGCACCTCAGTTGGTTGTGTTTTTACATGCTGGGATGACCTAAACCTTCATTCTTTTTTCTTTTTTTTTTTTTTTACTGGGTTTTCCAGTTTCCTCATCTCTGAATCGAGAGGGTGAAACTGGACAGGTTTTTTTTTTTTTTTTAAAGATTGATTGATTGATTGATTGATTGCTATGTTGGGTCTTCGTTTCTGTGCCAGGGCTTTCTGTAGTTGTGGCAAGCGGGGGCCACTCTTCATCGCGGTGCGCAGGCCTCTCACTCTCGTGGCCTCTCTTGTTGAGGAGCACAGGCTCCAGACGCGCAGGCTCAGCAGTTGTGGCTCACCGGCCTAGCTGCTCCGCGGCATGTGGGATCTTCCCAGACCAGGGCTCGAACCCGTGTCCCCTGCATTAGCAGGCAGACTCTCAACCACTGCGCCACCAGGGAAGCCCCAAACCTTCATTCTTGAAGAGTCTAGGCCATGAGTAGTCCTACCTGGATTGACTTGTAATTTCCCATTGATCTTAATCACAGGACATGGTAATACTAAGAGATCACCTATATTCTAGACATACTCTTCCCTAATTTCTGCTTTGTAGTCAGGATCAATCATTCTAGCCAGCACCATAATGTACTTCTTTGCCTGTTGATCCAGAAGCATGAGGACCCCAAAATGGCTGGGCAGGAGTCTTACCATCCAGTTCAATGGAATTGTTGTGTCTCCCAGTAGAATCATTCTTCTCTCTGTAACTAAGACCTCTGTGCCAACAGAGCATAAGATCTCAGGAACAGGAAGCAAAAATTTTGTTAGTGGGTCATTAGGGGTAATAGTGAGTGGGTACTACTTACATTTTCACACCTTCATGGACCTGTGAATCCTGGCTATTGGAGAAACAGCATCATTTATTGGATTCTGATTCAGAGCATATACAGCCTTCTACAGAACCTTGCCCCAGCCCTGCAAGGTATTCACATCTAGCCAGCACTGTAATTGTCTTCAAAAGGCCATTCCACTGTTTTATCAAGGCAGCTACTTCAAAATGGTAGGGAACATGATAAGACTACTGAATTTTATGAGCATGAGCCCATTGCTGTACTTTATTTGCTGTGGAATGGGTTCCTTGATCAGAAGCAATGCTATGTGGAATGCCATGATGGTGGCTAAGGTGTTTTGTAAGTCCATGGATGGTAGTTTTGGCAGAAACATTGTTTGTAGGCAAATTCATATCCAGAGTGTTTGTTCCAGTAAGCATAAGATACTGCCCTTTCCAAAAGGGAAGCAGTCCATGTAACCAACCTGTCATCCCATAGCTGGCTGAGCATCGCCAGGAAGTGGGGCCATGTCGGGCGCTCAGTGTTGGTCTCCGGTGCTGGCACATCAGGCACTCAGCAGTGGCCGTAGCAGGTGGGCTTTGGTGAGTGGAGGTTCATGTTGCTGAGCACATACATAACCTCCATCCCTGCCACTGTTCTCCATTGGATGATGACCGGGTTGGCTGAGGAAAGGCTGGCTGGTATACATGGAATGGGTCATCCTAGCCACTTAATTACACAAATCTTCCAGGGTTAAACTTTGGTGAGCCTACAGTGGGACAAAAATATCTTTTATTTTTTTGTCCATTCAGAGAGGTCTATCACATACCTCTTCCTTAAATTTCCTTGTCACTAGTTTTCCAATCATGTTCCTTCTAAGTCTCTGACCATCAGCTAAGGGTTGGTCACAGCTCGTGAATTGGTATATAATTGCACGTATGGCCATTTCTCCTTCCAAGCAAAGTGAACAACCAGGTGCACTTTCCGAAGTTCTTCACACTGGGAGTATTTCCCTTCACCACTGTCCTTCAGGAATGTTCCAGAAGGGGGCTCTAGTACCACAGTTGTCCACTTTTGTATGGTGCCTACATATTGTAATCCAGTCATCTGTAAACCATGGTTAAGTCTTCTCTTCCTTTGTCAACTGATCATAAGGAACTCCCCATGAGGCCATGCTGCAGGCTAGGAAAGAGAAGGTAGTATAACAGGAGTGAGAAACCACAGACATTTGGGCCACTTCTTCATGTCACTTGTGCCTTCAGGACCTGATTAGGCCCAGTCTCGTATATAACCACTTTCACTTGATGATGGAGTGCCGCTGTGCTTGCCCATCTTTATGTGTGGTGGGTCAGATAACACCTGGTTCATGACAGGCAGCTCGGGTTGCATGGTTACTTCGTGGCCAGTGGTTAAGCGTTCAGTCTCTACTAAAACCCAGAAGCAAGCTAAGAGCTGTTTCTCAAAAGGAGAGTAGTTATCAGCAGGGCATGGTAGATTTTGTTTGTTTTTCCCCAAAATCCTAAGGACCTGTGCTGTGATTCACCTATAGGAGCCTGCCAAAGGCTCCAAATAGCATCCCTATATGTCACTGACAGATCAAGCACCATTAGGTCTGCTGGATCATGTGGCCACAATGTGCATGGCAGTTTGGGCCTGCTGCAGAGCATTCTCTTGTTCTGGGCCTCACTCAAAACCGGCACCTTTTGAGGTGCTGGGTCACTCAGTAAATAGGCCAAAGTGCATGAGGAATATGTTGCCTCCAAAATCCAAAGAGGCCCACTAGGTGTTGTGCCTTATTTTTGGTTGTAAGCAAATAAATTATTCTTCACCTTAGAAGGGATATCTTGACATGCTCCACACCACTTGAACCCTAGAAGTTTCACTGAGATTGAAGGCCTCAAATTTTTGTCGGATTTATTTCCCACCTTCTAACATACAAATTTCTTTAAGTCTAGAGTAGTTGCTACATGTTACTCACTAGGTTCAATCAGCATAATGTTATCACTGTAATGGATCAGCATGATATCTTATTGAAGGGAAAGTCGATCAAGATTCCGGCAAACTAAACTATTACATAGAGCTGGAGAATTGATGTACCCCTGAGTTAGGACAATGAAAGTGTATTGTTGGCCTTGCTAACTTAAGCAAATTGCTTATGGGGGTCCATACTGACACATACGGAGAAAAAAAGCACTTGTCAGATCAGTAGTTGCATACCACGTATCAGGGGGTGTGTTAATGCAATGAAACTACATCTGGTATACCACCTGGTTAATGCTGTAACAATCCACTGTAATTCTCTAAGAGTCATCTATCTTTTGCACAGGCCAAATAGGCAAGATGAATGAGGATGTGATGGGAATCACCACCTTGCATCTTTCAAGTCCTCGATGATAACACTAATCTGTACAGTTACTCCAGGAATGTTTTTACCGTTTTCTTGGGAAGGGACAGTTGTAATAACTTCCACCTGGCCTTTCCCATCATAATAACCCTCACTCCACGGGTCAGGGAAACAACATAGGGATTCTGTCAGCTCCTGAGTATATCTATTTCAGTTATGCATTCCAGAACTAGAGAAATAACCACAAGATGGGTTTGGGACCCACTGGGCCCACCATGAGACAGATTTGTGCTAAAACTCCATTGTTAACTTGGCCTCCATAAGCCCCTACTTTGGTGGACCTCAGTGATGTTTTGGGTCTCTTCGAATTAGTGTCAATTTAGAACCAGCGTCCAGAAGTCCCTGAAAGTTCTGATTATTTCCTTTCCCCCAGTGTGCATTTGCTATGGTAAAAGGCCATGGGTCCCTTTGGGGAAGCCAGGGGAAAGTCAGTTTCAGTATGGTTGATATAGGAGAGTTCACAGGCGTCATTCAGCGTTGATGAAAGTATTGGGGGATTTATTAACTTTTTAGTGTGTCTAAGCCTATGAGTACATGTTAGAGAAATGAGGTGTTTATTATTGTCATGGTGTAAACATAGACCATAAGCTGTATGTGACTGTAAGTATTACAGTATGTAAGCTGTAAGTATTAGCAGGGTAGTTTCATCTAGCTGATATAAACTGAAATCAGTATATTCAATCCACCTAACTGAAATTTTCTGTAGTATTAAATCTTCTCTCCCAGACTTTACTTTTTGGTACTACATTGTTTTTTAATTGTGGCAAAGACTCCCCTACCTTTTTACCTTTTCTAACTTCTCTATCTCATTTGAAGGCCATTTGTTTCCCCACTCCTAACCTTCTGTTCATTCCTATACCTCTGTGGTATCACACCCTATTTTTATATCAGCTCTCTGTAGTATTATAATTTCCAGTTCCACTACACTTTTTTAACTCATTTGCATTGCCAGAGGAACTACCGTAGGTTTTCATAGATGATTTTAATATTTACGGTTTTTTATTCATGTTAAAATAACTGTATCTGATCCCTCCTTTTTGGAAAGCCCTTTAATGATGGTAATAATAGCTAACATTTATTCACCACTTATTATGGGCCATTTATTCTTCACAAGAATATGAGATAGATACTATTAGTCCCCTTAATTTTATAGTCCTTTTAAAGATATATCATACCTATCAATTTCTCTTGTGTTCATGGCTACCATCCTTGTCCAACCCACGATCCTTTCTCACCTGGATGTCTTCATTAACCTCCTAAATTGTGCCCCTTGTTTCCATTCTTCTGCACGCACATGTGCACACACACACAGAGACACACACACACACACGTACCTTCATTCTCTACCCAGCAGATAAAATGATCTTTTTAAAATGTCGATGTATTCCCTTTTTAAAATCCCTGCAGTAATTTTCATTGCATAGAGAATAAAATCCAAATTTTAACAAAGTCTATTAAGACCCCACTTGATGAGGTCCCTACTTCTTTGGCCTCATTCATATGAGCAGACAACACTGGACGTTTTTTTGGTTCTCTGGGAACCTCAGTTTGACTTTTATACCAGCAAACATATGACATATGTCTGATCATATTATTCTCACTCTTTTCTTGACAGATGAACAGCCAGGGGAAGATTGTACCCTTTACATGGCAGTTCTTGTTATCACTGTAAACCTATAGTGTGACAAGGTGTTGAAACACTTAAAGTATTTGACTTATGGCCATGTGGGTATTCAGAACGCTGTTCCAGGAAATGGATATCAACATAATTAGGGTTAGGCCCTGAAAATTCACAACTGTACAAACATGGAAGAAATTCAAATTTGAAATACTTCAAAAAGTTCCTGTTTGCATAGCCCATTTTTCAGCGAGTTCCCTTTTCACCAGTGTTTGTACAGCTCCTGAAATTGTTGAGAAATGGGGTGTCTGTGGTTTTGACAGATGGCTAACTTGGCAAGCTTCAGCAATCTCAATTTTATCATCAAGCTACATAGAACCTTCCCAGTTTCCTGTGAGCAAGCCCTCAGCCTGTCTGTAGAAACTGCATGCCGAATTCACCTCCCTACAGAGTCTTAGTGGTTTCCTTGCATAGAAGCAAAGTTCAAAAATGAAAACATGGTGTAAAATAAATCTCCTGTTCATCAAAATGCAAGCCATGGTGTTCATAATATTTGTTGCCTACATATTTTATATGCTTGTTATACACAATTCACATGTTGATATATGTATTCTGTTTTTATCATTTGTTGTTTCCAGTTTTAATGACATAATGATAAAATAAAATATTCCTTTTTATGTTTTATAGCTGGCTGAGGCTGGGTCTTACAGAATTTGACATAATATTACATGGAAAGACCTTGAGTTACTAAACAATAAAGTTGACTTTTCTTTCCTTCTTTTTTTTTTATAAATTTATTTATTTTATTTATTATTTTTGGCTGTGTCAGGTCTTCGTTGATGTGTGCGGGCTTTCTCTAGTTGAGGCGAGCGGGGGCTACTCTTTGTTGCGGTGTGCGGGCTTCTCATTGCAGTGGCTTCTTGTTGCAGAGCACGGGCTCTAGGCGTGCGGGCTTCAGTAGTTGTGGCACATGGGCTCAGTAGTTGTGACTCACAGGCTCTAGAGTGCAGGCACAGTAGTTGTGGCGCACGAGCTTAGTTGCTCCACAGCATGTGGGATCTTCCCGGACCAGGGCTCGAACCCATGTCCCTTGCATTGGCAGGTGGATTCTTAACCACTGCACCACTAGGGAAGCCCAATAAAGTTGACTTTTAAACACATGGTTTTATTTATTTATTTATGGTTACACTAGGCCTTCGTTGCTGCATATGGGCTTTCTCTAGTTGCGGCAAGCGGGGGCTACTCTTCGTTGTGGTGCGCGGGCTTCTCATTGCGGTGGCTTCTCTTGTTGTGCAGCACGGGGCTCTGGGTGCACGGGCTTCAGTAGTTGTGGCACGCAGGCTCAGTAGTTGTGGCTTGCGGGCTCTAGAGCGCAGGCTCAGTAGTTGTGGCGCACGGACTTAGTTGCTCCGTGTCATGTGGGATCCTCCCGGACCAGGGCTCGAACTCGTGTCCCCTGCATTGGCAGGCGGATTCTTAACCACTGCGCCACCAGGGAAGTCCCAAACACATGGTTTTGATTCAGTTGGCCATTGTTGATTCCCCTTGTACTACTTGCATGATTTTTTTTTTTTTGCGTAAGTGTTGATAGCCAGAGTTACGTCATTATAAAAACCACTTAATTTAGACTTGAACAATAGCTACTGTTGTCTATATTCATATCTATTTTATTGCACAAAAATTTACTTTATACTCTTAGTGGAAAGAGAATACACTGAGAAGATGTTACACAAGAGTGATGACAAAGATAGTAAGGTTGAATGTCAACCCCAGGGTTACTTGTACATAGATTTTCCTTTCGTACTATGGAGTTGCCCAATTAGAGTGGTTCAGATTAATTGTGTTTCAAATTCTATTACTCAGTTGCAGAGTTCTGAGTAAAGTTTCATGCTTATCTTCTTACCTATAATCTATGTCTCTTTTCTCTAATTTATAAGATTTTATTTAAGAAAAGGGTTCAAGAACATTTGAAAAATGGTGCTTTAAGTAACAAGTGGTAACAATTAATTTATTTCGTTGTATCTAATATTTTTGTCATAAACCAAGCACTGTTTTTACTTTAGCTGGTTGTCCTGCGTGTGTATTGTGGGGAGGAGGGTGGTGAGGGAATGGTATTGATTAATATTATCACATGATATTATTTTTAACATAAATGAATTTTGGTGGTGGGGAAACTTATTTTTCAGGTTGACGCACTCAATAAATTAAAAACTTTAAATAGTTTAATCAAACTGAATGCAATGAAGCTAAATAGAGCCAAAGGGAAAGAAGCAATGCACACTTGTTTAAAACAGAATGCTTATCGGGAAGCCCTCTCTGACCTGCAATCACCTCTGAACCCATGTGTTATCCTCTCAGAACTCTAGTAAGTGACCTTCTGTACTGTGCTTAGTGACTCTCCCATTAAATAGCAATGCAGAAGGGATTTCTGAGTGACTGCCTTAGGGGAGCAGTAGGGACAGCTGTTAGCCTCAGTAAGTGGAATATAATTAAAAAAGGAAAATGTTAAAGTTCTCAAGTTATTCTTGTGTTAATAGGATGTATGCCTTCTAGCTAAATTTGCCTGTGGGATTAGTGAAAGTTAATGCAAGTTCATTTCCTTTCAATTGTATGTAATTAAATTTGTTTTCTATATTACCGGTTTCTAAGAGTTGAAAATCCTATGTAAGCAAAATGTTGGCAGCCATCATAGATTATTTACTAATTAAACTTTCCTATTTCAAAATGAGATTTTTGAATGAATTTAGAAAATTATTTCTCATTTTTACTTTTCCTACAAAAGTAATAATGGGAAAGTGATAATTATGTTCAGTATATCAGTATGCAAAATTGATCCCTCTTTAAGAAATCAAGAATGGACTTAAAATCCAGTGTTACATTCTGATTTTTATTGTCTATGTATAATAACATAAAGTTAAGGAAGAATAAGGGAAGAAAAGGAGGAATTTTAAATGTAGCCATAAGAAGGGCAAATCTGGGTTTTCAGTCCAGCTCACCTGGCGTCACTACATGCCAGCCAAGGCTAGCATTGCGGTTGCTTTTCTGCCAAGAGGAAATGTTCTGTTTCTGACTTCTGTATACCTGGAACAGGTGAGGGGTTTTCCCAAGCCTAGTATATCATGGCAACGTTACAGTCTTGCCGTATCTTTAAATTGAAGTGGGCTAATTTTCCCCTTTCTTCCTTTCAGTATTGAGAAGTGTAAATACATGGATTCCAAAATGAAGCCTTTGTGGCTGGTGTACAACAACAAGGTGTTTGGTGAGGATTCAGTTGGAGTGATTTTTAAAAATGGTGATGGTATGTACGGAGGTTTTTACAGTGCCAAATTCCTTAGTATTTTTCATTTGCTGTCCATTTGCTTTATCTGAAAGGTGATGTGTAAATGTATAACAAACAGATGGCAGCCAAGAGGTAGCTATCAGTGGTCATAAATTTGAATTTGGCATGTCATAAATCCCCTTTTTTTTTCGCTTTGGAGAATGATTTCTACAGCTTACTTACATACATTGTTCTAATAAACCTTCCTTTTTTCCTACAAAATACAAAGCTGTCTACTCCTTTGGTAAAAAGCTTCTGAAATGCAAGAGAATATTTTCAATAATATATTCATACATCCTGTTTCAATGATAGCAATTTTGATATTGCTGCCATAGTTTTGTGTTTTAATTAAAATATCTTACCCATACTTCATAAAGGAAATGCCTGTGAAGTAATCACACCAACCAGAAGATAGTCATGACTGCTACCACTTGTTAGTTTTGTGATTGCAGGCAAATCATAAAATTCATTGAGCTTCAGGATCTTCTTGTCCATGAGGATTATAGCATCTCTGTGTTGGGTTTATTAAATGGAATTAAGTGAGATAACATAAGTATATGTGCTTAGCTTAGTATGTGCTTACCACTTTTTTTTTGTTTTTTGTGTTTTGGAATATAGTTGCTTTGTAGTGCTGTGTTAGTTTCTGGTATACAGCAAAGTGAATCAGTTATACGTATACACATATCCATTCTTTTTTAGATTCTTTCCCAGTTAGGTCACCACACATCACTGAGTAGAGTTCCCTGTGGTATACAGTAGGTTCTCATTAGTTATCTGTTTTATACATAGTAGTGTATATATGTCAATCCCAGTCTCCCAGTTCATCCCACCCCACCTTCCCCCCTTGGTAACCATAAGTTTGTTCTCTACATCTGTGACTCTATTTCTGCTTTGCAGATAAGTTCATGTTTACCATTTTTCTAGATTCCACATACAAGCAATATTATACGATGTTTGTTTTTCTCTTTCTGACTTCATTCTGTACAACAATCTCTAGGTCCATCCACATCGCTGCAAATGGCACTATTTCGTCCCTTTTTATGGCTGAGTAATATTCCATGGTATATATTACCACATCTTCTTTATCCATTCCTCTTGCTTGCAACTATTTTTAAAAGAAGTTTTAGTATTTCCTAGACATTTAACCCCACTTGATAGTATAAATGTCATTATGTGGAAGTCTGTACTTTCACTACCTCTTACCTAAAAATTACCCTTGGACATGATAATAAATAAAATCAACGATTACAGTTTTGTGAACCCATCATACAGTTAACTTATGTGATTCTTAAGAATTTCTTCTGCATCCCTAAAGACAAACAAGAAGAAAAAAAATTAGCAATGTGAATTGTATGGATGCTGTAACACAGCATTACTGTATTATAGCAGTATTACAGCACCCGTACAATTAGTATAATAGCTTGCACATGGTAAACAGCTAAAAATATGTTTTTTTTCAAGAGTTCATCTAGCAACTCTGAAGCCTGTGTTTCTTTTTTTTTTTTTTAATTTATTTATTTATTTATGGCTGTGGTGGGTCTTCGTTTCTGTGCAAGGGCTTTCTCTAGTTGTGGCAAGTGGGGACCACTCTTCATCGCGGTGCGCGGGCCTCTCACTGTCGCGGCCTCTCCTGTCGCGGAGCACAGGCTCCAGACGCACAGGCTCAGTAATTGTGGCTCACGGGCCCAGCTGTTCTGTGGCATGTGGGATCTTCCCAGACCAGGGCTCGAACCCGTGTCCCCTGCATTAGCAGGCAGATTCTCAACCACTGCGCCACCATGGAAGCCCACAGCTAAAAATATTTTTAAACTTAATTTCTGAAGTAGTTACAGGAGCATGCTAACCAACAAACCTAGTATTTAACATAATGAATACGGTCAGCATTAAAATTCTGGAGAAAAATTAACAGAACCATTATTTGTCCGTGTTTTTCCCCAGCCAGTTAATTCTGGTTGAATTAGCTAATCTTGAATAAATGTTATTAAGCATAAAGTGGAAAGCACTTATAACATAGCAGGGTTCTTTCCCCTTAGATTTACGGCAGGATATGTTGACACTCCAAATGCTGCGCTTGATGGATTTACTCTGGAAAGAAGCTGGTCTGGATCTTAGGTGAGATTTCTAGTGAATTTATTTTTATCTCATGTTGTAGTCCTTCTACAGTAGAATTTTAAAATTATAAAACCTTCTTGATTTCTTCCTGCTATTATTATTGGTCGTTCATAATTATATTTATATAACGCTTTATAGTTTACAATGTGCTCTCAAATACATTATCTTATTGAAACCTCATCAAGTGTAAAACTATACATGTGACAGCAAGAGTCATATCCCAATCTGTGGTTTTGAAGGTGGTCTCAGGAAGGATGACTGGTGGTCATGGGAGTGATAAGCCAGAAAAGGGCCTGCCCCTCTTCTTACTTAGCTTAGTAACATTGATTCTTCTAATCTTCCCGAAAGGGAAGTGTTTAGGTGGGCTTTCAGGGTTTTTTGCTGGCCACCATTGTTAGGGGTAGACAATGAGCAGAACAGATTTATGGCGACAGAGAAAGAGGAAACATAATGGATTTTAAAGTTTAGTTATTATAAAATCTTTTAAGATAAAGAGCAGATGAAGGTAATTGCAAACAAGACCACATAAAAATATAAGATTTGAATGTCAACAAACAAAAGTCAAGCCTCTGGGCATTATATTCATAATGAACAGGACAGGGGGATAATAATTCTAAATATTTAAAGAGTTCATAGAAATAAATATATGGGGAGAAGATATGAAAAGGCCATTCAAGTTATAAAATAAATAAACTAATAATTATGCGAAGACTGTCAGTTCTAATGTAGAAGTATGAATTAAAAGAACAATTAGATAGCTTTGATTTCCTTGCAAAAATTCTGTTAAGTGAAATGTAGTCTGGAACACTGTTGAAGTAACAAAAACACAAATATTGTCATATACCATTTTAGATGAATATAAACCTCTCTGAATCAAGTTTATTTATTCCCTATATCCAGTATTTCCAGAATTTAATTTAAAATTAGAAATGTGAACAGAGACTTACGCACAGAGATATTCATCCTTGACTTATTTACAGTAAAAGAAACATTGGGCCACCTTTTGAACATTTGCTCAATAGGATAACAGTTTAAAAGATGATTAGCTTTCACATATGACCAAACATCTCAGGTATTTAAAAGTATTGTTTATGGAGAATTGCTAACAATTTGGAGAAAGTACTATCTTCAAATGTCAAATGAGATAAGTGAGATGCAAAAAAATATTTTTATAGAATGATTTCAACCATGTTAAAAATTCCTGAAAAATGACACACTAAAATGTTGACAGAAACTAAAATGTATAGTAGACATTACTTCTGGGTGGTAGGATTAAAGGTGATACAATCTCTCCTCCCTGTCCCCCCTTTTGGTATACCTGTTTATCTAGTTTTCTATGGTGTACTCCTTTTTTAATCAAGGGGGAAAAACATTAAACATATTTCATGATACAATACAGGGCCATACAATTAAAAATTTTTTTTCTATGCTAGTTATTAATGAATAACTTCATCTTTTACCTAATTCTTTTTTTAATTGTGGAATATTTCAAACATGAAATATAGATGATAATTGACAACATTTTTTGTGTTCTTAAACCCAGACTTGAGTATACATTTAGCTATTAAATGACAGATGTTAACATGTTTCCATATTTACTTCTTTAAAAAAGGAATTAAATATGCAGATAAAATTAATGCATTCTTATCCTCTTCCACTTTCTCACAACTCAGGATTTACCATTATTCTAAACTGTAATATATATGTTTTTGTGCTTTAACTATATATTATGTATCCATTGAATGTTTTGAACTTCCAGTAAATACTGTCCTAGCACATGTAACTTTTTGAAGTTTACTTTTTTATTACATTTTTTGAGATATATCAAGATTAATATGTGAAGTTCTAATTTGTTGTTTTCACTTCTCTATTAATGTTTTGAGTAAATACAAAAATTTATCCATTCCTCTGTTAGAAGCTATTTGTGTTCATTTGTTTTTGTTTTTTATTTATTTTTTAAACCTAAAGTTTACACACTTTTCTTACGTTTGGAAGAGTTCTTTAGTTTATATAGCCAGAAGTGGAATTGCCGGGTCATAAGGCGTGCATATTTTCAACCTTACCACCATTGCCCAACTGGCTTCCAGAATGGTTGTACCAGTGTTATGTTTCTACCCAGAAATATCTCCTTGCCAATCAGACTTGTTAATTTTTTGCAAATCTAATGGATATAACACAGTATTGCATAGAATTTTAATTTGCATTTGTTTGGTTGAGTAATTTTTCAGTGTTTATAAGTATTGTGTTTTCTCTCTGCTATAAGTTACCTAGGTTACTTCAAGGTTTATGCTTTTTGTTACATTATTTTAAAAAAATCCTTCCCTGTACAGTTATCTTAAAGATGCTGTCTTATATTTTATTTTCCAAATTTTAAACTTGATATGCTTTCTTCTCTTCTGTCTCTGCAAAAGTTTGGTCCTGGTGTTGATTTTTTGGGATCTAGGTTTTTTTGACTACTGATTTTCCTTAATGGTTATTGGACTCTTTGGGTTGTTTTCCCTCTTGAGTCACTTTGAGGCTAAGAATTGTCCAGTTCATCATTGTTTTTGAATTTATTACCATACTTTTTTTTATAACATCCTCTTGTAATTTAAAAACCTCTGCTATGTTTAACATTTTTCTCCTTTTGCATTTGTAAAATTATTTTGTATGCAATATTTTTTCCTTATTAGCCTTATTAGAGGTTTCCATCTTAGTATTTTAAAAGAGTGGCCTTCTAGTTTTATGTTTTCATTTTCTGTTTTTTTTTTTAAATTTATTTATTTATTTTTGGCTGCGTTGGGTCTTCGTTGCTGTGCGCGGGCTTTCTCTAGTTGCAGCAAGCAGGGGCTACTCTTCGTTGCCGTGCGTGGGCTTCTCATTGCGGTGGCTTCTCTTGTAGCAGAGCATGGGCTCTAGGCACACGGGCTTCAGTAGTTGTGGCACACGGGCTCAGTAGTTGTGGCTTGTGGGCTCTAGAGCGCAGGCTCAGTAGTTGTGGCGCACGGGCTTAGTTACTCCGTGGCATGTGGGATCTTCCTGGACCAGGGCTCAAACCCATGTTGCCTGCATTGGCTGGCGGATTGTTAACCACTGCGCCACCAGGGAAGTCCCCATTTTCTGTTTTATCATTGATTACATCTTTATAGTTTCCTTCCTTTTATTTGTGTTAATTCTGTTGTTCTGATTTTTTGAGATGAACATGTAGAACATTAATTTCCATTTTTTTCATATATACAAATTAAAACCATGTTTCCTCTAACTACTGCCTTAGCTGCATCCCGTAAGTTTTAAAATGTACTTATTTATGCATTTTCATAATACATCACACTATATGGAATTCAGTTCTAAATGTTTTATTTCCATTTGTATTTCTTCATTTCCTGAACTAGTTTAAATTATTATTTTTTTTAATCTGTGTTTATTTATATTAAATAAAGATCTTTCCAACATGCAACAGCTATCTGTTTTGTTTTTTAAATTTATTTATTTATTTATTTATTTTTGGCTATGTTGGGTCTTCGTTTCTGTGCCAGGGATTCCTCTAGTTGCGGCAAGCGGGGGCCACTCTTCATCGCGGTGCACAGGCCTCTTCACTATCGCGGCCTCTCTTGTTGGGGAGCAGAGGCTCCAGACGCGCAGGCTCAGTAGTTGTGGCTCACGGGCCTAGTTGCTCCGTGGCATGTGGGATCTTCCCAGACCAGGGCTCGAACCCGTGTCCCCTGCATTTGCAGGCAGATTCTCAACCACTGCGCCACCAGGGAAGCCCCTGTTCACTTTCTTGATAGTGTCCTTTGATACACAAAATTTTTTACTTTGATGAAGTCCAATTTATCTATTTTTTTCTTTAGCTGCATGTGTTTTTGGTGTCAGGTCTAAGAAACCATTGTCTAATCCAGTGTCATGAAGATTTATACCTGTCCTTTCTTCTGAAAATTTTAGTTTAGCCCTTATCTAGGAGGTCATTAATCCATTTTTAGTTAATTTTTATATGGTATGTGGTAGGAGTCCAATTTCATTTTTTTGTATTGGTATCCAGTTGTCTCAGCACCATTGTTTAAAAGACTGTTCTTTCTTCATTGAATTATCTTGGCACTTGTGTCAAACATGGATTGACTGTAAATGTGAGGGTTTTTTCCTGGAGTCTAAATTCTGTTTCATTGACCTACATGTCTATCTCTGTGCACAGTCTTGATTACTTTGTAGTAAGTTTTGAAATTGAGAATTGTCTGCCTACATTCTCTTATAGGAGTTCTATGGTTTCAGGTCTTATATTTAGGTCTTTAATCCATTTTAAGTTTGTTTTTATATATGGTGTGAGAAAATGTTCTGTTTTCATTCTTTTATATGTAGCTGTCCAGTTTTCCCAGCACCGCTTATTGAAGAGACCGTCTTTTCTCCATTATATTTTCTTGCTTCCTTTGTCGTAGGCTCATTGACCATACATGCATGGGTTTACTTCTGGGCTCTCTATTCTGCACCATTGATCTATGTGTCTGTTTTTGTACCAGTACCATGTTGTTTTGATTACTGTAGCATTGTAGTATAGTCTGAAGTCTAGGAGTGTGATACCTCCAGCTTTGTTCTTTTTTTCCTCAAGATTGCTTTTGCTATTTGGGGTCTTTCGTGGTTCCATATAAATTTTAGGATTATTTGTTCTAGTTCTATGAAAAATGTCATGGTATTTGGTTCATTTAAATGATATCTATTTATAGTCTCTGGTAATTCATCATTCTTGTACTTCTCTTTTGTTCTTTAGACATGGTTCCTTTTACTTCTTTGAACATACTTAAAATAGGGGTTTTAAATTTCACAACCCTGCAAATCAGATTCTCTCCCTTGTTCAGGATTTTTTGTTGTTGCTGTTTGTTGTTTGTTTCGTGACTTCTCAGCTAATTATGTAAGGTTTTTGTTCTTTGTCATGTGTGGTCACTGATTTCTCTGCCTGGTTAGTTTATTGGTCAGCTGATTAACCACAAATTTCCTTAAATGCCTGGAATTCTTAAGTCTTTCAGTCTTTACTGAGGGTTTCTGTGTGCATGATGGGGCATTCCGTCAGGAGTCAGCCAGGTAGTTCAGAGCTGTGCCTTAGCCTTAACTTGTGTAAGCCTCAGAGTTAGTAAGAGGTGAGAGCTAGGGCCTTCTAGCTTCTTTCCTGTCCATTTGCACAGCCCCAGGAATGCATACAACCATTGCCATGCACATGGCTTCTAGATTCCTAATGGGCATGTTGTAGTCTTTCACTGTCCCCTGTGAACATCTCATTCCACAGTTTATTCTTTAAGTTTTTTAGTTAGCTTATTGTTTGCCCCAACTACTTTTACCCCTAAGACAGCTGCAGTGTTAAACAATTGATTCAGATTATTTTTGAGAAACACCGCTAGCTAAAAGGCAGTTCACAGTAGGCAAGGTCTGAGTCAGGTCAAAGAAACAGTGTGAGTGGAATCTTCCTGGAAACTACTAGAGAGTTCAAAGAATGACAGTTACATAGAAATGAGGCTTTGAAGGAGCTCCAACCCCATTTTTGCCCCCTCTAGTGGCTACCAGATTGCTGTAGTCACAATGATTATGCGCCATTTGTTGCCAGGTCTACTGCAGAACTGGGAAGTAGGCAAGATTAGAATAAGTAATGGTAAAACTCAACTGAGATTCAGCCATTTTCTTCAAGAAACACTCCCCAGATTGTTGCAACCCATTTTTGTATTTCCATATTACTGAAATAGTTGATTCTTGACAATTTTTTGCCAGTGTTCTTGTTTTTATGGAAGAGTGGATTTTCAAATGTCCTTTAACTCCCTGTTTTTGCTGACATTACCTGGTTATACAGCTGCTTTCCATAGAAACCTTGAAGATGTTATTCCATGGTATTCTGACCTCTGTTATTATTTTTAAAAGTCTGCTGTCAGTCTAAACTGACATTGCAGAAAAAAATTTCTCTTTGCCTTTCATTTCTGCAGTTTTATTGTAATTTGTCTGTGTATGGATTTCTTTTTATTTATTTTTACTTCCCCATTCTCATTGTATCTTTTCAATCAAAGAAAATCACCTCTTTTAGTTTCTACAGAATGTATCCATATTCTTCAGCATTGCAGTTCTCTCACTCTCACAGTCTTCTCCTGCAACTTTAATAGATGTATATTGGTTTTTCTTGTTCTGTCTTGCATTTCTCTTAACCTCTTTCCTATTTCTCTCCTTCTTTATGCAACATTTTTTTGTAGTTTCTTTTATTCTGTCTTCCATTTCACTAATTATCTCTTCAGTATTGTCTAATCTCTTGTGTATCAGTGTAGTATGTTTATTTCAATGACTTTTTATTTAGGAGTTGTATTGATTTTGTTTTGTATACCTGTTCTTTTTTTAATACTATACTCTTCTTATGCTTTCTATTCCTCTTCATGTCTTTCATCATTTTAGCATCTCTTTCGTATTGTTGTTCTGTTTTATCTCTTAGGGTGTCACCTTTTCATTTATCTGCTTAATCTTATTCATTTCCTTGTGTAGTTAATAATACTTGGTTTTGAATTCATTATTGGTGAGTTTTGTGTGTTCTGTAAGGGTCCTTTCCTCCCTAGGGTGTGAAAATTTGCCCCCCAAAATGAATTTTGGTCTAGTTTGTGCTTTTGCCCAAGCTCTTTATGCACAATCAATCAGTTTTTATGTTAATTCTTTGCCTTCAGGCTCTCATACTTCATAAGTATTTATATTATATTTGAATCTCATAAGAATATGGGAAGGCTTGGGGTTTTTTTGCACTTTCATGAGCACCTCCTCCCGTTTTTATTGCCCACCCAGGGCCCAGGTTAGATGTCAGACTTTCATGGTATATCGTCTCATCAATGAGCAGACCTTTTCTAGTTCCCTTCATACATTTGACAGCCCTTTTAGAGCCCCAGCTCCTGCCAAGTCCAGATCCTGCCTCTCATGGACTCAAGACCATGTCTCTTTTCTCGTGGGCATTAAAATGTTAACCAAGTCAGTAACTTCCTGAGCCACTACTATGAATAATCTATATTTCTGAGATACAGAAGTCTCCTTTTTTTCTTTATTAATCATAACATTTAAAAAACTTTTTTACTTTATCTGTTATTTTTTAATGTGTTTTAGTATCTACAGCAACTTTGTCTACAAGGTTGCTAGAAACAGTTACACTTGTGATTGACTTTATCCCTGTAAGATGATAAATATTTCTTGATTTCATTTTAAGTTTAATTTATTAAAAACTTAAAACAGTTGATATTTATTGACTGAACCAGGTTTTGTATTAGGTTCTTCACATGTGTAATGACATGTAATTTACAACTTTATGAAGTTGTGTTATTCCTTTTTACTAGATGAGAAATTTAAACTTAAGGGACTTTAAACAGTTTGTCAAAGGTTACAAAAATAATAAGTGGTGGAGCTAGATTCAAATTGGGGTCTGTCAGACACTAAACTTGATTTCAGTTGTTTTGTTATTTTGGTAGTGTAAGTGAGAAAAATTGCGGTAAGACCTATCTAGTAACTATTTGTTTATCAAAGTATTCTGGTGCCCCAAATATGTAATTGTCCATTGATTTTTTTTTTTTAAGAGGTTTTTAGTCTTTAGATTTTTTTCCAGCATAAACTTTTCTAGTGCTATTGAGGTAGAAAGAACAATTTGCTGTGGGTTTTGTTCCTTGGATGGGACTTGTAGGAATACCGAATACAGAAGTATTGGAATACAGAAGTGAGATTATAGTTCATATATAAAGGACCTTTGAGTACCATAAATGACAAAGAGTTTTGCTTTTAAGTTAGCAGTAATTTCTAATACACCTGTGTAAAAATAGAATAGGTAGTTTTGAATAGGTAGCAAAATTTTTGGTCAGTCACTTACTCATAAGAAACACTATGTAGATAAGAGGAGAATGGGTGATTGTAAGAAACTCTCCCTGGGGAACACAAACCCAGAGGGGTCTGGCTTACCTTTTTTCTTTTTTCTTTTGGTTTTAGTGGCACACAGCCACAACCCGTTTGTTTACATATTGTCTATGGCTGCTTTTATGCTATAACTGCAAAATTGAGTTAGTTACCTTATAGTCTACAGCACCTAAAATATTTACTATCTGGTTCAGTCCAGTAAAAGTTTATTGACCCTTCTTATAAAGTAAACCCCAATGAAAATGATTTTACTTGATTTGTCCATAAAAAATGGGGAAAACTTTTCAAGCATAGGCTCGTAACTTGTTGGTTCTTTCCAAGGTCAGCACATAAGCTACATAGTGGTCTCCTTTGCTAAGAGCAGATTCTGGCCATATGATGAGTCTTGTTAATTACGAAAGGCTGAGCTAAAGACTTTGTCCTCAGTTCAGTCAGACTAATTGAAAGCCTCAACTAAGTTCTTTTCTCTTAGTTTTTTGTTTTACCCATTCTATTTAACTGTAAAGCACATTTAGCATCAAATAAAGTTCATTGTGACCTCAGGCAAAGGGAGGCAGCCACATGTGGGAGTGCTAGAAATAAACCTGGTATCTGTCTGAGGGGAAGCAATGTGTGTCTAACAAGAAAAAGGAACTTGTCTGTTCAGTGAGATCTTTGCTGACTTTTTGTACTCTGACCCCATGTTTAAAAAAATATGCAGGACTTCAATTCTTTTGAGTTCATTTTCAAACCAATAGCTTTTTTTTTTCCCACCAAACATTTTTTACTGTTTCTATAAATATACATGCCCCAGTGTTCCTGTTGTACGTGTTTTTCTTTTGGCCAGCTGTTCAGGTTAAACCTGTTCATGTAGCACACACTCTCTTAAGTTCAATGTCAAATCTTCAAATACCTTCTACACATTACTATTTTGATCAGAATATTTTAGCACCTGCAAAAGTGCCATGTTAGCATGAATGAAAGTGTATATTTCTCATTTCCATTTTTCTCTGATGTCTCAAAATATTCTTTTGGTATCTTCCATGCCAAATTAGAACATTTGTAAGCCATCAGTATGTTAGAACACTCTGACCGTTGGTCAACAAATAGGTAATTAGACTTTTCTGTCAAGTCTGATAGGTTGCATGTAAATCTACCTGGCGTTTTGGTAGATTTGACAGTCCCGTCTCATGCCCCGCCACCCCCCCCCCCACCCCCCCATACAGATGACATTGAATTTTGGAGAGTTGTCTTCACTGTGACTTTATATTTGAGTTGCACTAATGGGGTTTACTTCCCTTTTAAGAGAGCTACACAGCAGTTCTAATGACACTGGTTTCAGTAGTTAGAAGGATGAAGGAAGAAGATGGAAGCAATGCAAGCCTTAGGTAAAAGAATTATACTTGCCTCCTTTTGAAGCAATGGGCTAAGGTACCACTGAGACTTGGAGTCAAGGCCAGAGAAAACTTTCTACATACTCATTCAGAGTAGGGTGATGGGGCTGCCATCCCCACTGCTGTAGAATTAATCTCATTTTACAATTCTTGCTTTAATGGAAAGATAACAAATTGCTCCTTGGGTCAGAGAGTCTGAGAAAGGAAGATAAACATTACTAAGCGTTGTCATGGCCTTTATAAGAAGTTGAGTGCAAAGGGTGCCCCCATAAGGTGGTCAGGGCTCCAAGAGTTTGTCCCCAGCTTGACTTCTGTCAAACTGTCTCTATGACAAGGATGTTTTTTCCTTCCCATTGTGAGCATTCCATCCTCAAGACACTAAATGCTTTCATCATTGTCTGCTTTTGAAGAGGAAATCGTTGGACTTTTGCCCAGTTTGGCTGCAAGTAGGGTAGGAGGAGATGTAGGAAAGTGAGCCAAAGTGCACTTTAACCAGACAGTGTTTACTTCACATGTGTTGTGTCATGATAAGAATAGGGGTATTGGTAAAAACTTTCATGCTCCATAGCTACCTTTTCTAGTGAAGCGTAAACTTTAAAAAAGAGAAATAAATTAATAATGCAGATGTAAAGCAGGCTATTGGTATATCAGGCTGTCAGCATGAAGTTTCACAATTTTGCTTCCAACCGTATTTTGCTAGAACTAGGGAAGTGCTTAAAGAGACATAAAATTGAATTGTTGGTTGGAAGGAAATTTAGGAACTATTAAATGAAACTCTCCTCTTTTATCTGATTATTACACACACTACCACACTCATTCATTCCCCCAACACACACGCGTGCACACACACACACACACACACACACACATTTTTTCTCTTTGGTAAAGTCCTTATGTGGCAGATAGAGGTCCGCATGATCTTTCCAACACTGACTCTTTCTTCTCCTCACCTGACTTTTGTGCTCCGCCTGTACTTTCCTCTGTCCCTCATGTCCTTCCTCCTCACAGAGATCTTTCTTGACTATTGACACGTTCTCCTGGCACTTCTCATTTATCCACTGATCACATGCACATCGTGCATTTGTGGTTTGTCTGATCTGTGAGAGCAGGGACTGCATTTTTGGCTCATTTCTGTGTCACCAGCAGCTAACACAATGCTTGGCACATAGCTGCACTCATATATGTATAGAACCCGTGAATTCCATCCATTGCATTTTCTGTAGTCACCTGACTTTTATTTGAACTTTGCAAGGTATTTTATTCCATTTTGTATTTGCTCTAGTGATAATACCATTTTTAGAAAACTGAAGAAAATGTTGACAACCAAAATGAGAAAAGGATAATATTAATATATGAAGAATTCATATAAATCTCTAAGGAAAATGTTTAAAACTCTAATAAATAGACCAAGTATGTGATTAGCTAATTCACAAAAGAAATTCTACATAAAATTGCTAAAAGAGACCTGAGAAAATGCTTATTTTCACTAGGGATCATATAAATGCAAAGCAAAGCAAAATCCTACCTATAGATTTAGCAAAAATTATTTGGCACAAGAAGCAGCCTGAGAGACCTCTTACACAGTGACTCTGTAGACTGTGTTAGGTTAAAAAGATAGTTTTAGAGCCACTCAGACCTAGTTTTAAGTCTTAGATCTTCCACTTGGTTAAATGTATGACTTCTTTGCAAATTAATTTTATGTCTCGTTTGTAAAATTGGGAATTTACCTATTTATAGGGATTTTGTTATTGTTTGTTTAATTCATTCAGAAATACTTATTGAGTGCCTGCTTTGTGCCCAAACACATTCTCAGGTACTGAGGATACACAATGAACAAATTATTCCTGGCTGATGGAATTTACATCCTAATGGTAGAGACAGACAATAAACAAACACATAAATAAAATGTACAGGATGTTGGATAGTGTTGAGGGCTATAGAGGAAAATAAAGCAGGGAAGAGATGGCAGGTAGTATGTCACTGTGTTGCTATTTTAAATAGGATGATTCAGGAATCCCTTACTGAGACGGTGACATTTCAGCAAAGATTTCAAAGTGGTAAGGGAGTAAACCATGTAGATGTCTTGGGGAAGAATATTCCAAGCAGAGAAAATAACACAGATAAAGGAATGAGGGGATATTGTACCTGATATGTTTGGGGAATAGCAATGGAGCCAGTATAGTAAGAACAAGTGAGCAAGGGGAAAATACTAAGAGAGGTGAAGGGGGACGAGATTGAAGGCCTTGTGAGCTACAACAAGCGGGTTGGCTTTCACTTGGGAAGTCATGGCTGAAATTTCAATCAGGGGAATGACATAATGTGAGTATATTTTAAATGGATTATGTTGCTGTTGCATTTAGAACAGACTATGCTGTGGAAGCAGGTAGACTAATTAGGAAACTTGAATTTTGAATAGGGGTTGATGGTGACCTGGACTAGGGTGGTAGCTTAAGGAAAGGTGGAGACAGAGAACTACTTAGACTCTGTGCATTTTCAAGGTACGTAAATATTAGGCATGAGAGGAAAAGTGAAAAATTACGTTAAGGTCTTGGGCTTGAACAACTGGAAGGATGGAGTTGTTGTTAACCAAGGTAATGTGTAGAGTGCTTAGCCTGCTGTGTGGCACCTACTAGATGCTCCATAAAGGGTGGTTCCCTTCCCCAAGATTTAGGGTAAAAATGAAAGACTTTTCCTTTATCTGATGTGCTTGTGTCCACCTACACAAACAAATAGAATATTTCACCAGAATAATTAGATAACAAATTATACATTTAGCTGGCACACTGGAGTTTAGTAAATTACTCCATCTCTTCACCAAGATATTTACACTCTAATAGAAAGTGGAACTAATATTTTTCTATATGACTGAAACAGTAATGGCAAGGGTATCAATAGTAATAAAACTTTTTTAAAAATCAAAGAAAAAACATACTCTGTCAGTGTTTCGTTTTATGGATAACATACACATGTGACTCTTTATGCCCCTTTTTTTTCTTTTCAGGATGCTGCCTTATGGCTGTTTAGCAACAGGAGACCACTCTGGCCTCATTGAAGTTGTGAGCACCTCTGAGACAATTGCTGATATTCAGCTGAACAGTAGCAATGTGGCTGCAGCAGCAGCCTTCAACAAAGATGCCCTTCTGAACTGGCTTAAAGAATACAATTCTGGGTTAGTGTATTTTGTTTGATTATCATTCTTCTGAACAAACCGCCAAACAAATAACTGTTCTCGCAGTTAGAATCATCAGTGTCCTAGAGGAAATATTAGTGTTATTTATTGCTTCATTTCAGGTTAGATCAAAATGACAAATAGGCCTTCCTAAAATCTTACAGAAGATTAGCATTGAATTCTGCTTCATCTAGATCAAATTTCAGAGCTGGGCAGTAGTTTAAAAATCTAAGAATTTAAGTGTTTAACAAATAACATATAACTTTTTAAGTGCATGGACTTCCGTAATTATGTGAATGTATGAACCTAAGTAAATTTTCAATAGGTTTTTAAAATAGAAGTAAATGAGTTTGTACACTGATCTCTCCAAACTAAAAAATACAGTGCTAGTAATTGTGTTATTTACAATTATTGTGTTGGAGAAGCCCTAATACATAGGAAATTAAGGAATTTCACAGTGAGGGGAAAACACTGCAAGTATTTTTGGCTGAAGATTTTGAAATCAGACTTAAACGTTATCATTGGCAAAATCCAAGAACTTGGACGTCCCTGGTGGCGCAGTGGTTAAGCATGCGCCTGCCAATTCAGGGGACTTGGGTTCGAGCCCTGGTCTAGGAAGATCCCACATGCTGTGGAGCAACTAAGCCCGTGTGCCACAACTACTGAGCTCACGTGCTGCAACTACTGAAGCCAACGCTCCTAGAGCCCGTGCTCCACAATTAGAGAAGCCACCGCAATGAGAAGCCCGTGCACCGCAACGAAGAGTAGCCCCCGCTCGCTGCAACTAGAGAGAGCCTGCATGCAGCAGTGAAGACCCAATGCAGCCAAAAATAAATAAATAAATGAATAAATAATAATAAAAAAAAATCCAAGAACTTGTATGTGAGAATTAGTTTTCAAATTTTGATTTTAGGGCCTTGTCCCTAAAGGGTCTATATTAGTTACTTCTGATTTAAGTCAGTGACTTTAATGGTTGGAACTGCAATACTTAACTCTTAAAATATGGAATTCTAGTCTTCAGTCAAAACTACAAAAGTGTTCCAAAGCCCAGCATCATTCAGCCAAGCTGATGGTCTCCTCTCATTACTGTGCATATGAACCTACCCCCGTCCCCCACGGAAATGTGAGCCCCAGGACACAGCAGTTTGAATAGTTGATGTCCAGTTATCTGATGTCTGTGAGCAAGCCTGCTGACTCCTCCCTGCCCTGCTCCTCTGGTCATCATCCTCACTCTTGGCTGATCCAGCATCTTCTCCTTATATGGTTTTGGCAGCTCTGTGTTGCAGTTGTTCTCACATTAAAAAGGAAACAGAAGTGTGGATTGGCTCCGTCCCACACATTTGGAGGCTGAAAACCTTCCTTGCTCCTATTTTTTCTCTTATTCAGGGATGACCTGGACCGAGCCATTGAGGAGTTTACCCTGTCCTGTGCCGGCTACTGTGTAGCTTCTTATGTCCTTGGGATTGGTGACAGACATAGTGATAACATCATGGTCAAAAAAACTGGCCAGGTAAGCAACTTCCCAGAGTGCCAAGGGCCTCAGTGATGCTGTTACTTATGTGCAGCACAATCTCTTGTGAAACTCAGATTCTTTATGAGTCTCAGTCATGCCTTTGTCTTTCCTTTTATTTCCCACCCCTTGTTTCATATGCCATCTGCTTCATATATTGGTTTGTTTGCTTGAAGTTAGGTGATAAGCATTTATTTAAATGTTTAAAAAATTATTTAGGTTATTTACAAGTGACCTATTCCTTCAATATAAGAAATTGTATTTGGGGCACATATGTACCTAAGAGTAGAAGGAGCAGATAATGTGCAGGATGTATTAACTTTAAAGAAGATAAGTGTTAAAAAAAGAAAAAGTTGAGACAAACCCCACTTGAGGCATTTTTTCTTTTAGAATATCAAATATAATCATCTGTGGGAGTAAGGCGATACGGAGTATGACTAATATCATTTTGGGGTAGCTAGGGAACTAGACCAGGTTATCTAATATAAAGAAGCTCTTAGTTTTGAAGTGAAAATTTTCTCATTCTTCAGAGTGACTTTTGTTTGTAAATTCTTTAATATTAAGCAAAGACAGATGAAATAATTTGAGACTTTTTCAGTTTAGCCACCCTTAGAATTCCCTGACACTAGAGGCATTCCAGAGTAAAGACTCTGAGTCACTCTGTGAACTCTGGCTCTAGGTGGGACCCAGAGTTTTACACCTCCTTGGAGATCTGGGTAGTTCTGGCTTGAGCTTTTGAGAGTTGAACCTTGTGTTCACACTTAAAAGGATTCCCTCCGACTTCTGGTTAATCAGGTTGAAACACAGGTTTTTCTCCATTCTTTCTTGATGCCCTTCTAATATATTGAGGAATAAGAAATATGTAAATCCAAGAAGTCAAAGGTAATAGGAAAAGAGGCCAACAGTGGGTGAAAGACATCAACAGATTTGGGGATGAGCAAAAGCAAAATGGAAAAATAGCAGTGACTCGGCATAGCTGAGAAAATGGCTACTTGTGGAAGGGTGTGTCAGTCTGAGGAAAGCTCTGGAATCAGGGGCACTAGGTGCTGCTGAAGGTGGGGAAAGGGGGAGAGGCTGAAAACAGGATTGATTGGCAGTTTATATATGGAGCAATTAGGTGCTTATATCTCCTTCCCAACTCCAAGAAGGGTTAGAGGATTTATTCTCTGAAGAAACCAATTCTTCTGACTCAAGGACAAACAGGTTCTATGGAAGCTAAGGGTAAGGTGCCATATTAAAAATAGGGATGGAGTGAAAGTTGGCATGATAAATGGTATGATTCCCAGCCATTTCTGCTTGCTTTGCTCCAAGAACAGTAGCAACCAGGTGTATATTCCCACTCTCGCAATAGACTAGATAGTTCTTCTCAAGAGAAACTGATCAGTTCCAGTGAAAAGGCTTACAGATGCTGACTTTTGAGGTCTCTCCGCAGATACTCTGCAGGGAAGCCCACTGATCAACAGTCCTACCATGTCCATAGATTTTTCATTCATCTTTTTAGTGACTCATTGTTAAATATGAATGGTCAGCCAAAGATTATCAGACATTTGTGGAAAGCCTCCACCATGAAAGAGACCAAATCAAGCAAAATGGGGGGAGGGGGAAAGAAGAACTCTGGGAAAACAGTACCTGCAGTAAACAGAGGATGATTTAAGAAGTAAAAACAGAAAAGATATTGCATCTATGAAGTAGTAAGATTCTATTTTTAAAAATTAGAAAATAGAATTCTTAGAAATTAAAAAGAGGAACAAATAAAATTAAAATAGAAGAAGTATAAACTAAAGATCAACTAACATTTCTTGAACTCTTTAACTTGTGGAAAGCACAGTTCTTTAAGTTCTTTATATACGTTAACTCCTTCAATCCTTATGATAACCGTACAGAGTAAGTGGTAGTGTTATCCCCATTTAAAGGTGAGAAGATTGACACAACAGAGAGTGGACATACCAGGATTTAAATCCTGGCAGTTTGGCCCAGATTCTGTTTTTTAGGCACCAGGCTATATATTGCCCTTTAATATCCCCAAAAGGACCAAGATATCTGATAAGTAGAAGAAAGAAGATCCAGAAATGATAGAAGATCAGTCCAGGGAGGTTCGCCATCTAGCCTAATAAAAGTTACAGAAAGAAGTAGCGCACAAGAGGAAGGGAAGGAACTTACCCCAAAATAATACAAAAACATTTCCCAAAGCTGATGTTTGTGACTATCCAGTCAAAAGGGCACGAAAGTTCCCTTACAGTAGATGAAAAAACCCTTACTAAGGCCATTCACCGTGACATTTCAGTGCATCAGGCATAAAGTGATGGTCTTAAAACCTTCCAAGAGATACAGCAAGCCACTTACCAGGGTTCAGGAGTCAGAAAGACTTGACTTCTAAATAGCAACGTTGGAAACTATTAAGACAGTGGGAATTAGCCTTCATGATTTTGAGTGAAAATGATTTCTAACCTAGAATTCTATACCAGACTTTCAGTATGAATGTAGAACAAAGACATTTTCAAACATAAGGTTTCAAAAGCTGTATCTCTTCTGCATCTTTTTTCAGGAGGATGCCAGAATAAGGGCATCCATGAAAAATAAGGGTCTCAACTGGGGTGCTTTTGCCCTTGGGGGACATTTGTCAATGCCTGAAGACAGTTCTGGTTGTCAGGATGGGGGAGGGGGTATTCTACAGGCATCTGTGGGTAGAGGCTAGGGGTGCTGCCAAACATCTTATAGTGTATGTAAGATAGAACCTCACAACAAAGAATTATAGGGCCTAAATGTCAGTAATGCCAAAAGTGAGAAAGCCTGGTCTACACCAAAAGAGAAAATGATGTGGAACCCAGGAAACAGGGACTGCAAATGGGAGGAGAGTGAAGGTTGAGCACGGGGTGGTGGTTCTTTGGCAGGCTTAGAGAACAGCCAGCCCAGACAAGAGCTAACAGATTACCTGACCATGTGGAAAACCGTTGTGAAATGATTTTTAGATTTTTAAGATTTTGTGAAGAATTAATGACCAGATCATAGAACACTAAGACAAAAAATAGTTTTGTCAAGAAAAAAGATGAGCAAAAAAAGGAAGTGTAATCATAGTATACTATTACCACATGGCTTATGTAGTTTGAACAATATAAACACTGGATATTGATTTAACCAGAAATTATGATATAATGTGTTGCATTATGAGGCATGACATCAGCACAGGAGTACTAAATCTTTACCTTCCATAATAATCCAAAATTAGGAAGTAAAAAATAATTATAAACATACTATTTAGAAAAATGAAGACATATATCAGGAAAAACACGTGGAAGGGTGGGGAGAAGTTACCTCTAAGTAGTAGTGCTTAAGGTGGTGAGGGAACTGGTGGGGCAAGGATGTACTCTCTTTTTGTTTTGTTTCTGTGTGTAAAACTATTTGATTTTTTTAAATCAAACATGTTTATTATTTGGATGTATTTTTCTTTTTAAAGATTCATCTTTCCCACTGGGTATATGCAGTTTAATATCAGGGTTATTATTTAATATAAAAGACCTTCGAATGTCAGAGCACTCTTTTCCCAAATGATGCAGGAGGCTGTGTAGTGTCTCTACTACTACTCCATTTGATGTAGTGCGTGGGGGTCTAGGACTGCTGAGGCCTTGCGTTTTTATTTGGAACCCACCAGAAAAAAAGGGGAAATTAAATCCCATTTCTTTTCCAGCTCTTCCACATTGACTTTGGACATATTCTTGGAAATTTCAAGTCTAAATTTGGCATTAAAAGGGAGAGAGTGCCTTTTATTCTTACCTATGATTTCATTCATGTGATTCAACAAGGAAAAACAGGAAACACGGAGAAGTTTGGCCGGTGAGTATTGTCCTCGTGTCAGCGTAAATGCATCTAATGTTTTCTCAACTGACCAGCTAGACTAGCATTTAGCTGAGAGGTATATTTAGATTGGGGAGATAGTCAATCTGCTAACAGGAGGCTTTGGGGGAACTTGCCTGTCAGATCCTGTTCTGGTTCAAAGAAGAGAAAAAAAATGCTAGAAATTTGAAATAAATTATTGTTTTATTCCAATAGTATACCACCTTTTACCTGTATTAGAAAATTCTCTGAAACTGTTAAGACATTTGATAGTGAGACGCTGAGAGGGACTGGCATTTTGCTGTCATTCTATATGAAGTGCAGTAAGAGAGTCAGGGTTCAGGGAAAGACTTTGTAATCTCTGATCTATTCCTTGCTATTTGTAGGTTTCCAAGCACACTACTTGTCATGTCGTCTTTACTTCTTCATTTTAAATGGGGACAAAAATAATTATATTTCAGGGATATTTTGATAATGAGAGATATGTTACATGATGTGATCAACTCATCCATATGCTTACCAAATGATTGCTATTATCATTTCCAGTTCCGCATGGGTTTCTGCAGAATATAACTCTGGATCCATTTTCCTCTTTGGCAAAATTAGGGAGATAGGATTGGGTGGTCATCTTGAATGACCAGCTTGAAGAGGAGAGAGAGGGAAGGCAAGATGACAGGAAGGTACAATGCAAATTCATTGACACTGATTTGGGGGACATTAAAGAAATTAAGTCTCTGGAGTCAGACCACAATCCTTATTATGATTATAATCACCACATTTTTATAATTAATTTTTGTGACACATAGAATTAAAAAGCCTAGATTAAGTGTTAAATTGCCTTTTATCATATAATTTCTATTTAATTTTGTTTTTGAAAAAGATATGTGTGGTTTTAGAGAGCTTGATTTATTTTATGTAAATTTTAGTCCTGGGACAATTTTCAAAAGAGTAAAACTCAGGAACGAACTTTTAGTTCAGTAGAAATTTTCCAGCTCTTATGGAAAGTCTAGCTATATCTGTCATTTTCCTTTATGAAATTTGCTATTTCCGTTCTAACATCATACTCTTGTGATTTGCTGCATCAACTAAAGGTTCCGCCAGTGTTGTGAGGATGCATATCTGATTTTACGACGGCATGGGAATCTCTTCATCACTCTCTTTGCACTGATGTTGACTGCAGGGCTTCCTGAGCTCACATCAGTCAAGGATATACAGTATCTTAAGGTATAAACCTCTTTTCTTTGTAAATTGGACTTTGTGAGCATAGAGCTTAGCCGTACCTACCTATTTCATTCAGATGTTCAAAGGGAATGGAACAAAGTCATTTCCTGTGAGACAGTTTTACCCAGGAGTGGTAGTGACAAGCAGCTAAGTAGTTGTCTTGCAGTAATCATAAATTCATTTCATCTTCAAAAACCCTCTGGCAGAGGTCATATTATCACCATACCTTGGTGTTCATTCTCTCTCCCATAAATGGTATTTGAATAAGGACATGGGGTATGCTGTGTGGCCAAGTCAGCCTCCTGCAGACTTTGAGATTTGCACCTCACTACAGAGAATATATAAAATCAGATTTTTTTCCTTCATTTTCAGGACTCTCTTGCCTTAGGGAAGAGTGAAGAAGAAGCACTCAAGCAATTTAAGCAAAAATTTGATGAGGCACTCAGGGAAAGCTGGACTACTAAAGTGAACTGGATGGCCCACACAGTTCGGAAAGACTACAGATCTTAACGATCAGCCTTTGCTCCTAATGTATTTGTTGGTTTCGTTTAGTTTTCATTTTGCACTTGCACTAAATTGAACGTGACCCTGCCAGAGATGTTATAAAGGGAATGAAATCCTGGAACCCAGAGTTAAATTAAAAACAATGGCATCCCACAGAAACCTAATCTGAACAATCCCTGATGACCACCCTCTGCTTTTGAATGCTTCCAAGATTCATCATGCAAACTGTCAACATTATGGATAATCATTTCCTGCTGACTTTGCACGCCAAGGAATGCTACTAGAGATTGTTTTTTGTCTTTCTGTTTTTTGTTTTTGTTTTTTTTTAAGTATTTGGTACTTTTCTGGAAAGGTGTAAATACTTCTTTTTCATATTGTGACCAAGTGTTATCACTCAGCCAACTTATCCACACCTGGGGACTAGTAGCTGTTCTTACTTTCCAAATGAGGCTTAAAAGAAAGCTTTCTTTCTTCCCTTTTTAAATTGTGTAAACTACAAATTATAATATAATTTGAAATTATGATTATTTTTCAAAAGAAATCTTTTAAACCTGTGGAAACATTAATTCTATTGTTGATACTTATCTACTGTGATAGCATCATCCCAGCCAGACTTGATGAAAATCTACTTGGTGAGGCAAATATAATTTATGCTGCATATATATTTATAAAATTTCTAGTGGGAGTTCTATATAAAAATGTTATTTTGATTTTCTTCAGCCTGTGTTTTAAAGTTTTACAAAAGCAGAGCTTTTTCCTAAGTTACTTTTTAGTTAACTATGTGATCCAGTTCTTCCAGCTGCTTCTATAATGAGGCACATATTAATACAGTTTTTACATGGTATCTATGAAAGAGTTCACTTCATAGAGCATAATACTTGAGCAAATGTATCCAAGACAGAAAGCAAATGAAAAGGAAACTATTTATGGAATAAACTCCAGGCCTAAAAATTCAGTATTTTAGTAAAATGCCAGCTGTTCTTACTGTATTTATTAAAACTTGTAATAATGTGATTTTTCAAGGATATTAGTTCAAATTGAAATGTTTCATGCCACATGGAATTCTTTAATTTATTTGTTGAGGTACCATATATTTAGGGTGCTAGATGGCAGAAAATGTTAATATGTGCAATAGGAACTACTGGTTTGAATGTGTAAATGGAGGCTCTTTCTGAGCACTGGCAACATCCAGCAAAACTACTGCTTATTCTCCAAAGACTATTGGGAGCTCTCAATCCTCAATGACATGGGAAAGAGAACTGAGTATTTGCCCTGCGACTGAGTTTTCTATAGGAATTTTATTAAAGATTGTTTAATTTTGTTGTCTTCCTTAATGTTCTCAGTCAAATAAATGGGTGAGCTGGTTTTGGCTGCTCTTGGGATGTGTGGGCCTCTTCTTTATGGGCAGCACAGGACCTTGGCACTGGGACTCTTTAAGAAATGGTCAAGTCAATAGACAAACCAACCTCAGGGGTAAGCTAAGGCTCATGGTCTCTTCCGTGACTTCTCTCCTTGTTTCCCAACCCCATCAAGCAGTATGGGAGGCCTTTTGGACTTTGGTTGGGAGCCTGAGGCAAGAGGGTGTCTTCACTGAGTTTCCATGCCTTTGGGAGGTATCCTGAGGTCTGGAAGAATGTCCCTTCAGTTACTCGGTACCCAAGGCCAGACTAGCCACTTTGTAGCTCTCTTCCATTGGGCAGGTGCTCAGAGCACAGTTTCTTGGAAATAACTCAGCTGATGGTGGGGATTGAACTCTGAACTGACCATTCCCAGGGCTGCTCTAGACTTGGTGAGAGTTGCAGAAATAGGACTGTAGGAGGACAGGTTTGTTCAGGGATCTTTGTCTGATAGCAGTCCACCATTACATGTACCAGGTTACGGGTCAGGGGTTTGGAGAGTGGTGAGCATTGCCAGGCAGAAGTGGGCACCATTGTTTCCAGAGGGGTCTCCTCAGCCCATAGGTTCCTTGGTAAATATATGCTAAATCAGTGAATGTGAATGTCTTTAAGAGTAAGAAAGGGAAACGAACCTGCCCAGACAGTGCTGGACCTGAGGCCAGCATGGCTCTTAACCACCTCTGCTGTAGACCCCCCATAGATAGCATGATAGCCCTCAGTAGCTGCTGAGCACTCCTACCAGGTGCTCCCTACACACTTGCTGACTTGCATGTCCCTGATTCTCAGGGGCTCCGCCTGAGCCAGAGAGATGGAGGTGGAAGGCAGAGGATAGCCAACCAACAGAGCAGGTTAGGGGTCTGGGGTGCAGGAATAGTTCCTCGCCTGGGGGCTGGTTACCCAATGCCTTGGCTCCCTGTCTTTTGGTTATTTCCCAAAACAAGATTTTGGGAGCTCTATACATTTCCATACTTGAGGACAGCATCTGTGTCTACCCTGGACTGGGAAGGCAAAAGATGACTTTGTTGAACAAGTAATTCCTGAGTATTCTCCTCATGTCTATATTCAAGACCCTGGGCTGCAGAAGCTAGTATTTGCAATCCAGCTCTGCCTCTCTGACCTTGGAGTAAGGTATTTATTTTCTTTCTCAGGGTCTGAGCTTCCTATTTGTAAAGTGGGATTGGTAATAACTGCCCTACTCACTTCTGTGGGAGAGGCTAGTTTAAGACTGTGATTGGAACGTGTGCTGAGTCCCAACTCAGAGGCAATCTCATTCCTTTCCCTGCTTCCCCCTCCTGAAGGGAGGAATCTCAGGGAAGGGAAACTCCTTCCAGAGCTCTATGCTTGTCTCCTGTCTTCCAGTGCATTCTCAGTTCTGCCTTGTGCAGCCCATATCCCTGACTGTCAGCACCAGATCTTAGCCAGGCAGCCTGTAATGCAGGATTCACCTGTCTGCAGAAGGTGAAAGATTGGTCCATGACGTGGAAAGCAGAGAGGTACCATGCCATGGGACCCTGACTATAGGGGACAAACAGCTCTTAGGAGGGAGGAAGCAGGGGCTGTGGTTTCCTGGAGAAGTGGGCCTCTGAGCTGAGTCTTCAAGGACAGATAGGAGCTAGGTGAAGAGGTAATGGGAAGAGCATATTAGGCAGGAAGGTACAGCATATATAAAGCATGATTCATGGGCATTAACAGGATCAGCAGTTGCTTATTTCCACCTGCCTCTTCCCCTTCCTCCACACCAGAATGCTGCATCTCTTCCCAGGTAGGATCTAAACACCAGTCGTGTCATCCTGGAGCTTCTTCCTCTTTCAGTAGCAGTAGCGGTTTTGTCCCCTTTTCCAGTGATGGAAAAACTGTCTGACAACACTTTCTGGGTTATTCCTACGTGAAACTGTATAACTAATAGATTTTTGATACCTTTCTACTTTTAGCAAAGCCCAGGTTTAACACTTAGAGGTCTGGCCTTTCAGATCTTCTCCACCTTCTTCTCTAATACCTTTTTTTATTGTGGAAAAAGGCACATACAGAAAAGTACATAAAACAATAACATATAAATAATATTAGCATATTATAGAGCAAACATTCAGGTAACCACCACACAGGTCAAGAAAGAACATTGACAGCACCTCAGAACCCTACAAATTCCCCTTCCTGGTGAAGACTCCCTCTCTGCCAAGGTAATCACCACCTCTTCTTTTATGGCAATCATCAGGATTCTTCCCCTCAACATCATGTTTTTAAGATTCAGCCATTTAGTTGCATGTATCTCCAGTTCATTCTTTATCATCACTGTATAGTATTCCATGTTATGGATACCCTATAATTTACCTATCCTTTCTACTGTTGGGACACATACAGGTTGATTCTAGAGAATCATACAGATGCTGCTGCTGTGATAATTATAATTTATCTTCTGTTTCACGTATGTACATATTTCTTTGGATGTATATACTTAAGATTAAAATTGATGGGTCATAGAATTATGTAATCCTTTTTTTTTTACCAAGTAATGCTAAAATGAGTAGTTGTACCAATTTATTTTTTCCTGGTACTTAATTCTTGTTGCTCCACACTCTCACCAACACCTGGTTAACCAACATTTAAAAAATTTTAGCTATTCTGGTGTTTATAGTGAGCTAATTTGCATTTCCCTGATTAGTAATGACATTGAATTGCTTTTTCATATTTGTTTTCGCCATTTGGATTTTCTGCTTTGTGAAATGCCTTCTTAAGTCCTTTATCCATTTATTAATTTGGTTACCTGTTATTTTGGTTTTTTGTTTTAAGGAAGGATTTTTAAATTTTGCTTTTTGGTTCTTGTTATGTGAAATTCTGTATATATTTTGTCTACAAGCCTTATCTTTCTTCTAATAACACAAGATCTTAATTTTAATGTCAAATTTATTATTATTTTCCTTTGTGGTTAATATCCCTTATGTGGTATTTAAGAAATCTTTCCCTATCCCAAGGTCATGAAGATATTCTCCTGGATTACCTTCTGTAAGCTTCATTTTTTTCCTAATCCATTTAGATCTGTAGTCTACCTGGAATTGCTTTTTATGTATAGTGTGAAGTGTTTTTTCCTAGTATCTTTTATTTGGAAAGATAATCCTTCTTTCCCCACTGTTCTATATCCCCCTTGGTCATAAACCATCTGTCCATATATGCATGAGTCTGCTTCTGGACTCTAGAAGATATTCAGTAGATTTCATCTCCCTATTTTATTTTAATTATTAAACTCATGCATAGTACATATTGTGTGCTAGGCATGCATCTAAACTATATATATTTAATCCTTTTAACAGTGTTGTGAGATAGGTACACTTGTTCTTTCCCACTTTGCAAATGAGAAAATGGAGGCACTTTGTCCACAAAGTAGGAGCCAGTATTCAAACTCAGGGAGTCTGTCTTAAGTGTCCATGCTCTTTATTCACAGTTACCAATGATGCCTCAGTATACATTTCAGAATCTGCTTGTCGAGATGCCCAAAATATGGAAATTTTAAATGGAATTGCACTAATTTGTAGATTAGGTTGAGTCAAATTGACATCTTAAGAATATTGACTCTTACAATCCATGACAATGGAGTATCTTTTATTTAGATCCTCTTCAGTTTATATCCACTGTGATTTATAGTTTTCTATGGAGAGCCTTGTCTATATTTTGTTAGATTCCTGGGTAAGTGATTTTTTTTTTAACATCTTTATTGGAGTATAATTGCTTTACAATGGTGTGTTAGTTTCTGCTGTATAACAAAGTGAATCAGCTATATGTAAACATATATCCCCATATCTCCTCCCTCTTGCGTCTCCCTCCCACCCTCCCTATCCCACCCCTCTAGGTGGTCACAAAGCACCGAGCTGATCTCCCTGTGCTATGTGGCTGCTTCCCACTAGCTAGCTATTTTACATTTGGTAGTGTATATATGTCCATGCCACTCTCTCACTTCTTCCCAGTTTACCCTTCCCCCTCCCTGTGTCCTCAAGTCCATTCTCTACATCTGCGTCTTTGTTCCTGTCCTGCCTGGGTAAGTGATTTTAAGTTTCCTTGTTGTTGATCTGTTATATAGCAATTGTTCTCAAAGTGTGGTCCCCTGACTTGGGAGTATTAGCATCACCTGGGAACTGATTAGAATGCAAATTCTTGACCCCCACCCCAGACCTACTAAATCAGAAACTTGGGAGATGGAATAGAGCAACCTGTATTTTAATAGTTTTAACTAAAGTTTCAGAGCAATCAATAGATATACAAATAATATTTCTATTTCTCAGACATACCAAACATTCTAATTAATCCTAACAATTTATAGAAATTATTTTGATTTTGCATGTATCATCTACAAATGATTAGTAGCTTGCTTGCTTGCTTTCCATTCCCTTCAACATTTTATTTCTTTTTCTTGACCTTCTGCACTGGTTAGGAATTCCAAGAAAAGGTTGAATAGAAGCAGTATTCTACCTTTTGCTGATCTCAAAGGGAAAGTCTTCCATATTAGGTATGGTGTTTGCTCTGGAATCTGGATCTTTTACTAGGTTAAGGAAGCATGTTTCAATTCCCACTGGATTTGTTTCAAAAATCATGAAGTGATGCTGAATTTTATCAAGTTATTTTCTGCATTTTACGAAGATGATCATATGGTTTTACTCATTTGGTGAGTTATATTGATTGATGTTCAAATATTTACCCAAATATTTACATTCCTGAATGAGCCCAACTTGATTGTGATGTATTATCTTTTTAAAAATATATTGCTGGATTTGATTCGCCAGTAATTCATTTGGGATTTTTGTGTCTATTTTCATCAGTGGGATTGGTCCATAAATTTCTTTTAAGGTCTGTTTCAGGTTTTGTTATCAAGGTTTTGGTGACCTTATAACACAGGTAAGATTGGCATTATTTCTTACTTAAAAGTTTGATAGAATTTTGCTAGTGACTTTATGCCTGATGTTTCTTTGAGGTATGGATTTAATTTCTTTAATAGAGGAATATTCAGATTTTTATATCTTACTGTGTTTGTTTTGAAGAGTTGTGATTTTCTAGGTATGTGTCCATTTCATATACCTTTTCAAATTTATTTTTATAAAGTAATCCGTGTGTTAAGAGTTCATTAACGTTGCGGGATTGATAATGATGTCCTCTTTTCATTCTTGGTTTTGGTTAGTGCCTTCTCTGTTTTTAGTCTCACTAGAGGTTTTTCAATTGTATTGGTCTTTACAAAAATAAGCTTTTGGCCTTTTTGATCCTCTGTTGTATGTTCGTTTTCTACTCTGCTTTTACCCTTATTATTTCCTTCCTTCTACTTTATTTGTGTTTATTTTGCTGTTATTCCTCTCCTACAACTTTATAAAATGGTTGCTTAGCCGATCAAGTTTAGCTTTTATAATAACAATCTTTATCTGCATCCCATAAGTTTTGATATGAAGTCTTTTCATCACCATTCAATAGAAAATATTTTCTGATTATCATTTTGGTTTCTTTGTGACGTGCTGGTTACTTCAAAATATTTATTAATTTCCAAATACAGATGGATTTTCTCATTTTTTAAATTGATTTCTAGATTGGATGGCATTCACAGAACTTATCTATGAGTTAAATTCTTTCAAATTTGTGGGACTTATTTTTTTTATGACTCACAGTATCGTCAAGTTTTATAAATGTTCAGTGTGCACATGAAAAAAATCCATATTTTGCAGCTTTTGATCAGCTGTTTTACATATGTTCATTGGATCAATTCTGCTATGTTGTTTAAATTTATATATTTTTACTGAATTTTTGCCTAGCATTTATGAAAGCGGTAAGTTAAAATACCCCACTATGATTTTGGATTTGCTTATTCTAGTTATGTCAATTTTTATCTTATAGAGTTTGAAGCAATATAATTAGGTGCATCCAAATTTAGAGATGATTTATATCCCTGGTGAATTGAACCATTTTAAAAAATTATTTTAAAGTGTTAAACCGTTTCTGATAATGTGTTTTGCCTTAATGTCTGCTTAACTGATATCAATAGAGTTATATTAGCTTTCATTTGGTTAGTGTTTGCATGGTGTGTTCTTTTCTTGCAACCTTTTGGAATCCTTATATTATAAATGTCTCTCTTGTAAATAGGATATAGTTTTGTTTTGTTTTATTTTAATCCACTCTGACAATCTTTACCTGTGAATTGAAACATTTAGTCTATTTACATTTAATGTAATTGCCTGTGTATTTGGGGTTAAGTGAACCATCTTACTCTGTAGTTTTATTTTTCCTAGATTTTCTTTCTTTGTGTTCTTTTTTGAGTTATTTTCTTTCCCATTTTAATGGAATGCTGAAATAACTTTTCCCATTAATTTGGAAATCATACACTCTTTTACCATTCTTTTATTGATTACACTAGATGATAACTTGCGTATTAGACTTTATCTGAGTCTAATGTTTATTGGTACTTTTATCATCTTCCCAGACAATGCAAGAACCTTAGAACTCTTTAAATCTGTTTATTTCTCACCCAACCTATATGCTATCGTTGTTGGATTTTAATGATATATCAGTGTTAAATCCCACAAGAAAGTATTGTTTTATACAGTCACTGTCCTTAAATATACAGTTTACCCTTGAACAACGTGGGGGTCGAGGGGGCCAACCTCCTGCACAGTCAGAAATCTGAATATAACTTTACAGTCACCCCTCCCTATATGTGGTTCCATAGCCACGGATTCAGTCAACTGTGAATTGTTTCGTACGTATTTATTGGGAAAAAAGTTTATTATAAGTGGACCTGTGCAGTTCCAACCCATGTTGTTCAAGGGTCAGCTGTATATACATTTTTACTCTTATCATTGCTTTTTATCTTTTTTCCTGCATTTTCAGGCTTTCATTTGGGATCATTTGTTTCTTAGACCAAGGAATACCCTTTCATATTTCTTTAAATACTCTTTAAAGAAATACTCTTCTACTCTTGGTTAATTCCTTCAACTTTTGTTTGCCTGGGCACAGAAATTTAGGTTGGAAGTTGCTTATTTCAGCACGTTGAAGGGATTTTTCCATTGTCCTCTTGTTTATATCATTTCTTTTAAAAAGTTAACAGTATTTTCATGTGTATTGTTTTTCTACTAGCCACTTTTAAAGGTTTTGTTTGTCTTTTGTTTTTAGCAGTTTTCCTATGATATACTGAGGGCTGGTTTTCTTTCTATTCTTCCTGCTTGGTGTCTGCAGATCTTGAATCTATAGCTTGCTACCTTTCATCATTTGGAAAATTCTCTTCAAATCTGCTTTTGCATAATTCTCTGTCCTTTTGGAACTCCATTTACACGTATTTGACCTTTAATTATGTAGTCTATATTTTAATTACTCCCTTCTCTATAATCTCTTTGTATTTTTCTCCTAGATATTTTCTTTTCACCTATTTCCCAGTTTATTATTTCTCTGATTTTGAGTTATTAATTTCTTTATTGTGTTTTTCAGTTCTACAGTTTCTATTTGGTTCTTTTTAAATTCTGCTGTGTCTTTTTATATTTTTCTGTTCTCTGTGAAATTCTCAGAGTTGTCTTTTTATTACCCTGAACATTTTAAACATAATTATGTTAAGCTTTACATCTAATGAATTCTTAATCTGCAGACCCTGTGGGCCTCTTTCTATTGTTGGTTATTTCTGTTGATGCCCATTCATGTTGTCCTGCCTTGTTTGCTCATTTATTTATTTATGCTGTATACTCACATCTAAGGTAACTCTTATTTCAAGAACAGATCAACTGTTTATTCTTTTTAAAAAATATTTATTTATTTATTTATTTTTGGCTGCATCAGGTCTTAGTTGCAGCACGCGGGATCTTCATTGGGATCTTCCCAGCATGTAGGATCCTTCGCTGCGGCATGCGGGCTCTCTAGTTGTGGCCCGTGTGCTCAGTAGTTGCAGCGCATGGGCTTAGTTGCCCCACGGCATGTGGGATCTCAGTTCCCCGACCAGGGATCAAACCCATGTCCCCCACACTGGAAGGTGGATTCTTAACCACAGGACCCCCAGTGAAGTTCCTCTTATTTCTTAAGTTATGGTCTTTGGGGTCCCAGCCCAGAATGTGGGAGTTTTGCTAGAGCCTCCCAACATTGGCATTCCTGGACCCCACATTCATCTCCCTAGCCTTGCAAGGCTGTCCAAAGTGCTGTTTAGATGCCTGACCTCCTGTTGCAGAATCAGTAAACAGTCCCAGGATTGCTAGTAATCCAAATGCCTGGATTACTACTATGGTTTCTGTTTCCTCCTGCACACCTTGGCATAGAAATTCATCACTGCCTTTTTTGCTTTCTGGTGCCTTCAAGAAGATATGTTTTATATTTTGACCAATTTTTCAGTTGTTGGTAAGAGATTTGTCAGCATTACCTTGTCCACCTTTACTCCTTTCTCTACTAACTCTTCAACCACTTTCATATGGCTTCTTCCTCATTTCATTGAGACCGATTTTATTAATTTTTTCACCAGCATCCTTGATGTTGCCAAATCAAATGGACACTTTTCAGTTCTCATGCTTCTCATCTTCTCAGCAGCAATTTGACATAGTTAACTATTCCTGTTTTGTAATACTTTGTACACCTTAGGATTTTCCACTGTCTCAAAACACTCCTCAGTCTGTTTTTCTAACACTTTCTCTTCTATACAATCTGTTTTTCCTTTGTACATTTCTTACAAAAATTTTTTAACAAATGCATAAATGTGATCATAAATGCTTTCTTTTTTAAAGTTGAAATCTTATATTTTTTCTTGGATTTTGTTTAGTTATCCCCACCCCGCTGTCAGCCTCATTCTCTATCCCCAGTAGGTAGCTCATGTCACCTGTTTCTAACCTTTCATATTTCTCTCCATGCTTGTATAATCATATACAGAAAAAGATATATACACACACACATTATACAAGGTGTCTATTTTTCTTTTTCTTTCTTTTTTTTTTTTTACACAATTGGACTATATTATGCCCACTTTTCTGCAACTTGCTTTTTTTTTTTTTTTTTACTTTAAGTATTTTTATTGAAAAATACTTTATGGAAATCTCTCCAGTTCATTCTTCTAAATGGGTGAATTGTAGTTAATGGTGTATAATAATTTATTCAATCATTTCTCTGTAGATAAGCATTCACAATTTCCAGTTTTTTCCCCCCACTATGCACAATGCTGCAGTAAACATCCTGGTAAAAATATCCTTATGCTGACACCGAAGGCTTTGTTTTTATGGCATAGATTCCCAAAGAGAAGGGTGTGTGAGAGGTGTGTGTGTGTGTGTGTGTGTGTGTGTGTGTGTTGTGTTTTAAAAAACTTTATAAGTACGCTTTAAAATCTTTACTGAAATTTAAGCATTCATACAGAACATAACATACAGACAGAAAGGTAAAAATCATATTGGCATATAGCTTCATTAATTTTCACAAAGTGAATACATCTTTGTAAATGGCATTCACATCAAAAATAGAAAATTACCTTCATCCCAGAAATTTCTCTTGTGCTCCTTGTTACTAACTACACCCTAAAGTGAGCATTATGTGGACTTCTAAGACTATATATTAGTTTCTGCCTGTTTTTGAGCTTTATATAAATGGAATTTTTAATTTAATAAATGTCAGATTGCTTTCCTAAGAACTTACTTATTTTCATCACCAAAGTGTGAAGGGGTACCCTTTCTTCCATATCTCAGTCAGTAATATGTCATTGCTCTTTTAAATATTTTTTGATGTTTTCATTGTTAAAATAATACCCCTAGCTATAAATTGAGCATTTAAAAGATATATTTGTTGGCTATTTGGATTTCCTTTTCTGTAAATAGGCTATTAACATCCTTTATCCATTTTACAATTAGCCTGACTTTTCTTATCAATTTTTAAAAGCTCTTTATATATATGTTGGACCTTGTCATCTACATTATAAGTGTCTCCCCCATATCTATTGTTTGTTTATTGACTTTGCTTATGGTATCTTTTACCATACAACTTTTAAACTTCTAGATAATCAAATAGGTTGTTGTTTGATAGCTTCAGGATTTCCTTACATAATGAAGATCTCCCTTGCCTAAAAGCTGTAGCCCTTCAGGGTTTAACCGTCCCTTCCTTTTTTTTTCTCTCTACAACCTTCCTAGTTGATGTTATTCATTTCCATTGCATGAAATCTCCTGTATATGTTAATGATGCTCACAGGTATATCTCCATCCCAGACCTCTCCTCTGAGCCATTAAATAAATAAATAAATAAATAAATAATAAATAACGCCCTTTATTCAAGGGAAATGAAAACGACCACACCCAAACACTTGAAAGCAAACCCAAAAATGAGTTTAATAAGCCTCAGAAGAGTCCCTCTTAGTTCATTCATCTCCTAATCTTCCCGTGGCAGTGAAGGAAGGCTGGGGGGTGGCATGGGGAGAGCAGGGGGATGATTCCTATACATGTGGTATGCTAACCTTCCAGTCGTAAGACTTCAAATAAAACAAATGTCAGAGTAGGTAAGTCACAGGCTAATTTTAATATGCTCTGCCACCATGCATGTTGCCTGCCGGGGCCCCGCCTGTCTGAGCCACGTTCCCTCGCTGCTGTCCTGCCCCTCAGTTCCTCGTGCCTGATGTTAGAGCGTGGTTGTGCCTCTGTTCTGCCCCAAATCTCTTAGAAATACGTGAGCGGCAGGGAGATGGTAGTACAGCGTATAGGTTTTAGCGTCAGAAAAACCTGGGTCTAAATCCTGCCTGTTCCAGTACGGAACAGCTCACTAAGCTTGAGACAATGTCTCTAGGCCAGTGCCGTCCAATCAGACTTGGTATGATGATGGAAATGTTATGTATCTGCACTGTCCAATGTGGCGGCTGCTAGCCCCATGTGACTGCTGAGGACCTGAAGTGTGGCTAGTGTGATAGAGGAATTTTTAATTGTTTCATTTTAGTTAATTAATTTAACTTAAATAGCTACATGACTAATGGCTACCGTAGTGGACCGAGCAAGTCTAGAAAATGGAGAATTCTCCCTCTTATGGAGGATCCCCATGTGATAATGGACATGAAATACCCCGCTAAAAGGCTCTACTATTAAACCATGTCCTGCCCTGAAAGACCTTCAGAAACGAGTACTGACACAATCTGGACCACTTCCCGTACTGAGGCGGCATCTCTGTGAATCTGCCTGGGTGGGTCTGCTTCAGTCACAAAGCGCTAACACCTCCACACAGGTGTGCAACTCTGACTTTCTAAACACTGCCTGACGATGCAACTGATGCTGTCTGGTGTAAAGAAGTTTGCTTCTTCCTTTTTTTTTTTTTTTTTTTTTGTCCTGATCATGCTGATTAAACAACTGCATTTTCAGAAACCTATTTTTAATTAAATTCTTACGTGACTCTCCTTAACATTGTTTACAGATAGAAAATGCTTCTCATTTCAGTTAAACTAATAATACCATTGTATACCAACTGCTTTAAACTAGACTATCTGCACAGGTTAAAAATATACAAAGACATCCATTTTAAGAAACACAAATCAAGCAGCACCAATTTTACTTTATAGCATTTATTATAGTAAAAGTTGCTCTTGTAAAACACTAGTGATTTTTGGTCCGTATCTTATTTTCCATTTGACGTTAAAACATTTTACATTATTTACAAAATAAATTGCAATATTTATGATACATAATTTTTTCTTCCTGACCTTTGGAACATTGCAGTTCAAGTAACTAAAAAATAAAAACATGGCGACTAGATGTACTGAAAAGTACATACTGAACATATTTAATCACCACAGTAATTTAAAAGTCCTGATCTTTACTTCTTAAGATTAAAATTCATTAACATGAAGTCATTCAGGAATCTCCGGGATTTCTCTATTATCCACAATGAGAGTATGAATAATCCCTTCTTTCCGCTTCCCACTACTGACAGCCTTTATGTAACAGTCATGGTTCCCAATACTGAAGTGAGTTTCAGTCCCGTCATCTACAAACTCACCCTGGGCAAACAAAAGAAGGAGGAATTAGTGTTCCAGAAACATTTATCTTTGTCTAGAGCATTAACATCACCTAAAAAGGGAGGTATAATGAAGTACATATTAGTTCAATGTTAAACTTTGCAAGATTAAAGTTAGAAGCTTGTATTTAGATGCTTTTACGTCTCTGTTATGAAGGTTTCTTATTTGTACCCCCTACAATCTTTAAGAATCTTAAGTTTCAGAGAAAAAAAAAGTGTTTCTAATGGCTATGTGTCTATAACATATACTATGTAGACAATGTAGACTATTTTCAAAAGTAAAAATAATAAACCTGATAGCAAACATTTATTAGTGATTTATTCTATACAAAGAATGGTTTACATGCATTATTTTATTGCATCCTCACAATAACCTGATTGGAGTACGATTACTATCCACATTTGATATGTGAGGAAACTGAGGCACAGAGTGGTTAAATTACTTGCTGAAGGCCCCAGTCAGTAAGGGATGGAGTGTTCTTAACCACTCTGAAAATCTGATTCCCCAGTGTATAAGGTGGCTTACAATAAGTACATAACATAAAAAATAACATAAAACCAAACACTACTGAGTCTAGACTTGCTCTGTCCAGTACAGTAGCCACTGGCCACATGTGGCAACTGAGCATGTAATGAGGTGGGTCTAAAATGAGATACTCTGTTAAGGGTAAAATATACACTGGATTTGAAGACTTAGTATGAAACAAAGAATGTAAAATAACTCAGTAGAAACTTTTTATATTTATTACATGTTAAATGATATTTTTGATATACTGATTTAAATCAAATTTTTATTAAGATGAACTTCACTGTAAAACTTTTGAAATCTGGCTACTAGAAAAGTTATATATGAAGCTCATATCTGTGGCTCATATTTCTATTGAACAGCACTGATCTAGAGTAAAAAGATAGGGGCCAAGTAGTACAGAGAAGGAAGGAAGAACAGGAGGCTTAGAGGATAAAAATGAATTATGCAAGGAAGCACCATCAGACTCACAACCTGGCTATGAGCTTCCTGGCAGCCAAAGCAGACAGAGCAAGGCCCCGTAGCTAACATTATCTAACCAAAGAAAGCACAGGAGGCATCAGAGAGGGAAGCTTTTTCTTAGCTCTGGGAAGAATCTGGCCAACACGGAGGTGTACTGACCACAAGGACTAGGGGTGCTGGTCCTGGAGTCTAGTGTGTTCTTTTTACCCCTTTTCACATTGAGCTTTGAAAAAATCCTTCAGGTCATACTTCTGTAAAAATCAATTTAGAGGGCAGAGGAAGGGTTGAATAATACAGTCCTTGTAAGTAGCTTCTTGGTAATATGACAGATACATAGTCTTGGTCACGATGCTTTGAGATGAAAAGGAAATGGAGAAAATAAGCTGTAACTCACAGGCAGCAAGAGCAGGTGTACATAGTGCTGGGGAAGACTGCCCGGATATGGAGCTGCCAAAACTGCCTAGCAAACTAGGTTGTAGTTACAATGAGGAGGCAACTGGGTGAGACAGAGCTATTGTCCAAACACTTGTGGTTTCTTGTCAATTACTGAGGAACAAAGACATTGTGGATGGACATTATTTTCAACTTCCTACTTATTTACAACCACATTTTTAAATCTCTCTTTACATTTGCACTGGAGAATTCCTGAAGGGTGGAAGGAATGTGATCCCAAACTGCAGACTCTCCATCTAGAGAATTCCAGGGTAGGAAAGAAAGAATAGGAAGGACTAGCAGATGTGGCGTCGGGCACACAGTAGGCATGGAAACTTAAGCTGGTCCAAAAGGAGACATAAAATACTGAAGAGCTCTCCAAGCCTCTCTGCATACAAGTCTCGATGGGTAGGTTTAACCCAGAGGGTGGGTCAAACTGTGGAGGATCAATTTTGAGTGAGCCCTGGTTACACTTCCCTTCAAGAATTAAAACTAGGATTAAGAAAGAGAAAAGCATTAATCTTTGTAACTTTTGATTTCTGGCTTGGGCACTTCCTTAGAAGCAGATTGGCTATAAGACCCAGCTAGTCTGCTGAATAAATTCATCCCAGACCTTCCCTCCAAGCACATCTCCTCACCTTCCCAGACCTACAATAGAGAAGGGAGGTAACAGCAACCACAACTTGCAGCTAGATAAACTGTGCCAGGGGAAGAGAGCTTCTCATGATCTCTAGCCCTGGTGTTCATGTCTGAAGCCATGAAAGGGGACACCAGGGCTGGTATACCGCCTGCTTGCCAGCTGACCCCAGAACACATGGGAATTTCCACCCAAAGATTTCAGCTCCTGCTCCCACACTCCCAGCTGTCCAGGACCGCCTCCCCTGCTTCACTTCCTCCCCTGCTGTACATACCACTATTATTTCCTTCCCACTTGAGATGCACTCTTATATTCATCCCACCACAGCCCTAACAGTGCAAGCAGCAAAAGCCCAACACACTGGGGTTTGGATGGGGATTTCATTGTGCTCGGCTTCAATGGGTGGGGTAGCCTCTTAGCACTGCTACTCTACAAATTCCACTTGTCTTCTGGGGTTCGTGACAGTGCCTTTAGACAGCTACCTGCCTTTGTGTCACCTGACATTGTGTGCATCATTCCTTTTTCACAACCTTTGCTTTTAGAAAAGTACTATCTGCTTTGAGTGTATGGTGTAAAGCCTTCCTATTCAAAGTGTGACCTGTGGACCAGCAGCTCTGGCAACACCTGAGGACATGTTAGAATACGCATTTTAACAAGATCCCAACTGATTCTATGCATGTAAGTTTGAGAAGCAGTGGTATAAAGCACCCCTTTAACCTGGATAAATACAGGAGGACGCAACCTTTGGGGAGGACTTTTTTTTTTTTTTTTTTTTTTACAAACCCTGTGTCGAGGGCTGACTTTCAATAATAGTTTGCAGCAAGGGAGCTGCTCTGCTAGGTACGAAACCCGGACCCAGAAGCAGATCGTCTACGAACGGTTTAGCACCAGGGTCCCCACGAAACGGGCATGATGGGCGAGGGGGCGGCCACCTATCCAGCCGCGCCCGTGACCCAGGACGAAGGGCTCTCTGCACCGGACCCCGGTCCCGAAGCGCGGCAGATTGCGCTGCACCTCCCCGGGGAGGATTCTGTAAATGCCGGAACTCTTTTCAGGGTAGAGACTGGTCCAGGAGAGGAAAGGTAGAGTATGAGGTTGGTGCCGGACAAAAGTTGTTACCAAACTCTCACTGCCCCAGGCACTGCCCAGGAAAGGTCTTCAGATTTTGGAGTCAGGATTACTTCATCTCTTTTTTGTTTTTAACCAACAGGACCTTCGTTACTTATAAAATCTCCATAGTTAGGAAACACAGCAACGTTTCAATGGTCACTCACGCACATGGTGAGAGTAATCAAAAGGTCAACTTACTGCTGTCTCCATTTTTTTACCATTGCACCATACATCCATAGTGTCTTTTTCTGTAAAAGTAACAGATGAAAAAAAAATTATAATCTGTGATTTAAAGTTAACACTTCATTATTTTAAGAAGAGTTTGTTAAACTGGATTTTGAAAACGCCATTAATTCCATTCATGGCTTTGAAATTCTTCCAAATTTGAAGAAACTGTGTTTATCTTTTGTTCGCAGACAAAATAAAAATGAAAGCAATCTTTTAAGAGAAAATCATGATCCCAATACAAATTAATGAAGACTTGTTAAAATCTTTAAAGGAGGATGCAGACAAATGAATGCGAAGAGGGACCTTTCCACACAGAATGTCTTTTTTTTTTCATATCATCTGAAATGTTTTAATAAAATTTTAAGGTCTGGTTGTGAATCAAAGAAGGGTTTACACACTCCCAGGATTACAATGTGTTTCCATTTAGGATACCAATATATTTTAGCAAATTAAAGAGTGCTTTTGCAGGGAGATCAGCTCGGTGCTTTGTGACCACCTAGAGGGGTGGGAGGGAGGGAGATGCAAGAGGGAAGAGAAATGGGAACATATTGTATATGTATAACTGATTCACTTTGTTATAAAGCAGAAGCTAACACACTATTGTAAGGCAATTATACTTCAATAAAGATGTTTAAAAAAAAAAAAGAGTACTTTTGGCTTTTTAAAAACCTATGTACTTCAAGTAATGTAATATTTGACCTTATCCCTTTTATATTTTTATTTTTTGGATTATAGCAAGTATTGCTTTTCTTTCTTTTTTTTATTGGAGTATAGTTGATTTACAATGTTGTGTTAGTTTCAGGTGTACAGCACAGTGATTCAGTTACACACACACACACACACACACATACTCTTTTTCAGATTCTTTTCCCTTATAGGTTATTACAGAATATCGAGTAGAGTTCCCTGTGCTATACAGTAGGACCTTGTCATTTATCTATTTCATATATAGTAGTGTGTATTTGCTAATCCCAGACTCCTTATTTACCCCTCCCAGAACGTCCTTTAACATCAGTGACTAGATGATTCCTCCTGCCTCTCACTAACCCAACTGGATGATGGCACAAAGAGACCACCAGAAAAGGCTACCTTGCTGTTCATACAGGACAGATAGCAATTTAGCCTTAAATTTCATACTGGATAGCACAATAATCTCTATTCATTTTGTTATGGTTTCACTTTGGGGAAAATTACTGGATCATAAGAAAAAAAATATAGGTATGGTACTTGATGGACTGTTCAGAGTACAGTGCTGACACAATAGAGCAAAATGTTGCCACGATACACTTGGGCATTAGCTAAGCGGCCGCAGCTCACTCCAGGGAGGTGTGTACATGTGTGCGCGTGTCACAAACGCATGTGCATTTTGGGGGAGGATCCCTAGAGCCACTTGTGAATGTCAGTGTCCCAGGGAGTGGCAAGAGGGAGGACTGCACTCATTAAGCAGCCAGAAGATGAGCTTCAGGTGTTATTACGAAGACTAGAGAGCAGCGGGACCTGTGTGTGCACACGGAGCCCAGAGGTCAAAACCTGCCTGGGCCCCAATGTTCACTGCAGCATTTATAATTTATAATAAATTATAATAAATTATTAGCTATTTATAATAGCCAGGTCATGGAAGCAACCTAAATGCCCATCAACAGATGAATGGATAAAGAAGATGTGGTTCATATATACAATGGAATATTACTCAGCCATAAAAAGGAACGAAATTGGGTCATTTGTAGAGACGTGGATGAACCTAAAGACTGTCATACAGAGTGAAGTAAGTCAGAAAGAGAAAAACAAGTAATGTATATTAACGCATATATGTGGAATCTAGAAAAATGGTACAGATGAACCAGTTTGCAAGGCTGAAATAGAGACACAGATGTAGAGAACACACATATGGACACCAAGGGGAGAAAGGAGGGGTGGTGGTGGGATGAACTGGGAGATTGGGATTGACATATATACACTAATATGTATAAAATAGATAACTAATGAGAACCTGCTGTATAAAAAATAAATAAAATTAAATTTAAAAATTCAATTCAAAAAAAATTACATGCTTTCTTCTGGTAATTGTTTGCTTTTAAATTTCAAATCATTAAAAAGTACTATTCACATTTAAAAAAAGAAAAAAAAAAACCTGCCTGGGTGTCAAGGCTGAGATGCCTTGACACTGACAAGCCGTCTACTCCAGGAACACGGTCTCTTCTCCCTGCACCTCAAGATGCGAGCCTCACTTAGAGAGTGGAGAAAGGACTTTGAGCTGGGCTAGAGGGAGAGAGAGAAGGGCAGAGGCGCCCAGGAGGTATGGGAGGGGAAGCCCAATGGCAGCCTGAGTGGGAAGCATCTACGGCCACAGTTGTGGGCAAACCCAGCTCAGCCGCCTGGATCAGAGCATACGGTGCTCAAATAAACCACGACAGTGGTGACAATCGGAATTTTATTTAGTGGGACAACTGAACGTGTACATGTACTCAGATTTTCTATAATAGCAGTTATTAACATGCCTCTGAAGAACACTGCTAATCCAGAAGCCATAAAAGAAAAGGGGTAAGTAAATCTGACTACATGAAAGTAAAAAAGATTTCTTCATGATTAAAAAAATACATGCATACGTATAAGCAAAGTCGTCTAATAAATGACAGACTGGGAAAAATACTTGAAGCTCACAATACAAAGAGCTAATTTTAGTAATATAAGGACTCCTAGCAATCAAGGAGAAAAAGACCAACAACCCAAGAGAAAACAGGTCAAAGGACACATACAGGCATTATCAGAAAAGAAACACAAAAGGACCTTAAACACATGAAAAGAGGCTCAACCTCACCCAATTTTGAAAAAGGCAAATAAAAAACATACTGAAATACCACTTTTCACCTAAAAGTAAAGTAGCTGGTAAGCCACTACATTTCTAAACACAACACTGTAAAATTCTGGAAGATAAAGATGAGCCCACAAAAGCTTCCAGAAAGAAGAAACTAATGAGATTCAGATTGGCATAGAACTTCTCATTCAAAACAATGGAGAATAGAAGACACTGGAACAAGGCTTTCAAATTTCTCAGGGGGAAAAAAAAAAAACACATTTTAAAGCTAGAACTCTATACTAAGCAAAAGTATCAACTTCGTTTAAGGGTCACATAATATTTAGCTCCTAGGCACCCTTTATTAGGAAATCACTTAAGGATATTTTCCAGTAAACAAAGGTGAAACTGGCAGTTGTGGGATTCAATAACTGATGGAACTAAAGCTAGGGTTCCATGAAAGCAAGCCCAGGACGGCCACTGGGCAGCAGGCCTGGGAAGCAACTATCTAGTTTTGAACAGGAAGTCAAAAGACGCCCAAGAACACTGTCATTAAGAATGAGAAGATTTCGAAGCAATAGATAATACGAGTAAAAAATGCAGACAGACATTAGGAACATTAGCAAAGAAGATATATTTCCATTTCCAACAAGAAAAGAGAAAAGCCACCAGAAGAGCCCAGAAAAACAAAAGACTAAAAAAAAAAAAAATCAAGGTCCAATTGTGAAGAAAACAAAAAATGAGGTATAATTTTGAGAAACTGGTAGATTATAGAACAGAAAACCCACTTGACCTTGACACTAAAAACAGCTTCCTTTGAGTGGCACAGGGGGTGTGACAATAATACAGAGAAAGAATGTAACCATGGCCCACTCCAAAAATATTTACAAAATCACAATAATATAAATGTTATTTATTGGTTTTTAATTTTAGAATCAACCTATAGAAAAAATACAGGAGAACACAGTTATGGCTACAGAACAGAATACAAATATTAACTACTCTGATGATGTCAAAGAAAAGGTAGAGAAGACAGAAGTTGAAGGCGGTGAAGGTGGGAGAGGAGCGGCGGGGGAACTATACGTTCACAGCCTCACCTTACTCAACCGGGGATGAAGTAAATTTGAAAGCTGATGATGAAGATGGTGGTAGTGGCAGCAGAGGCATGAGTTTTTTACTGTCTCCAAATTTCCCCTGCTAAAACAGACAGGGCAACAGAACAGAACCAAAGACCCCATGGACAGTATCTACGCCACAAACTACAATACCAATAGGTGGGGGAACCACGGGCAACTACGAGACCGTAGCTGTAGTATTGGCAACCACGCAGAAGGAAGCAGAGGGAAGCAGCAGAGCCTCTGGTGGACCTAAGAATCCCCAGACGGCAGTCCCGGTTCTAACTGGAGTGTTCGGAGGGGCGATGTGTGAAGAGCAGCTGAACTAGAAGGGGTTTTACATCCTGACAGTGGATGGGGTGTGGCAGCGGTGGGAGGGGTCTGAAAGGGCTACAGCAGTCTGGGCCCCAGGAACCCTCAAACCAACCCGCCGAAGCTCCCTTCCAGCACAAACCCCACACTGAGAAGAAACCTGTGGGAAGACAATCCAAACTGAGCACCCAGGGACACGAGAGTTAAAGAAAGAGAAAATCTAGAAAAAATGGGGTAAGGAAACAGCAGCCATCTCAGAAAGTGTGCCCCAATGATTTTAACATCATCCAAAAACGACAGAAAAGGGAACTCAAGAACCTGAAGTTTAAAAAGCTACACAAAACCACACTCCCTTCTAAAAATTCAGAAAAACTAAGATCACATAAGAATTATCAAAGAAAGGTATTGAGCTCTAGATCCATACAAAATTGTAAGAAAAAAGAACAGACTACCATCATTACAGAAAATAGAAGCATCAGAAAGACATGCTTGGGCTTCCCTGGTGGCACAGTGGTTGAGAGTCTGCCTGCCAATGCGGGGGACACAGGTTCGTGCCCTGGTCTGGGAAGATCCCACATGCCGCGGAGCAACTACGCCCGTGAGCCACAATTACTGAGCCTGCGCGTCTGGAGCCTGTGCTCCGCAACAAGAGAGGCCGCTACAGTGAGAGGCCCGCGCACCGTGATGAAGAGTGGCCCCCACTTGCCACAACTAGAGAAAGCCCTCGCACAGAAACGAAGACCCAACACAGCCATAAATGAATGAATAAATAAATGAATAAATAAAAATTAAAAAAAAAAAAAAAAAAAAAAAAAAAAGAAAGACATGCTTACATGAAAGGTAAAGCTGTAAAATACTATTTCAAAATGAGCTGAAAGAAATTAAGAAAATCATACAAGATATAAAAGAATGACTAAACAATGATTAGAAAAACTCTGAGAAATGAAGTATAGAACTCAGTAAGAATTAGAAATAAAAGTAATTTCAGAAATGAGGACTAAACTAAAAGGAACACAAAACAAACATAATAATTCCTTAATAGAAACAGAAAATGAAGAGGAGGAAAATTTTTTAAATCAAAAAGAAATAAAGATGACAGTACAAGTCACAGGCTGGAAGAAAATAACTGCAAAACGTATCCGATAAAGAATGTGTATCTAAATATCTTTGTTACATTTTTAGAATTACTGATTGACAGGAAGTATTTAAATGGCAACCTAGACACAGTCTTTTAAATATCACTGAAGCCAAAATGGTTGAAAAAATTAATCTGCTTTTTTCTCATGATATATAAAACAAATCTCATAATGCACTAAAGATTATGGTTCCAATTTTTTTAAACTCGTTATCTAAAATATACCAAGAACTCTTAAAACTCAACAGTAAGAAAACAAACCACCCAATTGAAAAATGGGCAAAAGCTCTATAGAAACAGCTCACCAAAGAAGATACACAGATGGCAAAGAAGCATATGAAAAGATGCTCAACACCACATATTATTAGGGACTTGCAAATTAAAACTGAGATATCATTACACACTTATTAGAATGACCAAAATCCAAAACACTGGCAACACTGCTGGCAAAGATGTGTAGTAACAGGAACTCTCACTCATTGCTGGGAGGAACACAAAATGGTACAGCCGCTTTGGAAGACAATTTGGTGGTTTCCTATCCTCTTCAAGAAAAATTGACCCAATTTCTTTAATAAATAAACCACACAGGAGTTTCTTGGTTTCCTTTTTTTCCAACTATGTGCATTTATTACCTGATAAACATTTTTCATTCTTAAAAAAAAATTTTAAGGTACTTTCTAGCATTCAACTAGACTATATACTCTTTTTTTTTTTTTTAATAAATTTATTTATTTTTGGCTGTGTTGGGTCTTTGTCGCTGCACGCGGGCTTTCTCTAGCTGCGGCGAGCAGGGGCTACTCTTTGTTGTGGTGCGCAGGCTTCTCATTGCGGTGGCTTCTCTTGTTGAGGAGCATGGGCTCTAGGTGCAAGGGCTTCAGTAGTTGTGGCACGTGGGCTCAGTAGTTGTGGCTCGCGGGCTCTAGAGCACAGGCTCAGTAGTTGTGGCGCACAGGCTTAGTTGCTCCGCGGCATGTGGGATCTTCCCAGACCAGGGCTCAAACCCGTGTCCCCTGCCTTGGCAGGCAGATTCTTAACCACTGCGCCACCAGGGAAGCCCTAGACTATATACTCTTAAAAGACACAGACAGGGCTTCCCTGGTGGTGCAGTGGTTGAGAATCTGCCTACCAATGCAGGGGACAGGGGTTCGAGCCCTGGTCTGGGAAGATCCCACATGCCATGGAGCGAGTAGGCCCGTGAGCCACAATTGCTGAGCCTGCGCGTCTGGAGCCTGTGCTCCGCAACAAGAGAGGCCGCGATAGTGAGAGGCCCGCGCACTGCGATGAGGAGTGGCCCCCACTTGCCGCAACTAGAGAAAGCCCTCGCACAGAAACGAAGACCCAACACAGCCATAAATAAAATAATAAAATTAAATTAAATTAAAAAAAAAAAGTAGAAAAATGTTTAAAAAAAAAAAAACAACTATACTTCAAAAAAAAAAAAAAAAAGACACAGACAAAATCTCTTCATTTATGTATCCTTAAGGCCTGGTACACAAACTGCCGTTTAAGAGGTTCTCAATAATAACTAAATAAATGAATCAATGAATTAATGAGATGATCTACATAGTTTTAACTTAGTGATATGAGAAGCAGGAAATACTAAGAGTAACCAGAAGAGTGAAAAGGTAGTAAATATTTGTCTTGCAAGTTTTGTAGGCCCAACAGAAACTGAGAACACAGATGGCAATCTGTAATAGCAGAACTTAGCTTAAAGAGCAATGGCTTACTTTTTATTTTTTAATCTACTTTATCTGGACTGATGATTTTGATCTGCTGCAGTCCTAAACCTATTGCTACCTAGAGAAAAATTCCCTTTTTACTGATGTATCTTTAATTTCCAACTGCCTTTAGACATGCTTTTAAAGAGAAATATCAATTAATAACAAATGTCTACATCAATATTTCTTTTTTTAAACCCAAGTTTATAATCCTCGAATCCATCACTATAAAATCTGGCTCTCATATTCTCCATATAAATCAGTCGATTCAATGAATACTTCATTTCCACAGGACACATGAGAAATACAACTGCACTTAACATTCTGTCCTATTCAAAGCTCCCATAAAAGGTCTGGACAGTTAGAGGAACTAATTAAATGGCCACCATAAAAAGCCAATAAATTCTGCAGAAACGGCTCTCACTTACCCAGCACAACTCTAAAGTCCTCACCATCCAAATGTAATACCCAAGTATTGGTGGTTTTTGATCTGTTCTCCATATACTTCTTGAGACTTTTCCCATTAATTTCCAGAGTATATTCATAAGCAAAACCACTGACAGCATCTATATTTATGGTTGCTTTCATCTTTGCAGCTCCAACACAGAAGGTTTCTTTGCCCACTAATTTGAACATCCATTCTTTTCTTATCTCTTCCTAAGTAATAAAATATAAAAGTTGAAAACACATAAATGGAAGAAAATTTAATATTTTCACGATACAAAGGTTTTAGAAAATAAAGTCATTTTAAGTTTAAATATTAGATGTTATAGTCTATGAATTGCACAACTATTATTAGTTTGCTTTGTATGGCAAAATGATACAGGCCAATATATAAAGATAACCACTGTAAGAGAAAAGCCTTGCATTCACATATGAAGAATCTACATTATTAGCAAAATCCAGCTTCCCTGTACAAGCTTCTCTGTACACAGGATGTACACATATTTTACGAAGTGACCTTTTCCCCTACCTTTCCATCTACATATACCACTCGTTTGCCTGACGTGGTCCCATGTTCGAATTCAATCTTATGGACTCCATCACTTAAAGCAACATCCCAAACAGCTACGAGATCTGTCATTTTTTCCAGGCTGTAAGGAGGGCTAAGGGAATAAAATTAAGCAATTATAATAGGCCAAAACAGTAACAGAAAAACCAATTAATCCTTCCAAGGTGAAAATATCAGATTTTAAAAAGCCCTGAAATTATAAAATATTAAAGTGATATTAGCTAAGAAAGCCTACTTACAGCACATGTAACTATCTTCTCCCTCTTATGCATTCTTCTTTTAAGATGAAATTACTATATATGGGTATATAGACAGATAATTCCAAAGTCACCTTAATATAATAGGATTAAGAATCAGTCAGTTTATCCACGACAGTATTCTAAGCTAGGCCACAGAATAATGCTTGGAAAGGTCAGTATAAAGTTTCTACTTCTCCCTCCCGTCACTTAAAAAGCACGGTATTTAATTTTGGTTTTACTTTTTCAGATCCAATCACTCGAAAGCAAGAATTCTCAAAACATTTTATACTTAAACCAATAACCAGGGATTAATTTTAACAAAAAAGGTTCTAATTTATAATACTAAGACTGAGGAAAAAAGAAGTCATGGAAGAAATGTTCTATAATAGATATAAAAATGTTATGGAAGATAGTACTCTTGTCATTATTACAGGAAATCTTATTAAAAATATAAAAGATTCTGTTTTGTCAAGTTTCTGGCACAATTTAAACACATAGTTTATATTAATATTTTAATATAAAATATATATTATATGTGTGTCCTATGTGAATAACCTGTTATGTATAATGCGTATGTAACATGTAAGTACTATTTTGATACTGATATAGATCTTTAGCTTTGAGAGAAGTAACATTTATTACAGCAATAATGATCATAGCTAGCAGTTATTTAGTACTTACTGTGTGTCAATCACTGTGCTAAGAGCTTTATATATATTAACTCAAAGAATCCTCACCATGAGGTGGGTACTATCATTATCTCTATTTATAGATGAGGAAACTGAGGCTCAGAGAGGCTAAGGGCTTGTTTAAGGTCACAATGACAGTAAGTGGCAGATGGGATGTAAACTTAGTAGGACTCTGGCTCCAGAGTCTGTTCTCTTAACTACATCCTGTTCTTCATTCACTCTAATCTCCTCTGTAGGCTCTAAATCAGAGACAGTAAATGGATTTTATATCATTTTGAAGTGACTGCCAAGAATTTTGTGCTGAGACGGATTTGGAGACCTTACATCCAGGTCCTATGGAAAAGGATGCCACATTAGTGCTGGCCACCTCTATGCCAGGTGTTTACCGCCCTTTCTCGAAATCACAGAAAAGCAAAACTATGTGTTCTGCAATATTACAAAATGTGTCCTTTAAAAAGTAGCCTGGATAAATAACTCTCCTGAATGATTAAAACCATCTTGAAAGTTTCATAAGCTAGTTTTATTGCAATGCAAGACATTTACCTTTCGTCATCTTCAAAGATAGGACTGTCATCTCCAGATGCCATGGTTGGCAAAACAGTCTTTAATCCAATTAGCAGCCAGGAAAGAGAAAAGGAGAATTGCAGCAAAGAAAGACTGAGAGCAACAAAGATGACATTTGCAAAGAGTTTTTCTAACTCTGCAATCCATTTCTTAAATTGCATGCAGTTTCTGATGAAACAGCATTTACATACAATAGAATTGCAATATCTAATTTTCAGGGAAAGAAGTTAAATCACGCAAATTAGCCAATCATATTTTTACCTGTTATGGATTTATAATTTCCTAAAACCAGAGAATAAACTCTAGTTTATGCCACTGAACTAGGGAAGCCAGGGAAGCCCCCTGAACTGTATATTTTAAAACGGCAAATTTTATGTCATATATATTTTATCACAACTTAAAAAATTAATACTGTAATATACAAAAAAACCTATTGAATTATACCCTTTAAATGGGTGAAATGTATGGTATATGTGTTAAGCTTGCAAGAAGCATCCAGGGGTATGCCAGTTTGCTTTCTAAGAGCAAACTTAATTTGCCCACTTACTCAAGCCCACTTAATTTACTAGTGCCAATAATGAATCCATAAAAGTTACGTAGTTTGCTCAGGTCACTAGAAGAGCCCAAGCCAAAACTAAAGTCCAGAACTCCTGTGTAATTAACTAAACAGTATCTGGGCTGTAATGCTAAAATCAGAAGCACACATAATACTCACACGCATAGGAAACCCCCCACATTTGAAGATTTGGGATTAACAGTTGTACCCCTGCCAAACCTATTGAAAAATAATTTCAACTATTTTTTTGCTCCCAAGATCTACTCTAGTCTAGCCTTTTCTGTATAGATGTCCAAGGGTGCTCACTCCTTGTAAAAAACGGGAGATTGACAATCTTTTTGGTCTGGAAACAGCCAGAAGCCATAAATTGTTTTTAAAAAGATATTAAGGGCTTCCCTGGTGGCGCAGTGGTTAAGAATCCGCCTGCCAATGCAGGGGAAACGGGTTCGAGCCCTGGTCTGGGAAGATCCCACATGCTGCGGAGCAACTGAGCCCGTGAGCCACAACTACTGAGCCTGCGCTCTAGAGCCCGTGAGCCACAACTACTGAGCCCAAGTGCTGCAACTACTGAAGCCCGTGCGCCTAGAGCCTGTGCTCTGCAACAAGAGAAGCCACCGCAATGAGAAGCCCGCTCACCGCAACGGAGAGTAGCCCCTGCTCCCCACATCTAGAGAAAGCCCGCGCGCAGCAACGAAGATCCAACACAGCCAAAAATAAATAAATAATTAATTTAAAAATTTTAAAGATATTAAAGAAGACCTTAGCACCCATAAAAGCGATCCAACAGGCAAAGAAAAGCTAAGCATTTTGGAATGAAAGCTAAAGATTCAAAACATATTGTACCTAAAATAAATCCCTCTTTTTTTTAGCACCTTATATATTTGTGGATTTTTCTAGTCTTAAAAGTATTTCTTAGGGGGACTTCCCTGGTGGTCCAGTGGTTAAGGCTTTGCCTTCCAATGCAGGGGGTGCGGGATCCATCCTTGGTCAGGGAGCTAAGATCCCGCATGCCTCATGGCCGAAAAACCAAAACATGAAACAGAAGCAATACTGTAACAAATTCAATAAAGACTTCAAAAATGGTCCACATCAAAAAAAATCTTAAAATGAAAATTTCTTAGGATAGCTCCTATGAAAGTGGAGGGTATCCTGCAACTATCAAAGCAAAGAGAATACATAGTAATAGAGTAAGCCAACAGCATAATATAAACTTAAATCAGCATCCTTTGTAAATCAGAGTAGACTTTGGGATATCATTCAAAATTTGCTCTACAACTTTTAGAGACTCTAGAAAGTTCAGTAATTCAGCAAACTTGAAAGAACTGCCCAATTTTCCATTATAAGGAACTTCAAATATTATCACACTAAGATAAGGCATGGTACCATATTAATTATAATTATATTTTATATAAAGTATAAAAGACAACACAGCAAATTAGAAAGGTTAGAAATCAAGATCACAGAAAAAAATTTTTTCCCTCAACTATCAACATTCATTTATACATTCAACATTTATTTACAGAGTATCAGTTTAAGGTGTTGAAGTTTTGGAAATAGTGGTGACGGTTGCACGACATCATGAATGTACTTTATGCCACAGAACTGTACATTTTAAAACAGCAAATGTTATGTCATATATATTTTACCACAACTTAAAAAATTAATACTGTAATATACAAAAAACCCGTTGAATTATACCCTTTAAATGGGTGAAGTGTATGCTATATGAATTATATCTCAACAAAACTGTTTAAAAAAAAAACCCCAGGTGCCCTGCCAGTAGTGTTTCTTGGAATATGATTACACCTATAACCAAGAGATGATCACAGCTGTCCATGTCCCCGATTTCTACCTTACTCATATGAATAATGAGAAATATCTGTCTCACACACATCTCTAAGCTACAAATTGGACTTAATAAACACATGTCATATTCTAAATTCATCCACCATACATACATTTAATTATCACGACCATGTGACCAAACTGGAAAATGATCATTACAAAGAAAAATCCCCTGTATTTCAGCACAAAGTTTTAAGAATGTAAATAAAAAGGATGGAAAAACAAATTCCATTTATTTTCACTGATAAGGACAATGTCACTCACTCACTTGAAACTTTACATGTCTTCAAAGGAAGCTTTCTGAGTATCTGGTGATATACCCATCAGCATAATCCTTTAAAATCCCTTCCCTAGCAACCCAGCATCCATGTATCAGAGAGTATGACTTAAATATAAAACAGTTTCCACTGTTCATTTAACCCCAGCTTGAATTTTGCTTTAACTTAGGTTTAGTCGTATTGGAGACTGTAATGGTTTATCCAAGCTAAACCTAAGTCAGTTTTAAAAATTACTAAGGTACTCACAGTTCCTTTTCAGCAAAGCTCTAGGTAAGGCCAGCTACAAGGCAGGTCAAACTTAAAGAGGTGTTGACACCGTCCGCCCGATCCCTTGTGAAGCACTGGGATCTCCAGCAAAGTCTGTCAGAAAGCTCCCTAAGCCAGGTGTTCCCAAATGCGAGGCACAAAAACGTAAATAACTTTTCCGAGGTGCATTTTTGCAACGTATACCACAAGCCTTAAGAGGGATTCTCTCTAAACAAATAATCGTGCTCAAAAAACCAGACGGAACAGTGCTCAACGAATTGCTTTTTGTAATAGCTAAGAACTGAAAACCACCTGTACGTTCACCATCAGAGAGATAATCCATTAAGTAAATCACAGTCCTGTCACTCAGCGAGCGTCAAGCCCCGGCCTGGCGCGGTCAACCCGGCCCCAACACAGCCTAGCGCGGCCAATGAAAAGGATGGAGAAAAACATCGAAAGCCGCGCGCAGACGCGTGGGATGTATTAGCAAGACAAAGAAGCCGAGCTGCGGCACTTTATGATCCAGGTTCTGCAAAAATACAGCCCGCTCATGCTTGCAGGGAAAAGGGGACTGGAAGGAAATACACCTTAATGTTAACCCGAGTGTCTCCCGGGAGCGGGGGTTCGGCTCCTGCGCTTCCTTGCTCGTGCTTTTCTGCTCCACTTTTCCGACGGCGACAAGTATGAATTTATACTCGGGGAGAGGCCGGAGCCGCGGGTGGCGGGGCCTGGTCGGGTAGGGGCGCCCCGCCGCCCGCCCCGGTCCCTGCCGCGCCCGCGGCCCGGCCGCCGGGAGGCGCCAGGAGCCCCCTCCCCGCCCCCCGTGCGGGCCCGGGCCTCACCGCAGGGTCGCCAGGCCGCGGAGACACCGCCCACCGCTCGGCGCGCCCACCGCCGCCGCCGCCGCCGCCGCCGCCGCCGCCGCCCGGAGATGGCGGCCGCCAGCGCCGCGGCGGGGTCGCCTGGGGCTGCGGGCAGGGGCTTCCGGGCCGGCCGGGCCGCCCCACCTGGAGCGCGGGGCTCACCTGGGCGCTGTGGGCCGCGGTGGGGCTCTGGGCCCAGCGACCGGTGGGTTCCGCCGACTCGGCCACTTAGGCCGCGTGGCCTCGTCCCTTCGCCGAGAACCAGACGCAGCCTCCGCGGAAGCGAGAGCTCGGCAGGCGCGAGTCCCGAGCGCGCCGACTCTCTGTCGCGCTTCAGGTCCCCGGGGGGTGCCCCGTTCAGGCCGCCGTCCGCCTCCCCGCGCGGCGACCCAATCCCGCCCGCCGCTCCCGCCGCCGGCTTTGCGTTCTCACCCCCTCCCTAGATGCCTCGGTAAGAAGCAGCGGATAGCCGGCGCTGGTCGGACGCTGGGGAAATCCAGGTGGGCCAAACCCTACCTGCTTTGTAGCCGCGGGGCAGGTAAATCCGATCGTGGCATTCGCTCCTTGAAACCCTGTAAGGCTGCTGGCTGTTTCTTTAAAGATCAAAACTCCTTAGGGTTGGCGCGAGGCCCTGTGTTTGATGTTGCCCCTGCCTCCTCTGGCTTCATTTAGATCCTCAAATGTTGCAAGGTCCTTCTCACCCAGGGCCTCTGCAGGTGCTCTTCCCTCGGCCTGGACGCTCCTCCCTGCCTCTTCCGTTAGTTAACCTCCATTTTGCTGTTGAGAGTGTTCTTCAAATATCATTTCTTAAGGAAAACTACGCTGGCCCCTAAGGCTTGCAACACCTGGAATTCTCCTCAGCTCCATTCAGGGTGTGCAAGTATTCTTTGTAATCTTTGCTGAATGTGCAGTGTAATTGTACACCGAGGTCCAAGAAGGCGGGGACCGTGGCCGCTTGGTTCTCTAGCATCTCCCACGTCTGCACAGTGCAGGCTTGTATTAGGCTCTGATAAATGTTTTTTTTTTTTTTAAAGGATTTTCTTATTTATTTATTTATTTATTTATTTTTGGCTGTGTTGGGTCTTCGGTTCGTGCGAGGGCTTTCTCCAGTTGCGGCAAGCGGGGGCCACTCTTCATCGCGGTGCGGGGACCGCTCTTCATCGCGGTGCGCGGGCCTTTCTCTATCGCGGCCCCTCCCGTCGCGGGGCACAGGCTCCAGACGCGCAGGCTCAGCAATTGTGGCTCACGGGCCCAGCTGCTCCGTGGCATGTGGGATCTTCCCAGCCCAGGGCTCGAACCCGTGTCCCCTGCATTAGCAGGCAGATTCTCAACCACTGCGCCACCAGGGAAGCCCCTGATAAATGTTTTTTAAATGAACGAATGAAGAGCAGGCCTGAGTAATGTTTTAGGTGGCCTCGATTTTTTTCACTTTAAGGAAGAGACAGCATCACTGCAGGGAGGGAGGACGGTGGGTGAGTGGGCCATCTGAGAAGAGCAGTGAGTGGTCCCTGTGGAGAGTGGGCCCCAGCAACAAAATGGAGACGTGAAGGGATTCTCCGGGGGTCCTGGGGCTCTGAAGATTTGGAGGTACAGGGACACCTGGGCCCCATTGTGTAATTTCTTCCTGCAGCTTGATGTTAGCATTAAAAAAGATTCTTTCACCTCTGGGATTGGTAGTGAGGATGCCAAGCAAGTATGTGAGAGAAGGGGAGTTGAGAAACTATAAAGAACAATCTACTGATGAGGTCAACCTGTCTGCAAAGTAGTAGACTGAATCTCAGAGAGCACTGATTTCTTGTTTGCCACCTGTACTGAAAGCTCCCTGAAGACAAAGACTTTTCATATTTGTATTTTTTTCTGCACTAGTGTCCTGAAAAGAGAGTTTTCAATAAATGATTGTTAAAAGAATGAATTAGGGGGCAAAGGTAAAAGGCCTCACAATGGTGATTTCCAGAGATGAGACAAGGCTAGCTGAAGATACCTCCCTAATTCCTTTCTCCCAATCCTTAGTTCTTCTGAGAAACAGCTGTGAGTTGTTGGGCTAGGACCAGGAAACCCTGGTTGGGCAGCAGCTCAAAAATATTGTTTAATGAAGAGTCATATTTTCTTATAAAACTTTGGGAATCAGAATATCTTTTACAAGACCAATGATGTGTAATTTATCGAATGCTTGCTTTGTGTATCATTGCCTGTAGTTCTCACAACAGTCCAGTGATTATACTTAGACCTATTTTGCAGAGAGACCCAAAGCCCTTCAGAAGTTGTAGAGCCAGGCCTGTGGGATTTGAAAAGTTCGTATTAACAAGGCCTGTTATTAGAAAAGTATTAATTGTGCATGAACAGAAATATAGGTCCTGTCTTAGAGGCCTGGGGAGCCCCTCTGCCCAGGGGCCCCAGAACGTAGTGGGGGTCAGCCCACTCGTGAAGTGTACCCAAGTCTGTCCCCAGAATAGGCGAGGCAGTCTGATTTCTCCGCTGGCTTCTTCTGTGCCATTGTTTCCTCCTTGGGTATAGGTTCTGGGATACCTGGAATTAAGGGACATACCAGTTTGGGCTGTATTTTCTACCTACTCATTCCCTGGGCCCAGGACACTGCAGATAGGAATAGTCACTTGTTATCAAACAGGACTGTCATGGAAAGAAACTCTGAACAAAATACTGTGAAAGGTATTGAACTGAGTGTGAAACGTACTCATGTGGCTGATCCTGCTTTTGACTTTATTTCCACTCTCAGAGTGTCTTCTTGTTTCCCAAGAAGTACCTAAATGTTGCTTTAACCTCTTAAGCTGCCTCTCACCAACCTGCCCATGGACGTCAGTGATTTATGTTAAGAGAGCAGCTAAAACTGCTTTCATTCACAATAGTCCATGTTTTCATCGGGCCTCCATTGGAAAAGGAAATTGTTAATGGATTGACTGATTTTCTGAACTTACTACTTAAACAGCATGAATGGACATCAAAATAAAAGGGAAAAGTTGCATAATCTGATACCTACAGGTTTAAAACTTTCCATGTGCCCTTCCAGTGTTGGTCCAGCGTGACTGTTGGCTGTGTGTTAAAGGAAGAGGCACCAGTGCTTTTCAAACGAGCCCAGGGCCCAGGACTCTGGCCTCAGAGGATTGTATGTCAGCACCAGTGCCAGTAACCACAGCCTCCTGTTGCCAGTCAGGCTGCTGCTGCTGCTTGGGTCTCTCTCCTTCGGCCCACGGAGGCTCTGGCTCCATCTATACAAAACACAGAAAGTGGAGAAGCAGTGAACCAAGGTGATTTTGTAGAACTTCAACCCAGAAAAGTTTGACAGTTTCAGGAGAAAATAGGTTTTGGTCTGAGTCATCTGGAGAGTGGGGTTTGTAGATACCCCCTTAATTAGAGCAAAGAGCCAAAGGAAGGCACTTTTTAAGTGCCTAAGGAGCATTCCAAGGCACATGTTCCAATTGGTTAAGACTAAAAATCTGTATCTAGTTCATTTTGAGAAATTTTAAAAATATGGAAAAGTACAGAGAAAAATACGCATATTCCCACCACCCAGAATTGACCATCATTAAATGTTGGCTCAATAAAAAAATCCCAGTAGAAGATAAAGCCGTATCTGACTTTCACCCCCAGCACCATTACTTTCTTGTCCTCCCCAAAGGCCAGCATTCTCATGAATTTGGTGTGTTTGCTTCCAAGTCCACCTTCTATAGTTATATAGAAATTATATACACGAGTACATGTTTTAGGGCATGATATATTTCTGCTTTTAAAAATTATTTACATGGTACCATAAGTGGCAACTGGGAATTTGTGTGAGAGCAGGACAGGATTATAGGAAGCCACCCTTTGGAATTCCTATTGTTGCCAGAGCTGCTCCTGGTCTCTGCTCACAACCCTTCAACCCCGCCACCTTTAGCACGAGTTAACCTAAATCTTTAAGTTAAAGGGTCCAGAGATAAGAAAGGAATCTATAAACAAACAAACAAAAAAAAAACAGATGGAACCAGCTGGGACCAAGATGGTGATGAATCTGACCTACAACAGACCCTGAGTCTCATTATACGTTGATTTAACTACCTTAGCATATTAAATGACACACCCTACCAGCCACCATGACATTATAGAACAAAAAGGATAAAAACGGGGTGGCACGCCACTCCCTTGGAAAAAGCCCTGCCCCTTCCCTGGTAGAGTAATGCACATGCCTCCCTATCATTAGCCTCACTCCTCCTCCCTTTGTCTTTACAGTACTCTTTAACATTAAGTCCCTCTTGCCAGGTGGGTGAGAAGATGATCTGTGAACTTAGTTCCCCCCTTCTCTATTCTTTGGCCACTGAATAAAGCCTGTGCTGTGTTCATCTCAGCTTTGGTTTCATTATTCACTCAAACCCAAACGGAAAAAGAACCCTCCCTGACAAAGCAGAGAGCCTTGGCCGGGCTATGGCCTGAGTAGGGTCCATACAACTTAATTCAGTAACAGCATCACCATCATCATTACATTTATTCACTATTTATTGACAGTCTGTTATATGGCAGGCAGTGTGTGAGGGGATATGACAACGAGAAGCACTGATGGCTTTTCCCCACTCTTGAAGTTTACATTCTAGTGGAGAAGACAGTCACAAAAATTAGCAAACGGACTGAGGTAGGTTGCCTCCACGATGGCTCCCGGAGCTCCCTACTTCCTAGTATCCACATCCTTGTATAGCCCTTGTCCAAGTGTTAGCAAGGTTGGTTTGTGCGATCAGTAGCATACAGCAGAAGTGATGCTATATCACATCCAAATCAGGTTATAAAAAAGACTTCAGCTTCTGTCTTAGGTGCTCCCACATCCTCTTCATCACTTCCTCTGTGGGAAGCTGCTATGTATGTGGACACTCAGGCAGCCTGTGGAGAGGTTCACTTGACAAGGAATGAACTGAGGCTAGCCAGCAACCACATGAGTGAGCTTGGAAATGGATCCTTCAGTCCACTTGAACCTTGAGATGACTCTAGCCCCGGCCAACCCGTTGAATGCACCATCACGAAGGAGTCTGTCCAGACCATACAGTTAGCCTACTCCTGTATTCCTGACCCACAGAAACTTCCAGATAATAAGTGTTTGGCTTAAGCTGCTATGAGTAGGGGTAATTTGTTATGCATCAATAGATAACTAATACAGAGACAGATGAAATAATTGCAAGTTGGAATAAGTGCCTACTCCAATCCTACGGTAGAGCAGATGCCCGTTGGGAGAAGTGGTATGATCGAGTGGTTAATGAAGTGGTTCATGGAGCCTGAATGCTGGTTTCAGATCCTGGATCCTGGCTCAGCCACATACTAGCAGTGTGACCTTAGCAAGTCATTTCTCTAAACTTCTATTTTCTAATTTGATCATTTGTAAAACAAAGATAATAACGATACTTATATTAAAGTTGTGAAGCATCAACAAGTTAGAAAATGAAAGTGCTTAGCCCAGAGCCTGACACATTTTAAGGGCTCAATTCATTTAACTATTGTTATGCTGTATGGATTCTTAAGCATTTGTTATTAATATATTTGCCTGAGCTGTTTGCTTATTGTCTTTCATACTGGAAAATGGCTACTGAAGGTGAATGCCGCTGTATAAATCTGACTCAGATTTAACAATATAATTCCACACTGTATTGAGCACCTACTATGTGCCAGGGACTAAGCTAGGTGCTGGAAAAAGATTAGGTATGATCCATGTCCCCATGGATCATTCCTCCCCAGGGGAGGTAGAGCAAATGTGTTAGTGTAATAAAGGATTCTAAGTCTAAAAGACTTGTGAGTTGAAGAATCTGCAAGAATTCCTCACCAAATGCCATTCATATTTGGTATACTTTTTATTGTGGGGAGACACCTGATAGTTCTATACTCAGGAGAAAATTTGAGAATCAGTTTAGAAATTTAGAAAATAGATCTGTTTTAATTGCTAATGTAGGCTATAAATTACACTGCGGGGGACTTCCCTGATGGTCCAGTGGCTAAGACTCTGCGCTCCCAATCAGGGAGCCCGGGTTTGATCCCTGGTCAGGGAACTAGATCCCACATGCCTCAACTAAGAGTTCGCAAGCCACAACTAAAATATCCCGCATGCTGCAACAAAGATCATGCACACGGCATCAAAGATCCCACATGTTGCAACTAAGACCCAATGCAGCCATGTTAAATACATACATACATACATACATACATACATAAAACCTTAAAAAAATTATACTGGGAAGTCAGCACAGAGGAAAGCAGTACGATGAAATGAAGACAGGCTTTGGATCTCAGCTTAAATGTCACTTCCTCAGGGAGGTCTCCTGTATGTAACCCTATTCTCTTCCTTCATAGCAATTATTATAATTATATGCTTATTTGTATTTGTTCCATATTTCTCTTCCCAACTATACTGTAAGCTCCATAAGGGCAGGAACCACATTTAGTTTACTCACCACCGTAGAAAGTATCTAGTTCAATCCGTGGTACGTAACAGGTGCTTAATAAGTTTTTGTAAATGAACGAATGTTAAATGAGTGTTAGAACCATTAGAATCCTGGTGGGTAGATGAGGTCCATAGAAGACTCTTGAGACCAGTGCAGCAGGATGCTGACCTAAAGACTGAACTTGTGTGCAGGGCCCTTTCCTTTTCTAGCAGAGAGGTGCTAGAAAAGCCTTAGGGGTTCAGAAGAAGGAATTCCTTTGGAGGACAGTGCTCTAGAGCTTCCTCCCCTCCACTTGCTACATACAAAATCCAGGAGTGATGGGAGAGAGGTTCTATTGTTAGGAATTAGAAAATAAACAGCCTTTTATGCTTTGAAGATTGTGAGGGATACTGGTGATCATCCATCTAGCGTCCATTTTCCTCTTGATCCTTACAGAACTCCAATTTTACCCAAGTAGCCATGCTTCCTTCTTGTAATCTGTGTGACTCAAGGAGCACCCATCCCAGAGGGTAAACTTTTCCTTGGTAACTTGATAAACTTGATATCCTGTACTTTCCAATAACTTATCCTTGGTAACTTGTTGAACCACTGCATCAACCAAGTCCAAAGTCTATCTTGCCCCTGGACTTCCTGTTATGTGAGATAATCAATTTCCTTATTGCTTAAGAAGACAGTTTGAGTCACATTTTCTATTCTATTTGCAGGCCAAATAATCCTAATTGACCAATGATGTTTGGCCTCCTAGCTATAATTAGGGCAGCTACACTCAGAAAAGTGGGTAAGTCACCCTATTACCCTGGAAAAGTCAAGCAGTGAGACTCTTTGTGTTCCAAGTGTTGAAAATGAAAATCTGCCAACCAGACTAGTGTGAATAGCTAAGTATGGAAAGGGCACGGGGTGGTGGTGGGGTGAGGACATGTTTGCATGGGGCAGACAGACACAGAGATCAAACTCACAGTGTCTCCAGCTGCCTGGAAGAAGGCTGAGTATGGGCCTGAAAGTTGAACCCTAAAAGCTGTGACCCTGAGACCTCCTTGTGAGAGACATCATGCCCTCCGTGGAAGATCCCTATTGGCCATTGTGGGACCTGCTTGCTACAGACTTGCATCCTTTGACCAATTGGAAAGTACAGGTTGTCAACAGTGACATCGTGTGGCTATAAGATGCAATGACAGAGGCCACCAGGCCTTCCCTTCGGGTGTGTCACAGCTGGATTTTCCTTTGGGAATTTTTGGATCGCTTAACCTGCTGTGAGTTTTTGAAAAAGGTGGGCAGGGGCCCTATTTGTAGATCCTGAATTTATTAAAGTGCTACAGAGGGGATTGAGATGATTTCCTTTTGTGGAGAAAAAGAACACTGATCATATTTGTACACTGTGGAGCCCTCCCCCCCCCCTTTTTTTTTTACAGTTTTTACTTATATATCAGGATGCAAGAAAGTTAGGCTTGAAAAGACCCAGACAAAAGCCTTTCCATTTTATACTCCTTTTGAAAACTCATCTATGGTTCCCCATCACCTCCAGGACAAAGTCCCAGCTCCTTAGCACGCCTGCTAAAGGCCTTCCTCCTCTGATTCTCCAATGATGCAACATACGCCCCAGCTTCCTCAGGAAGCCCATTGTATTGGCCAGTGCTTTGGGAGTTAGGTTTTTGGGGAGGGCAGATATGAGCTGTACCAAAGGAGTCCAGGTTTAATTAGAGAGAAAAAAAAAAGTAAGGTTTACTGAGCACTTGTGAACTAGGCATTATAATAACGTGCTTTGGAGTTATTATCTTAATTTGCACATGAAGTTTTCTCTAAATACTGATAGGGACAGAGTAAACGGCCAAAGTAGGTGATTAAATAGTTAATTCCACTAAGGGATTGTAAGGAAAAAGTATGGGAGACCCCTGTAAGTTAATGATCACTCAAGAAAGCGGACTTGGGACTTCCCTGGTGGCACAGTGGTTAGGAGTCCGCCTGCCAACGCAGGGGACACGGGTTCGAGCCCTGGTCCAGGAAGATCCCACATGCCGCGGAGCAACTAAGCCTGTGTGCCACAACTACTGAGCCTGCGCTCTAGAGCCCGCGAGCCACAACTACTGAGCCCGTGTGCCGCAACTACTGAAGCCTGCGTGCCTAGAGCCCGTGCTCCACAACAAGAGAAGCCACCGCAATGAGAAGCACATGTACTGCAACGAAGACTAGCCCCCGCTCGCCGCAACTAGAGAAAGCCCACGCGCAGCAACAAGGACCCAACGCAGCCAAAAATAGATAAATAAAATAAATAAAACTTAAAAAAAAGAAAGCAGGCTTGCTTAGCAACAAAACCATGCAAAAGAAGCATGACTTGCCCCCAAACAAAACAGTGGTGGCATGAGACACATCCTGCCCAGTGAGGTCAGTAAATTAATGATTCCTAGGACATCCTTCTCTGTGCACACTAAAAACAAAAATATAAGGAAAAGGTGACATTATACTGAAACCCGAGATGATTTATCATATTTTAGTATATGTTACTGCCTTTTTGCTCATTTCCATTGCGCCATGACAGTCCCAGTTCTACCATGTAGGGACAAGAAAACTCCTCCGCCTGATGTGGAAGTGGAACTGATGATGGAAGCCTGATATCTACTCAAGAATGAGGAAGAAGGTGGTCTTCTTTTCCTTTGATTATAAAACTAGCCCACTAAGTTCTCGGGGCGGCATTCCCTTGCCCACCGGCTTGTAAGCCTCACAAGCGTCCTACTCTAATAAATCACTTCTGATCTATCACTTTGCCTCTCAATGAATTCTTTCTGTGCTGAGACATAAAGAACAGGAGGTCCTTGAACCCCCTCTCCCTCCACGCATTTCTGCGGTTTCAATACCTTTCCTATCTGTATTGCTGGGGAACTCTTCACCATTCAGAATCATTCTTCTTATGCATCACTCTAGGTTTGGAGGTCTCTACCTTGGCTGCACATTGGAATCACCTGGGGAGCGTTACAAACTACCAATGCCTGGGTCCTACCCAGCAGATTCTGATATACTTAACTTGGGGTCTGAACATTGTTTTCAAAGCTCCCCAGGTGATTCTAATGTGCAGCCAGGGTTGAGACCCACTGGTCGAGGAAGACTTCGGGGACCGAGGTAAATCCTTTTCTTTCCCCTCTGTGCCCTAGACACCTTTCTCTGATCATGCCTATCACACTGCACCTTAATTTCAGGGTGTATACCTATCTCCCTAACTAGATTTTGAACATCTCCAGCCAGACATTTTTGCATTTTTGAAGCTCGATGTATGGCCTGACACTTCGTGGAGATTTGGGAAATGTTTAATGGGAGGGTAAAACGTCATCAACAAACATTTATTTGCGTCCTCCAAATGCCAGGCGCTGCACCGCTCAGCCAGGTCTGGAACATAGAGAACACGCTGACGAGACCCGCAGCAAGAGCTAGCAGACACGACGTGTGTGCGTGTGTGTGTATGGAGGGCAGTCTGCAGCGACCACGTGGCCCGGGCCTCACTTTCACCGACAGCCTCAAACGTAAATTTCTTAAGTCTTCCAGGCAAATGAAGATCCAGGTAAGTGAAACAACTTGAACCAGAGCCTATTTTCAGCCGCAATGGAAGTGCGCAGGCGCAGACGACAAAGCCAGCCCCGTACACACAGGTCTAAGTCAAAGGTAGGCCCCGCCCCCAGAAGCGGAGCCAACCAGAGGGCGCGGGGCAGGCCCAGCCTCCCCGGGCTGTCCGAGAAAATCGCTCCGGCGTTTAAGCCAGAGCAGAGGCAGGTCCCTCGACGCGCTCGGGCTCGATTGGCCGGCCTCCCACAGCGTGGTAACGGTCGCAGAGGCGGGGCCGGAGGCCGCTGAGTCGGCGGGGTTGGGCGCGCTGCTGGAGGGCGGCGGCGGTTGAGTAAGGTGAGCGGCTCTCGGGGTTTACAGAAGCGGCCGCTGGAGGCCCTGCCTGAGGAACCCCGGGAACTGACCACACCTGCGCCCTGCGAGTGGTCAGACTGACCCTTGCTGGGGTTCCCAGAGAGGAACAATGAAAATCCCAGTATAAAGGCCGGGGGGAGCGGGGTGATCTGAGAAACCTGGTTCAAGTCTGGCTTCCCGCCCTTTGTGATCTTTGGCTTCCCGTTTAACGTCTCAGCGCCTCAGTTTCTTCATTTGTAGGACACAGCTGGTAATTCTTGCCTTACATGGTGGTTGAAGGTTAAATGAGGTAGTAAGTGTGAAGCGTGGAATGATTGCCGGCGCAGCCTGGATTCTGGATAGGTTGTAGTTACTCCATTCCCAAGCGTCCACTAGGGCCGACCCGCTCCACTTTGCAGTTGTCAAGGTGTCTGAGAAGGTCACTTGACTAGTGAAGGCTCATAGCAAAAGATGGGGGATACGCGGACGGGTAGAGTAGGTATCTCCTTCTCCGGTTTATTAGGCCCATTTCAGAATCGGAGGGGCCTCTTTATGCGGAGCCTAATTTGATTTTATTAAGAAAATTAATGAGGTGAAAATATTGCAAGGCTAAGAGACCCGTAACACGCAGACCAAACAGGTTTTTGTACCACTTTATTTTCTAACCGTAATAATGTTAAACACTGGGCACGCATTACCTCTGTTGGTTTCAGTCCTCTGTATGAGGTTTTGTTTTGTTGTGTTGTGTTGTTTTACTTTTGGTATTGCCAAGTAGACCCGGGCCTTCCCCGCCCCGCTTTGGGGAAGAGGTGGCTGACTAGGGTTTTGCCCGCAGCTTCTGCTTGGAGGCGTGTTCTGACCCTTTATGTAACCTCTCGCGGGGCGGAATGATTTGGTTGAGATGAGATCCAGTGCTAATTCCGTTTCCTTATTTGCGGTAGATTCAGTTCTTTTTAGGAACGTTAAACAGCATGTTGGCATATTTTTGGAATAGAGCTTTTGCACTTAATAGACAATAGAGACTTTGAAAGCATTGGATGTTCCATTTATTGCAGTAAAAGTGAAATATGTACTTTTGAGAAAGCTAATTGCACATTTTGATGTGACTCACTTGTAGTGAAAAATAATTACATTTTAATTTATGGTGCATGTTACAGGGGCTTCAGACCTATAAAGGGCAAGTTACCAAAGGACTCTTGGGAGACCTGGACAGTGCAAGGAGATAGAAATGTGTTTTGCTTCTCTGCGCTTGGCTTTGTATGCCGTGTACAAATGAACTCCAACCCTGCAACTCCTATTCTCACAGTCTTACTTTAGGTGTGTTATGACACTGATTAAAGCAAGCTGCACCTTCTGCTTTGGCTTTGGGAAGCATTGGGTCTCTTCTGACTCAGGGTTCCAGACCTATGTCCTGTTACAGCTTGTAGTGGGGTAAAGGCAGCTGCAAACTATTGGCACATTAATTTCACAGTACGGACTTCTGAAAAGGAGGGCTTGGTCACAGGTGAAATTGTGAAAGTTGTTCTCCCTGCCTTTGTTTTTTGTGTTCAGTGGTATTGTCTATCTGAGAGTACCCCTGCCAATGAGAATTATTCTACCTTTGAAGCCAGAATCAGAATTGATGCTAGATGATGGTAGAAGTGGACTCCCAGCTAAATGTTTCAACAGAGCGGGGACAGGAAAGATAAGGGGAAAGAAGACAAGGGTGAAGGCACGTGGTGGTGAGCATCGGAGGCCATTAGCTAATTCATTTGTTCCAGCTTCTGTTTAGTGGTTACCACCAGTACGACGGATGCCTGTTCTGGGAATAACACATGACCATTCTTACTAGGAGATGAACTTTTTAAGATTTGGGTTTCTTTATCTTTTTGAAACTTAGATGAAGATCCAGTTTCAGATATGAGAGTCACTGAGTGATCATTTCATTGAGATCAACTTGAATGACCAGGTGAAAAGTACAAGAGGAATGTGCCATGACTGAGGTATGTCTAATGTGACAGATAACTCTCTCTGGATGTTGAGAGACTGTGGAAAGGATCCACTAATTGTGGAATACTATACGTATATTTCCTTTTGACCTCCTCATAATCCTGTCAGATACTTTAATTTTTTTTTTTTGGCCACACCCCACCACAGCATGTGGGAATCTTAGTTCCCCAACCAGGGATCAAACCCATGCCCCTGCATTGGAAGTTCAGAGTCTTAACCACTGGACTGCCAGGGAAGTCCCTCCTATCAGATATTTTAAACTCAGTTAAGGAAACTGAAGCCCAGAGTGGTTAAATAACTTTTTAAGATAACACAGATAGCTGGTCACCAACTCTGATCACCACTTTTGTCCTGTGTGCCAGGCACCGTTCTATTTGTCCTTTCTATATTAACTTTCCTAATCTTCACAAGAACCTATGAGCTAAGTACTTTTATTATATTCATTTTATGATAAGGAAATTGAGGCACAGAGAGATTAGTACTTTCTTGGTTGCATGGCAGAATCCATGATTCGAACCTAGGCATTCTGGCTATACCAGCCTTTTAGTTAGAATTTCCTTTCCACTTGCTTTTATTGTTATTTAACAAAATCTTTTTATTAAAAAATGAATTTTTATTATGAAGTCAAACAGAAAAGAACATACATAAAGATGTGTAGCTTAATGAATTACTAAAAGACGATACCACCTAGGTCAGGGTGAAGAACCATGCTAGCTGTGTTAAGACTTTGCTCCATCCCAATTACAACTACTTGTGTACTCCCATTAGTAGCCATTCTTCTGACTTTTATAGTAATTGCTTCCTTGTGTTAAGAAAAGTTTTTTCATAAATCTGTATTCTTCACTATAATGTAGTCTTGTTCATTAAATTAAAAAAAAATCTCTTTTAATCTGTAGGTTTTCTCCCTATTACTTTCTTTTCCTTACAATTTATCTGATAAAGAACTTGGGTCATTTGACCTGTATATCCTACAGTCTGGATTTTGCAGATTGCACACTCTTGTACAGTTAATTATGTTCCTCTGCCCCGGGTAATTCCTGTATATTGGTAGCTGGATCCAAGACTGGATCAGACTCCGATTCAATCCCTTTGGTAATTCTCTAGGTGGTGTTTGCCAAGACCATAGGAGGTGCGGAATGTCTCATTGTTTCTCTTTGTGTTTTCAGCACCTGTTGATACTTGATGCCTATATCTGTTCATTGAAGGTTGCAAAATAGTGGTATTCTAATTCTATCATGGCTTTTTTACTTATTAGTTGGAATATTAGTCCCTTATCTATCATTTGATTATGCAGCAGTACAATTCCTTTAGGAAAGGCAGCATAAATGTTTCATTCTTTCCATTTATTTACCAATTTTGGGGAAAGTGAATCGGTTTTTTATCTTCTGAAGACAATTCTTTTTAAAAATCTAATATCAGTATGAGGTCATGAATTTAAACATTTTATGTGTTTCAGTTCATTGCAATTATCATTATTATCAAAGCTCATGTGGTCTCATCTTCGGCTGGGGGGAGCCTATTCAAGCCTATCCTTTTGATATGACCTTACTAGTCTTTAATAGCTTCCTTGTTGTCTGATATCTTAAATCAATTCTGTCCCAAATCTGAAATCATCATTTCTTCAAGGAACTCTGTTTTTTTAAAGAAGGAAATAGCACTTCAAGATCATAATCTGTATTCTAGGGATACTGAGTCAGTCTCTGAGGCCTTTCAGTAGACAGGTAGATATAAGTATCCTAGCTCTATCTATAGACGCACACAGAACTCTTTTCATCTTGTAAAGCTGAAACGTTATACCCGTTAAACAATAACTCACCATCCCCCCAAGACCCTGGCAACCACCATTCTACTTTCTGTATAAGTGGAATCATACAGCATTTGTTTTTTTGTGATTAGCTAATGTCCTTAAAGTTCATCCATGTTGTAGCGTATGTAAACATTTCCTTCCTGTTTAAGGCTGAATAATATTCCATTGTATGGATATACCATATTTTGCTTATCCATTCATCTCTTGATGGAACTTGGGTTACTTCCACATTTTAGCTATTGTGAATAGTGCTGCTGTGAACATGGATGTACAAATATCTCTTCAAGACCCTGCTTTCAATTCTTTTGACTATACCCAGAAGTAGAATTGCTGAATCATAAGGGCAGTTCTACAGTTAGTTTTTTGAAGAACCACCATGCTGTTTTTCACAGCAGCTGTACCATTTGACATTCCTACCAACAGTGCACAAGGGTTTCAATTTCTCCACGTACTCACCAACATCCTCACTATCTGTGTTTTTGAAAGTAGCCATCCTAATGGGTATGAGGTGGTATCTCATTGTAGTTTTGATTTGCATTTACCTAGTGGGTAGTGATATTGAAATCTTTTCATGTGTTTATGGGCATTTTTATATATTCTTTAGATAAGTTCAAGTTCCTTGCCCTTTTTTTTTTTTTTTTTTCCTTGCCCATTTTTTAATCAGAATTTTTGTTGTTGAGTTTCAGGAATTCTCTATATATTCTGGATATTAATCCCTTATCACAAATGATTTGCAAATATTTTCTCCCATTCCATGGATTGCCTGTTCACTCTGTTGACAATATGTTTTGATGCACAGAAGTTTTAAATTTTTGTGAAGTCCAATTGGTCTATTTTTACTTTTGTTGCCTGTGCCTTTGGTGTCATATCCACGAAATCATTGCCAAATCCAGGATTGTGAAGCTTTTACCCTACGTTTTCTTCTAAGAGTTTTATAGTTTTGGCTCTTACATTTAGATCTTTGATCCATTTTGAGTTAATTTTTGTGTATGGTCTTAAGTAAGGGTCCAACTTCATTCTTTTTACAGTTTTTCCAGAAGAGGAAGAGACTGACCATTCCCCTTTGAAGGATTTTTGGCACTCTTGTTGAAAATCATTTGACAATAAATGTGAGGAATTATATCTGGGCTCTTTATTCTCCTCCATTGGTCTGTATGCCAGTACCACTATGTTTTGATTTTTGTAGCTTTGCAGTGAGCTTTAAAATCAGGAAGTGTGACTCCTCCAGCTTCTTTCTTCTTTTTCAAGATTGTATTGGCTATTCAGGGCCCCTTGAGATTCCCTATGTTCTTTAGGATGGGTTCTCTCTTTCTGCAAAAAATGTCATTGGGATTTTGATGGGGATTACACTGAATCTGTAGATTGCTTTAGTTAGTATTGATGTCTTAATAAGTCTTATGATCCATGAACATAGGATATATTCCCATTTATTTATGTCTGTTTAATTTCTTTGAGCAATGTTTTGTAGTTTTCATTGTACAAGGCTTTCACCTCCTTGGTTAAGTTTACTCCCGTTTTTATTCATTTTTATGCTGTTGTAAATGGAGTTGTTAATTTCCTTTTTGGGTTATTCATTGTTAGTGTGTAGAAATGCACTGATTTTTATATGTTGATTTTTGTATCCTGCTACTTTGCTGAATTCATTTATTCTAACAGTTTTTTGTGTGTATGTGTATGTGTGTATTCTTTAGGGTTTTCTGCATATAAAATCATATCATCTGCACATAGACGTAATTTTACTTCTTCCTTTCCAATTTGGATGCCTTTTATTTCTATTTCTTGCTTAATTGCTTGGTGAGAACTTCCAATTCTACATGGAATAAAAAGACTTTTACACAGAAAACTATAAAACTGAAGAAAGAAATCAAAGATGACACAAAGAGATGGAGAAATATACTATGTTCTTGGACTGGAATAATCAATATTGTGAAAATGACTGTACTACCCAAAGCAATCTACAGATTCAGTGCAATCCCTATCAGATTACCAATGGCCTTCTTCACAGAATTAGATCAAAAAATTTTACAATTTGTATTGAAACACAAAAGACCCTGAATAGCCAAAGCAATCTTGAGAAAGAAAAACAGAGCTGGAGGAATCAGGCTCTCTGACTTCGGACTATACTACAAAGCTACAGTAATCAAGACAGTATGGTAGTGGCACAAAAACAGAACTATAGATCAATGGTACAGGATAGAAAGCCCAGAGATAAACCTGTGCACCTATGGTCACCTAATCTATGACAGAGGAGGCAAGAATATACAATGGAGAAAAGACAGACTCTTCAGTAATTGGTGCTGGGAAAACTGGAGAGCTACATGTAAAAGAATGAAATGAGAACACCATACCTAATGCCATACACTGAAGTTTTCAAAATGGATTAAAGACCTAAATAGACCAGACACTATAAAACTCTTAGAGGAAAACATAGGAAAAACACTCTGACATAAACCACAGGAAGATCTTTTTTGACCCATGTCCTAGAGTAATGAAAATAAAAACAAAAATAAACAAATGGGACATAAACTTAAAAAGCTTTTGCACAGCAAAGGAAACCATAAACAAGACGAAAAGACAACCCTCAGAATGGGAAAAAATATTTGCAAACGAAGCAACAGACAAAGGATTAATCTCTGAAATATACAAACAGCTCATGGAGCTCAATATCAAAAAAACAAACAACCCAATCAAAAATTGGGCAGAAGACCTAAATAGACATTTCTCCAAAGGAGACATACAGATGGCCAAGAGGCACATGAAAAGATGGTCAACATCACTAAATTATTAGAGAAATGCAAATCAAAACTACAATGAGGTATCACCTCACACCAGTCAGAATGGCCATCATCAAAAAATCTACAAACAATAAATGCTGGAGAGGGTGTGGAGAAAAGGGAACCCTCTTGCACTGTTGGTGAGAACGTAAATTGATACAGCCACTATGGAGAACAGTATGGAGGTGCCTTAAAAAACTAAATATAGGACTACCATATGATCCAGCAATCCCACTACTGGGCATATACCCTGAGAAAACCATAATTCAAAATGACACATGTACTCCAATGTTCATTGCAGCACTATTTACAATAGCCAGGACATGGAAACAACCTAAGTGTCCAATGACAGATGAATGGATATAGAAGATGTAGTACTTATATACAATGGAATATTACTCAGCCATAAAAAGGAACGAAATTGGGTCATTTTTGGAGATGTGGATGGACCTAGAGTCTGTCATACAGAGTGAAGTAAGTCAGAAAGAGAAAAACAAATATCGTATATTAACTCATATATGTGGAATCCAGAAAAATGGTACAAATGAACCTATTTCCAGGGCAGAAATAGAGATGCAGATGTAGAGAATGGACATGTGGACATGGTGGGGGGAAGGGCAGGGTGGGACGAATCGGGAGATTAGGATTGACATATATACACTACCATGTGTAAAATAGATAGCTAGTGGGAACCTGCTGTATAGCACAGGGAGCTCAGCTCCATGCTCTGTGATGACCTGGATGAGTGGGATGGGGGTGGAGTGGGAGGGAGGTCCAAGGGGGAGAGGATATATGTATACATATAGCTGATTCACTATGTTGTGCACCAGAAACTAACACAACATTGTAAAGCAATTATACTCCAAAAAAAAAAAAAAGTGGTGAATGTGGACATCCTTGCCTTGTTCCTCATCTTGGAAAGCTTTCAGTCTTTCACCATTGAGTATGATGTTTGCTGTAGCTTTTTTATATATGGCTTTTATTTTGTTGAGTTAGTTTCCTTCTATTCCTAGTTTGTTGAGTGTTTTTATTATGAAACGGTGTTGGGTTTTGTCAAATGCTTTTTCTGCATCAGTTGAGATGATGATATTTTTTTCCCTTCATTCCATTAATGTAGTGTAATACGTTGATTTCTTTTCATATGTTGAACTATTCCTACATTCCAACTATAACTCCCACTTGGAAATGGTGTGTAATCCTTTTAATAAGCTGCTGAATTTGGTTTACTAGTATTTTGTTGAGGATTTTTGCACTGATGCTTATAAGGCATATTAGTCTTTAGTTTTCTTGTATTGTCTTTGTCTGGTTTTGATATTAGGGTAATGCTAACCTCCACGAATGAGTTAGGAAGTGTTCCCTCCTCTTTAATATTTTGGAAAAGTTTGAGAAGGATTGCTAATAGTTCTTTAAATGTTTTGGTAGAATTCCTCAGTGAAGCCACCAGGTCCAAGGCTTTTCTTTGTTTGGAGTTTTTTGATTACTGATTCAATCTCCTTACTAGTTATAGGTGTACTGAGATTTTCTATTTCTTTGTGATTCAGTCTTGGTAAGTTTTGTGTTTCTAGGAATTTATCCATTTCATTTTGGTTATCTAATTTGTTGGCATACCATTGTTCATAGTATTGTTTTATACTTTAAATTTCTGTATAATTGATAGTAATGTCCCCACTTTCATTTCTGATTTTAATAATTTGAATCTTCTCTTTTTTTCTATTCATCTAGCTAAACATTTGTCATTTTTGTTGATCTTTTCAGCTGTCTTTCATTGACTTCCTCTATTGCTTTCCTATTCTCTATTTCCTTTGTTTCTACTCTAATTAATCTTTATTATTTTCTTTCCTTTGCTAGCTTTAGGTTTAGTTTGTTATTCTTTTTCTAGTTCCTTAAGTTGTAAAGTTAGGTTGTTAATTTGAGACCTTTCGCATTTTTTAATGTAAACTTTTATAGCTATAAATTTCCCCCTTAGCACTGCTTTCACTGTGTCCTGTAAGTTTTGTTTTCATTTTCATTAACAGCTTAAGTATTTTCTAATTTCTCTTGTGATTTCTTCTTTCATCCATTGGTTATTTACAAATGTGTTGTTTAATTTCCATAAATTTATGATGTTTTTGTTTTATTTATGTTATTGATTTCTAACTTCATCCGTTTGTGGTGACTTAATTTGTGGCCTAACATATAGTCTATCCTGGAAAATGTTCCACGTGCACCTGGAAGACTGTGTATTCTGTAGTTGTTGGGTAGAGTGTTTTTGTTTTTGTTTTGGCCACACCACGCAGCTTGTGGGATCTTAGTTCCCTGACCAGGGATCAAACCTGTGCTCACTGCAATGGAAGCACAGAGTCCAACCACTGGACCACCAGGGAATTCCCCAGAGTGTTCTTTATAAATCTATTATATCTGGTTGGTTTACTGTGTCACATCCTGTTTCATTACTTTTTTCCTGTTTCATTACTTTTCTTCTATCTGGTTGTTCTATCTATTATTGAGAATGGAGTGTTAAAGTCTCCAACGACTATTGTAGAACTATTTCTTCCTTCAGTTCTGTCAATTTTTACTTCATATGTTTTGGTGATCTGTTATTAAGTGCATAAGTGTTTATAACTGTTATATATTCTTGCTGTATTGAATCTTTTATTAATATGTAATGTCATCTTTGTCTCTAGTAACCTTTTTTGATTTAAAGTCTATTTTGTCTGATACTAATATAGCCACCCTTGCTTTCTCTTGGTTATTATTTTCATGGAATATCTTCTACCATCCTTTCACTTTCAACGTCTTTGTGTTGCTGGATCTAAAGTGGGTCCTGTTTTAGACACATGTAGTTGGATTTCTTAAATTCATTCTGCCAATCTGTCAAGAGTTTAACCCATTTACATTTAAAGCGATTGCTCATAGGTAGGGATTATTTCTGTCATTTTGCTATTGTTCATAATATCTTATGGCTTTTTTTTTCTCATTTCCTGTATTACTGTCTTTTGGTGTTTAGTTGATTTTTTTATAGTGAAATGTTTTTCTTTTCACTTTTCTCATTTCCTTTTCTATATATTTTATCACTGTTTTCTTTGCAGTTACTATGGAGATTACATTTAACATTATACATTATAACACTCCCCCACCTCTTTTAGTTGTCGATGTTGCACAATTACATCTTTATACATGTGTGCCCCAAAACATAAATTAATAATTGTTTTAAATGAATTTAGTCTCTTATTTATTTTTAATTTATTTTTATTTTTGGCTGCATTGGATCTTCATTGCTGCATGCGGGCTTTCTCTAGTTGCGAAGAGCGGGGGCTACTCATCATTGCAGTGCGCAGGCTTCTCCTTGTGGTGGCTTCTCTTGTTGCGGAGCACAGGCTCTAGGTGTGCGGGCTTCAGTAATTGTGGCTCACAGGCTCTAGAGCGCAGGCTCAGTATTTGTGGTGCACGGGCTTAGTTGCTCCGCGGCTTGTGAGATCTTCCCAGACCAGGGCTCGAACCCATGTCCCCTGCATTGGCAGGCAGATTCTTATCCACTGCACCACCAGGGAAGACCCAATCTCCTAAATTAGGTGGAAAATGAGATGTGACATTACATACCAAAGTTACAATAATATTAGCTTTTAGACTAGTGATTGTTTTTTAAAAAATTATCTGTTTCTTAACACATTATTGACTGGAGACTTATTAATGTGTCTTTTGTTACCCAAATGTTATTGACTGGATATGTATCAATATGTTTTTAGAGAGTGATAAAATTAACATCACTGTGCCAAGCTGTTAAAACTTAAAATTGATCAAAGTTTCTTTATACAACTTATGATTGTCATTATCATTCACATTTTGCTCCTTTAGGTTTTTGTTCCAATCTTGTATATATTATAAATGCAAGTTTATTATGGTAAAATTTTCAAAAATGACGCATCGTGAAATTTTGAGTGAAGAAGAACTATTCAATGAATTTATGCAGATACTTTCTCTGATTTTCCAAGTGACTTATATACTAGTGTCTCAGAAGATGATAGTTCTTCAGAGTATAGTTCTGATTTAGACGATGTGAATATTAGGCCAACAAAAAACCAAAAAACCTTAGTGATTGATTCTGATACAGAAAGTGAAAATGAAGCTCATGGTTCTGGAGAATGCTCCTTTGCTTCTGCAGAAGAGTGGATTGAAGACAACATTTCACGAAAATTAGAAGACTTACAGATGTGTCAGGTGTAACTATTGAGTGTAATAACCTGCAAAGTGTTAGTGAAATAACAGAATTAATTTTTGGTAACTACTTTTTCGAGTTGGTCACTTCTCAGACAAACTTGTATCACCAACAGAATGAAAAATCATATAAAAAGTATAATAAGGCTTCAAAATGGACTGATGTAACTGATAGTGACATGAAGAAGTTTCTTGGATTAATAATTCTGGTGGGACAAATAAGAAAGTCACACTGGAAAGAATATTGGTTGATTGATCCCTTACTTGAAACACCTACCTTTCCAAAGATTATGACGAGAAGAAGGTTTGAACAAATAATGACATTTCTTCACTTTAACGATAACTCAGAAACTCCACTTCCTGCAGACAGAATTTCAAAAGTTAAACCTCTTTTGGATTATTTTCTACCAAAATTTCAATCCATCTATAATACCCAAACAAGAGCTATCACTTGATGAGGCAATCATAAAGTGGAGAGGACGGCTCAGATTCAAAACCTATAATCCCGGAAAACTTACAAAATATGAAATTTTGGTCAGGATGGTTAGTGAAAGTGAAATCGGTTATCTGCAACCTTGAGATTTACACAGGTGAAGGGAAGAAACTGCAAGAAACAATATTATGGGTCCTACAACCTTATCTTGGTTTATGGCACCGTATTTACTAAGACAATTATTACAACAGTGTGTCCACATCTGAAATATTGTTGAAAAATAAAACCAGAGTTTGTGGGACCATAGGAGAGAATCGTGGTCTACCAAACAAAGGAGAAATGTAAAAATCTACAGAGGGGAGAAATGACATTCTTACAGAAGGGACAAGTGATTCTTATATGGAAAGACAAGAAGCTAGTCCGCATAGTGACAACTATTCATGACACCTCCATAGCATCTACAGGAAAGGAAGACAGGAGGACTGGCCATCAGGTAACTAAGCCTACTTGTGTATTAGAGTATAATGTATGAAAGAAGTTGATGATCCAATCAATATCTGGCAAACTTCAGTATCCTCTGGAAAACTTGAAAATGGTATAAGAAAGCGGGTTTCTATTTGAGTAACTGCAGTTTATTTAATGCATTTAAAATTTATTGTAGCCTTAAGGCACAGAATAAAATTACTTACAAGCAGTTTTTGTTAGCAGTAACTAGAGAATGGGTAACTGACCATTCTGGTGAATGTAGTGGTAGTCCTGCACCTGGTCCTTCTTGTGGCATTTCTAAAAGAGCCCCCACACAAAGATCCACCTTGTCAACTCTCAGGTAAAATGAAAGAACATATCGTAGAGGAAATAATCCCCACAGGACTAAAAAAAAAATGCTGCCAGAAAGTGTAGAGTCTGCTCTTCCAGGGGAAAGTGCAGTGAAACATGGTGTATTTGTAATAGATGTTCTGTTCCCCTGCACAGAGGTGCCTGCTATACTCCCTGTCACACTCTAATGAAATAATAGAATGCTTTAGTGAGACATGTACAAAGTTTCAAATAAATACATTAAGTGCAAAAATAGTTGTTGATATTTACTCAAACATGGGTGTTTCAGTATTCACTTACATAACAAATTGATGGCCACAGGCGTTAGTTTCTGCAAAAATCCCCTGGTCAGTAATGTGTTAAATCATGTAGAAAACAAAAAGTGGAGCTACACATCTTTGTCATAATAATAGTAGCTTTTATAATTGCCCATGTATTTACCATGCCATTTACTTTTACTGAGAACTTTAGTTTTTCATATGGCTTTGATTTACTGTCTAGTGTCCTTTCATTTCAACCTGCAGGACTCCCGTTACCATTTCTTGTAGGGCAGGTCTAATGGTAACGAACTCCTTCAGCTTTTGTTTATCTGAGAATGTCTTAATTTTGTTCTCTCTTTTGAAGGACAGTTTTGCCAGATATGGGATTCTTTTTTTTTTTTAAAGAAAGTTACAAAGTCAGTTATTTTTTTTTTTTTTAATTTTATTTATGGCTGTGTTGGGTCTCCGTTTCTATGCGAGGGCTTTCTCTAGTTGCGGCAAGCGGGGGCCACTCTTCATCGCGGTGCGCGGGCCTCTCACTATCGCGGCCTCTCTTGTTGAGGAGCACAGGCTCCAGACACGCAGGCTCAGCAATTGTGGTTCACGGGCCTAGTCGCTCTGCGGCATGTGGGATCTTCCCAGACCAGGGCTCGAACCGGTGTCCCCTGCATTGGCAGGCAGATTCTCAACCACTGCGCCACCAGGGAAGCCCCAGATATGGGATTCTTGATCGACAATTTCTTTCTTTCAGCACTTTGAATGCATCATCTCACTACCTTCTGGACTCCAAAGTTTCTGTTGAGAAATATGCTGGTAATCTTATTGATGATTCCTTGTATGTGATATGTCACTTCTCCCTTGCTGCTTTCAGGATTCTCTCTTTGTCTGTGTCTTTCAAAAGTTTGATTATAATACTTGCTGGTGTAGGTCTGTCTGAGTTTACCTTTCTTGGAGTTTGTCGACCTTCTTGAATATATATATTTGTATTTTTCAACAAATTTGGGAAGTTTTCAGCCATCATTTCTTTAAATATTCTCTCTGCCACTTTCCCTCCCTTTTCTCCTTCTGGGACTCCCACAGTTTGTATGTTGGCCTGCTTGATGGTGTCTCACAGGTCCTTTAGGCACTGTTCACTTTTTTAAAAAAATATTTATTTATTTATTTGGCTGTGTCGGGTCTTAGTTGCGGCATGTGGGATCTTTTGTTGCAGCGTGCGGGCTCTTCTTTGCAGTATGCAGGCTTGCGGCATTTGGGCTTCGCTCTAGTTGTGGTGCGCAGGCTCCAAATCATGTGGGCTCTGTAGTTGCGGCACTTTGGCTCTCTAGTTGCGGCGCGCAGGCTTAGTTACCCTGCGGCATGTAGGATCTTAGTTCCCTGACCAGGGATAGAACCAGCGTCCCCTGCATTGCAAGATGGATTCTTTTTTTTTTTTTAATTAAAAAAAAATTTTTATTTATTTTTTGGCTGCATTGGGTCTTTGTTGCTGCACGCGGGCTTTCTCTAGTTGCGGCAAGTGGTGGCTACCCTTTGTTGTGTTGCACGGGCTTCTCATTGCAGTGGCCTCTTGTTGCAGAGCACAGGCTCTAGGCCGGCGGGCTTCAGTTGTTGCAGCACTTGGGCTCAGTAGTTGTGGTGCACGGGCTTAGTTGCTCCGTGGTATGTGGGATATTCCCAGACCAGGGATTGAACCTGTGTCCCCTGCATTAGCAGGTGGATTCTTAACCACTGTGCCACCAGGGAAATCCCTGCAAGATGGATTCTTAGCCACTGGACCATCAGGGAAGTCCCACACTGTTCACTTTTATTCAGTCTTTTTTTTCTGTTCCTTAGACTCGATAATTTCTATTGTCTTATTGTCACATTTACTGATTCTTTCTTTTGCCTGTTCAAATTGCCTTTGAATGCCTCTAGTGAATTTTTCATTTCAGTTATTGTACTTTTCAACTCCAGAATTTTTTTGATTTCTTTTTAGGTTTCCCATCTCTTTATTGATATTTCCGTTTTGTTCATATATTTTCTCTTAATTTTTCTCCACATCTTTCTTTAGTTCTTTGAATATTTTTAAGGTGGTTGTTTAAAATCTTTGTCTAGTAGTTCTGCCATCAGGTCTTTTTTTTCAGGGACAGTTTCTGTAGATTTGTTTTTTTCCTTTAAATGGGCCATACTTTCCCAATTCTTTGTATCCATTATTTTTTGTTGAAAACTGAACATTTCAATCTAATAATTTGGTATGTCTGGAAATAAGATTCTCTTCCTTCACCAAGGTTTTCTGGGTTTTGTTTTTGTTTGTTTGTTTGTTTTAAATTGTCATGGCTGTCTCTGTGCTGAGGATCAGCCTGAGGTATAAACTTAAGGTCTTTTTTTAGCCTGCACCTTTCTTGGGCATGTGCAGTGACTTTCTAATTTCCCATATGTGCATTTACTTTTATTTTTTTAATTATTATTTTAAAAATTTTGTCTGCATTGGGTCTTCGTTGCTGCATGTGTGGTTTCTCTAGTTGTGGCGAGTGGGGCCTACTCTTCGTTGCAGTGTGTGGGCTTCTCATTTGTGGTGGCTTCTGTTGCGGAGCACGGGCTCTACGCGCATGGGTTTCAGCATTTGCAGCATGTGGGCTTAGTAGTTGTGGCGTGCGGGCTCTAGGGCACGCTGGCTTCAGTAGTTGTGGTGTGTGGGCTCAGTAGTTGTGGCTTATGGGCTCTATAGTGCAGGCTCAGTAGTTGTGGTGCATGGGCTTAGTTGCTCCATGGCATGTGGGATCTCCCCAGGCCAGGGATCAAATCCGTGTCCCCTGCATTGGCAGGTGGATTCTTAACCACTGCGCCACCAGGGAAGTCCCTGCATTTGCTTTTAAATGTCCTAGTTTTTGAATGTATGGTTTCCAAAAGGGGAAAAGAGAAAAATGAAGAGAAGAAAAGGACAATGGTCCTTTAAATCCCCTGTAAGTCACTTTAACCAGCCTGAGAGGAGCTTATAACAATGTGAGGAAGTACAGTAACACCCTTGCCTCTTTGTCTGCTCCTCTGAGATCAGAAGCAGCAATCAGTCAGATCACAGAACCCCAGAATTTGGAGGACAAGGTCCTTTTTGCCCACCCTGACTCACATAAACTGGGTATAACCTGCTCCTGGTACATTGTGCACAGCTGCCTGCCTTAAAGCTGAGGGTGGGGAATAGGTGGCTTTTACCCTGCCCAGAGGTGAAATTGACTGAAATTAACCACAAATCATCATTTAATCCTTCAGTGGAATTTGCAAGCCTCAATAGACTCAGAGTTCCAAAATAGTTAACATGAGACAGATTCTGCCAGTGAAGTTTTTTCCTAGTTGGGGAGACTCATTTCTGATGTTTCCTACTCTGCCATCTTCCCAGAATCATCTCTTCCTGATCTTGAAGAAATGGATGATTTCAGATTTGGAGCGGAACTGGTTCAAGATATCAGACAACAAGGAAGCTACTAGTGGAGTCATATCAAAAGGATAGGCTTGAATAGCCTTCCCCCAGCCAAAGATGAGACCACATAAGCTTTAATAATAATAATAATAATAATAATAATAATAGTGAACTGAAATCCATAAAATATGTTTAAATTCATGACCTCATACTGATATTAGATTAAAAAAATTTTTTTACAGTAGGTCCTTGTGGTTATCTATTTTAAATATAGCAGTGTGTTTATGTCAGTCTCAAACTCCCAATCTATCCCTGCCCCCCCAACCATAAGTTCATTCTCTAAGTCCGTGAGTCTCTTTCTGTTTTGCAGATACATTCATTTGTATCATTTTATTTTAGATTCCACATATAAGTGGTATCATATGATATTTGTCTTTCTCTGTTGGACTTAACTTCACTTAGTATGATAATCTCCAAGTCCATCCATGTTGCTGCAAGTGGCATTATTTCATTCTTTTTAATGGCTGAGTAATATTCCATTTTATATATACCACATCTTCTTTATCGATGGACATTTAGATTTTCTTCCATGTCTTGTCTATTGTAAACAGTGCTGCACTGAACATTGGGGTGTATGTATCTTTTTGAACTGTGTTTTTCTGCAGATATATGCCCAGGAGTGGGAATGCTGGATCATATGATAGCTCTATATTTTAGTTTTTTAAGGAAGCTCCATACTGTTCTCCACAGTGGCTGTGTCAATTTACATTCCCACCAACAGTGTAGGAGGGTTCCCTTTTCTCCACACCCTCTCCAGCATTTATTGTTTGTAGATTTTTTGATGATGACCATTCTGACTGGTGTGAGGTGGTATCTCATAGTTTTGATTTGCATTTCTCTAATAGTTAGCAATATTGGACATCTTTTCAGGTACCTCTTGCCCATCTGTATGTCTTCTTTTTAAAAAAAAATTATTTATTTATCTATCTTTGGCTGCGTTGGGTCTTCGTTGCTGCGCGTGGGCTTTCTCTAGTTGCAGCAAACTGGGGCTAGTCTTCGTTGCTGTGTGTAGACTTCTCATTGCAGTGGCCTCTCGTTGCAGAGCATGGGCTCCAGGTACGTAGGCTTCAGTAACTGTGGCACGTGGGCTCAGCAGTTGTGACGCGCAGGCTCAGTAGTGGTGGCACACGGGCTTAGTTGCTCCACGGCATGTGGGATCTTCCCAGACCGGGGCTTGAACCCGTGTCCCCTGCGTTGGCAGGCGGACTCTCAACCACTGCGCCACCAGGGAAGTCCCTGTATGTCTTCTTTGGAGAAATGTCTGTTTAGGTTTTCTGCCTATTTTTTGACTGGGTTGTTTGTTTTTTGGATGTTGAGCCGCATGAGCTGTTTGTAAATTTTTGAGACTAATTCCTTGTCGGTTGCATCGTTTGTGAATATTTTCTCCCATTTTGTGGATTGTCTTTTCATTTTGTTTGTGGCTTCCTTTGCTGTGCAAAAGGTATTGAGTTTAATTAGGTCCCATTTGTTTATTTTTATTTTTATTTCCATTACTCTAGGAGATGGATCGAAAAAGATATTGCTGTAATTTATGTCAAAGAGTGTTATGCCTATGTTTTCCTCTAAGAGTTTTATGGTACCTGGTCTTACATTTGGGTCTATAATCCATTTTAATATTATTATTAATAATAATAATAATAATTGCAGTGAACTGAAATGTATAAAATATGTTTAAATTCACAGCCTCATACTAATATTAGATTTTTAAAACAGGATTATCTTCAGAAGATAAAGAACCAATTCATTTTCTTGAAAATTGGTAAATCAGTAGAATCACTATTAATGTGGGACCTTCTTGACGTATAACAATGACCCAGAGGAGAGGAAGCTAGGTTTCAGAGGTGGTTTACCCTTATTCTGAGAGTTATAGCCCATCTAGGTAACAATTTTAAATGGGGGAGTGACTTTGATTTTAGCATTCATTTTCACAGATTTTTCTTTGGATTTGGCAAATGCCTTCAGGGAAAAAGTAAGTTTTCATCTTCTTGATTTTTTTTCCCTTGATAATTCGTCATTATCTTCTTAGTTCTTTAATGCTTTTAAGAAGAAGACATTTCTTCAACATAGTTTATTCAGCTTTTTTCATTGTCTTTGGAGGCAGAGTTGCCCACTCTACTATTACCAAAAAGTAGGCTACTTACCTCATGGAATTTAGTCTTATCTGGACGTATTCATATAAAACAAATTACACAGGTAATTAAGCTGTGTAATTTGTAGAAGAAGTCTAAGATAATATACAGTGGTAAGATTAGGTAAGATCTATTTCATTCAGCATACTAATATATGGCAATGACACCAATTATCTATAAGTTTCTGTTTCAGGTTCTCCATACTTTCTATATATTGTCTGACTTAATTCAACCTATGAGATATAGGTATTACTATGTTTTCTCTTTTACAGATGAAGAAATTAAGGCTCAAAGATGTTGAGTTTGTCCATGTCACACAGTTTAATAAATGGTTAAGCTGCTAGTCACTCAGGCCACCTGACTCTGAACTCTAAAGCTTTATACTTTACTCTTTGTAGTGCTAGAAGAGCATATAAAAAGAGGACCTGATCTAGTCATGGGATCAGGGGAGATTTCCCTGAAGAAGGAAATATGAGTCGAGAGCTGAAGGTCAAGTATGAGTTAACTAAGTGAAGAGGATAAGAGTGCCTAGGCCTAGAACCTGGAGGGAGATGACACTTTGAAGACTTGAAAGAAGTCTGGTGTGGCTGTTAGGGAGATTGTCAGAATATGTTGCTCCACACTCTTGGGGAATTCTCTTACATTGATATTTACTCCCCTTATGTCTGCTACAGATGTATTCTTCCCACTTTAGAACTGGCTGACTCCTGATGGTGATGCAGTAGGAAGAACACAGCATCACCTCTGAAATATTCTTGCCAAAAAATACTGAACCTGAATTTAGTAAAGCCTTTAGATGTAACTAGTTTACAAGAAACATAGGGGATGAAGAAATATGTTAAATGATAAGAATACAATAAGCCAAATCCGAAATGTGAGTAATTCTATAAGACAAATGGCCTATTCAACAAATAAATGTCAGGTTAAAAAAAAAGAGGGTGGGGGGAGACGAGTGAGATTGTTACAGATTAAAAGAAGTTTAGGGATGCTATATGCATTCCTTGAAAAAAAACCCCAAAAGACATTTTTAAGACATTTGGGGGAGAATTGAACATGGACTAGATAGTAAGTGATAGTAAGGGATTATTACTATAATTGGGTGTGACAGTGGTATTGAAGTTGGCTGTTTAAAAAGGGTCTGTATTTATTAGAGATGAATACTGAAATATAAGTGGGTAAGGAAGAAATGAAACAAGTATGGAAGAATGTTGGTTATCATTGAACCTGGATTAATGAATACTTGGGTTCATTGTACTCTTTCTCTACTTTTATGTATTTTTGAAAATTTCTCTAATGAAAAGTTTAAAAACTAGCTGAAAGGTGATAGCCGTTGAAGTTGGCTGATATTTTTGAAAAGTATCTTTATTTAAAATAAACGTGGGAGGGATGAACATAGTGGGTGACTTAGTTGTTGGAGCCCAGAATTTAAAGGGGAGAGAGTACTCTGTGATGTCAAGCAGCAAAAATGGCAGAATTTGAGAATTTGTAACATGTTACTAGGTTTAGCTGAAAATGAATTTTTGGTGGCTAGTAAATTGTTGAGTTGGATTTCACTACCTGAAGCAGATATAGAAGGACAGAATGGTGCTTTGCAAGAAGTACTGAACTAGCAGCGGGGAGACTTACTTCTAAGGAATCCTGGGAAGATCATTTTACCTCTCTGGGTCTCAGATGGTTTTAGCATCTGATATATTCATACAGTTCTCCCAACACTCTCTCTTGCCAGCTCTGGGCAGCTAGAGATTTTGGATTAAACAATTTCCGAGGTTCTCTCAAGCTCTGAGAATCCATGATGCTAATGAATGTGTGTGTGTGATTGTGCCTCTGCAAAGGAGCAATTAGATATCAAAAAATCCAAGGAAGCATTTTCCTACCGAGTGGCACAGCCTTAGACAACAAGAGCAAGTGATGGGAGGGTCAACTCAATAGAAACCTTTGTGTGTGCCATACAGAATCCTTTGTTGCTAGCTTCTTAGCTACGTAACAAATAAAGACCACCTAACAATGTGACACATCATTTACCCTTCGCGTTAGTCCAGTGGATTGTTAGACGGGCCTGTAACTTTGGGTCAGACACAGTTCTTTTAGTTGTTTTGGGAAGCAGCTTCCAAAAAACATCAATTTATTTATTAGCATCACTTGCTTTTCACATTATCTAGTTAAAACAAATAGTTTTCTTTGTGTGTATGTATGTAAAACCCCATAATGCTTTATTTCTGGAGGAGAACATTATAAAATTCTTAAAATCAGTTTTCTTAGAAGTCATAAAAGTTTTGACACAGGAATACTTAAATTGCCTAAGAGTAGTAGGTTCTTTTAGATGTAATTTCCTTTAACACCTGTTGCACTTTTTTCTTAATTTAGGCAACTCACAATTTTTTATTGCCAACCTCTACTTCCTTTGACTCTACAAAGAAAATTGTATCTACAGCAGCCCCTAAAGCCCAGGAGTCCAGCAAATCATCATACAGACTCATGACTGAAAAACAGGTAAACCTAAAATATTTGAAGCCAGTGTTTGTCAAAGTATATGTCAAAGAATACCACATCTACAAATGTGAAAAATCTTACTCTCAAAGGCTGCTTTAGTAAAATCATTTTGGGAAATGATGGGTTAAAGACTATTAAGTGATACCGTTATTCTAAGACTTCACAATACAATAAGTCCCCTACATACGAACCTTCAAGTTGCTAACTTTCAAAGATGTGAACGTGCATCTGGTTCCAGCAAGGAACCAGAACCTGTGCCATCAATGTCGGGCGTGAGTGAAATTGCAGCTTGCCCTCCGTCTCCTATTGCTGATGATCCTTCAGCTCTACCATCTCCCACCTCCTCTCCCTCCTCCAGTCAGTAACTCTTCCTGCCCGCTCACGTGATACCAGCCCCTGTATGCCAGCTGTTGTACTGTACTACTGTACTTTGCAAGGTAGTGTACTGTAGGATTAAAAATGCTGTGTTTGTTTGTTTTTTATGTATTATTTGTGTGAAAAGTATTAGAAACTTATTACAGTACAGTGCTGTATAGCCAATTGTGTTAGTTGGGTACCTAGGCTAACTTTGTTGGACTTAAGAACAAATTGTACTTATGAACACGCTCTCGGAACAGAACTCGTTTGTATGTAGGGGACTTATTGTAGTATCAGTCTCCAAAAAGAGGCTTTAGTATACAGTATTTCCTACTTATTTAACACTAATCTGATGAATATTTCATTAGACTGGTGTTCTGCAGCACATACTTTGGAAAATACCATTCTCAACTATTTTCAGAATTTGCAAACAGTTATGTTTTTCTTTCTCTTAAAAGAGCTATCAGGGAACGATATGTGTAATTGGGTCATTCAAAATGTGTGACATTGTTATTTATAGAGCATTTTGTTCTTATGAGTCATAGTAGGCATCCACTTCTATACCCACACAGAGCTTTTGGCTCCTAAAGCAGATATTAGCAATAATTTTAGTTCTGTGTCATTAATCTTTGTGACCAGAAGACATAAATAAGGGAAAAGGTTGTGGGAGGGAGGAGAGTTATAGAAAGGATAAAGAAAGGGAAGAAAGTCAGCAGTCCAAAGGAAAGATTTGTTTGGCACTGTGAGTCATAGTGCTATCAGAGAGCCATCATAATAATTTGTTTTTTGTCGTGATAGATTTTTTTTTAATTGAAGTATAGTTGATTTACAGTACTATATTAGTCTCAGGTGTATAACATAGTGAATCAGATTTTACTCCATTAAAAAATATTATAAGATAATGGTTATAATTCTCTAGCTATATGGTGTATCCTTGTTGCTTATCTATCTTGGTAGATTTTTTAATGTCTGAGGGGCATTTGGATGTGGAGAATACTTTTAAAAATTGTCTAGGAGGGTGAGAGGGGAAAAATTGTCTAAATTATTAATCTTAAAGTTATTATGATATTTGCATACTCTACACTAATGAAAATGTATAAAATATATTTTTTCAAGCATTTAAATAGATTGAAAATTCACTCAAATTATATTTTCACAAATAAGTAAGGTACTTAAGGTATTTTAAAAAGAACGCAAAGGGCTTCCCTGGTGGCGCAGTGGTTGAGAATCTGCCTGCTAATGCAGGGGACACGGGTTCGAGCCCTGGTCTGGGAAGATCCCACATGCCACGGAGCAGCTGGGCCCGTGAGCCACAATTGCTGAGCCTGCGCGTCTGGAGCCTGTGCCCCGCGACGGGAGGGGCCGCGATAGAGAAAGGCCCGCGCACCGCAATGAAGAGCGGTCCCCGCACCGCGATGAAGAGTGGCCCCCGCTTGCCGCAACTGGAGAAAGCCCTCGCACGAACCGAGGACCCAACACAGCCAAAAATAAATAAATAAATAAATAAATAAATAAATAAGAAAATCCTTTAAAAAAAAAAAAAAAAAAAAGAACGCAAAGTACCTCGCACAGTGATTTCAAAATTGATCATTGTACTTAAATTAAGAGCCCGTTATAAAACTGTTAATATCATGGATTTAAATGTGTCATTTAAAAAAATCTCCATTTCTGTTCTTATCTGTATTTTATGTTCTTATTTTTCTTCCCATTGTTAGGTTTTTATTTATTTTAGTTTTTATTCTTTTTTAATCTAGAGGGTGAGAGTTACCCTCTCAGGTTTATGGTGTAAATACATATTTAGAATCAGTAATACAAAACTTGAGTGTCTTTCAGAATGATTCTACTAGAATCAGTTACCTGGATGGGCAGACTCCTTTTCATAGTTAGTTCCTTGTATAATAGACAAGTTCTATCTAAATTACTGGCTCTGTCAAGTCAGATATGTTTTGATTTTGTTGTGACCCTAGTCATGGTTAAAGTAACACTTGTTTCTTAGTGACTCAACCTTTCTTTACTCTTCAATTAATATAACCTAATTTGCAGCTTTTTATTTTGACTGGGGCCTGGTCTGGTTCAGTTAAATTAAAAAACCTAAGGGCGGGACTTCACTGGTGGTCCAGTGGTTAAGACTTGGCCTTCCAATGCAGCGGGGGTGGGTTCGATCCCTGGTTGGGGAGCTAAGAACCCGCATGCCTCCTGGCCAAAAAACCAAAACATAAAACAGAAACAATATTGTAACAAATTCAATAAAGACTTTAAAAAAACAAAAAACCTAAGTTCTGTTTGTTTCACTGAAATTACAAGGTTTTTTATTTTTATTTAATTTATCCATGAAGGCCTATATGTGAGTATTCTGGAATTATGTAATTATCTGTGCTTATTTGCATCCTTTTTAGTCTCTTAATTTTGTTAGAAACAAATTTGTTTTAATTTTAATCATTATATGTGTATAAAAATTCCTATTAAAGCTTTTGGAGAAGAAGTCTGTTATTCTGGAAACAAAGGTAATTATATACAAGGGTATTTCTTCACCTTATGTCTTAAAGTTGATCCTCTTCTCCCTCGTAATTGTAGCTGGAAGAAGCAGAATGGGAAAGCATAAACGTGCTGTTGCTGATGCATGGCTTAAAACCTTTATCTCTAGTCAAAAGAACAGATATGAAAGGTAATCAGGTCCTATTCTTGCTTCTTAAGATAAAAATGTTCTTTTTCTATTAAAAAATTTTTGATGTTAAATTTTTTTCCTTATCTTTATTTTTACTATGTGTATTACATTTCAAAAAATGTAGATCTCATCATTTTTGACAAACAATCATCACAAAGGATGAGGGAGAATTTAAAAACTTTGATGGAAGAAACATCACGTCAACAGAACATGATCCGGGAGCTCATAGAAACTAATAAGCAGCTTAAGTAAGAAAATGGAAAAAAAAGATCTCTTTTGAATTGTTTGTGTACAAGTGGTATGCATTCTAAAAATAACTCCCTTGAAAAAAATCTTGAAATTTAATTTTCCATTTTGATTAAATATTAAATTAAAAATGCTTTTAGTAGGTAAATCTTTTGGTAATAGCTTAGCTTAGATATGTAATGGTATCCTATATTTCTTCAGTTGGTTTGTGTTATAGGATAGAAATTTTAAGTATGCAAAGAAATTTTAGAAACTCATTGTGTTGTTAGGTGGATATGTTTGTTGATATGTTTTATTTTTATTACTAAGGGAAGGAATTGTGTGTGTGTTATTAGAAATGAACTTCAGCTGCAACAAAGCCGAGCAGCAGATCAGGAGCAACGAGCTAATGACTTGGAACAAATTATGGAGAGTGTGAAATCCAAAATTGGTGAAATGGAGGATGAATCCCTAAATAGGGTTTGCCAGCAACAGAATAAAATAAAAGAACTTCAAAAGGAGCATAAAGCTTTACAGGTACTGAGCTAAACATTTTCTTACATGATAGTATTAAGACAGCTTGTTAGGGTTACAGGTGACTTCCGTGTTGCTTAATTCAGTGGTCCTTATCTTACTTGACCTATCATTGTTGCCTTGAAATACTTTATTTGCTTCGTTTGCAGAACATCCTCTCTTCTGGTTTTCCTCAACCCCACTGGTTATTTTTCAGCTCCTTTGCTGATTCTTCTCATCTTCCTAACCTCTTAGTGTTGGATTCCTCAGACTTTTCTCTTTCCTATAAATTCTAACTCCCTTGGTGATGCTCAGTCTAATTCACAGCACTTTTAAATCCATAGCGCACACCTCTTCCCTTAATTTCAGACTCACGTCCTACTCCCTACTTGATATCTCTACTGGATGTCTAATAGACATCTAGAACTTGTTTACATGTCTAAAACTGAGTTCCTGAATTTCCTCCCCAAACTTTCTTCTTTTAGTCTCCATTCTGATCCAAGTCACCTTCATTTCTTGCCTGCTTCTCTCTTGGTTTCCGTGCTCCCACCCTTGCCTTTTTCAATGTGCTCTCAACATAGTAGCTCAAAACACTCCAAGGACCTTTTTTTTTTTTAAGAGGAAAATCCAAAACTCTTACCATGGCCTTACATGATCTGGCCCCGTGTTACCTTCTGACTTCATCTACTATACCTCTTGCATATTCTGCTCCAGCCACAATGATACTCTTGCTTTTCTTTGAAATTTTCCTTGACCATTCTCACCTCAGGGATTTTGTACATTTTGTTCTTCCTTTTCCCTCTGCCACGCATGCTTTTTTAAAGATAGCTGCATGGTTTGTTTTCTGTCTCCTTACTCAAGTGTCACATCACCATCTCTCAGGGATTCCTTTTTTGACTACTTTGCTTACAGTTGGCAGTCCTGTCCCCCACATATATTGCCTTCCGTGCTTTGTTTTATCCATAGTTCTTAGCACCATCTAACATGCTAATATACTATATACACATTGTTTTGTTTATATATCTCTGTGTTAGAATGTAAGCTCCATGAGGGCAAATATTTTTGTCTATTTTGTTTAGGGCTAAGAAAGTGTCTGCTTTATTATTAGTTGTAGATGCTCAATAAATACTTGAATTATTGAGTTAAATTTACATAACATTTATATGGAACAAACTTTGTGATTTTAAGTTGTTTTATTACTTTTTATTGAAATAACAGTGTTATAACATTGAATACTTAATTTCCTAATTTAAAAAACCTCTTATTTCAAACCTCTGGTGTTTATTATGATTAAACGAAATAAATCTTTTGTGGTGATAACCAATATTTAGTTTTATGAGACGTTACAGATACTTAGAAACATTATATCATTATAAATGCTTTTTGTCGGCACAACACTATATGTACCTATTGCACACAGGCAGTTCAGGCTGCCTAAAAGGGACCACTACTCCTCAGGCAGGGTCTGGATGTCCCCTCAGTTTATACTGGCAGAATTGGAAGCATCTGATGAGTTAGTATAAATTTCAGGAGCCAGAGAGAATCAGCCAGAGATATAAGAAGTTCTGGTATGAGGCCGCAGGCAGTTGGTGTTCTGCCCTCATTTAGGCTGCCAGCTTGGGGCGGACAGTGCTCTACCTGCTGGTATTGATCATCGTTCTGGAGAAGACACTGTCATTCTTTGATGGCCAAGTCTGTTTCTGTTATTCATCAGTCAACAAAATCTTTTACTGTTAGAACTTTACATTTTTAGGTTTGCTTTGTTAGGTTGCTTTCCTCATCAACGGTACATTCTAAACTCTCTCTACAGGGAGGGGGATTTTGGAAATATTTCTGTATGCATTTGATTTTGACCTTGCTCTCAGATATAGGACATGCGGAAACCTGAAGCTCTTTAACTCATTAACTTACTGATGTGAGAAAGCAGCCATCAGGTGGTACTGACAGAGGGAGATGAGGGCAGGGAAGAGCAGTGTTGTTTTTTGTTGTTTTTTGTTGTTGTTTTTTTTAAGGACGATGCCTATTTTTTTTGCAGAGAGGTTGATCTATAAAAAAATCACAAAGTCAAATTATTAAAATATAAGACTTATGAATGTACCAGGGTTTTAGGCAGTTGAAAGAATAGATGCTTGAGGATTCATTGGTAAGAAGTGACTTGGAGAGGCATGTATTTTCTGTCAAGTAGTTCATCTGTTTTAAATGAATTATGGGCCATTAACTTTTTGTTTCAGGTCCCAGAGATTTGTTATGTAGCTTATAAATTGGTACAGAGGAGGTCTCATGTTCCAGTCTGCCATGGGGGACAGGATTGGGGTGTGAAAACCTGGTGTTGGGGTAGGGTGTCTATGCCAATTTGATCAATTGAAATTAGTTGCTTGCTTGTTTGTCGTTTAAGTACCTAAAGGGTACTTTTAATAGAATGTAACAGAAATTGGCAAACCCAAGGAACTGCTGCCCCTCAATGTTGCCTGATTGTCCAATTCTATTACAGACTAGTCATATATTCTGTACTGTACTAGTTAATCTGTGCTTTCTTGGGGAAGATGGAAGTGCTCCTGGAGAACAATTATTTCACAGTTTGAGGCACATTTTTCTTTTTTTGGCATATGCTTGTTTCCAATTTTAGAATGGTTTAGTGCTGCATATTTTGCAGTTGAGAGAAAGGAAACATTGATTTTGTGTGTATGTGGCAAAGAGATCTAGGAAATTAACAGATGTTTGACAATAATATTTTGAAAGATTGTTGTTGAGAGATTGCTGGGGAAATGCAGAAACTAAAAGAAAACATTGTATTTGCAGTTTCTATGCTCTTCAGTACAGTTTCCCTTTTTCTGTACTTAGCTTCTGTGGATAAAGTTTGATAAACTTTTGGGTCCTCTAAAGATCTAAGCAGATAATTTCAGTTTTAAGTCAACGTGAACAGTATCAGGTAGTTCTCCCTCTTCTTTCTTCATAGAGATTATATGGCTCAGGAAACTGATTTTTACTATCTTTTAGTGGTTACCTCAAAGATTAAAATATGCACTCTTGACTTCTCAAAATGTAATTTTACTTTGTATTATTTACCTTATTCCATGACATTGTAACAATCATAAAACAATTTTTAACATTCTCCAACTTATATTATTGTTGTATATTTCAATTCCATATTTATTTTTAGTTTCTCTCCATACATTTATTTACTGCTGACAGTTGAAATAGCACAAAATACTTCCTTCCTGTTATTATTTAAACTTTTAAAAAGCAGGAAAAAAATTTAGCTCTATACTCTGTGCCCTAATTATTATGTATTATCCAAACCATCTGGTGTAAAGCCACCAAGCTCTTTTTTACACTTCTCCACAAGTTCTTTAGCTTCAATTTTTTTTTTTTAACTTTGTGTTGGATTCCTCTATTGACTTTAGCTTTCTAAAATACACAGGGAGCCATGAAACTTGAGTGTTTTTTAGGGCCAAATGAAAAAATAGATCTAATGTATATTAAAGTCAGCAAGATATTCCTAATACATGACTGCCTTATAAGTAACTGATATCTAGGTAGGGAGGAAAGAGATATAGGAAGGATGGCATGGGCTGTTAAAATTGTTACTGTGCCCTCTCCAGATTCTTGGACAGCAATACCATAGAAATGAATATCGCTCCCTCAAGATTCTTAGGCAAGCAAAGCTTTTTATTGAAAGGATAGCTTGAGCACAAGGGAGAAGGTGGAAAAGAGTGCCAACTCCTTGAGGACTTTCAGGGAAAGGGTTTTAAAGGCCGGGTGAGGGAGGGGGCCGCAGAGTGCCTGATCAGCTTGTGCTCAATTCTTGCACTGGTTGGCATCAAGGTGAAGTTTCAGCTATCATCAACCTTCTAGTTTCAACCAGTCTGGTGTCTACATGCTTGCAGTCAGCAGTTTTCCTCTGGCGGGGGTCTGCTTCCTGCAAAAATAACTTAGGAATGTGTGTCAGGCCTTTATCTGTATCTGTCAGGGAACTGGGAGTTCAGTGACTCTGCTGTGTGGCAGATTTACAGTCCCACTTTTGTCTTTTGGAAACTACGTACATAACATCAGTGGAACAGAGATAATCTTTTATTCCTATGGGTCTTTGGGTATTATCTCACAGGCCCAAGCCTTTAGGCAATTTGTTTTTTTTTTTTGTTTTGTTTTGTGTTTTTGTTGTTTTGTTATTTATTTATTTATTAGCTGTGTTGGGTCTTTGTGGCTGTGTGCAGGCTTTCTCTAGTTGTGGCGAGCAGGGGCTACTCTTCGTTGCGGTGCGCGGGCTTCTCATTGCAGTGGCTTCTCTTGTTGTGGAGCACGGGCTCTAGGCACGCGGGCTTCAGTTGTTGCAGCACACAGGCTCAGTAGTTGCAGCACACAGACCCCGTCAATTGAGATGATCATGTTTTTTTTTTCCTTTTATTCTGTTAATGTAGTCTATTACATTGGTTCAACATATGAAAAACCCTTTCTTGCATTCCAGGAATAAATCCCACTTGGTCATGGTGTATCATCCTTTTAATATGCTGCTGAGTTTGGTTTGCTAGTATTTCGTTGAAATTTTGCATCATTGTTTAAGAGATATTGGTTTGTGGTTCTCTTTTTTTGTGTGTTGTCTGGTTTTGGTATTAGGGTAACACTAACCTCATAAAATGTCTTAGAGATACAGTTGATTCTTGTATCTTGCTTTTACACCCTGCAACCTTGAAAAATTCAATCATTCTAGTTTCATGGCTAATTTATAGAGGTGGAATTGGGACCCAAGTCACTTGGCTGTAGAGCTCCTGCCTGGCTTCCAAGGTGGGGCTGAGGCAGAGGGTAAATTCTGGGTATAGCTGGTGGTTACTGACAGAAGGTATGGTACCAGAAGCTGGGTCTCCTTTTTCCCCTGAGGGTCTCTTAAGTCTGTGCAAACTTGACCCTATGGGCAGGTGAACATGTGCTTAGATATGGCATTGTCTTCTGAAAGTGGTGTGTCTTAGTATTGTGCAGGCCAGATGGGGATAGGGTTTCTCACTGAGCTTTATAAAAAGTGTATTAATAATAACGGTGATGGTACTGTTGATTATGAGCTTTCTAAGGACACTGAGGGATAGACACTATCGAATAATTGAAAACCAGGCCAGTGATATTTCACTGAAGGCAAGAGAGTGTTCAAGATTTACATTCCCTTGTATAAATCTTGGGGTACATATTATTTCTGAACAAATTCCTGGTTTCTCTGAGTTTGCAGTCTACCACATTACATGAATGCTTAAGTTGATTAAACCATCTGAAATCCTGAATTATCATTGATCACTTAAGAATATTAATTTTTATTCTTGGTTCTTTTTGACATCCTTAATATTGGTCTCTTCCTGATTATTATTTTCATCTAAACATATATATATATATAAAATTATATCAGTTTTATGGAGATTGAGTTCTTTTACTCATTATGAAACCTTGAATGCATGCAATTATAAACTATATTTTCCCCATTTTACACTGATTTTACTTGTTATAGTTTTTGCATTTATGACATATCAGTGTTTCTGGAGCTTGCACCCATTTAAAAACAGGCTCAGTACTGAAGTTCTTGAATGAAGCAGCCTGATAGAAATTGTGAGGATAGCTTTGTGTACAATATTGTTAGGACAGCATGTCCTAGATGTATATATCATAATTATATTTTTTGAAAAATTTCTTACAGGCAAAATGTGAGCATTATGAGAAAAAACAAATGGAGCAACAAGAGACTATTGCTTCTTTGCAGAAGGATATCTATAGATTAACAAAGGAGGACGAAGAACGCATCATCACTCGAAACAGAGTGTTCTCCTACCTCTGCAAGAGAGTTCCTCATACCATCTTGGATAGACAGTAATGTTTGCTACGTAAATTGATATGTAGCTAAAGTCATCATTTTTTTAAAAACAGATTTCATCTTGGGTGTGGTTATATCTCTTTTAAACTGGTGAAGTATTCTTCTCCCTCTTCTCTGCTGTTTGTTGGTTTGTTGGTTTGTTTTAAATGTCATTAACTTTTTGAAGAAAATGGTCAGTTGTCCTGGAGTACATGCTAGATTTGTCTGTTTGCTTCCTTATTATGTCATTTAATTTATTCTTCTATCTCCTATATTTGCTCTAAACTGGAAGTTAGAGCTAGATTCAGATGCAAGTATTTTTGGTGAAATACTTCATAAGTGGTAATTTATGCTTCTAATTATAACATATCAGGAGGCACATAATATCTAGTTGACCTACTCTCAGGGATGCTTAGATTGTTCAGGGGTTTAAATAATAACAATCTGATCCTTCCACTGTAAAATTTCTCATTGTCCTTTCATCTAGTGGTTTCCCCCATTGATGATCTTATTTTCAATTCTGCTATCCCTTTTTTTTCTTTTTCTTTTTTTCCTGGAAGTCTTCCATTAAAAAAAAGAACCTTTCCTTTTGAGTAGGGGCTATTTGGTTGCCCTATATGGTTTGTTACAGGGAAGCACAATGCTTAGTTCTTTCACTTTAATTCTAATTTTTTAGAGTAAACAGTTGTTGCCCTAATGATCTCCAATGATAAGCAGTAAGATTTTTTGTTTGTGCCTATCTCTCTTTTTTCAAAGGTTGTTATTAACTCGTGGGGTTTTAATGATCAAATTATCTTGTGTTTGGCCGGTGGGGTCTTTTTCATGTTGGTATTATATCCCTTTGACCCAAATCTATTAATCTTTGTTAGATTTCTTACTTTTAGGCAGAAGATACATCCTGTACATTTTTCTGCCCTAGGAGCTCTTTTGAGGAATGGAGTTAGGTATTTGTTAAAACTAACACTAAACATTTAAAATTAACTCATTTAAAATGAATTAATTAGACATTTCTCAAAAGAGCTCTGGTTCCTTTTAGTCAGGAATGGTTTTTAGAGACCACAGTTTGAGTGTTTAGGTTGCTTATCTTATGTTATTGATTTTAGGGCTTTTTAGTGGCAAGTACTAGGAACTATATATATTTCTGAGAAAAATTTCTAACTGAAGTTAACACTACTGGGTTTTTATTTAAACTCTGATTTTACATTTGTAACGGTTTTCTTTTACACTGAAAATCCTTATTCCTAAGAATAATATAATTATTTATTGGCCTTATCCTATAATATATAAAAATAGTTTCAAAATAATACCAGAATTGCTACTAACAATAAGCCAACTGAATGAAATTTAAATTTCTTTGCAATTATCTTTGACATTAATAATATATTCCACTATGGGTACAGTCAAAATATAGTATTCTAAAATATCTTGAAATATTTCTTTTCTGTGTGTTTGTGGCACCAAATTAATATACAGTTAGGTTTACTTGTTTCAGTTTGTTTTCAGTTTTTAGGGCTGGCTTTTTAAATTTATTTACTTTTGAATATGTAAGACGTTTATACAATTATAAAGTCAAAACTGTAATTATTTATATTTGGAGAGGTTTTGTTTTCATTCCCGTCCCCTTAACCCTATTCCTTACTTCTCCCTATAGATAATTTTTTAGTGTTATTTTTAGCAAATACGAACAGTATGGATATTATATTCATATTTCTTTTTTTTTGTATAAAAGATAGCACCTTGTTCTTTTCACTTAATAGTATAAACTAGTTACATTTTAACTAGTCTTATGTGTTTACATAGTAGGATTGGGGATTTTTACTAATTAGGTATGTCTGTTTTATACTATAAAAATAAATGAAGTCACATATAAGTTAAAAATAAGTTGAAACTATAGATTGTTTCAATAATTATTTGAGAGATAATGCACACATATACATGTACACATATATATACAGTTTTTATCCTTTTGAAGGACGAACTAGGATAAAAATATAAATAATAAATAATTTAAATAACAAAATGTAGTTGGAGGTAGGTGTGAATAAATGGAAAAGCAAAGAAAGGAAAATAGGAGTAAGGAAGAACAAAAAGGAGAGAGATAATTACAGTGGGAGAATAAAGTAGGAAGAGAGATGGAGGAAGAGGAATGAAAACAAAAACAAATAACAGGCAATTTGGGTGAGTGAGAGGGCAAGAAAAAGGGAGAGAAGCATTGAGAAAACTTACCAAGTACCAGATGAAGTCAAGCTAATTCAGGTGTGAATTTGTCTGATGGCCTAGAGATTCTCCACTTTATTTGGTTTTTAATAAAACAAATTTTCAGTTTGAGCACAGAACTTAAAAATTATGAATTAACCCTTATATAAAAATGCATCAGTTGTAGCCACTACAGCTATTGTCAAAAGTTACAAAGGCTTTGGACAAAACAATATAGGACATACACAGATGAGTAAAGCCATGTTTGCTGCATTTATGGACCTGATAGCTTGTTGGGTAGATAGACACATACTCAGGTAAGTAAAATAAAAGGCACATTGGTATGTGCTGTAATGGTAAGGCCAACAGGATGCTAACTGGGCGTGGCATAAGGAGAGCTTAGTTTCCACTGAGGAAGAAGATGGGGATGACCAGAAAGACTTCATGAAGGAGGTGACTTGTAAACTAGATTATTAGGAACTGTAGAATTTTTTTTTTAAACACAATAAAAGAGTTTAATAAGGTGTCCAGTTTACAAAATAAATCTATAAAAATCAATAGCTTTTGTTTTATACCAATAATAACCTGGCAGAAAATGTAATGGGAGGAAAATTCCATACACAATCATACTCAGTAAATATGAAATACCCAGGAACAATTCTCCTGAGGTGTGTTGAAGTCCTAGAGGAATGCTTTAAAATTTATTTGCCGATGGAAGACATATCATGTTCCTTCAAGGGAGCAGTTGATAGGTAGTTTGAATTTTGTGTGTTGTAATTCTCATTACACTTGTATTAATTTGTTCTGGCATCTGTATTCCCCACGATGCTGTAAGCTCAATGATGCCAAAGACTCCGTGTCATTCCCTGCTGTGTTCTAGTGCATGTCCACGAGCAACTGTAGAATTTTAATAGACGTTAATGAGGAAAAGGGTATTCTAGTTAGAGAAATATGGTGGCTGGGAAACAAAATGTATTTTGGAGTGGCAAGTAGTCCAGGTAGTCCAAGAGGTCTGGAGCGTAGGGTGCACAAGGTGATGGTATCTTAGGAGACAGTATGGAAGGAAAGGTGTGCTGAAACTTTGAGGGGCTTCACCTCCAGGCTGAAGAGTTTAGGTTCTACTTTCTGTGTAGCAGGATAAAAAAACCCCAGGATTTATGAGCAAAGAAATTAAACCCAGAGACAGACAAGTTAGTGATCAGTTTTAATTGTCTAGTTGGGAGATAACAGAGGTCTATAAAGAAAAAAGAAAGAGAGGTACTGAGAGATGGACAGGAATTGTCTAGACTGACTGACTGTAGATGTTGAAAGAAGAAGAGCAGTCAAAGATAGCCAGATTTCAAGCTAGGTTTGGGGAATGGGGAAGGAGGATAATGGGTTCATTTACGAACATGTACTTAGGCACTTTCTGTCAGCCACAGAGAGATATCAGGCCTACAGTTAGAAAGGCTGAACTCCAGAGAACTTTAAAATTTAGAGAGAGAAAGAAGAGACAGAAGAGGAGTTATGTTTGGGTGTCAGATTAACCAAGGAACAAGAGTGTTTGAAGAAGGAGAGGGTGGTAAGAAGTGTTACATGCCACCTCATTGGTTTGTGTTTGCCTTCCCACTGTCTTATTTGCTCGGAATTCCTGGTTTGACACATAATAAGTCCTCTTTAAAAGTTTATTGAAGGTAGAGGTAACAGTCATTCAGGATGAATGATGTTTGCTATGAAGGAAAAAGATAGACATGGAATGGTAGCATGGGGGAAGGAAGGGGTGAGAGGGCTTGTGAAGTGTATAAAGGAAATTAAAGCATATTTGCAGGATAATATGAAAGCTGGTACGTGTTGGGATGGGGAAAGTTGAAGAGAAAGAATAATCCAGAAAGTTATGATATTAAAAGCACAGTTGGTTGAATTAGCACTGAAAAAAAGGAGATGGGTAAGTTTCTCAAGATAGGAGTGAAATACTATACATTCTTGCTTTGAGAAGAATAATATGTGAAAGTATAGTGTTATTTTATTTTTCTTTGAGGATTTTTTGAATTACAAAAGCAATATGTGCTTTTAGAAATTCAAACAATACAAAAGTATGTAAAGTAAAATGTTATAGACCTGCTTACCCTCCTAATTTCCACATCCCAGAGATATCACTTTTAACAGTTTGGTTTTTGTCCTTCCTAGTGTTTCACAGCAATACTGCTGTTGGCTTTTGGGTGGGACCATTCTTCATTGTGTAGGGCATGATGAGCATTCATCATGTTCACTGATGAACTTTTAAGCATCGTTGCCCCCTCCCCAACTATTCAGTGTGACAACCAACACTGTCCCCTAGTTGTGGTATTATCCCTCAGTTAAGAACCCATAGAGTTCATTTTCAATACATATACAGATTCATTTACAACTGTTTTCTTATAAAAATAGAGTAATATTATACATTTGGCTATGCAACATTTTTTTCCGTTATCACTTCTCATTAGGATGTACACATTTACATTGTCTCTTCTCATGCCTCATCATTTTCTATAATGTGGATGTGCCATTACTTATTTAACTTTTCCCTTGTTGGCGAGTATTTAGATTGTATCTGAGTTTTCACTCATAAATAATGGTGCATCGAGCAACTTTGTTCATCTTGAGTTACAGCCTTAGGCACATATTTCTGTGGGAGTGATTGCTAGAGGTAGAACTGTTTGGACAATATGCATTTAATAATTTGAGATTTAATGTCTGTGGTTATTTAAAAATATATACATTAAAATTAAAATATATGGCTGGCAAAAAATCACTTAAATTTTTTATGAATTTGCAGATAACCTGTATGTTTATCACTGTAATTTGCAATTGTATAGAGAGAATAGTAAATGTTCCAATACCACATTTGAAAATAACTCAACTTATCTGTTTTCTAGGTTGCTTTGCCTAATTGATTACTATGAATCTAAAATTAGAAAATTTCATAAACAAAGGTACGACTAGTCCGGTATTACAATTTTTAAAGTTATTATCTAGTCATGAATTACTACAAAAGTTTCTATGGACTTTTGAAACAAATATGCTCTGGAAATCTACCTGATATATGTATAATTTACCTAATATGTTTAACTACAAATTTCTTTTTTTTTTTTTTTTTTAATTTTATTTAATTTTATTTGTTTATTATTTTTGGCTGCATTGGGTCTTCGTTGCTATACGCAGGCTTTCTCTAGTTGTGGTGAGCGGGGGCTACTCTTTGTTGTGGTGCGTGGGCTTCTCATTGCGGTGGCTTCTCTTGTTGTGGAGCACGGGCTGTAGGCGCGCGGGCTTCAGCAGTTGTGGTGCGTGGGCTCAGTAGTTGTGGCTCACGGACTCTAGAGCGCAGGCTCAGCAGTTGTGGCACACGGGCTTAGTTGCTCCGTGGCATGTGGGATCTTCACGGACCAGGGCTTGAACCTGTGTTCCCTGCATTGGCAGGCAGATTCTTTAACCACTGCGCCACCAGTGAAGTCCCCAAATTTCTTTTTTTATAAAGATCTTCAAGACTGTACTTTACCACTTATGTTAAAATATATTGTTGCATTTATATTAAAATATGTATATTTAATATCACCAAAGTATCGGTCACAGAAGAAATAGTATTTTTCTTTTGTTGAAGTATTATAATTTGTTCTACTGATGTCATCTAACCACTAGATAGTTACTGAGTGTATCCACAACGTGTGTAGGATTGGATTAGCTGCCTGCCAAAGTACAGCCTAATTAGTATGCAGATTTATATGAGATAAAGATAAAATGTCATAGTGAAAAATCAAGTATATAGAGTAAAACATAGTTGTCACATCTGATTAAAGAAATAAGGGTAAAGTTTAAAAATAATGGTCTTTGACTAACCAAAAATAGCTGAATGATATCTAAGGCCAAATAATCTAAAGTGCTTTAATATAAAGTCATTAAAACGGTGGCTATTCTGTTTCATTGTTTATAAATGGAACAGTTCTTTTAACAAATATTTGAGCACCTACTTTCTGCCAAGTTCTGTTTTTGTTACTGAACAGATAAAATAGATAAACTAGAATAAAGCAGATAAGTTCTCTGCTTTCATTAAGCATACATTGTCTAGTATTCTTTTTTTTTTAATTTATTATTTTATTTTATTTTTGGCTCCATTGGGTCTTCGTTGCTGCACATGGGCTTTCTCTAGTTGTGGCGATCGGGGGGCTACTCTTCGTTGTGGTGCGCGGGCTTCTCATTGCTGTGGCTTGTCTTGTTGCAGAGCACCGGCTCTAGGCACGTGGGCTTCAGTAGTTGCAGCACGCGGGCTCAGTAGTTGTGGCTCGCGGGCTCTAGAGCGCAGGCTCAGTAGCTGTGGCGCACGGGCTTAGTTGCTCCACGGCATGTGGGATCTTCCCAGACCAGGGCTCAAACCCGTGTCCCCTGCATTGGCAGGCGGATTCTCAACCACTGCTCCACCAGGGAAGTCCTGTCTAGTATTCTTGTCCCAAGAGTACTGACTCCAGAAACTCAGGAAGACTGATGGCAGAGCTGTGCTGGTTGCTGATTCCTTCTAGCACCTTGGGGACTCTTAAAAAAGAGCAGGATGCAGGGAAGAAGGGAAGAAAGAAGTGAAAAAGGAAGGAAGGGAAGATGAGAAAAGAACAACTAATGATAGAGCAACTCCTTTCTTTGTTCTATTCAGAAAGTAGTATTATACCAAATAACTTCAGGGACCTTCTGATTTTCAAATGAAACTGTGTCGTTTAGATGGTAGGCATGGTGTTAGATTGATTCTAGAGATAAGACAACATTTTATTTATTTGTTTGTTTATCTTGGCTGCATCAGCTCTTCCTTGCAGCATGCGGGGTCTTTTTTTTTTTTTTTTTGCGGCCCACAGGCTCTTCGTTGAGGCACGTGGGCTTCTCTCTAGTTGTGGCGTGCTGGGTTTTTTTCTGTCTTTAGTTGTATCACGTGGGCTGCAGAGTACCTGGGCTCTCTAGTTGAGGCACGCGGACTTAGCTGCCCCGCGGCATGTGGGATCTTAGTTCCCCCACCAGGGATCGAACCCGCATCCCCTGCATTAGAAGGCGGATTCTTTACCACTGGACCACCAGGGAAGTCCCTAGGACAACGTTTTGAACACAGTTCTTACCTTCCAGGAGTTTGCAATCTAGTAAGGGAGATTAAATATAAACACATTAATAGTTAAAAATAATATGAGACTTAAAAGACACTAAGACATAATGTCACAATAGAGTAATTACTAAAAACTGTACAGACAGTAACTAATACAGGAGTTGATAACAGGAACAAATTTGTTTTAGATGGAGTAACCAGGGAAGCCATTACAAAGCAGATGGGGGTTGTGCTTGAGGTTGAAGAATAAGTAAAATTTGGGAAAGTAGAAAGGCAAAAAAAACCACTGCTTATATGCTTTGAGGAAAAGTTCATAGATGTAAGAGAGTAGACTTTTTTATGGTACTATAAGCCAGTTTGGCTGGACTTCATACAGGACCAAGAGTAAGCTATAAATGAACAAAAAGACATCATTTGCCTTGGAAAGAAGGGAGGCACTTTTTCCTTTGATACAGAAAAGCTGGGTGATGGGGTTGTAGGTATGTGTATTAGTCAGGGTTCTAGAGAGAAACAGAACCAATAGAATGTACATTTATATGCAGAGAGAGATTTATTTTAAAGTAGTTGGTTCATGTGATTGTGAAGCTGGCAAGTCTGAAATCTGTGAGGCCGGCATGCAGGCCGGAGACCCAGGGAAGAGTTGACGTTGCAGTGTTGAGGCTGAAGGCAACCTGAAGGCAGAATACCTCCCTTCTTGGAGATTTCAGTCTTTGCTCTTAAGGTCTTTAACTAATTGCTCAAGGCCCACCCACATTATGAAGGGTAATCTGCTTTATTCAAAGTCTATTGATTTAAATATCACATCTAAAGCATACCTTATGACCATATCTAAACTGGTGTTTGACCAAGTAGCAGGGCACCATAGCCTAGCCTAAAATGAACAATCATAGTATGTAAGAGTAAAGAGAAGGCAAATGAAGAATTTCATTTGAGAGGTTGTAAACTGTTAGGCTCACAGAATCAGGAAAATAATGAAAATGAGTAAAGCAGGTTAGGTGGGAACTGTGGCAAATTGGAGAGCTGTGTACCATCTGTCTTAAGGGGGCAGTTAAACTGTACACTCCGGCCAGTTGATGCCATGCAGGAATGTGAGCCCACTGTGGCTAAATCTGCTTTTTGAGAAGTTAGAATGTTAGGTTTATAAATGAAATCAGATTTTTAATGTTTGCAACTAAAACTCAGTGCTCTGCAACATACTATATGGTCCAGACTGAATATTATTTGAAACCTTTGCTCTATATCTTTAGTAAATTGTAATCTGGATTCAGGAGTTGGTTGACTTTTTTTCTGTAAAGGGCCAGACCGTATGTATTTAGGCATTTTAGTCTATATAGTCTCTCACAACTACTCAACTCTGCTGTTGTATCATGAAATGAGCCATAGACAATAAGTAAATGAATTGGCATGGCTGTGTTCCATAAAACATTAATTTAAAAAAGCCTGCTAGATGTAGCCCACAGGCAACAGTTTGCTGACCACTGATCTAGATGATGAAGAGAGAACATTTGGGATTTGTAGTAAGAGTAGAGAAGATTTAGTATAGCCATCATTGAAATGTCTTGTGTAGAATGTGGTATGAGAGGTTGCCTCTGAAGTTGTGCAAACTGGCATTCTCTGACTAAAAATAATAAAAGGATTGAGCCATTGGGGGTGGTGGTGTTGAATCTGGTTGTCATGAATTTGTAGTGAAAATCTGGGATTGAGGAATGAGGACCTTGGAGGAAAGGAATTACTTTTTTGCTTAGCAATCCTATCATCACTGGTCTAGCTGAAGTGAAATATAATACTTTGGCTGGTACAAACTACACTCAGGTCAGATACTTGGATTGAATGTCTCTCATTAAGGGAGAAGGATACAGGAAGAAAACAGGGGCTGCATTATACATAATGTTCTCACGGGTGGAAAATTAGAAGTCACTTATACTTTGCAGTGATGAAGAGTCTGCCCTGAGGAGAGTTTTTCATAGTTCATTGACTGAACAACGTTTATCAGTCTCTTTTCTAAGAGTAAATACTAACTTGATAGATTGTAGCAACTTCAAGGTGGATTTTGAGATCCATTTGATTATTTATATAATATTTATATTGATATTATATATATTATATTAATAATCAATATAATTATTTATATTAATTATATCACTTAAAAAAGAAGGTGAAAGAGAAGAGAAAATGAAGGAAGATGGGCTATGATTTGGAGGCCTAAGTGGGATAAACAGGAAGCAGAGGAGGAGGACGTATACACCTGTAGAGCTAGGGGAGCAAGACCAAAGGAAGAAGACAGATGAGACATGGGCCTCTTGCAGAGGTAGAAGCCCTCTGTTTAGCACCCATTTTTTAAAGGCAGCGTTGTCCACAGTTTTTCTCATCATGAAACACGGAAAGTGATGCTTGTGTGCCGCACTGGGGTCTGGCCAGTTGTCCTGAGGGCTGAGAGGGATGAATGTCTTGGCACATTTGCGTTTCCTTTGCACGGCACACCTGTGGCACACCACCTGGACCCTCATTTTAGGGCGCAGCCTTGAGAAGGCCTCCAGAGAGCTCGTGAGAGGCGGTTTCTGAATACTATGGACTGGTATTCCTTTCCGCCTCCATACATGAGAAAACTCAGGGAAAGCAGAGGAAGCTGCAATCAAGGCAGCAGATATTTGAATCAAGTGTTAAGCAGTTGGAAATCTTAGAAAACTGCAAACCTGGTATAACCTCTGAAACAGGAAAAGTAAATTTTAAAATGATAAGCTCTCAGCTATGTTACTTTACCTACTTTTTAAAAAAAATTAATTAATATTTATTTAATTTTGGCTGCATTGGGTCTTCGTTGCTGCGCGCAGGCTTTCTCTAGTTGTGGCGAGCGGGGGCTACTCTTCATTGCGGTGTGCGGACTTCTCGTTGCGGTGGCTTCTCTTGTTGTGGAGCACGGGCTCTAGGTGTGCGGGCTTCGGTAGTTGTGGCACGTGGGCTCTAGAGCGCAGGCTCAGTAGTTGTGGTGCACGGGCTTAGTTGCTCTGCAGCATGTGGGATCTTCCTGGACCAGGGCTCGAACCTGTGTCCCCTGCATTGGCAGGCGGATTCTTAACCACTGTGCCACCAGGGAAGCCCCTACCTACTTTTCTTTACCCAGAAATATATATCACTGTAGATTACTATATCACTATATGGTAATATAGATTAATATATCACTGTAGATTACATGGAATATATTGCTAGCTTTTTTTATTAGTATTTCCCTGGCTTGGTAGATAGATTAAAGAGCCAAGGAAAGTAACGTAGGAATAAAACCTACAGGCCTCAGATTGAGTTTCTTCTGAGATGTCAGAGATATTTGGAAAGTTACCCCAGGGAAAATAGTTCTATAATGAATTAGTAAAGTGAAGTCCCCTTGTCTAATTCCATCCTTCTTTTTAGATAGAAACTTTTAAAGCGGTCTTGGGAAATGGAAGCCGGTGGTTTTGAGGTTAACCTCTGACTGAACATGATTTGGATTAGGCAAGAAAATAAAACACAGGATTTCTCTAGTTTTGCTCTTTCTCTCCATGCCTAAGGAGCATGATCTTCAACACTGGGTCCCTCCTGAGGCTTCTGGAGGCCATTGGAGAAAGGGTGGGAGGAATTTGTGGGGATCCCATGTCCAAATGAGAGTTTGTGGATGCTTAGAATTATGTTTTTACTTCAAGAAAACCACAAAATCTGTCAATGCTAAATAAAGAACTACAGGAAAAGAAAGTGAGGATTCTTTACTGAAACTCATTTCCCTTTAGGTCTGCATACATTTAAAATTGGTCTCCTCTACTATATTCTTATATTAGGTTTCTCTTGAGAACAAGTGTAGCCATAGTGGCAGGTATTTGAGAGTATATATAGGGAATGATGTGAGTGCATAGGTTTTGGGGCCAGACATTTCAATTTGAATCTCACTACTACTACTAACTATTTGAGTGGCTTTGAGCAAGTTAAATAACTACTCAAACTCCTCACCTGTTAAATGTGAAATAGTTTGTATAAAACATCTATCTTAGTACTTGTTATATAGAGGCTACTCAGTCATCCTTATTTTAGTCATCTTTCCTAAAATGGTCATTTGTTCAAGGCTAGCATGTGTTTTAGAAGAAGGTCTGAGGGATATATTAGTACAGCTGTCTCGAATAGAAATGTAAGGCAAGCCACATATATAATTTTGCATTTTCATGTAGCCAAGTTAAAAAGTAAAAAGAAACCAATGAAATACATTTTAATGTATTTTATTTAATATCCAAAATATTATCATTTCAACATGTAATCAATAACATTATTAGATATTTCACACTCTTTTTTTCATTCTAAGTCATTGAAATATGGTATGTATTTAACTTACAGCACACCTCAATTCAGATAATAAATTTTCATCAGAAATACTTGACCTGTATTTAGATTTCACAAAGCCTAGTTCAGAAATAGACTTATATACTCAAATTGTTCTATACATACCTAAAAGTTTTCTAGCACCTGAATCAAGTACAGAAAACTTCTTTCCTTTAATATTTACATCCACATTTACAAAACTGGCTCATCTTTTTTAGAATAATTGGTTTGACTGAATTAAAGGTATATCTGCTTGAAAACTATACCCACCTTAAATTCACTAACTCTTCTATTTAATTCAGAAGGGTACTGCAGAATTGAAAAGCATCTCTAAATCAATCAATAGCAACAAAAAGTTCTTCAAAGTTTTCTTGTCATTTTTACAGCCAATTTGTATGCACTGTGGATTAAAACTAAAATCTTCTACCGTAATATTAGAAAATGTGTGTAAAGTCAATATTGATTTGTGTTATGAAAAGTTTTCATTTCAGTGTAAATTCTCATAACCTATTAGCTTGTCACAAATATGGCTTTCCTTTCTTTGGAGCTTCAAATATATTTTTATTTTATTTTATTTTTAAATATTTATTTATTTATTTATTTTTGGCTGCGTCGGGTCTTAGTTGCAGCATGTGGGATCTTTCCTTGTGGTGCATGAGCTTCTCTCTAGTTGTGGCGCATGGGCTCCAGAGTGCATGAGCTCTGTAGTTGTGGAGCTTCAAATTTAGCTTACTCACATGTAGAGTGATATTGGTGAGAAAATATAAACCACACTACCATTTTTGTGTTTGGTTATTGAGCATTTGGCAAGCATTTTGTTTGTTTGTTTCAAGAAAATATTGAATTCATGTTAACAGTACAGTTAGTCTTTATAACTCTTCCATGACTCAACCAATTATCATTGGCAAAATACACAAGATTGTTAAAGTCATTGTTTTCTATTTGTTTCAGTGGTTCTGCAAACTGGTATAGCATTTACACAGGTGCTGTATAATTTTAACAACTATATTCATGACACTGTCATAGTCTGCTTCAGAAAACTGAGCACATTTATAATATGTGTTTATACAGTATAACAAAGCAATGAGAAACATCAGTCTTTTGAACATTCCAGTAAATCTGGATTTTTGACGTTACAAAGCTAGAGCAACTTCCATTGTGGAAAAAAATGATTTTTTCATATCTAGCTGAAATTCTTCTTTGACAGATATGTAAAATTCAAAGACACACCGTAAGTGTGATTTTTTTTTTTAAGACCTCAAATTGTCAACATTTCTTGGTAAATCTGGAAGTCCTCTGAGACAGAACATTCCCAAAGTGTTAATTGAGATATGATTCATCTAAAGATAAAGAAACATATTTGCAATTTTTTAAATTAAATCAATTCATCTTTGATGTTATAAGAAAGGTCTTGTATTCTCCAGGCAGTTGTTCATGGGCTTAATTGAAGATCTTTCACTTTTTTATAAAAATAACTTTTGTTTTCTCATAACTTTACAACAAAATTTCCATAACAAATAATTTATTTCATGTAAGGACAGTTTCTGTTTTTGTGCAACACTTCAAAATGTTTTATAGGTGGCCAAAATTATAAGCTCAGATTTTGCTAAAAAATTATTTAAAAAATTTTTGTTGTATGGTTAATTTTGATTTCGGTGACAGTCATTCTTTTTTGGCTGTTGAGAGGAAACTTCTTAATATATTCATTATGTATTTGCTGGAAATGCTTCCTATCGTTACCTACTTTATTATCCTAAAAGATTTTTTATATAACAGCTTTTTAAAATAACAGCTTTATTGAGATATAATTCACATGCCATAAAATTCACCATTTTAAAGTATACAATTCAGTGATTTTAGGATATTCACAAAGTGTGTCATCATCTCCACAGTCAATTTTAGAACATGTTCATCACCCCATTGAGAAACCTCATTAGCAATCACTCCCCGCCCTGAGCCCCTACTCTGCTGCAACCCAACATCACAAAATATACAATTCCATTTACATGAAATGTCCAGAATATGCAAATCCATAAAGACAGAAAGTAGATGAGTGGTTGCCTAGGAATTGGATTGTAGTGGAATAGGGACTCAGGGCAGAGGGGAGATGGGGAGTGATTGATAATGGGTATGGTATTTCTCAGCGGGGTGATGAACATGTTCTAATATTGATTGTGGAGATGGTGACACAACTTTGTGAATATCCTAAAGGGATATCTCATTGTGGTTTTGATTTGTGTTTCCCTAAGGACTAATGATGAGTGTCTTTTTATATGCTTATTGTCCGTTTGCATATCTGTTTTGGAGAAATGCCTACTCACATCCTTTGCCCATTTTTAAATTGACTTTTTTGTCTTTTATTGTTGAATTGTAAGAGTTCTTTATTAATTCTGGATACAAGTTGCAAATATTTTATCCCATTTTGTGGGTTTTCTTTTTTCTCTTGATGGTGTCCTTTGAAGCTCAAGAATGTTTTAATTTTGATGAAGTTCAGTTTATCTGTCTTTTTTCTTTTGTATCGTGAACCAGCAGCTTTTCCATTTTGTTCTGCAGCAAATTATAGTAGCATTCATTAGGAAATTTGTGGCATACGTTCTTTCAGTCTCTTTTCTTTACCGTTCCAATTGTACTGTCTCAGATGTTATCATCTCCACTTGATTCTGTTAAAAATCTGTCCATAATTATTTTTTAAACTAAAAAAGTTTAGTTCTTATAATTAAAATAATAACTATATCAATTATAAATTATGATTTATATAGGTATCACCATAAATATAGTATCAGAACAAACACCTTACCATGTTATATTGGCATATAGGAAAAAAAAGCATTCTAACTGAATCAATCCATTGATACTGACTAGACTGGTGGTATGTTTGTATTTAGTACTACAAACCGCCCACGCACCCAGTGCACAACTAGGCCACAACATTAATACCTTAACATGATGCATGGTAGTGGTATGTAGTCCTAAACAATAAAGTCGTGTTTAACAGAAGAATATTTTACACTGCTTCAGTTTTTAAATTTTAATTAAAATGAAATGGAATTAAAAGTCTAGTTCTTCAGTTGCATTAGCTGTATTTCAGGCGCTCATTGCCCGTGTGTACCTAGTGTTTACCGTATTGGACAGCCCTGTGTTAGTGTATCAGGATTTTTAAAAACATTAATACTGATTTTCTAGTCCTTTATAGCTCACGGAATGCTTTGATGTCTTTTTTACTTTTAACACCAGTTCTGTGAGGTAGATGTGACAGAAATTATCTTTTTTTTTTTAAAATTAATTAATTAATTTATTTTTGGCCGTGTTGGGTCTTCGTTTCTGTGTGAGGGCTTTCTCTAGTTGCGGCAAGCGGGGGCCACTCTTCATCGCGGTGCGCGGGCCTCTCACTATCACGGCCTCTCTTGTTGTGGAGCACAGGCTCCAGACGCGCAGGCTCAGTAGTTGTGGCTCACGGGCCTAGTTGCTCTGCGGCATGTGGGATCTTCCCAGACCAGGGCTTGAACCCGTGTCCCCTGCATTGGCAGGCAGATTCTCAACCACTGCGCCACCAGGGAAGCCCCTATCTCTGTTTTATAGATGAGAAAACAAATTTTGAGAGACTGACCTACCCAAATAACACAACTGGTTAATGGTGATGTCAAGACTTGAATCGGGGCCACTAAGTCTGTGGCCTTGTCCACTTATACTCTGCATTTTTAAAAAAAAATAAATTTATTTATTTATTCTTGGCTGCATGGGGTCTTTGTTGCTGGGTCTTAGTTGCTGTGCGTGGGCTTTCTCTAGTTGCAGTGAGTGGGGGCTACTCTTCGTTGCGGTCTGTGGGCTACTCATTGTGGTGGCTTCTCTTGTTGCAGAGCTTGGGCTCTAGGCATGCAGGCTTCAGTAGTTGTGGCACGCGGGCTCAGTAGTTGTGGCTCACGGGCTCAGTAGTTGTGGCTCGCAGGCTCTAGAGCGCGGGCTCAATAGTTGCGGCGCACGGGCTTAGTTGCTCCGCAGCATGTGGGATCTTCCCAGGCCAGAGCTCAAACCTGTGTCCCCTGCATTGGCAGGCAGATTCTCAACCACTGCGCCACCAGGGAAGTCCCTGCATTTTTTGATATAGATTTTTTGGTGACCTAAAAGTACTAGACGGAAAAAACAATATGCTTTGTTTGTTTATTCATTCAACAAGTGTTTTTTCACCACCTCTTATGCCCCATATTCTTCTGGGCAGTGACATACAATGGTGAACAAGACAAAGTTCTGGTCTTCATGGATCTTACCTTCTGATTAAGGCATTAGTGAACAAATATATACTATAGTACTAGGTAGTAAGTAGTATGTTCTAATACCATTTTCTGTGAGAATAAGTAGGAAATTTGGCTTAAGTTTTAGTTCATGTTTAGGTTATCAAACCCTTATTGTATTGATTTAATTTTTGTTAGCTAGATTTGTTTTCTTTGAAGATAAATTTTTCATAAATAACACTGCATGTATCTTTTCATAGGCAATATAGAGAAGATGAAAGTCAGTCAGAAGAAGACTACAGAAGTCTGAGTGCTTCACCCACTTATAAAGGCCTTCTAATGGTATGGGGACTATATGACTGATAAATACTTTTTTTATAAAGTGAAATGATAATCTAAATAATCTCCCAGGAAAGTTAACTATTTTTTTATGAAATGTGTTGCAGTCATTACAGAATCAACTCAAGGACTCGAAATCTAAGATAGATGCACTTTTAAGTGAAAAGGTGAATCTCCAAAAAGATTTGGAAACCAGGTGAGAGAAACTTAAGTCATTTTTATTTAACTTCCATTTAAGCATAAACTGGAATTTTGAATATTAAATAAATCATTCTGTCACCTTTACTCTAAAACTAATGTTGGGGACCTCATACTCATACTCATTTTAGTCATTTGTCTCTCATATCATGGAAAGAGCAAAAACACATACATAGGCAAGGGAAGTGAGAAAATAGGAAGAAGATAAAACTGGGTAGGAACCCAGAATAGATTCAGTCTTATGCCAGCAGGTTTCCCTTTCCCAAATAACTTAATTTTTTTTTCCAAATTACTTTAGAATGTCTTATTACTTCATCATATGCCTGTGTTGTGGGAAGGGGGGAATTAAAAACTTTAAATGGCATACAACAGAAAGGTTTATTTATGTACAGCATACGACCGCAAAAGGATGGCACTCTACCTGTTAACAGAGAGTAATAAGGAATGCACACTGTTGAGACTTTTTTATTCAACAAATATTTGTTGAATACCTACTGTAAGTTATACACGGTCTTAAGTTCTGGGATAATATATAATAAGCAAAACAAATACCTTGTTCTTGTAAATCGTATACTTTAATGGAGAGGAGACTGATACCTACAGTAAAAACCATTTCTATAAAGTTTAAAAGCCTGCCACATAATGATATGTAAATTTATGGTTTACATAAATTTATATAAGTATGAGGTGAAAATTTATAAAACATGCATGGGAAGAGTGAAGAGTGAATTTCGGATAGTGGTTACCTGTGGTATGGGAAGGAGAGCAATGACAGTAATCAGGGTCACACATGGAGTTTTAAGTACATGTATAATGTTTTAGTTAAAATATTTGAAACAAATTACTGTTCAACTTTGATAAAGCTTGAGGGGTGGACACAGCACTATTTGTCTTACTATCCTCTATTCTTGTCTCTACATTTGAGATAATTCACTATAAAAACAAGCAATAGATTAATAACAATAAAAATGGGTAGAAAGTTTTGAACAGTGAATACACAGAAGAAGAAACCCAGTGGCCAATAAATACCTCATTAGCAGTCATGAAATATTTTTTTAAATTAATTAATTTATTTATTTTGGTTGTGTTGGGTCTTCATTGCTGCACGTGGGCTTCAGTAGTTGTGGCACGCGGGCTCAGTAGTTGTGGCTCGCAGGCTCTAGAGCACAGGCTCAGTAGTTGTGGAGCACGGGCTTAGTTGCTCCGTGGCATGTGGGATCTTCCCGGACCAGGGCTCGAACCCATGTCCCCTGCATTGGCAGGCGGATTCTTAACCACTGTGCCACCAGGGAAGCCCAGCAATCATGAAATATTTTAAGAATTTTTAAGCATATTTGTGACAAGTAACAGGGTATACACTATTGTTTATTATTAAATATCTTTACAGTATAGTTTTATTAAATAAAAATAAGTGCGTTCAACATGATTTATTTTCTACAGGCCCACACAGCATGAATTAAGACTTTATAAACAACAGGTGAAGAAGCTGGAGAAAGCCCTTAAGAAAAGCATCAAGTAATTATATTTTACCAAAGTTACAAATTTATTAGGATTTTGTATCTTATTATTTATTTTTATTACCTGTCAGCTTACCTCATAGTGACCTTGGCTCAAAATTACCAGGCTGATGGGGGGAAATGACGTTAAAAAGGGATATTTCTGGTTCCACAGTTTTAAAAGTTTCTACTGTATTGGATTTGACTGTATATGCATCTAAAATAAGAACAAGGAAAAGGTAATTGTCTGATATAATAAAAGGCAAAGATTTTAATTAGAAAGTTGTCTTTGGAAGTCATGGAGGAATTGCAAGAGAATCATTGAAATTAGAGGTGACAAGGCCCAAATTTTTGTTGGTGGTAGTTATGACATGAATAATATATAGCCTCATCATATTTTAAAACTAAAGGTACCAGAATGAATGCAGTGTGCCATTCATATCCACCACCTCTCTTTTATGACTTTGAAAAGCATGTACTCAGAGGAGTTTCAAAAAGTTGGTCCTCAAATAGTGATAGTATTTTCTGAAGATTAGTTATGTGTACTCTTTGATTCAAGGGAATGGGACTTGAAGTAGTGCATTGGGACTTGAAGTAGTGAGCATTGAGATGAAATATTTTAAAAATGACATGAGTTAAAATATGCATTAGATGTATTAAATCAGTTGTATTAGCGTATGTTGATTCAATTTTCAGTGACAGCTGTTTCCTCCTTCTTATGGCAGCACATGCCACAGTGAAAGGCAAGTATTTTGGCCATCCAGGAATTACATATTGAGTTAAATTAAGGAAGGAAAACTAAAAAAGAAAAGAGAAGTGGAAGGTTTGAAAAGGTTACATTCATTCATTCAATTAATATTTTTTCCCTTCCTACTATTGCTTGATATTTTAGGTACCTGTAGTACCTCTTCCTGTCTGCTTGGCATTCTGCATACTGAAATTACAGTGGTAAATCAAATTGAAAAGGTTCTTGCTCTCATGAAGGTTACGTGAAGGGGGAAGGGCAATGAAAAAATAAATAAGACAATTTTGATATAGTATAAGTACTAAAGGTAAAATAGTGTGAGAGTTGCTATTGTATGAATTTGGACAAGAAGTGGTAGTGACATGGTCAAAGGTGGCAGTAGTGGAGATAGAACTGATAGGACTTGGTGATGGATTGGGGATATAGGCAGCTGAGGGGGGGGTAGAAAAATCAAGACTCAACTTAAAAAAATCAAAAAATTAACTAATCAAGACTAAGTTTTAGTCCTGAATAACTAGGTAGTTGTTGGGGCATTAACTGAGATAGGAAAATTGGTCAAGGAGCAGCTGGGAAAAGGAGAATGTAAGGGAGATTAAAAAGTCAGAGAAGAAGGTGTAGGGGAGGAAAACTTCTCCTCAGCCCTCTTAGGGTCTCTGTCTGGGCCTGAAAATTAAACTGACAAAGACAGATTAACATGAGAAAAGTGTGTAAATTTATTTAATGTAAGTTTAACCTGACCTGAGAAGAAATGAAGGCTTGAAGAAACTGTTAAGCCTGAGCATTTTACTACTAGGTTTGATGAAGAGTGGAAAGTTGTGGGAAAATGTGATAGTACAAGAGGGTATAAGCTAAGGGTGATAAACTGGGGGAAATTCAGATTCTTCGTCTTCAGAGATAAAGATGCTCCTTTCCTCTGGGTATAGGGAGGGCACCTGTCACATGAGGGTCTTATGGTCTGCTTCAGGGGAGAAGGGGGAGGTCAGAGAGTCCTTCCTGCTCCTGCCATTTCTCAAATTCCTTTAGCTTGAAACATTTCTTATGTCAAAGTGGCATATTTTGGATTTTTTGTTTGTTTTTGTTTTTGGCCACACCATGCGGATTGTGGGCCCTCAGTTCCCCAACCAGGGATTGAACCTGGGCCACGGCAGTGAAGCCCAGAATCCTAAGCACTAGGCCACCAGGGAACTCCCTCAAAGTGGCATATTTTGGCGTGGCATATCCTGATCCCCTTCAAAGGAATCTTAGGACTTCAGTGTAAATGTATCAGTGAAGATACACACACACATAAAGGCATGCACATATATTCATAGAGATATCTAGTCATTTCCTCATTATTCACAGATTGCATATTTGTGAATTTGTCTATCTGCTGAAATTTGTTTTTAATCCCCAAATCAGTAGTGGTGGCACTTTCACAATCATTCATGGACGTTCCCAGTATACACATTTTCAGCTGTTGAACAAGGTGATGCTCTGCCCTTTTGTTTTAGCTTTCATAATGTAAACAGTCATTCTTTTTGCTGTCATATGCCACTTTTATTTTTTCATTTTTTGCTTTTTGTTGGTGATTTCTCCAAGATGGTCCCAAGCATGGTATTGAAGTGCTATGTAGTGTTCTACACACAAGAAGGCTGTGATGTACCTTACAGAGAATATACATGTGTTAGAGAAACTTCATTTAGGCGTGAGTTATAGTGCTGTTAGCCATGAGTCCAATGTTAATGAAACAACAATATTTAAAAAGATGTCTTTATAAACATTAGCACACATTAAACAAGGTTATATATATTGATCAGTTGAGGAAAATGTGACCAGAGGCATGCAGGAACCTGATCCTGTATTTCCCCTAGCAGCAGTGGTTCAGTCTTCACTAATTCAGTGTACATGGTGACTTTATAGAGTATAACTACCATGAATAATGAGATTTGATTGTGTATATGTTTTATGTTATTCATTTGGGAACTGGTTTTTAGAGTGACTTCAGTATTAGACTTTAAAATTGTGATTCAGAACCAATCCCTGCTATATATTTCTGTTGAATTTTGAAGAAATGATTTGTGTTTTGAAGAAAGGATTTGTGTTTTTAGAAATTTACATTTGGAATTTTAAAAAATCTATCATTAATTTGTTTTTAAGTTTGGAACTTTTGTAGTATCTAGATGTGAAACAGAGAATTAGGAATGTTAGATAACTTGCCCATATCGCACAGGTGGTACGTGGAAGAACTTGGAAAGAAATCAGATCCAAACCCAAGCATTTTGGACTCTCAAGCTCTCTCTTAACCACCACACTGATAATTAAAACCAAACAAAACACCCAATGAAAAAAACTTTTTCAACGTAAAAAATTTTCATATTTTTATTTTCTGCAGGGGCATAGGTAGAATATTTTTTTCGAAGAACTACTGTGATGTTAGGGAATAATCAAAAATAAAAATCTCCAGGGGGATGCACCGGTCCCCAGCATGGCGGCCGCTTGGCCCTCCGGGCCGGTTGCTTCCGAGACTGCTGCTGCTCGGCTCCTGGCTGTCCTGTGGGCCGTGTCAGTAACCACGGGACCTTGGGGAGCTGCCGCCGGCGGCAGCGAGGAGTCACTTAAGTGCGAGGACCTCAAAGTGGGAAAAAATATTTGTAAAGATCCAAAAATAAATGATGCTACACAAGAACCAGTTAACTGTACAAACTACACAGCTCATGTTCCATGTTTTCCAGCACCTAACATAACTTGTAAGGATTTTGGTGGCAATGAAACACATTTTACTGGAAACGAAATTGGTTTTCTCAAGCCCATATCTTGCCGAAATGTGTTTGTTAAAGTTTTGCACTGTAGGATTTTGTGGAATTGGGAGCCTACTTGATTTCATTCTTATTTCAATGCAGATTGATTGTTGGACCTTCAGATGGAAGTAGTTACATTATAGATTATTATGGAACCAGACTTACGAGACTGAGTATTACCAATGAGACATTTAGAAAAACGCAGTTATATCCATAAATGTTGTTTAAAAGAAACAGATTTGGGCCTCCTTGATTTTAATAGAGAACTCTCAGTGTGTAGATTTCCAGATTTTCCTTTTTCCGTCTTCACATACCACATTATGGATTCTGTTTAATTTTTTGTTGTTGCTGATGTTTTTGTTTTGTTGTGTCAGTTAAAAACATATTATTCTGAGATTTATTTAATAGAACTTTGAGATTTATATGATAATACAGCCTTTCTTAGGCTACTCTCTCTATAAGATAGATAGCTTATTACTCTGATATTAATGTATTTTCCAAAGGCAAGTTGCCACTCGTCCTTTTTGCTTCTGAAAAATAAAAGTATGACTGTTCAAAAAATTAAAAAAAAAAAATCTCCTGTCAACCCAGTGAATTCTCTCCACATATGTAGGAAAAAAAAGAAACAGTTTTATATAACAGTTGGAATAAATATCCAGCCAGACTGCAGTGTGCATTAGAGGCAATCTGCTAAAGAGATTTCAAAGACTGAAAGAAATCTCACCCTTTAATATAGCCAGGCAGATATGCAGTCCATCACATACATGGAATTGTCTTTAGCTAAAGGAAAAATGAAACGTACCTTCATGACAAGGAGGAAGTTACAATTTAGAGCTAGGAGCATAGGCTAAGCTCCAACAGGGAAAAGGGGACAAGGCACCCTCTTCCCTGATGTCCACCTTTCGAAGAGATGGTTCTAAGGTACCCAAGAAAGACATTGCTAGGATATAAAATTGGCAGGAGGCTTACGTAAATTTTAACAAGATCTACGTACTTCTTAGAAAGGATTTATAACTATAGGTTTTCCAAAGGAAATGCTACAAGAAAAGGAGGGGAAAGTTTCTCCCCCCCCTTTTTTTTAAGAAACTTATTTATTATTTGTTTATTTATGGCTGCGTTGGGTCTTGGTTGCTGCGCACAGGCTTTTTCTAGTTGTGGTGAGTGGGGGCTACTCTTCGTTGCGGTGCGCAGGCTTCTCATTGCAGTGGTTTCTCTTGTTGCGGAGCACGGGCTCTAGGCATGAGGGCTTCAGTAGTGGTGGTGCATGGGCTCAGTAGTTGTGGCGTACAGGCTTAGTTGCTCCGCGGCATGTGGGATCTTTCCGGACCGGGGCTTGAACCTGTGTCCCCTGTATTGGCGGGCAGATTTTTAACCATGGCGCCACCAGGGAAGTCCCTCTTTCCCTTTTATAACTAGAGAAAATTAAATTTTTTGCTTTAGTCTGTAGTTACCTTTCAACTAACCAATCTTCAATATCAAATTATATTAATTTAACATGGGAAAGCTTCTTGTTTGAGTTAATATTACAAACAAGTTGGTTATAAAATTCTGTTGCTGGGAAGTGATCAAATAGGTCTGCCAGTGCAAGATAACCAAAGGAACTACACTAATTCCATTTAATTTTTCAGTGGTATTTATATTTTGCTAGAAGAAAATAAAATCAGAATTTCATCAGCCTAGTGTTGAGCTGACGGGAGTTGAGGTGGTCAGTTAGGACGATGAGCCAAACTGAAATTAACAATCAAGGCTTTACTGACTTACTGCACTAATATAAGAAAGAGGCCCGAAAAGGACTGGCTCCTCGGTGTTCCATTTTTCCCCATGGAATGGCACCAGGTAAGGGTCAGTCAGTGACATGCTGCACACATGACTCCTGTTGTTTCATGGGCCTAGGGGAAGGGCAGGAAGTGGAAAAATACTGAGTCAGAGCGGAAACAGTATTTTAGTTAAGGCTCCCCCATCCATCCCCCAAAGAGCACTCCAGAACAGGAGTCACCATGAGATTATGGAAAGGCTTCAACAGACACAGTTAAAAGCTATAAAGTGTCTGCACATAGAAACTTATCAACACAGTGTTTTAAGTTGGGAGTGCAGTGTTCTGGATTTCCCAGACTCCACAAAGAAACATAGCTGTTGCTGCTAGCATTGTGGAATGGGTGTCTGCTAAGTATGTGAAGAATTCCTTAGCCTTTTTAGGGGATTTTTATGGCCTTCAGGCTCTGCTCACTACTCTGGAGACTATAAAACAACCCTGGACTATTTCTGAGTACAGCATATTCTGTTCAAACACAGGTTTCTAAAACACCAATTAAGTCATATGCAATTGGAAAATAAGGGAATGATTAATAGTATAACATAGAAGTTGCATTGTTTACATGCACTCTTCCCCTAGGTACAAGGAGTTAGAATAGCAGTATAGTATAGACTTCAGGAAGGGGAAAGCTTTGCTAGTACATAGGCACCTGCCCTTTCAGATCTATCTTAAGAAAATTTAAAATGAGAAACTGCACCCAGGGCTCCCTCCCTGACCCTCAGCATTAGACAGACTATAGGCTGGAGGCAGGTTGCACTTCTTTCCTCACCTATTTTAACCTCAGCTTCTTTGGCCAGGAGCTCCACTTCGATCTTCATAGTTTTGGCATCCTCAAGCCAACATTTCTGCTCTGTTGGCTATGCATTTGTAATACTGCCTGAGGCAACCTCCAGACATACTTGAGCTGTCTGACTTACCTCCTGAGGCACCAATTATTGTTTTTGTTAGTTGTCTAGTTATAAAGCTGCATCAGTTTTAAATAGTCTGGTTGCTAACACTTACTTTTCTCCTGAACCCTGTTATCTTCACATGTGTGGTTTTGCAGAATACAAAAGTTTTCAGGAGTATTATGCTGTGGCAAATATTTACTGTGAGACTAGGTGAACCAAAGGTCAATTCCCCATGAATCCCTAGCTTTTACTAATGCTTACCTTCTGTAAATTTAGAAAAACAATGGGATTAAATAAATTAATACATGTGAGTGCTTAGAAGAGTTCCTGCATAGAGAAGTTTCTCAATAAACACTAATTATCGTCATCACCAGGCTCCCAATATATGTTAGTTATTATCGTTATTACATTGAGGGTATCTCTTTATTCACCTAATTAATTGAATCACATTTCATTTCCCAGAGTGACTGTAAGCTGGGATACATGCAATGATATATTCAGGTTACTATACTGGCAGTTAAAATATTGTATATCCATAGTATAATATTTATTAATCATACTTGCAAACAGTTCATTGATAAATTAAACTTTTCCACCTGAATGAAAGGTTAACTAACATTTAAATTCAGATATGTCAGTTTACTTGTAGTCCCACTATAGAGCTGTTGGCTTTTCTGTGTCACTTTTGTATTCTAGACAGTATGCTCCTGGCACTGCCTTTAGGCAAAACTGCCAAATATGTGAATATGCTAAATAGATGGGAACTCAAGTGGAAAATAGATTGTGAGGTCTCTGTGTCTATTAGAGGAAGGAGGTTGACTTTTTTTTTTTTTTCAGTATTCACTTTAATTCTTCAAGGACAGCTAGAAATTTTCTTCCTTTAATAAAAAAATCTCAGACATACTTTGAAGTCCTAGAGTAAATCGGCAACAGAACAAAGTGAATCCCCCCCAAGGGGGCGCTGTGGACCCAGCATCATCAGGAAAGCTCCAGGCTTCAAGCCTGACTTTGTCAGGAGCCTGCCTAAAAAATAAATTACAAAAAGGGTGTTTGGGGCAGACACAGACGAAGTGTTTTTCCCCTCAGGTGCAGCAGGCATCGGGTAGACTACAAATCAGTCCGTGAACTGGCTGCCTTGGGGGCGTATTTAGGCATCAGTTCATTAATCTTCCGGATGTAGTCAGACTTTTCTGCACAGCCTTTGCACGTCTCTCCCCAGTCGTCCAGGATCTTCTTTAGCTCTTTAACTCGAAGCTTCTTCAGGTCCACTGTGCTCAGGTCGATCTGCTTGTCGTATTTTAGCTCACAGATCTGGCTGTCCTTCTTCTTGAGCTTCTCACAGATCTTCTCCACAGGGATGTGGTGGGCCAGGGGCTTTGACACCTCGTTGATGATCTTGGTGGCTGCATCATCTGTGGCCCCAATGTAGTAGCACAACCGATTCTCTTTGCCTCTTGCTTCACGGCAGAACTTTATAAGTTCTTTTTCAATAGAGGCTGGTGAGAATGTGACACCTCTGTCTTTGAGGTCCTGGTAAAATCTTCCCAGATAAGAAATACAAACTTCGCAGTCACCCGGTCGCAGCGCCCGGCTGCCCGGCAGCACGCTCAGAGCCAGCGCCACCGCCAGCCCATGCGTGGCCCACATCCTCCTCTACCCGCCGCCGCCGCCGCCGCCGCCGCCGCCCGACTAAACCGCGCCCGCAGAGCAGCGCTTCCTCGGAGGTTGACTTTTTATCTAGAGCTAATTTTGTTTATTTTGTTTCTGGCATATGCTCACCAGAGAGCAGAGAAAAGCAATTGAGTGAAGATCAAGGGGAATACATGTGAGTGAAGGAGATAATTGTAAGGTGGTAATAAGAGATGAGGTAAGAAAGGAGTCGGGAGGAATATTGGGTTAGGACTACCAGCATGGAGAAGTTCAAACCTAACCCAAGGAGATTGGATTTAGTTCTAAAAGTAGTGGGAAGCCACTGTTTTTTAGTAGGCAAATGACAAGATAGAATATCGCTATTCTATTTTGCAAACAGCAAGTCAAGCTTATTAACGAGTGTTGGAATCAGTTTAATGGGTCAGGGTTCCACAGGAAACTGATAGGCGTACTGGTTAATTTGAAGTGGGTTTAATAAGAGACTTTTTTCTAAGGCATGGTGGGTGGGGGAGAAATGTTTACTACAACTTTGACTTCAGAGATATTTGGAGAAGGGCTACTAGGTGGATACACTCATGTTTTTAGGTTTCTGGACAAAGAGACTTTCCCCCAGAGTTCTGGTAGCCACCTGAGACAATGGTCTCTTGGGTTTTCATGCCCTCTTGACTGGCAGGTATCACTGTTGTCTTCTCTTTGGCACAAGAGACGTATGAAGAAGGAAGGACCAAACTGCCTAGCTCTTGCTGCTGCAGTGCCCAAACTGTTTTCCCTACCCATTGTTTGTTGATTCCCTTACCTACAGCATCAAGCTTGGAGCACCTTGGAAGTTGCTTTCACCCTTTACTGTAGTTCTTTCCTCTTCTATTTTTTATAAGTGCTGGGGAATGGTTAGAACTTTCTTCATCAGTCTGATCCCTTTAGTTTTCAGGGATTCCTTCTATATTGTGTCTATTAAGAGGGTCTTCTTGTTTTCCAGTGACAACATGGCTTAAAATTTTAAAAAAATTTATGTATGCATATATGCATGTATGTGCATGCACATAAACACACATATATATGGAAAATGACAAAGCTTTTGGGAGGGTAGCTGGATCATTGGCTTATTTTGTCATCTTAATCCAGTGTCTAGTAAAGCATTTTGTATTATCTTGGTTTTTTTCCCCTTTAGATTACAGGATCTTATCAGTCAAAAAAAGGCTGAGGACAAAGAGGGAAAAGATGAGCCCAGCAAAGATAACCAGCAGCAGACCCTAATTGACCAGAGATACTTTCAGGTATTGAACAGTTGACAGAAAGACTGGTGTTTACAGTGAACCTTGGTTACAATCACAGTATAACAAATTATCAATTGGTAAGGAATACTTGTATCCTTTATTTGTGTTGCTTAGCCTGTCTTGTCTTGGCGTGACATGCTACTGGCTAAAAGTTGGTAACTTGACTGAGAATTTGTCTTACCCTTGAAAAGAGACTTTGGCCTAGTTCAAAGTAGGGTAGTGAAAAGCTGGTAAGATTTTAACAGATTTTATAATCCTTTTCTCTACCTGCTTAAGCCATTTCCCTTTTTATTGTTTTTGTTTTTGCTCTTGTTGATATTATTATTATACAAGTAAATCTATTTCTTAAGGTTCTTGTATGCTTTTTTAAAATTTAGATATTTAGTCCATCTGAAATTTAATTTTCTATGTGGTATGATGTAAAGATCTAACTGTACTTGATTTATAGACCATTTATTATTGAATAAATGAGCAATTAAGCCTGGTAGTTTACTGACTGAACTGGGCCTGCACTCATATTTTATTGGGCCCATACAGGTTTTTTTAAACTTTGAATTAATTACTAATTTTTTTTTAATTAAGAGATTTTTATTTAAGTCCTTATTTCTAGTTTCTCTTAAAAAGCCAAAGAATCTGGCAGCAAATTCTTGCATAGTCGTTATCAACACAGAATTAGGCCTTTCCCCTGTCACGTATGGGCATGTGCTCTTCAGTTAGCCACAGTCCCACCCCGTCCTTGCTTCACTCATTTATGCTCTTACCTGGCTTCTATAGGCATTTGAGTTTGCAGCTTCTAGTTGACCATTCTTTCTCTACTTTATTGAATTGAAACGTATATCATATACCATATGCCCTTAGATGCATAGGTTTGTTTCTAGACTAGTCTCTTCCATTTCTATACTAATTTCTGTAGTTTTATAGTAGGTTTTGATACCTTTTAAGGTAAGTGTCTTGTTATTGTTCTTTTAAATTTTTTCCTTGGATATATTTTTAGCACATTTATTTTCCTGTATGAATAACTTGTCAAATTCAAAAATAGATCCCATTGAGATGAGCTGAAATTGAGTTAATGTTTTAGACTAATATTTGGAAAAATAACACATTTACAGTTTTAAAAAAATATTTATTTATTTATTTATTTGGCTGCGCCAGGTCTTAGTTGCGGCATGCGGGATCTTTATTGCAGCATGAGAACTCTTAGTTGCGGCATGTGGGATCTAGTTCCCTGAATAGGGATCGAATCTGGGCCCCCTGCATTGGGAGCGTGGAGTCTTAGCCACTGGACCACCAGGGAAGTCACCACATTTACAGTTTTGAATCATCTCACTCAGAAATATGTCTCTAATTTTCTTTGGGTCTTCCTTTCTAGCTTTCAATAAAGTTTTATATATTTTTAAATTTAGCTTTTGCCTATTTTTTGTTCTGTTTATTTCCTAGGTTATCTAGTTATCTTATAACTTTTATTGCTATTATGAATAGGATCCTTTTTCCATTACATTTTCTAATTGATTGTTGCTGGTTCTTCATACATCTCTGTGTTGACTTTATGTTCAGGCACCTTTGTGAAAACTGTTTTGTTTTAGATAACTCTCTTGTATCCACTATATAACTAAATTTCATTTTGTTTCTTAGATTTACTTTGAGAGGCTTTGTTCTTTCAACAGGGGAATTAAACCATTCATGGACACTGAGACCAACTTATATATCTGCTTTTATTCCTGATATCTTACTTTCTGTTTTCTATTTACATGGTTTCTTGTTCCATTCTTTTCTTTCCTGAGATTTGCTAGGTGGAGATTCCTTTGCTCTTCTTTTCTCTTCAACTAGTTAGGACAGTCATCATCTTAATTCTTTTCTATTCTTGTAAGGATTACCCTTAAAAACCTTTTTTTTTTTTTTTTTTTAACCCATACCAAGAGTTTGTCAGTACCTGCAAACTCTTTCTGAATAAGATGAGACCTGTATTGTGACTTTTCTTTCATAAATTCTAGTCTCTCTGGGAATTTTTTATTTTGCCATTTATTCATTGTTAATACATCTTTTGCTGCCAGTCATCAGAGTGTGGCTAAGTTATAAAGAAGAATATAGACCTCTAGGAAATCTTGGGGTTTTGCTCTATTGAACGTGCTTGTCTGGATGATTTTTGGGTACCACCATCCAGAAGTGCTGGTATCCAGATGCATTTCCCTTTGCAATGAAGAGTCGTGCACTTCAAAACCCTCTGAGACGGATTATTAATCCTGCTTTGCAGGAAAGGAAAACCCTCATTCTCGGCCACTGGCCACCCCTCTCCGGAGGCCAGGTGCTAGTGTGAAACAGTGTGCTATCTAGCTATAGCTAGTGTGCTATCGCCCAGGTGTTCCGAGCCAGAAGGGGACTTTTTGGGAATGACCATGCTCCATGGAGGGACAGAGCCGGCCCCCAGCTTCTCTACACAGAGCCCCCTCCACTAAAGCTCCAGAAATCAGATACTGTAATTGCCAGAAGAATCATTAAAAAAAAAAAAAAGTCCAGCCACTAACCTCACATGCAAATGGAATAATCACTCTGGATTCCTCATTGTGAGCTGCTCTCCATACCCTGAATTACCTTTGAATTCCATCTTTTTTTTCCTTTGAATTTGCGTCTCTTCAAGACACAAGATTAAAACAAAATTCACACTAAATTGGATTTTAAATGATCTTCCTTTTATTTATCCTTCGTCTTTCTTATGTGGATATGCAAGTGAGAAGACTGAGAGTGGATAGTCCCAACATGCTCACTCCCTTAATCTGTCCATCTAGAGGTTTGGCTTCTACAAACCAAGGCAAGACTTCAGCATCCATGACCTTCCCTGAATTCCAAAGGGCAGATTTGAACAGTTGCTAATCAAGGGAGGCGGAGCCAAGAAACCACCTGAGGCAGGATTGAAGGGACCAGAGAAGATCATCACGATTAGGAGAGATGAGATTAAAAGAGTGAAGGCCCTGCTCACACCCTAATCTTGTCAAAGACCCCACCTTTGAACCACTGTTATAAAACCCCTCATCAAATCCTCCCAGATCAGTTGCAGTGTGGAGCATAGTGCTCAGTAGATGGCCTGCCAAGCTGAGGTGATGGGCACAGCCGTTTCACACTAGGAACTCTCGTCTGAAGAGCGGGGTGCACTTCAAGTGAAACTAGACAAGCACGAAGGAAAAGAAAAAAAGATACACAGGTATTCCACCAGATGTGGCTCTGCCCACCAGAAGCACAAGATCCAGCCCCACCCACCAGAGCACAGGCACCAGTCCCCTCCACCAGGAAGCCTACACAAGCGACTGAACCAACCTTACCCACTGGGGGCAGACACCAAAAATAATGGGAACTATGAACCTGCAGCCTGTGAAAAGGAGACCCCAAACACAGTAAGTTAAAATGAGAAGACAGAGGAATATGCAGCAGGTGAAGGAGCAAGGTAAAAACCCACCTGACCAAACAAAGGAGGAGGAAACAGGCAGTCTACCTGAAAAAGAATTCAGAGTAATGATAGTAAAGATGGTCTAAAATCTCGGAAATAGAATGGAGAAGATACAAGAAATGTTTAACAAGGACCTAGAAGAACTAAAGAGCAAATGAACAATGATGAACAACACAATAAATGAAATTAAGAATTCCCTAGAAGGAATCAATAGCAGAATAACTGAGGCAGAAGAACAGATAAATGACCTGGAAGATAAAATAGTGGAAATAACTGCCACAGAGCAGAATAAAGAAAAAAGAATGAAAAGAATTGAAGACAGTCTCAGAGACCTCTGGGACAACATTAAACGCACCAACATTTGAGTTATAGGGGCCCCAGAAGAAGAAGAGAAAAAGAAAGGGTCTGAGAAAATATTTGAAGAATGTAAAATAGCTAGTTGGAAGCAGCTGCATAGCATGGGGAGATCAGCTCGGTGCTTTGTGACCATCTAGATAGGGAGGGTGCCAGGGAGATGCAAGATGGAGGGATATGGGGATATATGTATACATATAGCTGATTCACTTTGTTATACAGCAGAGACTAACACAACATTGTAAAGCAATTATACTCCAATAAAGATGTTTAAAAAAAGAAAAAATATTTGAAGAGATCATAGTTGAAAACTTCCCTAACATGGGAAAGGAAATAGTCAATCAAGTACAGGAAGCGCAGAGAGTCCCATACAGGATAAATCCAAGGAGAAACACGCCAAGACACATATTAATCAAACTATCAAAAATTACATACAAAGAAAAAATATTAAAAGCAGCAAGGGAAAAACAACAAATAACATACAACGGAATCCCCATAAGGTTAACAGCTGACCTTTCAGCAGGAACTCTGCAAGCCAGAAGGGAGTGGCAGGACATATTTAAACTGATGAAAGGGAAAAAACCTACAACCAAGACTACTCTACCCAGCAAGGATCTCATTCAGATTCAAAGGAGAAGTTAAAACCTTTACAGACAAAAGTTAAGAGAATTCAGCACCACCAAACCAGCTTTACAACAAATGCTAAAGGAACTTCTCTAAGCAAGAAACACAAGAGAAGGAAAAGACCGACCAAAACAAACCCAAAACAATTAGGAAAATGGTAATAGGAACACACATATTGATAATTAACTTAAATGTAAATGGATTAAATGCTCCAACCAAAAGACACAGACTGGCTGAATGGATGCAAAAACAAGACTTGTATATATGCTGTCTGCAAGAGACCCACTTCAGACCTAGGGACACATACAGACTGAAAGTGAGGGGATGGAGAAAGATATTCCATGCAAATGGAAATCAAAAAAAAGCTGGAATAGCAATACTCATATCAGACAAAATAGACTTTAAAATAAAGATTATTACAAGAGACAAAGACACTACATAATGATCAAGGGATCAATCCAAGAAGAAGATATAACAATTGTAAATATTTATGCACCCAACATAGGAGCACCTCAGTACATAAGCCAAGTGCTAACAGCCATAAAAGGGGACATCAAGAGTAACAGATTCATAGTGGGGGACTTTAACACCTCACTTACACCAATGGACAGATCATCCAGACAGAAAATTAATAAGGAAACATAAGCTTTAAATGACACAATAGACCAGATGGACTTCATTGATACTTACAGGACATTCCATCCAAAAACAACAGAATACACTTTCTTTTCAAGTAGTCATGGAACATTCTTCAGGATAGATCATATCTTGGGTCACAAATCAAGCCTCGGTAAATGTAAGAATATTGAAATAGTATCAAGTATCTATTCTGACCATAACGCTATGAGACTAGATATCAATTACAGGGAAAAAAACCTGTAAAAAATAGTTTAAACACATGGAGGCTAAACAATATGCTACTAAATAACCAAGAGATCACTGAAGAAATCAAAGAGGAAACCAAAAAATACCTAGAAACAAATGACAGTGAAAACACTATGACACAAAACCTGTGGGATGCAGTAAAAGCAGTTCTAAGAGGGAAGTTTATAGCTATACAAGCCTACCTCAAGAAACAAGAAAAATCTCAAACAACTTAACCTTACACCTAAAGCAATTAGAGAAAGAAGAACAAAAAACCCCCAAAGTTAGCAGAAGGAAAGAAATCATGAAGATCAGATCAGAAATCAATGAAAAAGAAATGAAGGAAACAATAGCAAAGATCAATGAAGCTAAAAAATGGTTCTTTGAGAAGATGAACAAATTGATAAACCATTAGCCAGACTCATCAAGAAAAAAAGGGAGAAGACGCAAATCAACAAAATTAGAAATGAAAAAGAAGTAATAACTGACACTGCAGAAATACAGAGGATCATGAGAGACTACTGCAAGCAACTATATGCCAATAAAATGGGCAACCTGGAAGAAATGGACAAATTCTTAGAAAAGTACAACCTTTCGAGACTGAACCAGGAAGAAATAGAAAATATAAACAGACCAATCACAAGCACTGAAATTGAAACTGTGATTAAAAATCTTCCAACAAAGAGAAGTCCAGGACCAGATGGCTTCACAGGCGAATTCTATCAGACATTTAAAGAAGAGCTAACACCTATGCTTCTCAAACGCTTCCTAAATATAGTAGAGGGAGGAACACTCCCAAACTCATTCTACGAGGCCACAATCACCCTGATACCAAAACCAGACAAAGATGTCACAAAGAAAGAAAACTACATGTCAGTATCACTGATGAACATAGATACAAAAATCCTCAACAGAATACTAGCAAACAGAATCCAACAGCACATTAAAAGAATCATACACCATGATCAAGTGGGGTTTATCCCAGGATGCAAGGATTCTTCAATATATGCAAATCAATCAATGTGATACACCATATTAACAAATTGAAGGATAAAAACCATATGATCATCTCAATAGATGCAGAAAAAGCTTTTGACAAAATTCAACACCCATTTATGATAAAAACTCTCCAGAAAGTGGGCATAGAGGGAACCTACCTCAGCATAATAAAGGCCATATATGACAAACCCACAGCCAACGTTCTCAGTGGTGAGAAACTGAAACCATTTCCTCTAAGATCAGGAACAAGACAAGGTTGCCCACTCTCACCACTATTATTCAACTTAGTTTTGGCAGTTTTAGCTATGTTAGTCAGAGAAGAAAAAGAAATAAAAGGAATCCAAATCGGAAAAGAAGTAAAACTGTCACTGTTTGCAGATGACATACTATACATAGAGAATCCTAAAGATGCTACCAGAAAACTACTAGAGCTATCAATGAATTTGGTAAAGTAGCAGGATACAAAATTAATGCACAGAAATCTGTTGCATTCCTATAAACTAACGACAAAAAATCTGAAGGAGAAAATAAGGAAACACTCCCATTTACCACTGCAACAAAAAGAATAAAATACCTAGGAATAAACCTACTTAAGGAGACAAAAGACCTGTATGCAGAAAACTATAAGACGCTGATGAAAGAAACTAAAGATGATACAAACAGATGGAGAGATATACCATGTTCTTGGATTGGAAGAATCAATATTGTGAAAATGACTATACTACCCAAAGCAATCTGCAGATTCAGTGCAGTCCCTATCAAACTACCAAAGGCATTTTTCACAGAACTAGAACAAAAAATTTTAGTTTGTGTGGAAACACAAAAGACCCCAAGTAGCCAAAGCAATCCTTTTTTTTCTTTTTTATAAAATTATTTATTTATTTATTTATTTATTTATTTATTTATTTATTTATTTATGGCTGTGTTGAGTCTTCATTGCTGGGTGCGGTCTTCCTCTAGTTGTGGTGATGAGCGAGGGCTACTCTTTGTTGTGGTGCGTGGGCTTCTCATTGCAGTGGCTTCTCTTGTTGTGGAGCACGGGCTCTAGGTGCACGGGCTTCAGAAGTTGTGCAACGTGGCTTCAGTAGTTGTGGCACATGGGCTCAGTAGTTGTGGTTCGTGGGTGCTAGAGCGCAGGCTCAGTAGTTTTGGAGCACGGGCTTAGTTGCTCCGTGGCATGTGGGATCTTCCCTCACCAGGGCTCGAACCCATGTCCCCTGCATTGGCAGGCTGATTCTTAACCACTGTGTCAGCAGGGAAGTCCCCCAAAGCAATCTTGAGAAAGAAAAACGGAGCTGGAGGAATCAGGCTCCCTGACTTTAGATTATATTACAAAGCGACAGTAATCAAGACACTATGGTACTGGCACAAAAACAGAAATACAGATCAATGGAACAGGATAGAAAGCCCAGAGATAAACCCATGCACATATGGTCACCTTATGTTTGATAAAGGAGGCAAGAATATACAATGGAGAAAAGACAGCCTCTTCGATAAGTGGTGCTGGGAAAACTGGACAGCTACATGTAAAAGAATGAAATTAGGACACTTCCTAACACCGTACACAAATATAAACTGAAAATGGATTAAAGACCTAAATGTAAGGCCAGACACTATAAAACTCTTAGAGGAAAACATTGGCCAACCACTCTATGAGATAAATCAGAGCAAGATCCTTTTTGACCCACCTCCTAGAGAAATGGAAATAAAAAGAAAAATAAACAAATGGAACCTAATGAAACTTAAAAGCTTTTGCTCAGCAAAGGAAACCGTAAACAAGACGAAAAGACAACCCTCAGAATGGGAGAAAATATTTGCAAACGAAGCAACTGACAAAGGAGTAATCTCCAAAATATACAAGCAGCTCATGCAGCTCAATATCAAAAAAACAACTGAATCCAAAAATGGGCAGAAGACCTGAATAGACATTTCTCCAAAGAAGATATACAGATTGCCAACAAACACATGAAAGGATGCTCAACATCACTAATCATTAGAGAAAGGCAAATCAAAACCACAGTGAGCTATCACCTCACACCAGTCAGAATGGCCATCATCAAAAAGCCTACAAACAATAAATGCTGGAGATGGTGTGGAGAAAAGGGAACCCTCTTGCACTGTTGGTGGGAATGTAAATTGATACAGCCACTATGGAGAACAGTATGGAGGTTCCTCAAAAAACTAAAAATAGAACTACCATATGACCCAGCAATCCCACTACTGGGCATATACCCTGAGAAAACCATAATTCAAAAAGAGACATGTATCACAATGTTCATTGAAGCACATGTTACAGTTGCCAGGACATGTAAGCAAAGTAAGTGTCCATCGACAGATGAATGGAAAAAGAAGATGTGGCACATATATACAATGGAATATTATTCAGCCATAAAAAGAAAAGAAATTGAGTTATTTGTAGTGAGGTGGATGGACCTAGAGTCTGTCTGTCATACAGAGTGAAGTAAGTCAGAAAGAGAAAAATAAATACCGTATGCTAACATATATATATGAAATCTAAAAAAAAATGGTTCTCATGAACCTAGGGATAGGACAGGAATAAAGACGGAGACATAGAGAATGGACTTGAGGACACGGGGAGGGGGAGGGGTAAGCTGGGACTAAGTGAGAGAGTAGCATTGCCGTATATACACTACCAAATGTAAAATAGATAGCTAGTGGGAAGCAGCTGCATAGCACAGGGAGATCAGCTTGGTGCTTTGTGACCACCTACAGGGGTGAGATAGGGAGGGTAGGAGGGAGATGCAAGAGGGAGGAGGTATGGGGATATATTTATATGTACAGCTGATTCACTTTGTTATACAGCAGAAACTAACACAACATTGTAAAGCAATTATACTCCAATAACGATGTTAAAAAAAAAAAGATTAGAAAGAAAAAATCCTCTTGGATTAGGACACAGGTTTTTGAGGCAGAAGTCCAGTGTGTCCCCCTTTGCCTGGCAAAGTAATAAAGCTATCCTTTAATACTTCACCCCCCCCCCAAATAGAAGAAGAAGAATATACTTTGTTGTCAATAATAATTCCATGGAGGGGAATTAATTAATTTTTCCATTAAAGAGATGTGTTTAGGGTCTTTTTTTTAAATTTTTTTTTTTTGGCTGTGTTGGGTCTTTGTTGCTGTGCTCAGGCTTTCTCTAGTTGTGGCGAGTGGGGGCTATTCTTCGTTGCGGTGCACGGGGTTCTCATTGCGGTGGCTTCTCTTGTTGCAGAGCATGGGCTCTAGGCGCATGGGCTTCAGTAAATGTGGAGCGTGGGCTCAGTAGTTGTGGTGCGCAGGCTTAGTTGCTCTGTGGCACATGGGATCTTCCCGGACCAGGGCTCGAACCCGTGTCCCCTGCATTGGCAGGCGGCTTCTTAACCACTGCGCCACCAGGGAAACCGTGGAATGTGTTTAAATAGAAGTGAAATGTTGAGTACACTCTCTTGAACTAAAAAATAAATTAAAAATTAAAAAGCTCCAAAATAAACATCTCAAGTCATATTACCAGGAGACCTGTGAGTTGTAGCTTGAAGTATGAGTAAGGACAAAAATTCAGTATAAAAATGGTATGTTGTCTTTATAATTCCCTGATATTAGGGAATTATTGGTTTTTTATTTATTTTTATTTTTGTTTATCAAATAGCCTGGGCTTGATGGTGGAAACAAAAGAAATGGCTTTACTCTTCTCTCTTTTTGTTTTAGAAGTATTTTTTTGATTTATTAATTTATTAATTTATTTTTGGCTCCGCTGGGTCTTCGTTGTTACACACGGGCTTTTTGTAGTTGTGGTGAGCGGGGGCTACTCTTCATTGCGGTGCGCAAGCTTCTCATTGTGATGCCTTCTCTTTGTTGCAGAGCACAGGCTCTAGGCATGCAGGCTTCAGTAGTTGTGACATGCGGGCTCAGTAGTTGTGGCTCATGGGCTCTAGAGCACCGGCTCAGTAGTTGTGGTGTATGGGCTTAGTTGCTCCACGGCACGTGGGATCTTCCTGGACCAGGGATCGAACCCTGTGTCCCCTGCATCGGCAGGCAGATTCTCAACCACTGCACCACCAGGGAAGCCCCAACCAACTCTTCTCTCTTTAAAGTGGATGTTTTGAGTCTCCCTTTCCTGTCCTTGAATGATATATAAATTAGAACTCATACCTTTTGGCCCGGGGGTTATAGTCACGTATTATACATATCAGTATATTTAAACTTCAGTCCAAGCATTGATGATGTTAGGGAATTATTGGGTTTTTATTTTATTTTTATTATTTTTTTCTTGAAGTCTAGTTGATTATAATGCGTTAAGTTTCTGGTGTACCACAAAGTTATTCAGTTATGTATATATCCATATATATTCTTTTTCATTATAGGTTATTACAAGATATTGAGTATAGTTCCCTGTACTATATGGTACGGCCTTGTTGTTTACCTATTTTATATGTAGTAGTTTGTATCTGCTAATCTGAAACTCCTTATTTATCCCTCCCCCAACTTTCCCCTTTGATAACCATAAGTTTGTTTTGTATGTCTGTGAGTCTGTTTCTGTTTTGTAAACACATTTATTTATATCATATTTTAGCTTCCACATATAAGTGATATCATATGATATTTGTCTTTTCTGTCTGACTTACTTCACTTAGTATGATCATCTCCAGGTCCATCCATGTTGCTGCAAATGGCATTATTTCATTCTTTTTTTATGGCTGAGTAGTATTCCATTGTGTATATATATGTACCACATCTTCTTTATCCATTCATCTGTCGATGGACATTTAGGTTGTTTCCATGTCTTGGCTGTTGTAAATAGTGCTGCTGTGAATATTGAGGTGCATGTGTCTTTTTGAATTATAGTTTTCTCTGGATATATGCCCAAGAGTGGGATTGCTGGATCATACGGTAACTCTATTTTTAGTTTTCTGTGGAACCTCCATACTGTTTTCCACAGTGGCTGCACCACCTTACATTCCCACCAACAGTGTAGGAAGGTTCCCTTTCCTCCATACCCTCTCCAACATTTGTTATTTGTAGATTTTAATGATGGCCATTCTGACCAGCATGAGGTGGTACCTCATTGTAGTTTTTTTTTTTTTTAACATCTTTATTGGAGTATAATTGCTTTACAGTGGTGTGTTAGTTTCTGCTTTATAACAAAAAAATATGGAACGCTTCACGAATTTGCTTGTCATCCTTGCACAGGGTCCATGCTAATCTTCTCTGTGCTGTTCCAATTTTAGTGTATGTGCTGCCGAAGCGAGCACTCATTGTAGTGTTGATTTGCATTTCTCTAATAATTAGCAGTGTTGAGCATCTTTTCATGTGCCTATTGGCCATCTATATGTCTTTGGAGAAATGTCTATTTAGGTCTTCTGCCCATTTTTTGATTGGGTTGTTTGCTTTTTTGTTATTCAGTTGTATGAGTTGTTTGTGTATTTTGGAAATTAAGCCCTTGTCAGTCACATCATTTGCAAATATTTTCCCTCAGTACATAGGCTGTCTGTTCATTTTGTTTATGGTTTCTTTTGCTGTGCAAAGTCTTATAAGTTGATTAGGTCCCATTTGTTTATTTTTGCTTTTATTTCTATTGCCTTGGGAGACTGACCTAAGAAAACATTGCTACAATTTATGTCAGAGAATGTTTTGCCTATGTTCTCTTCTAGGAGTCTTATGGTGTCCTGTCTTATATTTAAGTCTTTAAGCCATTTTGAGTTTATTTTTTGTTTCTGGTGTGATGGAGTGTTCTAACTTCATTGATTTACATGCAGCTGTCCAGCTTTCCCAGCACCACTTGCTGAAGAGACATTTTTTCATCCATTGTATATTTTGCCTTCTTTGTCAAATACTGACTGTAGGTGTGTGTGGGGGAAATTATTGTTAATTTTCTTGTTTGTAATAATGACATGATTTTGTAGAAGAATATGCCTACTTTTAAGAGATGCATGCTTAAGTATGTATGAGAGTGAAGTGTTATCATGTCTGCAGTTTCTTCAAATGGTTCAGCTCAAAATATAGAGTGAGCAAATATGGTAAAATGTTAACAATTATTGAATCTAGGTAGTGATTACATGGGTGTTTGTGATGGTTCATTTTATGTATCAACTTGACTGGGCCACAGGGTGCCCAGATATTTGGTCAAACGTTATTCTGGGTTTTTCTGAGAATGTTTCTAAATGAGATGAGAAACTCTTTTTTCTCCATACCTGTCAATGAGGACCACCACTAGTGGTTTGCTTAAACTGGCAAAGCCAATAATATACCTTCACTGTCATGCCTTAGGGGTATATCAGCTCTCCAGCCCTATATCATAATTTAGTTGACAAGGAAGGATCTTGATCATCTTTCCCTTCTGTAAGATATCACACTGGCCAATTACATTGATGACGTTATGCTGATTGGACCTACTGAGCAAGAAGTAGCAACTTCTTGGTAAGACATTTGCATGTTAAAGGATGGGAAATAAATCTAACAAAAATTCAGGGGCCTTCTACTTCAGTGAAACTTCTAGGGCTCAAGTGGTGTGGGCATGTCAAGATCTCCCTTTAAGGTAAAGGATAAGTTATTGCTCTGGCCCCTCTTACAACCAAAAACCTGGCACAACACCTTGTAGGCCTCTTTGGATTTTGGAGGTAACATATTCCTCACGTGATGTGTTACTCCAACCCATTTACTGAGTGATCTGAAAAGGCAGTAGTTTTGAGTGGGGCCCAGAACAAGGGAAGGCTCTGCATCGGTCCAGGCTGCGGTGCAAGCTGCTCTGCCATTCGGGCCACAGGATCCAGCAGATCCGATGGGGCTTAGACTGTCATGGCGGGTAGGGATGCTGCTTGGAGCCTTTGGTGGCCCCTGTAGGTGAATCATAAGTCAGGCCCTTAGGATTTGGGAGAAAAATCCTTTCATCCTCTGCAAATAACTACTTTCCTTTTAAGTAATAACTCTTGGCCTGCTACGGGGCCTGAGTAAAAGGCTTAACGGTGGACCACAAAGTTACCATGTGACCTGAATTACCCGTCATGAGCTGGGTGTCATCTGACCCACCAAGCCATAAAATTGGGTGAGCAGAGCAGCACTCTGTCATCAAATGAAGGTGGTACATATGAAATTGGGCCCAAGCAGGCCCTGAAGGCACAATAAATTACATGAAGCAGTGGCCAAATGCCTGTGGTTTCCCACTCTTGCTGCACTACCTTCTCTCCCTCAGCCTGCACCTGTGGCCTCATGGGGAGTTCCCTATGATCAATTGACATAAGAAGGGGAGACTTAGGCCTGATTTACAGGTGGCTCTGCATGATCTGTAGGGACCACATTAAAGTAGACAACTGCAGCACTACAGCTTCTGTCTGGGACATCCCTGAAGGAAAGTAGTGAAGGGAAATCCTCCCACTGGGCAGAACTTTGAGCAGTGTACTACCACTCCACAAGGAAGGAAAGGAAGAGAATGTCTAGAATACAGGACATCCCTTAGGGCATCTCTTAATATTGCCATGCCTTGTGGTAAAGGTCAATGGAAAACTCCAACAACCTGGTCTAGGCAGAACTACTAATGGCCCAGACCCTTCAGGAATGAAGATTTGGATTACCCCAGCAAGTAAAGAACCAGGACCAGCTGAGGTGCTTGCTGAAGGCAAACATAATTAAAAAAAAGGTAATGGAAGAAAGTAGTGATAAATACCAGCTGTGACCATATGATGACTTATAGAAATGAGGATTATAATTGTCATGTATATTTCCTCCTTATTTGGTTATGAATATGTTCACATGGGTGTATGTGTGTATGTATATATTTGTAAATACATATATATATATATATATATATATGGCAAATATCTTTGTTTTTTTCCTGCTCTTATTCTCTTATCATATAATGACTTTATGTCATCATACTTGAGTATTGTTATTTTTATATCATAGTTTTTAAGTTACAGGGTATCAAGGAGAAGAGTAATCCTCACGTTAGGACTTTACCTCCTCTTCTGGCAAAGGGGTTAGGATATTTTTGGTTGTACACAGCACCGTTGTATCATGTTAGGTGATCCATGATCTTGTTATTGTCTTTATTTGGAGATTAAATACGGTTTAAGGCAAAGTGTATGGGTGCCAAGTTGACAAGGGGTGGACTTGTGATGGTTAATTTTATGTGTCAACTTGACTAGGCCAGAGGGTGCCCAGATAATTTGGTCAAACATTCTTCTGGGTGTGTCTGTGAGGGTAGTTCTGGATGAGAGTAACATTTGTAATGGTAGACTGGGTAAAGCAGATTGCCCTCCTCATGGTGGCTGGGTCTCATCAAATCAGTTGAAGGCCTCAGTAGACCAAAAAGGCTGAGGAAGGAGGGACTTTCTGCCTGCCTGACTGCCTTTGAGCTGGGACATCAATTATTTTTCCTGCTTTCAAATGTTGAACTGAAACATTGGCTCTTCCTTGGTCTCAGGCTTGAGGGAATTCAGACTAGAACTATGCCATTGGCTCTTCTGGGTGTCCAGCATTGCTAACTGCAGATCTCAGGACTTGTCAGCCCCTGTAATTGTGTGAGCCAATTCCTTATAATAAATAAATACACAGACATTTGCACACACACATACACATCCTATTGCTTCTGTTTCTGGTGAACCCTGACTATATAATATAGTATTTATTGTTTATATTCTTTTTATTTTCTGTATGTTTCAAAATTTCCTTGTTGAAAAATTGGGAGAAAAAGTAATTCAAATCTCAGTCAAAACTTAAATCTCGGGCTTCCCTGGTGGTGCAGTGGTTGAGAATCCGCCTGCCAATGCAGGGGACACGGGTTCGAGCCCTGGTCTGGGAAGATCCCACATGTCGCAGAGCAACTAAGCCCGTGAGCCACAACTACTGAGCCTGCGCGTCTGGAGCCTGTGCTCTGCAACAAGAGAGGCCGCGATAGTGAGAGGCCTGTGCACCGCGATGAAGAGAGGCCCCCGCTCGCCGCAACTAGAGAAAGCCCTCGCACAGAAATGAAGACCCAACACAGCCAAAAATAAATAAATAAATTTATAAAAAAACAAAACAAAACAAAAAAACCCTTCAATCTCTCATCCAGTTCAAGGCTTCTACCTTATGCTTACTTTATCTCATGTCTGACCTGTACTTCTCCAAATAAGCAGTGTGGCAAGCGGGTGCGATCTGTTTCTTTATTCTCATTGCTCCCCTCCGCTCCTAGTCCTCTGCTCTATCTAGCTTCTTCCAGGTTGTCAGTGAGGGTGAATGTTGAGTGAGAACACAAAGCAAAAGGGTAGAATCTTTCTTGACTGGTGCTGGTATAATCTAGCACTGGTACCCTTTGTGTGGCTAATGACCAAATACTGCCTGTTTTTCTCAATCACGGAATGTGTGTGTGTATGTGTGTGTGTGTGTGTGTGTGTGTATGTGCAGTTATTTCCTCCCCGCCAACTAGGGACCTTGGCAATGTACCATTCATTCTGTGGGCAATGCATTTTCCAGCTGACCTCTTATGAATCCCTCTCCTCCTCTTGTTCAAGTGACACTCCCTTAGGGTCCTCCAGCTATAGGTAGTTTTTTTTTTTTTCCATGAAAGCAAAGCTTGACTGTCTTCCAAAGTGTCCACTTGGTCACAGGGTATATTCTTACCACCATGTAAAAGGGCAGGCTTCTCTTGTTGCTGCCTCCTCTTCTTGCTCTATTCTATCTTTGTCTTTATATACGTATCAGTTTATTTTTGCTGTGTAACAAACCTTTCTAAAACTTAGTGACTTAAAATAACACCCCTTTAATATTATGGTGCTTGGACAGCTGGGCAGTTCTGTTGATTGCAGCTGGGCTCCCTCATGCATCTGCAATCTGGTACAAGTCAGCTAAGTGGCTCTGGAGTTGTATTAGAGTGATTGGGTTGACTGGGTTATGTGTCTTTCATCATTCACCATCTAGCCTGGGCTGGTCCACATGGCAGCAGAGCTCAATGGGAGAGAGCAGAAATAATCAAGGCCCCTTGAGTCTTGGGCTTCAAGCTGGCACACCATTACTTCCTTTTCTGTATGCCAAAGCAAGGCCCAAGATTACCCCAGATTCAAGGAGTAGAAAATACTCTACCTCTTGATGGGAGAACCTGCAGTGTCATACTGCCAAGGGGAGAGGGTATAAGGAAGAGTAATAATTGCAGTAATTTTTGCTAACAGTCTACTACAAGGTATGGATACATACTGCTAGACATGTATGTAATCCCGCTTGGTTCACTACCACCCTCATGGAATGGAATTGTGCTATGACCTTCTGGCACTCAGCTAATATCAGCTCCCTGATCTCTCTTAGGAGTTCTGCTGCCCTCCTTAATCTTTGGCGTGAGGCAGAGGGAGAAGAAGGACTATGTTCCTGTGCTCATTAATAATTTAATGAAGGGGAATTAATTATTTTTTTCCATTAAAATGGAATTCAAAGTAGAGTTTAAGTATAATAGAAGCAAAACATTGAAATGCATGTATTAAACCAAACAACAGCAACAACAAAACTGTTTGTTAATAAGCATCGGAAATCAAATTCTCAGGAGACCTGTAGCTTTCTATGGGAAGAAAAGAAAAATAACACAGCATTTTTCACTCACTTGTTCTGTACAGTCCTTTGAAAGACACTTGTTTTGGTGAATCCTGTCCAATGAATCTCTAACTCGGTAATGATGTTACATTGATATGTAAAGCACTCCTTTAACATATATCACTTTGATTGGACTGTGATAAACATTTCAACTAAAAACACTGTCTTTTTTAAAGGTATTAAGGAGCATCAATTCAATTATTCACAATCCAAGAGCTCCAGTAATAATTTATAAACAGAGCAAAGGAGGAGCCCAACATTTTAATAGAGATCTTGTTCAAGATTGTGGATTTGAGCATCTTGTTCCTATAATAGAAATGTGGGCAGATCAACTGGCTTCCTTAAAGGTAAGGGGTTGAATATTCTTTACAGGCTTTGAAAATCTGTAGGAGTCCATGGGCTTTATATACTTTTATTCTCAAGCAAAGTTTTATATTTGGTGTGCTTTTACCATAGACTTTTTCTTTATAATTGCACCTTACTGATGAAAAATGTTGGTTAATGAAAGTATCGTTATGCTCTGACTTCCTGACTTTTTTTTCAAATTCTGGTGGCGCTTACTGTTTAATACATTTATTTGGCACTGAATGTGTTGCCTTGAATTGCTAAAATAAATAACTGCCTTCTTACCAAATGAAAAATTAAAGATATTAATATGTGAGGACTGGGTACTAATTGGAGAGTGTTAAATAAGTGGAGGACTAAAATAAGAAGTTGAGAAAAGTAGAATTTCCTGTATTTCTTTCTGTATTCTAGAGTTGCACTGTCTAATACAATAACCACTAAGCCACATGTAGCTTTTGATCACTTGAAATGTGACTAGTCCCAACTGAGATGTGCTACAAGTATAAAATTACACACCAGATTTAGAAGACTTATTATGGAGAAAAATAGTTAAAATATTGATTATCTGTTAAATGATAATATTTTGGATATATTGGGTTAAATATATTATTAAAATTGTCACCTATTTCTTTTTACTTTTTAAAATGTGGCTACTAGACAATATTACTGTGACACACATTACATTCCTTTTGGATGGCATTGTTCTAAAGGGCCAAGCACTGTGCCATGCACATAGTAGATGCTCAGTAAATATTTGTTTATTGATTGACCAGTCTTAGACTTCTAAACTTCCAGGAGCCCGGCCTCTTGTGCACAGTTTTAAATAGATTAGGACAACATATCTAGGCCAGGAAAACTAAGTAGGCTGTCATGAAAATCAAGTCGAATTACTTTAGGCATCCTTTCGAATTAAAAACTTTCCTGGAGATACATACTATAACATGGATGAATCTTGAAAATATCCTAAGTGAAAGAAGCCTGTCACAAAAGGCCGCTTATTGTATGATTCCATTTTTTTTAATGAAATGCTTGGAATAGGCAAATCCATAGAAACAGAAAGTAGATTAGTAGTTACCCAAGGGCTGGGAGCAGGAGAGAACGGGGAATGACTGTAAGTGGGTACAAGGGTTTCTTTCTTTTTTTTTTTTTTTTAACATCTTTATTGGAGTATAATAGCTTTACAATGGTGTGTTAGTTTCTGCTTTATAACAAAGTGAATCAGTTATACATATACAAGCAACCGCATGGCACAGGGAGATCAGCTCGGTGCTTTGTGACCACCTAGAGGGGTGGGATAGGGAGGGTGGGAGGGAGGGAGGGTTTCTTTTTGGAGTGATGAAAATGTTCTAGAGTTGGATAATGGTGATGATTGCACATCTCTGTAAGTAGTCAAAACTACTGAATTGCACATTTAAAGAGGATGAATTTTATGGTATGTGAATTACATCTCAGTAAATCTGTTATTTAAAAAATCAAAGGCAAAATATTAAGGACAAGCTTATTTTTTATTCATCAATAATTCAAAATAATTACTTAAATAACATATGCTACTAATAAATAACATATAATTACTTTAAACATCCAGATTCCAGATAATCAATATATATATATGTAAGGCCTGGAGAAAACTAATTTAACAGACTTTTTCTAAACTGATAATGGTATTTTTAAAAAAATAATGATGATCGTTAATATATATATTAAAACTGCTTGGATAATTATATTTTATTAGCATTATTATGAAAACTTTAAAAATCAGTAATAGCATATTGTTTCTTTCGTAAAGGATTTGTATAAGTCCTTGAAAATACTATCTGCAGGACTGGTGCCTTGGCATAATTTAAAGAAGCAGGATGAAAATGAAGGTGTCAAAGTTGAAGATCTGTTGTTTATAGTAGATACCATGTTAGAAGAAGTGGAAAATAAGGAAAAGGTAATACTACCTAATACTTACATAAATGTTCACATTTTAATGTATTCTTTATCTTAGAAACTAATAATGATATGGATATAGATATTCTACTAGAACTCTATTTCTCTTTTTAAAGTTTTTATTAAAGATTTGGAATAATTCTAAGATGTAAACTATCTTTCTTTTTCTTCCTCTCTTTTGGGCAGGACAGCAATATGCCAGACTTTCAAATTTTGCGAGCTATTGTTTCTCACTTCCAAAAATTATTTGATGTGCCTTCTTTAACTGGAGTCTATCCCCGAATGAATGAAGTTTATACTAGGCTTGGAGAAGTGAACAATGCTGTGAGAAACCTCCAGGAACTCTTAGAACTAGGTGATGACCCTTTGTCATTTTTGGCCCCCCATTTAAGAATTATTATTAATAGATCAACAAAAAGTAGTTAAAAAATCAAGGCTAACTGAAGCATAAAGTGTTTGATTTAATGATTTTGAAAACTCTCTTTTAAAATATCCTATCCTTTTCTCTTTTGCAGATAGTTCATCCTCATTGTGTGTGCTGGTGAGCACAGTTGGAAAATTGTGTAGGCTGGTTAATGAAGATGTGAATGAACAGGTTATGCAGGTATTGGGACCTGAAGACCTCCAAAGGTATTTATTTTGAAAAGGTTACAAAGTATCATCCAGAATGTTTGGAGTGGTAAAATTAAAGCCTTTCAAAACTTCATAAGTTATTTACCTTTCCTGTTTGAAATAGCATTTTTTAAAATAACTTGACAATCTAAAATAATCTCACACCTTAGGGATGGAGAGAATGTCAAGTATTTTCAAGATAAAAGTAGACTCTAGGGCCTATAGGTTTACATAGGGTGGGTCAGGACTCCAGCATTATTGCTGTAAGCTTGTTCCCAAATTATATATGGAGAAATTCAAACTTTATTAGCAACTTCATGTGAATTCAGAATATATAAGTCCAGTTTTTAGTACAATACCATCAATCACTGATCACTAAATAATCACTAAGAGTATGTGTATTATTTGATGAGAAGATGTTAAGGATTTTTTTAAAAAGCTAGGCATCTCCAACATAAAACCTAATGTTTTTTTAAAATATTGAAATGTTATAGCTATACTCTTCCTCCCTTCTTCCCCAGATTTTATAGCTACATATGTTCTGCAAGTTTTCCAAGAAGAACCCTTACCTGACACTTGAGTTTTCTGATACTTGATGCTTTTAAAAGGAATGTATGTCTCACCATTGGTCTTTTTCTCCTTCCCACAGTTTTACTGATTACTGATACTTATTCTTAATGTTTAATAGAATACAGGATATAAAAGCCAATTCTTTTTAGAAAATGTTATAAAAGCATGGTCTCTTAAGAATCCTCAAGCTAAATAGAAAGTTCCTATATTAGGAATGTTATATAGATTTAACTTTAGAACAGATGATTACACTGAAAATAGAATTTTTTTTTAGAAAAGTGTTACTAGATGAACAAAGAGCTGAAAAAGGACGGATTGCAGTAAATGATCATTAAACTTATATTTAAATTAGCAGGACAATTTCTTTCCATTTTGAAATGTTCTATGTCCAATGAGATGCAAGTTGGAAATTCAGTGTAAACTGCATTTTTTTTTAAAAGCATTATCAACAAACTGGAAGAACATGAGGAATTTTTCCCAGCATTTCAGGCATTTACTAATGATCTACTTGAAATCTTAGGTAAGATCTTTGTTGGCGGTGGTTAAATTTTGAGTCTCAAGATGTCAGTGGGTTTGAGGAAACAGTGCTCCTTAGTATTAGTATTAGTGTTTTTACCCAGAGTGGTAGAAAGTGTCTGCAAACCACTAACAGTTCTGGAAACAAACTTCTAACTTGCAGTTAAAGTCGGTTGGGATTAGTCTGCAGAACAGAGAAGCATATATCCTTTAAGGAGCTGGGGGTGCCTTTGTTTTAGGACCTTAAAATGAGAAATGACATTACTCTGGCTAGGCCCAGTGTAACCTTGACTCTGTCATTGGCAACGAGAAATGTCCTTAGAATTTATGATCTTGTAAGGTGTCTTTTTTTTTTCTTCTTCCTCCTTCTCCTTCTTTTTCTTCTCTCTTTTTTTTTAAAGATAGTTCCTACTTACTGTGTTTTTTAGATATACAAATTAATTTCCTTCTCAGGTGGTGAGAAGTAATATAAAGTAAACATCTGTAGAAAGGAGATAAATTTATAAATCTATAGAAGGGAAGAGATACATTTTACACTCTTGGTCAGATTGAGGGCTTCGTCAGTAGTAACATCTCTTAAAGGGAAAAAAAATGTAATTAGCTTAGGAATCATAGGCAAAATAGAGACCCAATTCTCTTTAAGTGTGATTATATATGGCTATAAAAATAATTTATCTTACGGTTAAGAACACTTTTAGGGAATTCCCTGGCGGTCCAGTGGTCATTAGGACTCTGGGCTTTCACTGCCGAGGGCGCAGGTTCAATCCCTGGCGGGGGAACTAAAATCCCGCAAGTTGCGCAGCATGGCCAAAAAATCACTTTTTTAAAAAGGTTAAAGTGATTTATTTATTAATGAATTCTTTTTTTTTCCGTATAGCTCATTTGAAATTGAAAGTGTTTTTTTGTTTTTGTTTTTTTTTGTTGTTGTTGTTTGGGAAAGTGTAATTTGAAAGTTTAACTTGAGATGTGGAATTGTATAAATGTGTTGCCTTGTATCTCAAAGAGCCTTGTTTCCTGCAATAATATGATTTTACTTGCTTTGGGGTAGCAATTAACTTAAACAATGAGTTTCGTGTCATTAATAAACATTTTAATAGGTGTGCTAGGAACACTTATTTCAGAATCCTTCTATAGAAACTTCCCCTCAGATATGATACTCAGCATGGTTCATGGGGGATCATTTGCTTCAATTCAACGGGTGTGATTTTAGAATGCGGGTCAGGGAATAACTTGATCTTTGTACCTTACCACAATGTAAGATGTGAACCAAATTCTCTGCTGTAGATTTGCTGATATTTTTTTCCTTTCCTATATTTTGATAAGTGGATTCAGATAAGAATTCTGACTGAAGTCAGGAGCTTAAACATCATGGGTCATGTGTTTTGGCTAAAGGAAGAACCATCAAAATCCAGCTAAACATGGAGGGAGAGATGGAATCCAAGGAATCATGTTTTATGTAAAGGAAATGAGTTTATGAACAGTGACCTAGCAGAATAATCTAGAAAAAAGTGGTGAGAATTTAGAGAACCTGCCACTGGGGCTTACCTTAAGTAGGGCTGGAGTCTACATAATCAGAGAAAGGACCTTCCTTAGGGGTTAGGAGCTTCCAGATGGTGAATTCTAACTTAGGCTGGTTGGAAGAAGATAGTCTTAGGAAGAGAAGTCAAACTCAGAAAGAACCTGGCAGAGAAGAACCTGAACTATCTGGTAGGCTGGACCAGGCTAAGCTCTATAATACATTGCATCTGAGATTTTACTCTGAGACACCTCACACCTTTTATTAGGTAGATAGGCTTCATCCTAAAAGGTAGACCTAAGAGCCATCCTACTAATGAGAAATCTTTGTCATAAAATTAGGACAGGACTGTGTTCCAAGAGAAGAAATCCCTAAGTCCTTAGATGGGGACCCATGAGAGAGAGCGCCTCTACTGGGGATTTCACCATGTAGGCTCACCCATGTAGTTAAAGAGGCAGTAACATAATATCATAAATGTCACTAGTAGGATCTGTTCATAAGAACACACTGCTAATGAGATTAATATCAGAGTCAGAGGATGCTTTTGTAGGTATGTGGTAGCTGTTACCCTTTTTTTTGCCCTGTGAAGCATCTCTGTCTGAATCAGTGATACACTCATCACCACTATTGGAGAAAAGTTTCATGTGCATGAAAGCACTAGTGATGTTGCCTTTGTGTCTGAGGTTTGCCTTTGCATAGAGATTCTCATTTCATCTGAGCCTAACAGTGGATAAAGCTATTCTTTTATTATTTTTGTTTTTCTGTTACAGAAATTGATGACTTGGATGCCATTGTACCTGCAGTAAGGAAATTAAAAATACTTTCACACTGAAAACAAATCATTTTTACTGTGTAAATTGCATTCTTAACATTCTAAATATTTTGTAGGATTGATCTTACTCTGAGACAAGGGTTATAAAATGTATATACTCTCAGAATTCACCCCCTTCTTTCTGTTGAGTCGTTCTCCATCCATATAATTTTTATTAACTTTGAGATTCTTTTACAGAAAACGTTGCTAAGTTTAATTACTAAATTAACTTTAGATCCTTTAATCATTTCTTAAGCAATTCTTGAGTGCTTAAAATGTAAGACTGTTTTAAAGTACAGTGTGTAAGAGAGAAACTCAGGGAGAGAAAGTGCAAGTAATAGAAAGGTTGCATTTAAGTTCAGAGTTTTTTGGCCTGGGAACAAGGAATGCCAGTGGCTGTCTTTAGTCCAGCCCTCAGGAAGCTGTTGCTTTCCTGGCAAGGAAATGGCACATTCTATTAAGATATCCCTCACGACACTTGCCCTTTCAGAGCAGAAGGAACAAAAGGAAGAAGGAAAAAAAGTTTTATCGTGTTAGGGTAGGAAATGAATTATGAGGTAAAATAGATGAGTACATGTGAGTCTCTCACAAAAAAGTGTCCTTTTTGCTATCTTGATGTGATGTACCTTTTATAAGGGCATGATAAATAAAATTTTTGTTAAGAATTTCCAAATGTAAGTGTTCTCAGTGACTTACTTGTATTCCTCACAAAAAATGAGTCATATTCTCTTACTAGGCTGAGCCTTCCTTGGGCACCCTTCGTGGTTCACCCTTGCTGCGTTTTACATAAGAGCAGCTTTCTTGATGCTTTCTACTTATTCTCTGTTCTCCATATTCATTCTGATTTTCTTAAAGGACAGGTGTTCGGCTTCACATCCATGAGTACGGGCCACTTTTGGTTACTGCCGCTCCCTCACGCACTACCCCCGCCTTTATAAGTAACGGGCCTAGGAAGACTTCTCAGTTATTCTTGTCCATTGCCATGTAGAATATTGTAAAGAATTTCCAGGAAGCAGCATAGTGGAATGCAGAGAGTAATGTCAAAAGATAAGCACCCAGATCTTTAGTGTGGTGACCTTAGGGATTACACTTAAGATAATATCTTAGGTTTTTTCTAGATTTAAAATTCTTTGTTTTGTTTGCCTACAATTACATTTCTAAATACTAGCCCACAATTTGTGAAAGAACCTGTGTCTTCGAGGGTTGGGTAGAAAAAGTATTTGGATATTCAGTAATGTAAATGCTCTTAGTTGATTAGAATACTCCAAGAAATTGTTATGACCCAGTTTGGAAATCCAACAATTTTTGAAAGGAAGAAATACAGTTTTTTAATTCAAGTATAGTTAGTTTACAATGTTGTATTAGTTTCTGGTGTACAGCGAAATGATTCAGTTATAGATATAGATACAGATATAGATATATATACACACACATATATATATACACACACATATTCTTTTTCATATTCTTTTACATTATGGTTTATTATATGACATTGAATATAGTTCCATGTGCTACACAGTAAGACCTTGTTGTTTATCTATTTTATATATAGTAGTTTGTATCTGCTAATCCCAAACTCTTAATTTATCCCTCCCCCACCCCCTTTCCCCTCTGGTAACCATAAGTTTTTCTATGTCTATGAGTCTGTTCATTAATAAGTTCATTTGTGTCATATTTTAGATTCCACATGTAAGCGATATCATATTTATCTTTGTCTGACTTACTTCACTTAATATGATAATCTCTAAGTCTTATCCATGTTGCTGCAAATGGCATTATTTCATTCTTTTTTATGACTGAGTAGTATTCCAGTGTGTGAGTGTGTGTGTGTGTGTATAACATCTTCTTTACCCATTCATCTGTCAGTGGACGTTTAGGTTGCTTCCATGTCTTGGCTATTGTAGATAGTGCCGCTATGAACATTGGGGTGCATGTATCTCTTCGAATTATCATTTTCTCTGTATATATGCCTAGGAGTGGGATTGCTGGATCATATGGCAACTCTAATTTTAGTTTTTTAAGGAATCTCCTTAGTGTTCTCCATAGTGGCTGCACCAATTTACATTCCCACCAACAGTGTAGGAGGGTTCCCTTTTCTCCACACCCTCTCCAGCATTTGTTATTTGTAGACTTCTTAATTACTGCCATGCTGACTGGTGTGAGGTGGTACCTCATTATAGTTTTGATTTGCATGGAAGAAATATAATTTTTAAATTATGTTAATCTAAATTTTGTCAGCTAGTTTAAGAGCCTGTGGTTAACTCTTAGTTTAAAACAGGGGTTTTCAAACTCTTCCTCAGAGGCCTAGGAGTTTTTTGGAGGGCCGCTGAGAAGGGACAGTGCTGCTAGTAGGAAGAACATTAGGCCCTCTCTATCAGGTGTACTTTTATCCAGTTTTAATTATCTAAAATATAAGTACTGCAACCATTGTTTAAGCTCTTGATTTTTTACAATTTTATTGATGTATAGTTGACATATAATAAATAGTGCATATTTAAAGTATACAATTTGATAAATTCTGACATACATATATACCTGTGAAACCATTACCATGATCAAAATAATGAACATACCCATCATTCCAAAAGTTATTTCTTTGCCCTTCATGATCCCTCCCCAACCCCACCCCCATCCCTAGACAACAACTGATCTGCTTTCCATCACTATAGACTAGTTTGCATGTGATGGGATTTTATATAAATGGAATCATACAGTATGTTCTCTTTTTTGTCTGGCTTCTTCCACTCAGCATAATTATTTTGTGATTGTGAATGTTGTTGGATTTATTAACAGTCCATTCTTTTTAATTGGTGTGTAGTATTCCATTGTATGAATACACCAAAATTTGTCTATCCATTCACCTTTTGATGGAAATGTAGGTTGTTTCCAGTTTTTGACTACTACAAATAAAACCACTATGAACATTCATGTTCAGGTCTTTGTATGAACATAAACCTGATATCCATTGTCTTGAAAACTATTGTTTCGTATTTTTTGGTTTTGGTTTTGGTTTTGGTTTGGTTGGTACAGGTAGAAGTGTAAATTTTCTTTCTGCTACTCTGTCCTGGTTAAAAGTGGAAGTGTAAGTGTATTATCTGAAAACATGTAGGGTTTCTTATGTTGTCTTTTTATTATTTTTTTTCTAATTGTATTGCATTGTAGTCAGAGTACATGGTCTTTTTGGTACTGAATCTTTGGGATTCATTGAGACTTTCTTTGTGACTTTATTGTGATGAATTTCCACATATTACACATGTGCTTTAAAAAGTCCAATCTTTAATATATACATGTATATACATATACTTACATATATGTATATATTGTGCTATTAATATGTTGTTTAAATCTACTTCATTTCTATCAATTTTTTTGTCTGTCTGGTTTGTTAGTTTATGAGAGATACTGAAATCTCTGGACTTGTCAAATTTTGTTTTCTATATTTTGGGCCTATTTTATAAATACTTATAAATTCATAGTTGATAATATCTTCTTGATTAGTATCTCTCTTGATCACCTGTGCTTTTTACCTTGAAAGCAATTTTGTCCTTTTAATTAATAGTTGCCGGAAATTTCTTTTCCTTCTTTTCTTTTTCATTTATTTCACTAATTTTTAAAAAAAATTTATTTATTTTATTTTTGGCTGCGTTGGGTCTTCGTTGCTGCACACAGGCTTTCTCTAGTTGCAGCCAGCAGGGGCTACTCTTCGTTGTGGTGCGCAGGCTTCTCATTGCAGTGGCTCCTCTCATTGTGGAGCACAAGCTGTAGGTGCACGGGCTTCAGTAGTTGTGGCTCGTGGGCTCTAGAGCGCAGGCTCAGTAGTTGTGGCACACGGGTTTAGTCGCTCCATGGCATGTGGGATCCTCCCAGACCAGGGCTTGAACCCGTGTCCCGTGCATTGGCAGGAGGATTCTTAACCACTGCGCCACCAGGGAAGTCCTATTTCACTAATCTTTTTTGTGTGTTACAAAATATAACACATATGCTAAGTATGGTAAAAACCATAAATGTCAAGTATAATGAATGATTATAAAGTGAACACCCATGCAACAATCAAGAAACAGAACATTCACCAGCACTCCAAAAGGCCTCCCCCACATACCATATGTGCCTTCCCCCATTAGCCTGACTTATGTTAATCACTTACTTGTTTTTTTTAAATAGTTTTGCCAGTTTTGTGTGTACGCCTAAACCAAGATAGTTTAGTTTTGCCTGTTTTAGAACTTTATAAAAATGGAATCATATTGTATATGTTCTTTTTAATTCTTCTTTTGTTCAACATTATGTTTGTACTATTCATCTATGTTGTTGTGTGTAGGTCCAGGTAATTTGTTTTCATTGGTGTCTAGTATTCCTCTATGAATGTTCCATAATCCATTTGTCTGTTCTACTAGGGATTGGCATTTGGGTTGTTTCTAGTTCTTGGCTGTTGTGAGCTACTGCTATGAACATTCTTGTATGTGCATCCTCATTCACTTGTGTGCAGGTTTTCTAGAAGCAATATCCAAGAAGTAAAATTGCTGGGTCCTAGAGTAAAACACATCTAACCATGTGAATGGAGCCTCTGGGGTTGTATAGTGTGCAAATTTGATAGAGAATGTATATTTCAACTTTAGAAGAAAATGCCAAACTCTTTTCCAAAGTGGTTGTACCAATTTATACTCCCACCATTAATGTATGAGAGTTCCCACTTTTCCATATCTTGACCAATTTTGGGTAAGTCAGATTTTTTATTTTTGCCAGTATAGTGTATAGAGCTCTTAGTGTGGGTTTAATGTTTATTTTCCTGATTACTAATGAAGTTAAACATCTTTTCCTTTGTTTATTGGCCATTTGTATTTATTTTTTGAAGTGCTTGTATGTATCTTTGGTTCACTTTTCTATTGGACAGTCTGTCTTTTCCTATTGACTTTTAAGAGTTATTTATATATTCTGGATATGAGCTATTTGACAGTTATATGTGTTGCAGATGTATTCTTCCATTCTATGTCTTCTTTCCATTTTCCTCTAGTTTCTTTTTATGAACTGACAAACTTAATTTTAATATAGAGAGTATAGTTAAAGATGTAGAGATTTATAGTTAGTGCTCTAAGTGTCTTATGAAATCTTTCTCTAGTCACAAGTTGTAAAGTTATTCTCTTATATTATAGCTGTACAGTTTTGCCTTTCACACTTAGTCTAATATACCTGGAGTTGTTTGATTTTTTTAATGTGGTGTAAATAAAGGACCATTTTACATTTTCCGTCATAGATACCCAATGATCTCAGCACCATTTATTGAAAAATCTATTTTATTGCCCCTCTGCTCATAGTGCTACGTCTGTCATGAATTGAATATCTGTGTGTGAATGGGTCTGTTACTGGACTCTCTTTTCTATTCTTTTGGTCCAGTTGTCTCTCCCTGCACTAGTACCCCACTGTTTTCATTATTTTAACTTTAAAATAAACTTTGGTATCCAGTTGAAGGCTTCCCACCCTTTGTGTTTCCATGTGTATTGAATCTGATTATCAAGTTACACACACACATGCACACACACTACATATTGAGATTTTTTTTTCATTAAACATAGGATCAGTGGGGAAAATCAGCATCTGTAATGTTGGGTCTTCAAACTCCAAATACAGCATAGCTCTCCATCTGGTTAGATTCACTTTAACATTTCTAATAAAGTTTCATAATTTTCCTGTAGGGATTATTGTTGGATGTATTCATAGTATTTGATCTTTTATACATTTATAAATTATCTTTTTAAAATTTCATTTTCCAACTATTTCAGGAACAGAGAACTAAAATTGATTTTTAAATATTAACTTTGCAGTTGGCAACCTTGCTAGAAACTCTCTGATTAACTCTAGCAGTATATCTTTAGATTATTTTGGATTTTTATGCTCATGATCATATCATCTGTATATAACAACAGTTTTGGTCAGATATACCTGTTTTTTCTTGCCCAACTACATATGCCGCAATACAGGGCTGAGTAGAAGTGGTGATAGGAAGCAGCCCTTTCTTATTCCAGATTTCAAAAGGAAAGCATTTAATGTTTCACCATTAAATATGATGTTTGCTACCATTACTATAAACAGATCTAAACGACCCTTGAGTATATCTTTTTCATCCTTTTATTTTCAACACTTCTGTGTGTTTGAAGTGAACCTCTTGTAAAGAGCATATAGCTGTACTTTTTATTTTCATGGAATTTGACCCCCTTGCAGGTTTTACTAGTGGGTTTATTGTGATTACAAATATATTTAGAAGTCCTTTGCCTATCTTCTTTTGTATTTTCTATTTATCATATTTTTCTCTGCTACTTTTTTCTTTCCTATTTTTGGGGGGGTATTGAATTTCTCTTTATTTTTTTTCTTCTTCACTACTGATTTGGAAGTTTTATATTTCAGCTCTGTTGATTTTTCTATTGTTACTCTATTTTATTGGTTATCTTAAAATTTTTAATATACACTTAGTCAAAGTCAGGAGATAGAAACTACATTGCACAGGTAGCCTAACAGGAAAAATTTAAAACAAGAATGGCTAACTAGTAACGGTAGTTACCTACTAAAAGGGGAGAAAAGAAGACTCTAAGGGGTATGCAGTAGCGACTTCAGAAAGCAGATACTATCCCCCAGGGATAAAGGAGAGTGAACAAGGAAGGAACTTAGAAACTTAAAAATTGCCTTCCCACTAGGCTGAGATTTAAACCTTTGAGTAGAGGTCTGGCTGCTATAGGAACAGGCAACCAACTTGTGGCAAAGAAACTTGCCAGAGGGTGCTGGATGGTGCTGAACCATGAAGGCTGTATTTACGTTTGCAAAGCCCAAGGGCGTGAGTCAAGAGTAAACTGTGGCGGTGCTTAGGTAACCGAGGACAGCCCTCACACAGCTAGGAAAAAAGCACCTCAGTAGAAGAAAGAAAGGCCCCTTCTTCCCACTCTGGCCTTGCAGTGTCTCTCCAGTGCCCTCAATTGGCAAGCCTAACCTCAAGCCCCCTGGCAAAGGAGAGGAGGCTGTGGGGTCTCTAGTATCAAAGCAGGGCAAAGATGGGTTGATTTGGAGCTGAAAGGTAATAAACTAGTAACTGCCACATACTTATAATTAATTTTTAAAATAGAAAACTATCTTTAATTTCTTAAATAAGGAATTTAACATTCCTCTGAACCAGCTTCATGGTCCTTCTTAGATGTCAGTACTAGCATTTCAGTGCCACTGGCTTTTTGAACCCAGTTTTTGCAAACATTTTTGGTTGCTTGATTACTTGTTTATATTTCTTAAACAATTAAGACTTACTTAGGTTTGCCAACGTATTTTACAGATTTCTTTGCTCTCCGTTGTTGCCCACATGCCACTTCTGCCTTAATGTTACATTTTCCTTCTTGCTGAAATACATCTAGTGGCCATTTTTCAGTTGGTATTCCCACGTGCTTCATATTTTTTAAATTGGTTTTGTTTTTATAGTTTTTGCCTGTGAGCTTCCCTTTAGTGGGAATTATCTGCTGCAGTGGTCCAACATGTGCCCTAGGTGGTCATGACAACCCTAAGGGCTAGTTTTGTGGTTGCCTCTGTCAGGGCTTCACATGGTTCCAGGTTCTAAACCAATTCTCACATTAGTTTCCAGGTGTGGAGGTTTCCACACCAAGTCAGTTGTGTGTAACTTCAGACCCCGTGGTCCTGTAGGAGAGAGTAGGTGATTGTTTCCACCCACTGCTGACAACCAAGTCCTTGTCCTCATTGGCAGCAAAGGCATTTTCTAATGACAAAACTTTTCAGGCTCCTGTGCCTTACACAGTAGCTTTGCCTTCTCTCTGGTGTGTGCTAAAATTCTGGTTCTCTTCAAAACACCCCCTTCAACTCCTATACCCTGCTGTAGATTTTCTCTTTGGATCATCACCAGAACTTTACCTGTGTTACTTTTTCATCAACCATGTTTAAAATAAATGTTGTTCATGGTTTAACTAGGTTTTCTACGTGTTTGGAAGAGGAAGGATAGGTTTTCACTTGTCTGCTTTGTCTGCCATCGTGCTCGGTAGTTGTTTTAGGGTTGCTAATATTCAGGACGTGATATATGATACATTCCCTTCTACTCCTCTGGCACTTTATCATTTTCAAGGAACTTGTCTGTTTAGTGAACATTACAATGCCACTGTGAGGTAGATAGGACAGGCATCAATTGTCCCATTTTATTATGAGAATTTGTCACTGAAAACAGCAGAAACAAATTTTATTACACGTCGGCCATGTACTTAGCATAGTCTTGGATGATGGGGGCGAAAATCAATTCAAGTAGCTTCTAGGTCAATTGGAGAGTAAACAGAAACATTAAATACCAAACACAGTACAGGTAGTTGCTTAGCGTATGACCTTAGTAGATATTTAATAAACATTTTAAAAAATTAAATGTTACATGGCAGGGATTTGCTAAAGTGAAAAATGTACAGTGTTGATAGTAGATGCTCTAGGTCAGGGGTCCCCAACCCCCGGGCCACGGACCGATACTTCTCCGTGGCATGTGAGGAACCAGGCTGCACAGCAGGAGGTAAGCGGCAGGTGAGTGAGCGAAGCTTCATCTGTATTCACAGCCTCTCCTCATTGCTCGCATTACCTCCTGAGCTCCGCCTCCTGTCAGATCAGCAGCAGCATTAGATTCTCATAGGAGCGCGAACCCTACAGTGAACTGCGCCTGCGAGGGATCTAGGTTGCGTGCTTCTTATGAGAACCTAATGCCTGATGATCTGAGGTGGAGCTGAGGTGGTGATGCTAGCGCTGGGGAGCGGCTGCAAATACAGATTATCATTAGAGAGAGGTTTGACTGCACAGAGACCATAATAAATCAATTGCCTGCAGACTCATATCAAAACCCTATCAGTTGGGTATAAAATGGTAATTCACTATTGTTTAGATGTACGTTTCTCTGATTACTTAGTGCAGTCAAGGCATCTTTTCATGTGTAGCCCGCATTCAGATTTCTCTTCTGTGAATTGCCTGTTGTGGAAAAGTATCTTCAAAGTGACCCTTAGCTTCTTCTACAATGTGAGGAAATTATAATGAGGAGGGTATAAAAATGTTAAGGACTGCTGCTAACCAATGACTGAGTTTTTAAATACTTGGCCAGGATAAGAGTAGTCTCTCCTATTTTTGTAAAGCTATGATTCATTCTCCACCCCACTGCAATCTGATTTGTGCTTCTGCTATTTCTTTTTAAAGTGGAGCATTAAATGTAAACCAACCCTTTCTATTTTTGTCAAGGTCTAAAAACATCCGTTTAGAAATATGAATACAATTAACCTGACATTTGCAACAACAACAACAAAAAAATCCCTATCAGTGAGTGGCAAGTGAAAACAAGCTCAGGGCCCCACTGATTCTGCATTATGGTGAGTTGTATAATTATTTCATTATATATTACAGTGTAATAATAATAGAAATAAAGTGCACAATAAATGTAATGCTCTTGAATCATCCTGAAACCACCCCCTTCCCCGCCCCAGTCTGTGGAAAAATTATCTTCCATGAAGATAATTCCATCTTCCATGAAACCGGCCAAAAAAGTTGGGGACCGCTGCCCTAGGTGGGGGGAGAGGCCCTTTCAGTGTGGGGTGGCTTAACGGAGGAGGTGGGTTTGACATGGGCCTCTAAGAGGTGAGTAGGATTAGTAGGCAGGATATATTTGGACTATTCTGGAACTGAGCATCTGCACATGAATAAGGTAGCAGAAAACTGGAGACCTGATTATGTTAGGTCTGAAACACAAGAAGTGGGCTTGAATTTTGTAGAAAGCAGGAAATAATAATTTATAAGTGAGAGTAACATGACAAAAACTTTGTTTTAAGATGTTACCATTCTGCAGAAAAGTGGCAGTGAAGGCAGTGGTAGGGAGAGGAAACTGATGGCAGGGGGTACTGCCTGAGTAGATAAGTGAAAAGAGGAGGTGACTCGACAACAGCTCTAGGAGTGTGAGAAAGGACAAGAATATGTGGTTTTATAAAGTCTGAAATGCAAAAGAGGCACTTGTTTAAATATACAATTTACATATTTTGCTTTTAACATGTTGTTTAGGTGAACCAGCCCTCTCTTAGAAGAGTGGAGCAGAGTTCCCAAACCTATCTGAGAGAGATACAGAAAGCCCCTTGTTCTCTGGCACTGACACTCGGCAGCAGCCTCCAGTGCTCTATGGGAGTGCAGACGTAGACCTGGGTTTGAAAATCTCCTTGCATTTTCCTATGGAAATAATGCCAAATGCTAGAGTTTGGTCCCAGGCCATCCCACACTGGAGTACTATCACTAACATTGTTGCCATCAGGAAAGTACATTTTAGTTCCAAATCAGATACATGAACAAACCTCCAGGCAGAGAAGTACCAGAGGTGGCAGCCAGCAGGGCTTAGGTAGAGCTAGCTCTTGGCACTTTTTGGTGGATCACTTTTTAGTCCCATAAAAGAAGCCTCCTCCCTTGGTCAGTCACTGCCCAGGAATACTGATAGCTGCTCCACAAACAGACCTCCCTCACCCTCTGTGTCTGAGACAGGACCCTTTTGGTGCATACATTCACGCGAGTCCTAAGTCAGTGAAAATTCACCACTGAGGTTCTGATAATTTGTTAGGCACAAATATGCCGCTTGTTTATGGATTTAAACAATTAAATCCAATCAAGAAAGAGTAGTTCTTGCTTCTACATGTGTTTACCTCTTCCTAATACTATCAAGTCATGCAGTTACATTGCACACAAGAATGTGTGTGTGTGTGTGTGTGTGTGTGTGTGTGTATATATATATATGTATGTATGTATTTTTTTTAAATGGCTGCTCTGATTTAAGTTACAAAATATACACATGTACACATTTAAAAAATAAAGATGTTGTTGTTCATCATCAACTTCTGGGCTGGCCATCTGGAGTCAGCGCATACCTGCAAGACAGTTGAGTTTGGCCTTGTGTTAGTATTGAGAGTGTGCTGTGGCAACACCAGGACAGGCGGCCTGATCCGCCCCACCTGGGCCTCTGTGGGGCCAGCAGAACCCACCTCAGTAGGCTGGCTGGCCAGGGTAAGACGAGAGCTTACAGAGGTCCTTTAGGTAAGCGAAACCTGTAGGCAGTAAAGCCTTAAGTACAGGTGATAATGTCTCCTTGATAAACAAAGGCGCTGATATGTACTGAAAAGGGAAGAACTTTGGAGAGAGAATATGGGCAACTGTCTGAGACAATGTCTTGAGTAGCAGATTTAATGTGATAAAATGAAAGGGCTCACTTACCACTGTGAGAAGCCCTTATTCAGATCTTCTTTTGATAAGTCAATCAGTACCTAAACAAACACAAATAATCAGTTCCCTTCCCCAAAACTGCATTAAATGGAAACACATTGGGATAAATGAAATTGATCATAAAAAGGGCCTCCTTGAGTTTTGAGCAGGAGCTCTTTTTCCTTTGGCTTTCAATATGGAACCTTTCCAGAAGGACAGTACTGACACTGACCTCAGTGTCCTGGGAAAAGGTGAATTGCTGTTTGCGGTTGTACCTCAGAAATTTATTTATGAATGTGTTAGAGAGAACAACTTGCCTTTACTCATGAACTGATCCAGAATTTTAAGCAAGACACCATAGTTTCCTTAGTAGTAAAAATGGGGATATCATCACGTACTTCACAGAAGTGGGCTTTTAAAAATGAGTATAAGAGGTGTTTATTAAAATACAACAACTACAGAGTGTACAAATATCATTCTTTTTTGTCTCTCCGTGGCATCTTCCTGAGGATTATATTTCCTTTACTTCTAACTTTAAGTAAAATCCCATTCACCACAAAAATCTTGACATAATGAGATCCAAGCTTCACACAATGCTGTATTTATCAAAACAATACTTAATACCATAGTAGAAGTTCACATACTTGTGTAGTGATGAACTTGGATATTCAAGCTTGTTAAAATAGGGTTTATTATATTAATTTATATACTTCAGTTTCAAGAGTATTTTTTAAAAAGACACAAAACAAAAAGCCTCCCAGTGAGGCTATACCTTCCTTGAAGTCAGTTCTGGTAATAGCCAGATGATCCCATCAGAATTTCTGCAAGGGTGTGTTCCACCAGTGAACTCCAGTTAGCTACCAGGAGGGAAAGAATACCAAAAGTCCCTTTTGTACTTACTTTTCCTAGCTCCTTCCTTCTGTGTGAGCCAAGTGGCCTACTGTTTTTCACTGCGACGTCTAGTGACCTCTTCTTTACTTCATCCAAGGGAAGAAAAAATTCAAATCTTTAAGGAGCAAAAAGTTAGGAAATGAGATTTATATATTTTAATCATTTTCACTGAAAATCTCAAGTGTTCATCCATTTTCCTACCTTTAAAACAGAAGATACAGACTATTGAGAAGAGCATCTAGAACAGTACTGGGTTACAGCAGATACTCAATGCATCATTGTTATAGATAATCACTGTCCTGTGTTATATTCACAAACCCTGGAAGTGTCAAGAGGCTGTTTGCTTCTCTGAGAAGTTCCTTGAACTGTCGTGCTTTGGGGTTTGCTTCCTTCCTTCTCTGACTCTACTCTGGTTGTCACTCTTTCAGCTGCCCCTTCTCTCTCTGAACAGTGCCAGCTAAGGGCTAGGATGCTGAATAATTAGGTTTGCTGGAATTGCATGGAAAACAGTGGCCTTTTCCCACTTACGCCTGTGGAGTAAGGCAGAGGAATCTTAGTATACAAGCTTTGTTGTGGACTCATAAGATGCCTCTGGACTCCTTACTTTTCTGGTTTAAAAAAAAAAAAATCTTCAAATTTTTTTAATTGAGTGAAAGATTCTTTAGATTCTATAGTGCTTCACACTTTTGAAAAGTTTGACACACATGATTCAATATAATCCCATAATATCTTTTAATTTTTTAAATTGAGATATAAGTGACATGGCATTATTAGTTTCATGTTTACCATAATGATGTGATTTGGATATGTTGTGAAATGATCAGTCTAATTAACATCCATCACCATACATAGTTACAAAAAAAATTTTTTCTTGTGATGAGAACTTTCAAGATCCACTCTCCTAGCTACTTTCAAGTATGTAATACAGTATTATTAACTATAGTCACCATGCTGTACATTATAACCCCATGAATATTAATTTTATAACTGGAAATTTGTACCTTTTGACCCGTCATCTATTTCACACACACCCCAACCACCACCTCTGGCAACCACCAATATGTTCTCTATATCCATAAGCTCGGGTTTTTTTGTTTGGTTGGTTTTTGGCACTTTTAGATTCCACATATAAGTGAGATCATAAGTAATTATCTTTTTCTGCCTTATTTAACTTAGCATAATGCCCTCAAGGTCTATCCATGTTGTTTCAAATGGCAAGATTTCATTCTTTTTCATGACTGAATAATATTCTATGGTATATATATATACCACATTTTAAAAAATCCATTCATCCATCAGTGGACATTTAGGTTGTTTCCATGTCTTGGCTATTGTAAATAATGCCACAGTGAACATGGGGGTACATATATCATTTTGAATTAGTGTTGTTTTATTTTGATAAATACCCAGAAATGGAATTGCTGGATTGTATGGTAGTTCTATTTTTGATTTTTTGAGGAACCTCCATGTTGTTTTCCATAGCAGCTGCCCCAAGTTATGTTCCCACCAGCCATGCCCAAGGGTTCCCTTTTCTCCACATCCTCACCAACACTTGTTATTTCTTTTTGATAATAGCCATTCTGACAGGTGTGAGGTGATATTTCATCATGGTTTTGATTTGCATTTCCCTGATGATTAATGATGTTGAGCATCTTTTCATGTACCTACTGACCATCTGTATGTCTTCTTTGGAAAAATGTCTGTTCAGAGCCTCTGCCCATTTTTTAATCAGATTGTTTGATTTTTTTGCTGTTGAGTTCTATGAGTTCTTTATAGATTTTTGGATATTAACCACTTTTCCAATATATTATCTGAAAGTATGTTCTCCCATTTGGTAGGTTGTCTTTTCATTTTGTTGATGGTTTCCTTTGCTGTGCAGAAGCCTGTTAGTTTAATGTAGTCTCATGTAGTCTCACTTGTTTATTTTTGCTTTAGTCGCCTTTGGTTTTGGTGTCAAATCCAAAAAACCATTGCCAAGACTGATGTCAATGAGCTTAACCCACCTATGTTCACTTCTAAGAGTTGCAGAGTTTCAGCTCTTACTTTCAAGTCTTTAGTCCATTTTGAGTTAATTTTTGTGTCTAGTGTAAGATAGTGGTTGAATTTTATTCTGTTGCATGTGGCTGTCCAATTTTCCTAACACCACTTATTGAAGAGACTGTGCTTTCCCCCATTATACATTCTTGGCTCCTTTGCCATAAGTTAATCAGCTATACATTTGTGGACAAACGCAATCTACAGATTCAGTGCAATCAAAATTCCAATGGCATTTGTCACAGAAATAGAACAAACAATCCTAAGATTTGCGTGGCACCACAAAAGAGCCAAAGTAATCTTGAGAAAGATGAACAAAGCTGGAGGCATCATGCTCCCTGATGCCTCCAGGCATCAAACTATATTACAAAGTTATAATAATCAAAACAGTATGGTTCTGGCATAAAAAGAGACAGATCAATGGGACCGAATAGACAGCTCAGAAATAATAATGTTTAACATTATTAATTCTTCCAATTCATGAGCATGATACATCATTCCATCTGTTTGTGTTGTCTTCGATTTGTTTCATCAGTGTCTTATAGTTTTCAGAGTACAGGTCTCTTACCTCCTTAGTTAGATTTACTCCTAGATATTTTATTCTTTTTGATGCAATTGTAAATGGATTTTCTTAATTTCTCTGATAGTTTGTTGTCAGCATATAGAAATGCAACAGATCTCTGTATATTAACTTTGTATCCTGCAATGTTACTGAATTCATTTATTAGTTCTAATAGGCTTTTGGTGACATCTTCAGGATTTTCTTTATAAAGCATCACGTCATCTTTAAACAGTGACAGTTTTACTTCTCCCTTTGGATTCCTTTTTTTTTTTTTTTTCCTTGTCTGATTGCTGTGGCTAGGACTTCCAATAATATGTTTAAACCTGGTAACAGTGGGCATCCTTGTCTGAGGGTAGTGCTTGTCTTGTAAAATGAGTTTTGCAAGTGTTTCCTTTTCTGTATTTTGGAAGAGTTTGGGGATGACTGGTGTTAATTCTTCTTTGAATATTTGGTAGAATTCACTAGTGAAGCTGTGTGGTCCTGGACCTGTTTGTTGGGAGATTTTTGATTACTGATTCAAACTTCTTACTAGTAATCAGTCTGTTCAGATTTTCTGTTTCTTCATTATTCAGTCTTGGTAGGTTGTATCTTTCTAGGAATTTATCCTTTTCTTCTAGGTTATCTAATTTGTTGGCGTATAACTATTCATAGTAGTCTCTTATCCTTTGTATTTCTGTGGTATCGATTTTTACAGTTCCTCTTTTCTCTTTTATATCCTCTTTTTTTCTTGGTGAGTCTAGCTAAAGGTTTATCAATTTTGTTTATCTTTTCAAAGAACCAGCTCTAAGTTTCATTGATTTTTTTTTTCTATTGTCTTTTTAGTCTTTATTTCCACTCTATTTGAACTTTATTTCCTTCCTTCTGCTGACTTTGGACTTTATTCTTCTTTTTCTTATTCCTTGAGGCATAAAGTTAGGTTGTTTATTTGAGATTTTTCTTATTTCTTACTTATTTTTCTTGTTTATGATATATGCATTTATTGCTATGAAATTCCTTCTTAGAACTGCTTTTGCTGCATCCCATAAATTTTATGTTACATTTCCATTTTCTTTGTCTGAAGGTATTTTTTGATTTCTTGATATAATTTCAATCTTCTTAAATTTATTAAGACTTGTGGCAGCCTAGTATATGATCTATCCTGGAGAATGTTCTATATGCACTTGAGAAGAATGTGTATTCTGCTGCTTTTGGATGGACTGTTCTTTGTATATGTTAAGTTCATCTGGTATAACATGTCATATACAGCTTATGTTTCCTTATTGAATTTGTCTGGATGATCTATCCTTTGATGAAAGTAGGGTATTAAAGTACCCTACTATTATTATTTTATTGCTATCTATGTCTCCCTTTAGGTCTGTGAATATTTGCTTTATGTATTTAGGTGCTCTTAGGTTGGGTACATAAATATTTACAAATACTATATCCTCTTGTTGGATTGACCCCTTTATCATTATGTAATGCCCTTGTCTTTTATTACAGTCTTTGTTTTAAAGTCTGTTTTGTCTAATATAAGTATAGCAACACCTTGGCTTTCTTTCAGTTTTTATTTGCATGGAATATCTTTTTCCATCCTTCACTTTCTGTCTGTGTGCATCTTCAGATCTGAAGTGAGTCTCTTGTAGGCAGCATATAGATGGGTCTTGGGTTTTTTTAATCCACTTAGCCACTCTCTTTTGATTGGAGAATTTAGTCCATTTCCATTTAAAGTAATTATTGATAGGTATGTACTTATTGCTATTTTATTAATTTTTTACTGGCTGTTTTGTAGATCCTCTGTTCCTTTTTTCTTCTCTTGCTCTCTTCCTTTGTGGTTTGATGACTTTAGTGGTATGCTTAGATTCCTTTTTCTTTACCATTTGTGTACCTACTATAGGTTTTTGCTTTGTGCTTACTATTAGGCTTACATATGACAACTTACAACAGTCTATTTTAAGTTGATAACTTACGTGTGAATGCATTTTAGGGGCTTCCCTGGTGTCGCAGTGGTTAAGAATCCACCTGCCAATGCAGGGGACACAGGTTTGAGCCCTGGTCCAGGAAGATCCCACATGCTGCAGAGCAACTAAGCCCATGCGCCACAACTACTAAACCCACGCACCTAGAGCCTGTGCTCCACAACAAGAGAAGCTTAAAGAAATCACTCATAAGCTGGTTTAGTGATGGTGAACTCCTTTAGCTTTTGCTTGTCTGGAAAGCTCTCCTTCAATTCTGAATGATAACTTTCCCTGGTAGAGTATTTTTGGTTGGAAGTGTTTTCCTTTCAGCACTTTGAATATTGTGCCACTCCATTCTGGCCTGCAAAGTTTCTGCTGATAGTTTTATAGGGGGGCTCCCTGTAATGTAACTACTTGTTTTTCTCTTGCTGTTTTTAAGATTCTCTCCTTGTCTTTAACTTTAGAGATTTTAGTTATAATGTATATGGTATGAGTCATGTACTCAACAAGAGACCTCTGAACTCCTTACTTCTAGGTTTACATTTAAGATGGAGGTTGCCAAGTCTGCCTCGTAGATAATCCAGGCATGTCTTGCTGTTACAATTTTGAGAGAGAATTACTAACAGATTAGGTTTGTCACAAAAGTCAACCTCCTGTGTTCCCATATAGCAATTCTGACATCCTTTTATAATTGTGTCCGAGCTCTCTGAAGGCAGCATCTTTCACCTGTGTGGCTGCAGAATATAGGATGGTGCCTGGTATGCAGAGTGTCCAGTAAATACTGAATGAAGGTATTCTCTCTCCCCCACACTCTGAACTCAAAGTGTAGCTTTTGAAGGAATATATTAGTCATTAGACATGGCCCAAAAAGGACTCAGTACAACTCTTTTCAAAATGAGTAGTTATTGACCAAGATAAGAGGAAAGCAACATTATTAGATGTATCTTCCTAGGCTGGCTAGCAATGTCTTCTCTTAGGATCCCACAGCAAAAAGAAGCAATGATGAGATTCTGACTTCCATACCTTGTGATCAACTTGAAATCAAGAATTAGAATATTACGGTTAAGACTTGCCACCACAGACCCATCACAAGCAAGAAATGTGATTAGACTCTGTCTACTGGTTTGTCCCCAAGGACATGGGTGGACACGCGAAGGGAGGGTATCTGTTCTACGCCACCTGTGCTTTGTTGTGGGTGGGAAGACAGGCCAAAGAGCTTGGAGCTTTGGAGGAAATTTTAGGTCCTTAGGTTCAAGGTATGTTTACTTTTGATTGAAAGAAAACATATTTGACCAGATTCAAATCCTTTTACTGCCAAAGAGGCTTCATTTAAAGAGAAAGAATATGGAACATTTCATAATCAGGAGCACTTTAGTACCTATGGACAAGAAAAGTGGGTAGCTGTTTTGCTAAACTTCCCTGGCAGTCCTTTTCTCTCACTAAAGTATAGAAGCTTTATGAAAGCATAGACTGTGTAGTCCTGTTCAACCCCAGCCCTTCCCAGCATCTGGCAGCTGCCAGGTACACGGGAGGTGCTCAGCAAATACTCGAGCGGCTGAGGCACTCTAGGCAGGCCACCTGGGCCACTTACGTCTCATCAAACAGGGGATCCAGGGTCTTCCGCTTCACTGAGGTCTTCTTACGACTCGCCCACCTCCTTTCTGGCAACAAGTAGACACGGACGTAGGGATCAGCTCCACTGCTGGAACAGGGCATCAGGTTTCTGATTTGGTTTCAAAGACATTAAAGAAAAAAGACCCCTGGTTTTGAAATACTGAAAATACTCATTTAGAGAAAGCTGTACTATCCATACAGCTTTAGATGGCCTTGAGGATAAAAATGCCCTGCAGTCTAGACCAAAAAAAGCAAAAGTCTGCAGAATTCGGAGGACATCAGATGCATGGTTTTGTAAACATGCATTTTGTAAAGTTGGGTGTAGAGCCAAGTACCATTCCATCTGAAGGAAGTTGAAGATTCTCACTTGAGAAAATGTCCTGGCTCCAAACCACCCCAGACAATTTTGCAGTGGTTGTGTCTGAGCAAAGCCCTTGGCTCTGGAGCCCATCAGCACCATTGAGGATCTGTTACAGCATGCACAGCATGCAGGCCTTCAAACCTCATTCCTTCCAAATGTCTACCTTGTCTACCTTGGGGCTGCCTGCCCCTGCCACTGCTCCGAGTGCCCCCACTCTGATTTTGGTCACCTGATGCTCTCAAATAACCTTTCCTGGCCCTAGCATCCCTTTACCTGCAGCCGTTGATTAGCACGCTGAGACAGTGCTGCAGACACACATAGCGCACCGTGAGCTGGATCTCACCCAGCCCCTGATGCCTGAGATCCTCGTCTCTGTAAAGAAAGGCCTTGTCATTTCTCTTGCCATTACAGGTGCTGGCCTCTCCCCGCACCCCCAAGCAGCATGTAAGTTAATAAAATAATTCTCAGTAAGGTTCCTTTTAGTTGGAAGTCAGTTCTATCCAGCATTCATGTAAAATTATCCTACTTCACAGTAGGAAAAGCATGGCACAGTAGGAAGAACCCTGGAGAGCAGCGTCTGCTTTTATACTGTGATTTCTTGTGGAACCTTGAGTGAGTTATTCGACCTTTATGATAGTAAGTTCTATCTTGTAGGGTTATTGTGAAGATCAAATTAAATAACATGCTAAGCCCGGAGTCAACATTTAATAAATGTAAGCCACTGATTATATAATTCCACATTCTAAGCTTTCCATACCATCCCAGTATAAATAACTCTTTAGAATTCAGTGTATGTTTCTGCTGTAAGGAACCTTAACAACTGAAGTCCAACATCTATTTTATAGTTGGTGTGTAGCTAGAGCCACATGAGACTTTTTGGCATGTGCACGCGTGCTTTCTCTCTCCCCAGCCTGTGTTCTTTCTATCTCACCATGCTGCCTCTCATGAAGCCATTTTGTGAAAAACCAGAACTTGCACAGAAAAGTAAGTTCATATCTACTTTTCCATCCAGGGAGGTATTTTTCATGCAGGTCATTTTAAAAAAGAAAAGATTAAGCAGAGAGGTGCATACTCAGTGTTGAGGCTGACATCTGTCAGGTCAAAGCAGGAAGAGGCCAGGGAGTTGAGCGAGGACATGCTGGAAGCCAGCCTCTTGGGTGGCCATGCGAGTAGGGAGGCAGGGCATTTCATGGGTCTGGGTGACTTGACGGGCCCCGGACAGTGGGGGCCTGGGACAGCCAGGAAGATGGTGGACACACTCTTCTTCTCCCCCATGGGTGCCCAGAACCCTCTGGCTCTGTCCTTGCCTTTGGGCTCTGGGCCCATCTCTTGAAGTGTGGGCTTGGTGGCACTGGTGGTGGCTGTGGTGCTCTTGGAGGCTTGCTTGATATCAGAAGCAGGGTCTGGAGGGCATGGCAAATCTGCAGGGCCCTCTCCCTGTGGTGGGGCTCTGGGGCCCTGGTTGGTGGCAGCCTTCTTAATGAGCAGAGGGCCTTTCTTTAGGGCTTCAGGTCCTGTGTATGGGCTTCCCAGCTCTCGTTCTTCCAAGTGCAGGAACTGTAAGCAGATGACAGGGTGGTTTATGGGCTGGGCACACCACTACCACTCTCTCCCCCTCTGCTCTCACCTTAACCTCTGGGAAGTGGTTCCTTCTCTTTTCTGGAAGGAACAGTTTTCTCAAAACTCAGTTCCTTCCTGACTCCCCAAATCCAATGGATTTTTACCCCCAGACCGTATCTTTTTACCCCTAGACCATATCTTCCTTAACCTCTCTGCCCCTGGCTCACTCTGACCAGACCTTCTGTCTTTTCCCTTCCTCCTGCCTCACCAGTCTTCATGAAGACTTGGTTCTGATCCCCTTTTCTCTATCCACTGGTACTGGATGCTGGAGACCTGGCCAATTCTCACAACATGCACTTCCCCTCGGCGCAGAGGACTCCCAGATCTACACCTCCAGTCTTGCCCTCACCTTAACCTTCATATAGATCACCAGCTGCCTTCTGGATATGGTCATTTCTAGCTGTCACCTTATTTACCATTGCTTTCCCTAAAATGTGTTTCCTATCCAGACACACCCCTGTGCTCGTAGCACCAGAGTTTCAAACCTCAGCCATTGTGTCTCTCCTTCCCCTTTTCCCATCAGTCATTAAGACTCTTCCTAGGAACTTCCATTTCCAGCAATAAGGCGATCAAAATATTCTGAAAAACCTCTTGTTAGGAATGCTCAATAAAAATGAAACAAACATACTTTTAAATGCATAGCCAAATTCACAAGAAAGTAAGGAAAATCCTTAGGTTAAAAAAAAAGAGAGAGAGAGAAAACTGAAAAATAAAGGTTAACTTTCCCGGGGTCATTTATCAACCATGGACTCCAAGGGGTTTGGAGAAGAGACCTAGGGTCAGAGTAGGGCCCATGAAGGTGGGATATCTTTAGTGAAAAAGTAGTCTAGGATAAATAAACATTTCACCGACCAGCAAAGACTGATGACAAGAATATATCTATCTCAGCCTGTACTCTGGTTGGGGGAAATAGTCTTTCATGAGAATCTGGCACCTTATAGCCTGTCTCCTATAAATTTTGGGTTCATATTTATACCACCCATGGGGTTTTGAAACCGAAAGTTTGAAAATTAACATAAAAGTGGACTCAGGTGTGTAATGTTCCTGAGGTGCTTGGTTGCAGCCAAAGCAGAACTTCCTTGGACGTGAACAACCTCAATCCAGGTCACAAAGGTAACACTGAACATATGTCTGCAACCCAAGTTACCAAACGTAGAAATGAATCACCATGAAAAAGCATCAGCAGACATAACAGACATCAAAATTTAACTACCAAGATCTTCAGATAATAGAATTAACATACATTTTAAGTATTTTCAAATGATTAAAGATGGGATAGAATCATGAGAAGATAATAAAACACAAAAAAGAAAAGACATTGTAGATATGGAAAAGATAAAGTGAAAGATGAAGAATAGCCTTTGAAACAAAAACTGGGAACAGGTTAAACAGCAGGTTAGGCATAGCCAAAGAAAGAATTAGTGGTCTGGAAGACAGGTCTGAGGAAATTAGAATGTAGCACCCAGAGATAAAGAGATGGAAAATATGAAGGTGAGATCAGGTTAAGCCATGGAGATGATGATAAGGTCCAACATAATAGAAGGAATTGTAGAAGGCGGGATTAAAAGATTAGGAGAGGCAATATTTGAAGAGAAAATGGCTGACAATATTCTGAAATTGATAAAAAATATGAATCCATCTCCTAGCTTCTTCCCAACACAGTGCAGATACTTAGTGCTGGGGCAGACCACCCCCTGCCTACCCTGGGGGAAAAGGGGAGAGGTTTACCCGAAGCACCAGCCTCATGGAGATAAGGCTGTCCAGGCCTGAGTGGTCCAGCTGGAAGCGCTGCTCGAGAGTAAGGTCTGCACAGGGGAGAATCTGGCACAGGGGGAACTCCAGCACTCCTAGGGCACATTCTTGGTCATCATCAAGCACCTGGGCAGTGGGCCAGTCACAAAACAAGAGGATAACCAAGTCCCACCCTCACCAGCCTACTCTCTGGGCTCCAGCCAAGACTGAGTTCACTTCAGTAAGTATGTTCTGTGTTTCTTTTGGCCTCTGGTCCTGTTCTGAAAACTGGAAATGGGACCAGGCCTGGTCCCTGCCTTCAGTCAGGGCAAGAGAGTGACTCAGGGTAGAGGCAACTATGATCTGTATGAGGCAAGCCTGTCAAATGCCGGGGCCATCAGGGCTTTAGGGACTGATGAGCTGTGCTGCTCTATGATGGGACTTCCAGACAGGGCTGAGGGTCCCCAAAGACCCCAGTTCTACTACTTGTTGGTCATGAGATCTTGGACAAGTCATCATTTGAGTCTCTATTTGCTCAGGTGTAAAGAAGCTCTCTCTCTTCCACAGATCTTTTTTTAAAGAAGTACATCATCATTAACGTCCTGAGTAGATTCCAACCCAGGCCACGCTGGGTGCTAGGTAACAACTGGAGAGACTCTGGCAGGGAGCACCAAGGGACCTGAGGGTTTGTCCTTCCACAACCTCCTACCCAATGACCTTGGTCACTAGGCTCACGAATATGTGGGCCCTCAGTATCCTCTCCTGACTTTACTGCCGGGCGAGCCTGCTCAAGCCCCCTACCCGTCCTAGCTTAGATGCCTCTTAGCTCTGTTCCAAGAGCCCAACTTCAAGCAAACCTTCAGATGCAGCTGTTCAGTGGCCACGTTGTGCACAAAGAAGGAGAACACCTGGCTCCACACAGGGTCCTTGCTGTGGGGACAGGTCTGGGGACAGGAGAGGGAGAGATCACTGAAGGGTCAAGTTGGGCAGGGCAGGATACCAGCACCCTCTGCTCTCATTCTGGCCCCCTGGTGCCATTGGGAGCCTTCTCTGTGTCCGCCCAGGGGTCGAGCCGAGCACACTACAGCTCGTGCGAGGCACCAGGGCAGGGCAGTCAGGCTCAGAGGCAAGGAGAGTTTGCCAGGAAATCTCACAGGGGCTGAAATCCTGCCAGCAGTAGAGCTCACTTCCAGGGGGACTTTTGCTGCTGGGGGTGGGGAAAAGGACATAGGCGTAGAGCCGTGCCTAAGCTTGAACTCTAGTTCTTCTGCTTTCTAGCCCTTAGGTGAGTCCCTGATCTCTGCCTCCAGATTCTTGAACTGTGAAACTATCTTGTGAGGTTGTTTTGAAGACAGAGTAATATAAAGTGCCTATCGTGTGCCGGCACCTACTAGGCATGCAGTGTAAGCGAATTCCCTTTTGCTTCTCTCCCTGAAGTGTTGGGGCACCTGCCCATTTCCTTAGTCCTCGGCTACACGCCAGGCTGTCTTACCTTGCTCAGGTGTGTCTTCTTGCCTACAGATAGCTTGACATAGGAAGAAGGGTCTCTGCTGACTTTATTCTGTGAGGGGACAAATCCACAAAATGGAGGTGGCACCCACAGTGCCAACTTGAGACCCTGCCTCTCAACCCTCGGGAGCACTGGTGGGACCCGAGGCCACCCAACCGCTTCCCTTTGAGAGAAGGCTCCCCAGGTGCTCCCAGGAGCCCCGGGCTCCCATCACTGTGCCAGCACCTAGACGGGGCTGACCCCAGGGGGAGCTTCCGCGTTAAAGGTGGGAGGCCTGGCTGGGCACAGGCCCTTGGTCCCTAGAGCTGTGGAGACAGACAGGGTGCAGTTGAGTTCCGGCTCCCCCTTAGCTGTGTGACACCAGCACTTAGCTTTCCGGGTCCTATTTTTAAAATGGCAATAAAAATGGACACACGGCCACCATGGGGCTCAGGCATAGCAGATGTGGGGATGAGCTGCCTAGCCCGGTGCCCGGCTCACTGCAGACTCACTGAACGGCGGCACTCATTGGCCCCGGGCTGTGTGTGCACGGCGTCCGTCGCCCAGCAGACGTGGGGCTGTGGTTACTCTGGGGAAAAGGAGCTGTGACTTGCTTTCACACCCACACTTACCCTGGCAAATCTGGAGAGCTTTTTGGCTCGATAGTCACCATTTAGGTAGTCAAAAGGGTGTCTCTGCAGCACGAGAACAACAGGGTGAATGAGCAACACGTGGATATTTGAAAGTGACGGGCACAAGGCAGGGTCTGTGTGACACTCTGGCTGTGTCACCACTCACCGGCAGGTTGCAGGCGCTCTCCAAGAAGACCACGAGAATGGCAGTGGAAAAACTACCATGGTCCTACAAGCAGACACAGACCCTCACTAGGTGCCCCCAGCAGCAGGAGACACAGACTGGTTTAGGAGAAGCCTCTTCATGCCTGAAGAGCCAGCCCTTGCCCTCCAGACTGGCCATACCTTCCCTCACAACCTAGCTCTTTGCTGAGGCTGAAAATACAACTGCAGCATGACAGACTCAAGTCAGAACCGGTGGACTTCCCTATGAACTGGGCTGACAGGCACTAACAGAGCGTTTAAGGATCCCATCCGCCCTGTGTGGAGATGAGGGCTGAGGGACGTGCTCCCCAGAAGGTGGGGCTGGCTGGAGGACTCTGTGGGCAAGATCTGTGGCTTCAGCTCGCTAGCCCCCTCCCTGCCTCCCCACACAGCTCTCACATGGACCAGACCTGCCACAGGTTTCCCCGTCCACCCTTCTGCCAGGGAGCCCGACAGCCCGCACTCACCTCCATCACGGCTTCCGGGTCTGTGATCAGTGAAAGCCACTCCAGCCTCAGGTGCAGCTGCCCGCTCCTCGTGTCCTTCAGGGCAAACCACTGCAGGGGGAGGGGGAGGGGGAGGAGGGCTTGGGGAAGGGGCCAGTGGGACGCTACTGACTCTCTTCAGGCAGCTCAGTTCTGGGACCCAGCAGGGCCCTAATAGGGGCTTCAGGGAAGAGGTGAACCAGCCCAGACAGGGTAGGCTCTGGACTAGGAGAGGTGGTTATGGAAGGACAGAAGTACTACACTTCGGGATGGAAATGATGCTGTCCACAAGGAGGGGTTTGCAGGCACCAACTCTACCTCATCCACCACTCTGTTGGTCATGACGTCCCCGAGGCAGATCTGCAGGCTGGAATACACAGGGAGCGGAAAGTCAGCTCAGCCCAGAGGCAGGAACAAGCAGCGGGCGTGGAGGCCCACCCTGAAATCTATTTTGAAATATCTGAGTGGGACCCTCAAGACAGAGGACCTTATTCATCCCAAGAATGAACGGGAGACCACTTGGAGCTCAAGCAAAGGAAGGACTGTCTAACCATCGGGGCTGCTCCCACTGGGCGCGCTGCCCGGGCAGGCAGGCGGCTCTGATCCCAGAGGGGAATAAGCAGACACCGCTGGACACACTGGCTCTGGATTGCTCAATGAGGGTGCTATTGGCATTTGGGCTGGGATGAGTCTTCACTGTGCAGAACTGCCCATGCATTGCAGGAATTTCGCCTCCCTGTCCTGTGTCCTCTAAATGCCAGTGGCACCACCTCCTGCAGTCATTGTAATAACCCAAAATGCCCCTCCATTTCCAAAACTGGCCCAGATGCCCTCCGGGGCTACGTATGGTTGGCATGTGTGTGAGAGGCGGTAACACATTCACGGCGTGCCTTCCGCCTCGCCCGACCCAAGCCCAACTGGAGGGTCCTGAGAGCCAGGGGGGAAATTAATTCCATGTATCTGTTAGAAATGTGCTTGAGCTCAAAACACACTTGGAATCAGTTACCTAAAACACGAACCACAAGACACACTTCTAATCTGCAACATTACAAAAATCACAACTCCTTTCTCACAACTCCTTTCATTAAGAGGAAAAACTAAAAATGATAAGTAACGTGGTGAGCTATTTCTCAGGTGGTCAGATTGTTCCCCTCCCATTTTGTTTTGTTTCTATTTTTTAAAATCACCTGTTCACGGAAACAAGCTAAAAAATTTAGAAGTAAGAAGATTTGGGTAAAACTCTCTTTTCTGCTGCCTCCTAACCCCGGCCTCTAAGATGAGCAGCGGTGTGGCGTCCACACAAGTACATGCGAACACACATACATGTCCATCCTCCCTGGAAAGATGTATCAACTGCTCAGGTCACTCCCAACTGCTTCCCTTACTTCCCTAGATAGAAATGAATATCCTCGAGGTCAACATACATAGATCCTACTCATCATTTTTAAAAGCTGCGGGATATTCTGTAGTTTGGCAGTGACAAATTTGTTGAAACACTCAGGCAATGTCCTCTGACTCTGGACATTCACGTTTCCAGCTTTTTTGGTTTGTCACCACAGATCGGTCTGCAATAAACATTTCAGGTATAATGCTTTTATAGGAGATTCCTGGAATTGGGATGGCTGGACCAAAACACATGTAAATTTAGAGTTTTGATAGCCAGCCCCCACGCCAGTCATTTCAATCCTCTCACAGCCCTGAGGCTCTGTGTTCCTATGAACTGGAAGGAGAGAGAGGTGCCTTGACCTGCAGGCCACAACGGCTGATGAAGCAGACCTCAAGCATGACCCCAGGGGAGCCAAGTTCCAGCTCAGAGTGAGCAGACGGTTCCTGGGTACCGGGGGCCTGGCCATCCATGCCAGCCTTGGCCCTGCCCACTGCTCCAAACGGGGACTCTGGGTGCATTATGAGGAGCACAGAAAGCAGAGCCCACGGTACACAAACGTCGGGGCCCTCCCTATACCCCAGAGGGCTGGGGCTCAGGGCTGGGCACTCGGGAGGCATCTGGGGGGAGGTTTGTGGCAGCGGTGCGGAATGATGGGACTGGTTGCCTGGTACAGTCACCACGTCAGAGTGCAGCGAGGGTTGCAGGGCCCTGGGCGGTGGAAGCAGGGGTACCTGTGCCTCAAGGCCTAGAGCCCTGCGCCCCCAGGCCCAGCTCCGCCCTCCTCCTCACCTGCCCAAGAAGTCATCCTTGTCAGGATCCTCATCGTACAGGTCCACCTCCAGGTCCTGCCCAGGGACTTCATACACTGTGAACTGGAAGGAAAGAGAGGTGCCTTGACCTGCAGGCCACAACGCCTGATGAAGCAGACCTCAAGCATGACCCCAGGGGAGTCAAGTTCCAGCTCTGCCACCTGCCAGCTCGGAGCCCTGGGCAGGTTCCTGCCCTTCTCAGTGCCTGGAGAACCCCACCTGTAAGAAGGGAGTGATGCCCTCTCCTGCGGGGTGCGGAGGATTAGAGGCAGCTTGTGCAAGCCTGCGGGCAGGGTGGGTGCTCGGGATGCTGGCTGCTGTGTTTTCTGCCCGGGGCTTGCAGCTTCCAAACTGCAACACTCAAACAGCCTGTGGGCCTGCCCTTCACACGATACGGATTGTGGTTGAACTTAAGGCAGAACTTCAGGCTCCCCGTGTCTGGATCTGGGAGGGGAGGCTGAGAGGACTGGGGCAGAACTGCCCCTGAGCTTCTTTGATTTGATTTGAAAACTTCCAACAAAGCCAGCTCTGGTTGGGAAGGGACGTAGGAATCTGTCTATAGGCTGGCCCTCCATCAGGGGCCAGAGCGGCCCACCTCTGGAAGCCTGTCCCCAAGGGCCACGCCTGTGGCCCAGTGTTGCCCGTGGGGGTGTGAGGACCATGAAGGCAGGGCCCTCCCTTGTTTGGGACAGAACCACCCAGAGTGGAGCTCTGGAGGGCATGGAGAGCAGCCGGGAGCCGCTAAGGAGACCCTCACCTCAAACACCTCGTTCCAGGTGGGGTTCAGGTTCTTGTGGATGGTCCTGCTCCGGAAATGCTGCAGGCCGATGCTCACCTTGGCGTAGGGGTCTGACTTGCCTTGGTGTCCTAGGAAGTTGTCCTTCTGGGCCAGCTTTTCTGCCTCCAGCAAGTGGACTCTGATGACTCCCTGGAAGATGCCCCAGCCCGGGCTTCACAGCTGTTTCTAAGGCCCTCAAAGCCCCCGACATCGGAGCCCCAGCCCCACCTTACCCTCCCCGTGTCTGGACAGGGAGACAGAAGCCAGAGACGACAGCCTCTTGGCCAGGGCCACGCAGCAAGGGACGGCAGGGCCCAGGGCTGTGTCCACTGCATCACGATGCCCGGCCACATCCCCGGCCCTCCCGCCCCTCCGTGCCTCCAGCCTGCCCCGTGAAGGGCCCGTTCCACTGCGGCCACTTCCTCGTCCTATGCCAACTGCCACGCCACCCGAGCGGCTTTCCTCCTGCGTTCCAGCCCCTCTCTAGCCTACACGTAGACTGAGGCCCGGGGTCATTTCTTCCCACTACCCAGGTGTACACACCCCTGTGGCCGCTGCCTGCTGCTGGCAGGGGGTCCCTGGGCTCGTAAAGGCCCCAGCAGTGAGTCACCCCACTCCCAACGCCCTAGGCTGTGTCACAAGTCAGAACAGAGCACAAGAACCAGGAAAAACACAGTTCAGGGGGCCAGTAGGCCTCTGGCCTAGAACTATTTCTTTTAAATATCAGTAAATACATATGCATTTGCCCTTTGACCCAGCAATCCCACGTCTAGAAATCTATCCTCAAGACATACTGGCAAACAAATGAAAAGATATGGACAAGGCTCTTCATGACAGTGCTATTGGAAATAACAGAAGACCAGACACAGCTCAGCCGTCCATCAGTAGAGAACTGGTTGAATAGATGCGGTACATTCACGTGGTGGAGTACCACGTGCCACACTGTCATGGGGTGACCCTCATGACACACGCATGATAACAGCAAGGTGAGGAGAGCGGTGGCCTGCTGCCACCCATCCCAGAAAGGGGGACTACACGTGTAATCAGATGCGTACCCACAGCCATCACGCGTGTATGTGCTCATATCAGAAAACAATGAAAAATACTGGAGGAGGAGGGACTAGGTGGTAGAAGCTAGACTCCTTAAAGTACAATTTGTTTTTCACACTGGCCTTTAGAAGTGTGCAAATATTTTACATGATTGTAAAAGGAAGTTAAGGTAAAAATTAAACTCTAGAAACAGAAAATGGAAGGAAACAAATCAATGTAAATATTCACGGCCAGTTGTTGTCACAGACACACAGAGAGGAACTATTCCAAGTGAGTTTAAATTGTAGCCACTTGACAGTACATCTCTAGTGGGATATGCCCTAAGGACAGAATGTCTGCAGTAGCTATGAGGTAGGTGACGGTGCTGTACTGAGACTGCTAAACACGCAGTGTGGGGTAAGGGCCATGTGTCACCCCTGCGTGGCCTGAGTAGCCTGATGCCTCACACCTGGCTCTGATGGTAAAAATAGGCACTCTCCTGTCTCCTGAGGCCCTGACTCCCAGCCCCACGGCCAGGGCACCTTCTGCGGGGAGGCCATGAGGCTGTCCTCCTGAGGGCAGCCCTGAGGGCCGGCCCCCTCCTCAGGGGCCTCCTGAGCTCCCAGGACGGTCGGGGGCAGTGGGGCTGGGCACCCAAGGAAGCCCCACGTCCTGGCTCCTTCCCAGAAGATGTAAGCGTTCTTCCTGCCACCAAAGGATGGAATGGGAGCCTCCTGTCCCTGAAGGGAGAACGGGGGGCTCCTGGAGTTTCCCGGGAGTGAGTGTGACTGCCCACAGTCCCCAACACAGGCCGCATGGGGGGACCAGGATCCAGGAAGGAATGCTCCCTGGGCTTTCTCCCTCCCAAGACGGGTGACTTTGGGCAAGTCATTCAACCTTCCTGAGACTCAGTCTTCGCGCCATAAAATAGGATGCCAGGCCCTCACAGGGCGGAAATGAGCATCGCCATCTGAGGGTGCATCTCCCTGGCCCGTCTGTCCCTCAGCTCTGGGCCCAGTGCCCTGCGGCCAGTGCGGGTACTCACGCAGGGCAGAGGGAAGCGCAGGTTGGTCAGGTCCAGCCCCTTCTTCACGGGCACAGTCACACGGTTGGGCAGCACCAGGTGGGCAGCGATGAGGTCCTCCAGCAGGCTGTCTGACACCTCACTGGGGACAGTGGGCACGCACAGCTGTGGAGGGTGGCACCACCTCCCCCAGGCCACCTGCCCGTCTGCCCATCCCTGGAGCTGGAACCAGGAGCAGAGCTTGGGGGCAGGTGGGCCCATCTCGGGACAGAGCAGCCCTGACCCCAGCCTGCCTGGATGGGGGGTAAGGGGGAGGATGTAGGGTGTACATTTTGACCACCCCTGAGCCCCCCCACCCGAATCCTGCTTTGTTCTCTGAGGCATCACAGCATCGTAGCCAAGAGCGAGGACATGGATCCTGGGTTAGAATCTTGGCTCCGTCAACCACAAGCTGCGTGACCTTGGAAAGTCGCTGATGTCTCCAGACCTTAGTTTCCTCATCTCTAAAATGGGGATAATTATGCCTACTTCCTGGGGTTGTTATGAGGATGAGTTAATACGTGTAAAGTGCTGAGAACAGTGCTTAGTGCCCAGTAAATGCCAGGTATGTGTTCACTGTTGTAGCCCTTCTACTCTCTGACATCACCTTGAAATCCTCCTTCTTTATTGCCTGACTCTATCTCGCCAGTAGAGGGAGACAGGGGCAGTGCCCAGAACAGGGCTGGCACGCAGTAGGTGCTCAGGAAATATCTTCTAAGTGAAAGAATGCATGACTGGATTCTCTGCGCCCAGGGGGTGAAGATCAGTGGGAATGTCCCCAGTGAGGGAGTGAGTGGTCCTCCCCGCAGGTGGGGACAGCTGCTGGGCCTGGCGAGCCAGCCAGGGGCTACCCTGGATGGTCCACTGTCCCTCCCTCCTGGGAGGTGTGTCCACACGGGGCTGGAGCCCTTCTCTGCTTCTCTCAGGGGCCTGAGGCTCTGAGCGCAGCACCACACCGGCCCCAGGAAGGTGGGTTGCCCAGACCAGCTCCTCCTCACTGGCCTCTGCTGTGACAGCTGCCCCCTCCCATGCCAGTGTCTGTGTCTGGGCGGGAGCCACTTGGGCTTCTCACACACACTTGGGGAGAGAGTGGATGTGAACAAGGAGGACACTCGTGTGTATCCACACCCACTGTGCCAGCACTGCACATACCTGACTGTTCTCTCAGGGGCCTCAAGACAGAGGAACCAGGCTCCCCATTTACTGAGGAAGAGCCCAGAGAGGTGAAGTAACTTGTCCAAAGGCACACAGTGGCTGAGGGGGGGCCAGGAGCCTGGTCTGGCTGGCCTGGTACCAGAGCCTGCGCTCGCCCCTCATTAGCCCACGCGGCCTCCTCTAGGACGTCTCACCTGATGGCGTCACTCCAAACACACCAACGCTATCCCTCTGGAGGGGGCAGCTGCCCACCCCTCTCCTCGTGCAGAGAGGGAGAGGGAGGGCACAGCCACGGTGTGGGTCCCGTCACTGGCTGCACGGCCCGGAGGGCCCCACCTCGGACTGGCCTGGCGGTTCGCACAGGCACTTACTTGATTCCCGGCGCATCCAGCAGGTTGGTCAGGCCTGTCCAGTTGATCTGCAGGTGCTGCAGGGGCAGAGGGAGGCCGTTAGGCTGGAAGGAACCAGAAGCCCAGGCTGAGAACCCTCTGCCAAGGGCCCCGCCCCCGCCCCCACAGAGAATTCAGCCAACTGGGGGGGGCACCCTCTGCGGGGGGGCGAGGCGGGTGAGGGCGCCTCCCAGTCCTGCTCGGGACCAGGGCTGTCAGGCGGGCTGCTTCCGCCGGGACCACAGGAGCGGCCCGAGGGCACGGCCACAGGCCAGCCTGGCATCCGAGGGCTCTGAGTTACAGCCTCCTCTCTGTGACCTCAGCCACTTCTCCAGGCTGTTTCCTGGGCTCGGGGGAAGCAGAGTCGAGCACCTCAGGCCGCCTTAGGGAGCACATGACATGAGGGGTCCAGGTGGGCTTCGGCAGCGTCTGTTCTTGGGCTCAAACCCAGTGTCTGGGCCCAGTGGGCGAGCGCCGGCCCACAGGGAGCGGCAAGCCCACCTCGTCCTGGGACTCACCGGCTTTTGAAGGAAGAACATGGTCACAGCTCCCACGAAGGGCTTGTCCACCAGGAGGGGCTCCAGGATGACCCGCAGCGTGCCCTGCAGCTGGACAGCACAGAGGGCCTGGAGGGACCTCAGCCGCCCTTCTTCCCGCACCTGCTCTGCTCATTCATGCCCGAGCCATCCCCAGATGTCAGGGCCACCTGCCATCACAGCAGGGACCACACTCGGGGAAAAGAAGCCAGCCTGCAGCTGCCACCCCTTTGCCGGTTCCCAAGGGCCACAAGCTGGCCCCCACTGCCTTGCTGCCGGGGGGCTGTAGCCTTGACCATGGCCGGGACCCAGGAGTGCTTTCCAGCTCCAGCTCAGCTCCTCTACTCCTACCATAAAATAGCTCTATCTCCTCCATCCACCTCAGTTTCTCAGCACCGGCTCTGCATCGCTTCATAAAGAGAGCCTCTCACTTCCCAGGGCAGTCGAAGCCTCTCTGGCAGGGGGTTTTGATGAACAGAGGCAGGCGTGGGGCTGTCCTGAGCAGCGGAGTGGTGAAGCCCAGCCACCACTTTCTGGCCCTGTGATCTCGGGCCTGGAGTCCCTTGATTGGTACCAGCCTCTGTGCTTGGTGTCAACACCCCCGCTGCAGCCTCCTCCAGCTGGGAGCCCGCTTCCCCTGCCCTGACCCCCAACCTGGAGGCAGTCACGCCGGGCTCCGCCCACCTGGATCCCGTTCACACCAGCCTGTATCTTCTGCAGCTCCACGCTGATCTCACAGTCCCCGATGTAGCTGAAAGTGGGGAGGGAGAAGGAAGGCGGAGAGGAGGGGCAGGTCCACGACTCAAGAGAGATTGGGAGACTCGCCCAGTGCAGCGCAGCCCAAGCCCAGATGGCCAAGCCCGAGCCCTGCATCACCTGGATGTGGACTTCCTGACAGCCTTGGCTTTTCTCAGCTCTGCGCAGACACTGCCCAGACCCCCCAAGGCAGCCCCCGGGGTCCCCGCACCCAGGGGTCCCACGTGCATCCCCACCTCTGCCCACGAGGGCAGAGACCTCTGGGCACCACTTCACCCCACGACATCCCGCAGATGCGAAGGAGGGGGTCTGGGTGACACACTGCTGTGCCTCTGCCCCATCTCTGCCCAGGCCTCTTCCCCAGGGACACAGAGCAGCCCCGCAGCCTCCATCCGCCATTCATGCGGGCTGTTGCTGGGGGTGGTGAGGTGGGCTCAGTAACAAGTTCTCAGAAGCCTGAGTTCAGCTGGCAGCTCCTGCCAAGCGATGGGCACAGGAAGCCCAGAATGGGTGCCCTTGAAAGTAGAGAGCAGAGACCCCATCAAAAGACTGAAGGAGATGCGGAGGGAGAGGGTGGCCATCAAACATCTGCAGGGCACAGGCAGAGGAGCCAGACGTCACAGAAATGCTGAGTGTCCCCTGGAAGGGCAGGGGGAACTCAGGGACCCCAGGGGCTCCCTGAGATGACTGGAAAGCTGGGTGCGTGGGCTAGATGACCTTGACGTGCCCCAACTATTCACACAAGGATCTTGTGGCAGAGCCTTGGGGCCGGGAGGGACCAATTGCCATTAGCATCTCAACACACTTGAGACCAGCCCCCATACAGTGATGGGTGTTCTGGAGTTGCCTCCTGTCTTCCCAACGTATTCTCAGCGCCAGCCTCTGGGCTAAGGACAGGAAATACAGAGGCACTGGAAATGAATGGCAACCTTCTGGAACCTCAGGAGTTGATCCTTGGTCCTTTAAGCACAGTTCAAATCCCACCACCTCCAGGAAGACTTCCTGGATTGAATCTCCATTCTCTCTGACTCAAGCCTATTACAAACCTCATTCAAAAGGGGTGCCCCTGCCCGACCCACTGAAAAAGTCACTTGTGTGTCTTTGCATCCTTTAGTTTTTCTGAGGTACCACAGAGCCCAGTTCTCCTGCTGGCCTTTCACAGCCTGTGCTCGGAGCTCCCTGGGTTGCACCACAAGTCCCCACATTTTCTTGTCACACTTGCTTTCTCTTGCTACATCCTCTCTGAGACAGCTGGTCTGACCCTCCAGGTGACCTGGCCTCCAAGAAAGCTCTGTTGCCCAGGCCTTGGTACCCAAAACACGCCTGGTGCCTGGTCTATGGGAGAAGCCAGGCCTGGGCTGAGGGCTCAGACAGTAGTGGCTCCCCTGGGACCATCGGTTCTCTTGCCACTCCTCCCCGTCCCAGCAGGGACCTTGTGCTCCAGCCCAGGGGGATGAAGGGGTATATGTGCTGTGAGGGGCTTTCGCACCCCAAATGAGTGTTTCCCTGCGACTCCATCTTCAACCTGGCTGTTCCCACAGTGTTCCCGCGCCCCCCACACCTGGCCCCAGGAGCACGAGGGCTCACCAGATCTGCAGGTCCAGGACCACCTGTCTCCGGTTGCACTGGTTAGTGTGCACCTTGATGCCGTTGATCCTGGGGTACTGGAAGAGATGCCAGAGGACTGGGTCAGCAGGGGTCTTGCGGGGGGGGGGGGGCGGGGGGCGGGGTGCTGCTGGCTCCCTGCCCGGAGCTGCGCTTCGTCCACAACAACCAACGTGACCACTGCACTCCCGGGATGAGGCATGAAAGCAGAAATCCACCCTGCAGTCCCTGCCCATCCTTGGCACCCTGATACCTCCCTCTCCAAACAAACAAAAACTCTTCATAATAAAATGTTGGAGAAAAAAATTCAATCAACCACACTAGAGGAAAGATTCTATCATCCTTCTATTCTCTCCATGGAAAGCGATGCTTACAAATGCATTGTCACATGAAAAGGTTATCAAAGAGTATGGAGCCAAAAATGCAGGAAAAAAAGTATTACAGGGATATGTTGAACAGTTCATGTAAATGATTATGTAACTTTTCCCAGAGTTTGTGATACGTGTGATATGTCAGCTTTTTTAAAAGGACAACTTGTTGTGATTTATTTTCTCATACGTTCTCATACTTATTCAACATTCATTTTTGTCCTGGTTTTACACTTCAAGTTTAAAATTCTTTTTCTTTAAGAGGGTCCCCAGAATTGTAGAAGCTTCAGGCCACACAGCACCTGGCTTGATGTAGAAGACCCAGAAAAACCAGCAGAAGCCTCGGGAGGAGGAAGGGGCCTGTCACTGACCTGCCCCAGCCTGAAGTCTGCTCCTGGGCTGGGGGCTGGTTTGCAGGCACCTGTGGAAGCTCAGCCAGCCCCAAGGCCCCCATCTGCAGAGACCAGCCCTGGAGAAGGCTGCCTACCTGGAGGCCCCGCCGCAGAGAGGAGGGAAAACCACTGTGAGCATCTCCTCTGTGCCAGGCAGGGCGGCCCTGGCTCAGGGCTCACAGTGAGTGTGGGGCACCAGGCTGGTCAGGTGCCCCACGTGGAGCACTGCTCACCCACCCACGCAGAGCGGCCCTGACGCCAGGCCTGTTAGTCACGCTTCACAACCACCCTTAGAAGTGAGTCCTTTCCTTTTACAGATGAGGAAACTGGAGCTCAGAGAGGTTAAGTCACTGGCCCAAGGTCATCACAGCAGTGAGCAGAGTTGGGCATGGACGTGGGAATCAGAGGAAGCAGGAAACACTCATGGGCGTGAAGGGAGTGGGTGTAGTGAGCACACTGAGCCTGGCCAAGCCCAGGAAGGTCACGTGAGGAAGTCCTCTGTGATGCACTGCCCCCTTCCCCCGCAGTGGAGAGGAGAGGGATGGGAGAGCTAAGAGGGGTGGGAGGAGCCAGGACACGAAGGGCTTTGAATCCAGGACCAGGAGCCAGCTATTTCTCCTGCAGGGCTGGGGCATCTGGTCAACTTGCAGGTCCCCCCCCACCCCCCCCCCCCAGCCCCGCCATGTTTTCGTGACAGGGTGAAAATCATCTCTCAGGATCAGCCACTCCTAGTGAGATGGGAGATGGATGGGCCCCTCGCTGGACAGCTGGTGTTTGTCAAGCGGAGTAAATTTGAAGCTTCGTTTTTCCCCAGACACTCCAAGGACAAAGTTAGTGGCAAGAGCTGAGTTCTGCTGAAGTAAAGAGATAAGATGACCAGTCCTGAGGTCAAGGAAAACTTCTCTGTCTGCACATGCGCAGGAAGGCTCCTTGGGGGTCAAAAAGGGAGGGGGAGCCCCCCCCACAATAAGTGTGGACATGCACCCACAGTCCTCTGCGGTGGAATCCATCTTAGCAAAAAGTTGCGCACGCATCTTGGGGAGGGTCCTAGGACCAGTCAGATGTGGGAAAAGAAATGAGACCATTGGCCAAATGTAAACAAAGACCAGGAAGAACTGCCCTACATAAAAAGATTTAACCGCCTCTTTACCGCACTCCTCCTCATTAGGGAGAATGCCCACCCCCTTTCTCTCTGGGTGTGTATTTCTGCCTTGATTCTGCCTTAAACAAACAATTTCTCCGTGTGCTCTCGCACATGTTATGCTGTGTCTCTGATAATAAACTTTGTACCTGTTTTTACAGTTTTTGCCTCCTTGAAACATTCTTGCTTTCAAATGGGGGCAAGAGTGAGGGCCACTGCTTCTAGCCTCTAGCCCCCAGTGGCCTAGCGGTTAGGATTCCCGGTTTTCATCCAGCCTCCCCAGGTCCAATTCCTGGCCAGGGAACTAAGATCTCGCTTCGGGACCGCTCACAGCAGTCTCTCTGAGATCACTAGGCCTGCCTGCTTCTGCCACCAGCAAGGGACCACTGTCCCACAGGCATCACCACCCAACAAGCAGCCTGGCCGGGCAGGGTCTGCTATAAACACAGTGGTCCGCAAGCTTCCTGATCCTTTGTCTGCTGAGTTCTTCAAATGCCAACTCAGACACCACCCCTCCCAGAAGTCCTCCCTGACTACCACACTCCCACGCCCCTCCACTCCTGAAGCCACGCGTTCCTCCACGTCGTGCATGCACTGCCATGTCGGTGTCCATCACCCACCAGTTTATACGTCTGTCTCCACGACAGGACAGGGACCTTCCTGAAGGCAGGGGCACAGCCACACCATCTCTTTCTACACTGCCTTGCACATAGCCGTGCTCAGGAAGTCATACGTGAGTGAAACAGGGAAAGAACAAATGAGCCAACAGATGCTGGGACAAGCGAGTCCTGGCAGAGCCTGAGTGGCTTCAGCCAGAACCTCCAGGGCTCAGGTAAGGCTGATCCGCCCCCACTCGGGAGGCTAGGGGGGCACACACCCTGGGGCTGGCAGACAGCTCTCATCAGGCTGGCCTGCCCTCTACATCTGCTTGTTCTGGAGCTGACCAGATGCCAGTGCCTCTGATTTACGGGGTGATGGAGCTCACAGCGGCTCTGCCTGGGGTATGCATATTCTGATGATCAAAATAAGACTTTTACATCAGTGGGGCACTGAGAGGCAGAAAGAGTGGGGCAAGAGGCTGGAATAGGAAATGCAGCCTAGAATAGGGACATGACATTAGGTGTGTTCAATACACACACGTTTATCCTGGGTCACCAAGTATCTTCACAGAACTAGCCTGGGCTTATAACACGGATAGCCAGCATCAACCAATTGGTAGAGAATTAGTCACTGCTTTGAGGCACTGACTATCCCACTCCACGATGGTGAGTTCTCCCCAGCTGATGCTGAGGTTAGGAAGCGTGACTCGTACGTCTTTGTGTCAGGCTGGCTTCCACCACATGGCATGTTCTCCAAATTTTGCTTAAGAAGAGTGGAATTATTTCCCACCTCTCCTTTTCCTTTTCTCTGAGCCAGGCTTCCCCAGAACCTGTAGAGATGGTGGTGATGGGACTAGGGGCTGAGGGGTTTATCCTGAGGCCGAGAGGCTGGGAAATACAGGTGGGGAATGGGTCCCCTGTGAGTGACCCCTGGCAGGGGCTGGGGAAGAGCCTGCACCGTAAGTCCAGCTGCCCTGCCTGAGACAGCACTGACCTTCTGTCCGAAGTAGAGCTTGGTGAAGGTGAAGGTCCTCAGGTGCACGTTCTTCTCCTGGATCTTGGGCTCGAGTTTCTCCCGGAACTTGTTTTCCATGATCACGCTTAGGTAGGGCCAGATCTGGAAGATGATCTGGGAGGAGAGGAAGAGGCCTTTGGTGGTCAGGTCTGTGCCCCCTGCCCCAGACCCATGGCTGCCCAGGGGTGGCCCTTATGCTGCAGCACCCATCTGCCTGCCTGACCCCCTATCCCATCTACCCACCTATCCGTCCATCTGTCCATCAGACATCAGATAACTACAGCCATGGTTCTCACTCTTACAGTTAGATCCCAAGATTTGCTGCCGTTTTGCAGCCCACCATGAAATAGTCACTAAACTTAATATGATGAGGCCCTTTAGTTCTGCGCTAAAACATAAGCTACCTGAACAACACTGTGGTGTAAACAAGAAGTAGCAGGTGCCAGAGGTTTAAGAAGAAAAGAAAAGAAAAGAAAAAAAGCCACAGAAGAGAAATTTAAATTGTTTCCTGTGGATTTAATTTTTTTTCTAGCAATTGGGAAAGGCTGCCTGTAGCTGATTTCTGCAGCAGGATGACTCACGGTGCTGGGAACCAAGTGTAGGACCTGGGGAGAGGGAAGGTGGTGGAGAGATGGAACCTGGCAGCAGAAGATGGTGCGCAGAGAGTGGTAAGGAGCGGGGAGGGGGAGTGGGTGGGGGCAGAGCAGCCCATACGTTCTGTTTGGGGCAAAGGCCTCTTCCATCTCTGTGACTTGGGCCTTAGTTTAAAGATGCAGCTCCCCCTTTAGAAACCCTAATCAGAGGAGCCTAAAGGAAGTGCGGTTTCAGGGTTTAACGCCCCTATCCCTCTCAGGCCTCGATGAGCCAGGCATTGTGGTGTTTTAATTACCTCATTAATACTCACAACAACCCCATGAGGCAGGGACCATCATTATTCCCACCGCACAAAGGAGGGAACCAGCTCTGAAACATTAGGCAACCTGCTCGAGGTTGCACAGCCAGTGCTGCCAGATCCGGTCTGGGAACCAGGTGAAACCCTGGTTCCCTAATCACCAGGGTGCTTGGGTGATTAGGAGCTGCTGTCAAATCCCGAATCACTGCCTTCCTCTCCCCAGGATGCACTGATCTCGGCCTGGTGGGCCACTGGAGGCCTGCATTTTGCTCTGTGCTTCTCTGTACTTTTAAGTTTTCTGCTGTGGCCATGCATTAATTTCACAATAAAAAATATTTTCTTTTTAGAAAAGAAAGTCATTGGTGATGAGAAGAACCCGGAGGGTGGGAAGAACAAGCGACAGGCAGAAGGCCCCCACCCCAGCGACTAAGGGCCACCTCTGCTCCTCCCCGGGCGGGGCTCCCACCAGGACCGCCTCGTCCACGCGCTGCCCGCCCCGTCCAGGCTTCGGGTGACTCAGCCAGGGCTGCGGGGGAGGACGAAGTCTGGAGTGAGGCCGCTGCCCCCAGGCCCTGGCCTTACCTTGTTGGCCCACTCGACCCGCTCCACGTCCGGGAAGTGGATCTAGGGAACAGAAGCCCCGAGGGGAAGTTAGACTTGAGACCGGCCCGCCCTGCGGGACCAGGCGGGTTCCCACTCCCCAGCACAGAGCTGCACCGACCTACCCTGGGAACTGGAAGCCGGCCCGCCCTCAGGAGGAGTGCAGCCGGCGGCCAGGCCGGGGGCAGCCAGCCCGAAGGCGCCCACGTGCGGCCTGACACTGACCTGGCCTCGGCCGCCAGCTCCTGGCTCAGAAAGCACGGAGGGGCAGTTCTGCGGCGACCCTCCGCCCTCCCCTCGCCCCTAGCCCGCCTTCCCAGTGGAAGTACAGAACCCCAACCCGGGCCTTCCCCAGGGTGACGCCCGAGTTTGCTTCTTGCAGAGTCTGTCCCCCTTATTCTCTTTAATGACACAAATAATCATAGCCCCTGTAGAAAAAATTAGAAAATACAGCTAAATGAAAGGGAAAATATTTTATGAGAGAATGCCGCCCGGTGATAACTGTCCTTACCAGGTTGATGCGTTTCCTTCCAGTCTTTTGCAGAAACAAGTGTGTGTAGTTTTCACAGAAATTGAGGTCACAGTGCTTTTTTGCAGGCTGCTTTTTTTCACTTAATACACTGTGATTGTGCTGACTCCAGAGGTAACTGGTGCCAATATAAAAGGCCAAAAAGGGCACTGTGTTGTTTCCAGGGGCAACTGGGGAGTGGACGTGCCCCTCCTCGGCTCTCGGGGCCCCCCCAAGCCCCCCCCCGTCCCCGGCAGGGAGGCCCCTGGGCCAGATCCTATGGTCACAGCACCGCTCCCTCCAGGGCCTGCTGGGTGAGCCCCGCCACATCCCTTGGGTGGGGGGCGGGGGGAGGTCCCTGAGGGGAATTGACAATCCTGTCGCCTGTCGCGTAACCTGATTCTGAGGGTGCTGAACCCCTCCCCACAAGTCTCCGTGTCGGAATATGTCTACTGAGTGCACGACCCAGCCCCGACGAGGGCCCCCTGCACCACCACCACCAGGGTTTTCTGGGATGGACAGAGTAAGAGTGTACGGGTGCCTGGCACAGAGCACGGGTCAGTAAAACGGAAGGGATGGCCATCACTGTCACCCTGCCGCAAGTCCCCGGAGGACGAGGCCGACTCCGGATCAGATTCATGGTGGGCCTGGGACCTCCGAAGGTGGAGAAAGGGCCTGCCCTTCCCACCTGGGGGCTCGGAAGGCGCACTGTCCAGGGACTGAGTAAACGCGTCCATGCAGTTCACACACCTGCCAAGTGCCAGGCCCTGAGCTAGTTCCGGGCCCAAACGCAGACCTAGGCCTAGGCCTCTCGCCCAGGAGGAGACGGAGAGAGATTTCATTCTCTCAGGAGCAGTTTTTAACAGCCTTGACAGTTCAGAGGAACTCAGCGCTTCTGAGACTCCTGAGACATCACTCCATTCTCCCAGCCTCAGTTTCCCCACCTCTGGGCAGTGGCCCATACCAACTTGGAGAAGCGTCTAATATTCCCAGGTGCTGCCAGAAAAATACTGCCTGGTTCCCAGAAGGGGAGCCAGCCCAGCCCAGGAACAGAAGGGAATCGTGGGGTGAAGAGGGGGGCAGGAGCCAAGGTCAGCCCGGCCAGCTCACCACACATGCCGTGCAGCCGCCCTGGGTCAGGTCGCATGCTGGGCACCAGCCAAGTGTAGCGTGAGACCCTTCCATTGCTCCCTGTTACACTCACTGCCCAGCACTAAAGTAAAAACTCCTGCACGTGGGTCTGGAATAGACCTCTTTCTTCCCCGTTGATTGCTCCATTCACCACCCTCTTAGACTTCCCTTCTTCCAGGCAGCCTTTCCAGATCGCTCAAGCTGGGGCTAGGTGTCCCTAGTGTGTGTTGCTGCTTCTCCATCACAGCTTTCAACACACCTATTAGAGCCGCTTGGGCTTCCACCTGCCTCCTTACCAGACCACAAGCTCTGGTGGCTGACTCAGCCGTGCTTCCTGTTAGCGCCTGTCCCTGGCGTATGAATGTCTTAATAACTATTTGTGGAATGAATGAATGCAGGAATGAATGAATGCAAGGTTCTTGTCCTCAAGGAGCTCTCAGGCTGGTGAAGGAAGCATGCGATTAACAGGCTATTCCAGTACAGGATCAGCACCAAGGCAGGCGGAGGGGGACCCCCACAAAGGGGAGAGTTTGGTTACAGTGGGGCTGTCACTGGTGCCTCCGCTCCTCTTGTGCCCAAGCCTACTGGCTGGACCCCTCACACCCTTCCTTCCGTCCTAACACTGCACTTCCCATCCCGTCCCTGCACACCCTATGTGCATACCCCTTCCAACGTCCTGCACCCCCGTCCAGGTGATTCTCACCCCTGGAAGCTGAGAAGCTCTGATCTGCTGAACCCTGGAAAGGTGATCCAGCTTGGTGGGTCCAACCTTCGCCCACACTTGGGATCTAGTCAGACGAAGATTCCTGCACTGCCTCACGTCTACTGAATCAGGGTGTACCTGGGCGGGGCCTTCCAATTTATTTTTAACAAGTTCCTGGCGTGATCCTGAAGTTCAGTCAGGGTTGATGTGAGGTACCAATGACCTGCCCAACCCTGCATTAGAGTGACCCACACTCACCCTGACATTGAGGACAGCAATGGAATGCCCAGGGCCCACTCTGAGGACGGTGTCATGGTCTCTCCTGGCCACCCATGCCTGTATTTGAGGCTCCTGTCTAAGAGATTCCCCCAGAGAGTGAGTCTGAACCCCTGACCAGAGCAGCAATTCAGACAAAGAAAATAAGAGACCATCAAGACACCTTATTCTGCCTTAGGCCTCCCTGGGTCCGAATCTCAGCCATATCATCCCTCCCCAGGGAGCCAACACAAGAGCCGGGCCACCTCCTTTGTGACTGCCCCTGAGTAAGTTCTGGACCAGGGAAGGAAATGAGACAGGCTGCCATTCACGGAGCAACTGCTCACACCCAGTGCTTCCTCAATTCCATGAAGACAGATGAGTCTGTTCGCCCATTATAATCCGGACCTTTCCCTACTCCAAATTCTCAGAGTTATTCTATGTTTTTATCTACTGGTTTTGTGTTTTAGCTTTTGCATTTAAAATCTGTCTGGAATTTTTTTTTTATAGCAGGTGAGATAGGCGTATAATTTCTCTCCACACTCTCACTAAGGCAATTTTTTTTTTAACATCTTTATCGGAGTATAATTGCTTTACAATTTTGTGTTAGTTTCTGCTGTATAACAAAGTGAATCAGCTATATGTACACATATATCCCCATATCCCCTCCCTCTTGCGTCTCCCTCCCACCCTCCCTATCCCACCCCTCTAGGTGGTCACAAAGGACCGAGCTGATCTCCCTGTGCTATGCGGCTGCTTCCCACTAGCTATCTGTTTTACATTTGGTAGTGTATATATGTCAATGCTACTCTCTCACTTCGTCCCAGCTTACCCTTCCCCCTCCCCGTGTCCTCAAGTCCATTCTCTACATCTGTGTTTTTATTCCTGTCCTGCCCCTAGGTTCAACAGAACCATATTTTTTAGATTCCATATATATGTGTTAGCATATGGTATTTGTTTTTCTCTTTCTGACTTACTTCACTCTGTATGACAGACTCTAGGTCCATCCACCTCACTACAAATAACTCAATTTCGTTTCTTTTTATGGCTGAGTAATATTCCATTGTATATATGTACCACTTCTTCTTTATCCATTCATCTGTCGATGGACACTTAGGTTGCTTCCATGTCCTGGCTATTGTAAACAGAGCTGCAATGAACATTGTGGTACATGACTCTTTTTGAATTATGATTTTCTCAGGGTATATGCCCAGTAGTGGGATTGCTGGGTCGTATGGTAGTTCTAGTTTCACTAAGGCAATTTTATAATGACATACAAAAAAGGAAGGAAGGAAGGGAGGGAGGGAGGAAAAGAAAGAAGCCCATGTTTCCTCCTAACTAGTGAAGCTACTTCCCTCACACAACAGCTTCCCATGTGTACTTTGGTGTGTTTCAGGACTTAGCATTGACCTCCATGGTCTGTTTGCCTGTTTCTGCATCAGTACCACACTGTTTTAATCTCTATGGCTTCACAATATGATCTGGGTAGGGTGATTCCCCTCTTTTTGCTTTTTCAAACTGATTTAGATAATAGTAGGTATTTATACTTCCATATGAATTTTAGAATCATCTTGTCAGTCTGTCTCCCCGCCAAAATCCTCCTGAGATTTTGATTGTTGTATTCCTGAATATATAGATTAATTTGTGGGAGGACTGATCTCTTTACTACATTTTGCATCCATGAACAGAATATTTCCCTTTATTTATTCACATTTGATTGTATTCACATTTAGGATCATAACCTTTTTTCTACCAAAGTCCTGTACATTTTTTGTTAGATTACTTTGTGGGTTTTATAGTTATTAAAAATGGGATTTCATTTTCTGGGCAACTTTTGTTGAAATTTGTTACTACTTCTAATTGTTTGTTAATTCTCATAGGTAACTTACAAACATTTATAATCTCCAAATAATAACAGCTTTTTTCTTTCCGCTCCCCATCCTTATCCTTACTTGTTTCTCTTGGCCAGTCCTCTGGTACTACGCAGGCACACTGGTGATAGCAAGCAGCTCTGTCTGGTGCCTGACCACAAAAGAAAGTTTCTCCATTAAGCACAATTTTTGCTATAGATTTTGGAGGACAGCCTCTATCAGACTGAGGAAGTTCTTTTCAATTCCTAAATTTCCAAGAGCTCTCATTATAAATGGGTATTGAACTATATTCAATACTTTCTCATATCTATTGAGATAATCATGTTATTTTTTTTCCTTTCATCCATTAATGTGGTCAACTTAACTGATATTTCTTTCTAAAACAGAACCATCTCTAGTTCCCGGGATAAACCCTACTTGAAATATTTAGCTGGCCTGATATTTCATTTAGGCTTTATACACTAATGATCCAAAGTGATACCTACAGCTTTTGTTCTTGTACAATTCCTATCTGGTTTTGGTATAAAGATTTTATGATAAATTGTAAAATGAGTGGGACAGCTATCCTTATCCTCCTATTTTCTGAAACAACTTGTAAATATAGGAATTATCTGATCGATGGAATTTAGTCTATCTTACCTCTGAAACCATCTTAGCCTGAGACTTTTGGGGGTGGTAAATTACCATGTCTCTCTTTAGAGGTTAATGGTGTATTCAAGGTCTACTGATCTTAGTCTGGTAATCTTGGCATTTGTATTTTTCTAGAAATGTATCTAGTTCATCCAGGTTTCCAAATGTCTTGATATATAGTCATTTACAATGTTTTATTATTTTAATCTGTTATATCTGTAGTTATTTCTGCCTTTTTTCATTCTGTATTTTATTTTCATCTTTTTCTATTTTTTTCATGATCAAGCTTGACAAAGTTTTGCCTATCATATTAATCTTTTGAGAGAATGCACTTCAGTTGTTAATAATTTTCTTTCCCCTTTACCTTTATTTTAAAAATTTTTTGTTCATTTTTATCCCTACATTTATCATTTCCTTCCTTCCTTCTTATTTCTTTGATCTAAATCTGTTGTTCTTTTATGTTCTTAGGGTCAACTCTATGAGTTTTAGAGTTGAATCATTTATTTTCAGTTTTTCTTGTTTCATGATAAATTCAAAGTTATAAATTCCCTTACAATTTTTAACAGTTTTTCCATCATTATTCAGCTCTCAGTTTTTGTAATTTCCATTATGACTTCCTCTTAAACAATGATTTTTTACAATAGTAATATTTTAAAATATCTAGACGCACGAGATATCTATACCTATTTTTGTTTCCTAATTTAATTTCTTTATGATCTGAACAATCTGTAGGATGGCAATTCACTGGAATATAGTGATAATTCCTTGGTGGCCTGGTACATGATTAATTTCTATGGTTGTTCCATGTATGATCAAGTTATTAATCATTTCCTTTTAATAGTCTTTCTCCTTGCTTACTTTTTGTCTACTTGATTTTCCATGTTCAAAGAGGAATATATGAAAAATTTCAAGCCAAACTGCTGATTTATCTACTTCTCTATGCAGTTCTATTAGCTGTTGGTTTGTATTTCAGGTTTATATTATGCAGTACATATATGGCCATGATGATTATTTCTTAATTATGGCTCCTTTTATGAGCATATAACATCTTTCTTTGTCTTAAAGATATATCCGAGTTACAGTCTATCTTGTCTAAGATGAAAATTGCTACTACAGCTATCTTTTGCTTCAAAGTTACCCAGTTGTATTTTTTTCATCCTACTTTCAGCCTTTTTGAGTTCATGTTATATCATGTTGTTTAATACTCATCTTAATCCCTTATTAGACCCATTTTCCAGATAAGGAAACTAAGGCTGAGAGGTTACTTAGAATCACCAGCTGTGGAGTGCTACAGCTGTGACCCAGATCTAGGTCTGTCTGTGCTTTTCCACTCCACCACTCACTCCTCTTAAGAAAACATTACATACCACAGTTTTCCTCTCTTACAGAAAGTCTAATTGGACAGAGGACTGCCCTCATGGGACCTGAGCCTTCACCGGTAGGCCATGCTTTCTAGCTAAGGGTTCCACAGACACTTTCATTTGATCCTCCTCATGCTGTATAAAGTGAACAGCAAAGATGCAATTATCCCCGTTTTACATATGAGGAGAGGCTCAGAGACTAGCACTTGCCAAGATCAATCAGGCGACCAGAACTCAGATTTTCTCACCTGAGCCCAGCCTTCAAATCTTTTTCTCATCTGTTTCCCCTCCCTAAGCTTAAGCCATCTGAAATGTCAACATTTGAAGTCCATTTCTCAGTGTTTTTCTAACCTATCCCTTTTGCATTTAAAATTCCATCGCTTTAAACCTCAGTTTTCTCAACCACAAGATGGGTACAATACTACCAACTTCACAGAGTTCCTGAGAAAACTAAATAAAACAATGCATGTAAGGTGCTCAGTACCCTTCCTGACTCAGAGTAAATGCTCCAGAAATGGTGATTCTTGATGGAAGTTGTACAGACGTCAGAGGTACGAACACTGACACTTCTGACCTCAGGTACATGCCAAGAACAAGATCACGTGGCTGTGTGTCCAGTTCTGTCTGACCCAAAGCCCGGCAAATCCCCTGGGTCTCCTAGTGCCTGCTGCTCTGCACTTTGGGAGACCACTGAGAAGGCGGAACGGAAGATGAGAAGAGGATAACACAGCGAAAGTGGTTGAGGTTGAGGGGGAAGGACCCCGTAGATTCTTGTTTCTCTGGCCTCCGCTGATTGGCTGAGAGATCTGTGCCCCCAGATAATGAGCCACAGGTAGGCTGGGCCCAATGCCTGCGAGGCACCACGGGAAACTCTGCCCAATGCAGGAGCTCCACAGTGAGGTGGGGCAAAGCGGCCCAGTCAGAGCCTCTGTCTGTGGCTTTCCCTTGCCAGGTAAACAAAGGGAAGGCAGAAAAAGAAGCCACATGGCTCACTCTCAGACTGAGTCCTAAAGTCACTTTTGTACCAATTCCCATGAGGCTGGGGGTAGCCGGGAGTCTTCGGGACCAGCTAGGAAGAGAGACACTCACACCACCAGGCAACGCAAAGGGCTAGACTCTGAGTTTGAGCGATTCTCAAACTTTTCTGTATAAAAACACCACCTGGAGAGCTGGTGAAAATGTGGATTCCTGGTTGGGGCCTGGAACCTTGCATCTTTCACAAGCTCGCCAGCTCGTCCTGGTCCTGGCGGTGGAGGATGTGGAAGCACGAGCACACAGGGCCCCCCAGGCTAGAGGACCTGTTCCAGCCCTGGAACTAGGTGGCTTTTCTGCTCCCTGGGGTTCCTGACCAGGGCTAGAGAGTCACAGCCTATGTTTCTAGCTGTCACTCCTAGGAGAACATCAAATTCCTACCAGCAGCCTATGGCCCTCAATTCTTTGACAAATCTTTTGGACCACAAAGAGCAAAGGGAGGCAAAAGCTAACAGGTGAAAAACACAATATCACAATTCTGCCTAGCTTGAGGCACTGCCCTTGCCCCTAGGTGTCCTCACTCCCTTCCTGCAGCCTCAGGTTTCTCCGGACTGAGAGGAATGAAGCTGCTCATTCCTGTGATGCCCATAGTATCTACAATCAAGGAGATAATGGACAAAAATCTACTTCTAAATGGAGACAGAGCTCTTGAAGTTTCGTCTCCATAGAAACATGAACACTCTTCTGACTGACGTAGTACAGGTATGAGCATTTCCCCAAAGCAGGCCTGGAAAATTCGAAAGTTGTCGGGCCGTTGTCAAATCACCAGGATCTCAGATGCTTGCTATTCCTCCTGCAGGAGCCCTCGGGGAAGTTTCAACAAGCAGAGGCCTCAGCCCGCATCTAAGGCCTCCCTAAACTAACACAGTCATGCTGCTTTTCGTGCACTTGGGCCAAAGCCTTCCAGGCAAAGTGGGCTAATAACTTAATGATGGCGTTTTTAGACGTTGTCACGAGAGTGGTGATAATGACAGCTTAGAGAGGAGAGAAAGACTGGAAATCAGACCGAGTCTAAGAATTCCAGACTAGCAGAGACCACCAAAATGGCCCACATCGGTGCTTCCCTTTAGGTGGTCACGTGCTTTATTTCTTAAACTCTTTAGGAAAAATGATTCCACAGCAGTTGAGGAAATGGAGCCAGAGTGACAGCTGCATCCCATTGGGGGGTGGGGTCCACAGATGGGCTGGGGTGTGAGAGGCCTGGACAGCAGCTTCTGGCCACCAGACCCTCTCAGGAGGCAGGGGGATTGGAGAGCTTCACTTACAGAGCTTGCCTGTCACTAGGTGGATCCTGCTCGCTCCCTCGCACAGGGACGGTGGCTCCTCCCGTGGAAGCAGGTGTGTACGGACACAGAGAGACACAGAGACATACAGAGGTGGGTGCACACACACATGCAGACAGACACACCAAGATATACACAGACACACAAAGACACATGTACACACATAGACACACACAGACGCACAACTACAGACCCATCCACAGAATCACATGTACACATGTACAAAGACCCAGGTACACACCCTCTTTGCTAGGAAAAAAAAAAAAGAAAGCCTCACGCCTCTGCTCCAAAGGACTTTTTTTTTTTAAAGATTTGTTTTTGATGTGGACCATTTTTGAAGTCTTTATTGAATTTGTTACAATACTGCTTCTGTTTTATGTTTTGGTTTTTTGACCATGAGGCATGTGGGATCTTAGCTCCCGGACCTGGGATCGAACCCGCACCTCTTGCACTGGAAGCGCGGAGTCTTAACCACTGGACCACCAGGGAAGTCCCCCAAAGGGCATTCTTTTTTTTTTTTTTTTTCTCATTAAACTTTTCTAATGGGTCTCAAATTCTGTGACAGATTTTTGGTCAAGTTGTTTCCATTAAAAAGTACTGATTTTAAAAACTAATAACTTAAAACTGCCACACACAAAACAAACGGTCCACAAAACATTCTCCTTTCCTTCTGAAGGTTTTACGATGCATTGTTATCATTAACCAGTCTTTTGCTATTAAACTTAAATGGCCAATTGGGACAACAGTTCTGGGGCCGTTCTTCCACCACTGATTAAGACCGGGGTGGCAGGTATTGGAGATAACATTCATTTAGCCTTCTGAGCTTTCTGGGCAGACTTGGTGACCTTGCCAGCTCCAGCTGCCATCTTGTCCACTGCTTTGATGACACCCACAGCAGCCGTCTGTCTCATGTCATGAACAGCAAAAAGGCCCAGAGGAGGATAGTCAGAGAAGCTCTCAACACACATGGGTTTGCCAGGAACCATATCAACGATGGCAGCATCACCAGATTTCAAGAATTTGGGGCCATCTTCCAGCTTTTTCCCAGAATGACGATCAATCTTCTCCTTCAGCTCAGCAAACTTGCAAGCAATGTGAGCTGTGTGACAATCCAGACAGGTGCATATCCAGCACTGATTTGGCCTGGATGGTTCAAGATAATCACCTGAGCTGTGAAGCCAGCTGCTTCCATCGGTGGGTCATTTTTGCTGTCATCAGCCACATTGCCACGATGAACATCTTTGACAGACACGTTCTTGACACTGAAGCCCACATTGTCCCCAGGAAGGGCTTCACTCAAAGCTTCATGGTGCATTTCAACAGACTTCCCTTCAGTTGTCACGTTGACTGGAGCAAAGGTGACCACCAGGCCAGGTTTGAGAACACCAGTCTCCACTCGACCCACAGGGACAGTGCCAATACCACCAATTTTGTAGACATCCTGGAGGGGCAAACGCAAGGGCTTGTCAGTTGGGCGAGTTGGTAGGAGGATGCAATCCAGAGCTTCAAGCAGTGTGGTTCCACTGGCATTGCCATCTTTTCGGGTGACTTTCCATCCCTTGAACCACGGCATGTTAGCACTGGGCTCCAGCATGTTGTCACCAGTCCAGCCAGAAATTGGCACAAATGCTAGTGTGTCAGGGTTGTAGCCAAGTTTCTTAATGCAGGTGCTGACTTCCTTAACAATTTCCTCATATCTCTTCCGGCTGTAGGGTGGCCCAGTGGAATCCATTTTGTTAACTCCAACAATGAGTTGTTTCACACCCAGAGTGTAGGCCAGAAGGGCACGCTCACGGGTCTGCCCATTCTTGGAAATACCTGCTTCAGATTCACCAACGCCAGCAGCAACAGTCAGCACAGCACAGTCAGCCTGGCATGTGCCTGTAATCATGTTTTTGATGAAGTCTCTGTGTCCTGGGGCATCAGTGATGGTCACATAGTACTTGCTGCTCTCGAATTTCCATAGGGAGATATCAGTGGTGATACCACGCTCGCGTTCAGCTTTCAGTTTGTCCAAGACCCAGGCATACTTGAAGGAGCCCTTTCCCATCTCAGCAGCCTCCTTCTCGAACTTTTCAATGGTTCTCCTGTCGATGCCACCACGTTTGTAGATCAGATGGCCAGTAGTGGTAGACTTCTCTGAATCTACGTGTCCAGTGACAACGATGTTGATGTGGGTCTTCTCCTTTCCCATTTTTGCTTAGGTTTAGCGGTGGTTTTCACAACACCTGTGTCCTGGCGGCAAACCCGTTGCAAAAAAGCCCAACGGGCATTCTTATACACGCACTCCTGCTGACTCCACTGATGTTGTCGACCCCCTCCCCACCTGCAAAGAAGAGAGGAGACCCTTTTCCGGGTGTCCTGCAGGGATGGGGATGGGACACAAGGAGGCCGCGCTGGGCTGTCGTCCTCCTGAGACAGGCCCTGCTCTGCGGGTGCCTCTGCAGTGGTTTCTCCTCTACCAGAAAACGGCCCCTCATTTCATTCGCTTTTCTCCTGATGAAGCACTGACTTTCATCCCTTTTTTTCTCTGTTCTTGGGAGGTAAACATTTAACCATGAAAACTGCTTTTAAATCTGCCCAACTCTTCTGCTTAACATCACCCTGCTAAAAGTGCCTTAAGGGAAACAACTGCTTTGCCAGCTTGGAATTCTGTCTAGCACTGTTCTAGAATCCATAGATTCCTTAACAGCACACCCAGCCTGCGAACTGGCCTAAGTCGGCTGGACCCAGCAGGATGACAGAGCAGATAATACTCCAAAGAGAGTCATCGGTGAGGAGAATGCGAGTGCCAGGAGCCTGTCACCCTTGCTGAGGAATACGGGCTCGGAGCAGAGACGGACTGCCCTGAGCTACCAGCAGAGTCGTTTCGAGGAGACCTGAGTGTAATCCTAAGTCGCCAGAGAGTTCAGTGATCCAGTTAGGCCTGGTACAGCCTGGAGGGTAAAAAATTTATCCTCTTACTTATAAAACTAGTAAAAGGCCAACCATCCTCCTCCTCCTCCTCCTCCTCTTCCTCCTCCTCCTTCTCCTCCTCCTCCTCCTCCAGGCTGATAAGACCAAGGTGAGGTGGGAATGAGGATCTTTAAAGTCCTTAAGTTTTGACGGGTCGGTTTAATGTGTAATCTGTGTAAAGAACTGGAGAAACAGGGACTGAGATTTACATTGCAGACGTTCACTGCGGCATTCATGCCACAGATTTTTTTTTTTAATAAATTTATTTTATTTTTATTTATTTGTTATTTTTGGCTGTGTTGGGTCTTCGATGCTGCGTGCGGGCTTTCTCTAGTTGCGGCGAGCAGGGGCTACTACTCTATGTTGCGGTGCGCGGGCTTCTCATTGCGGTGGTTTCCCTTGTTGCAGAGCATGGGCTCTAGGCACGCGGGCTTCAGCAGATGCAGCACGTGGGCTCAGTAGTTGTGGCTCGTGGGCTCTAGAGTGCAGGCTCAGTAGTCGTGGCGCACGGGCTTAGCTGCTCCACGGCATGTGGGATCTTCCTGGACCAGGGCTCAAACCCGTGTCCCCCGCATTGGCAGGCGGATTCTTAACTACCGCGCCACCAGGGAAGCCCCACAGATTTTTATTGAATGCCTATATGAACTGGGCACTGAGCGAGGAGCTGAGTGTACAGAGAGGAACAAGAAACACACCTGAAAAGAACATTTGATCTGGAGGAAAAGTTGGACATAAAAATAGGTAAGTGCAAATCAACACGGGAAGTGGAGTGGGTGTGAGAGAAGGGTCCCAGTGCGGGTGCCTGAGCTTGGACTTGAAGGAGGAGTCAAGGGAGTCAGACTGACAGATCAAGGGAGAAATTCCAGACAGACAGAGGAAACACCACCCACCTCGGCCCGCCACAGAAACAGGGCAAACTGGGACATAACCAAAATAGTGATGTTAGAGAAATGGTCAGGCAACTTCTGGTCTATTCGTATTAAGGATATCATAATCCTTAAGAATGTTTTTGAAGAATGTTTGTAAGACAATGTTAAGGACATAAAAACAAAAAATTTTTCAAAGGTACAAGTTTTCAAAAAACTTTTCATAGACCTTTCATACTAAGGAAGTGCACCCAAACATGGGGTGTATCTCCGGGTGGCAGGAATGTAAATACTTACTCTAATATTTACTTGTAGATCATTTCCAAATTTTCTAACATGGGAATATTTGCACTTTTATAACCGGAAAAATGAGATCTTTAACCAGTTACTTCAAAAAGTAAACACAGTATGGGCAAAAGAATGGAGTGGGTGAATCTGGAGTCTTGAAACACCCCATGTCCTGGAGGAGTTTCTTGGCTTTTCACTGTGAGCATTTCAAGGACTAGTGACCCCGGGCACACTAGGATGGGACTTCTCAGTCCCGCCTGGCCTCCTACAGAGAGAGGGTACACCGGAGCTGAGCCCTGACTCCCAGTGTGGCCCGAGGGACTCAAGTCTCATCCCCTTGACTTGAAGTGACAGGGTGTGTAAAGAGAATGGGGCTTTGTCCCTTTAATAGTTCCCACTGGGGCAGAAAACATCTTAACTGTCTCTTCGCTATTTGCCGTAGAGGAGGGGGAGTGGGGAAGCACTTTCCTCCAGCACATGGGGACACTTCTGGGCTATGAGCTCTAGGTTTCCTGAGATTTAAAAATCCTTGGGACTCCGCCAGGAGAAGTAACTCTGAATGGCGGGGTGGGAGGAGCAGGCAGAAGGGAAGGCAAGGCCCCAGTCCCCTGCTCCTCTGTGTAGCTGGGTGGTGGCCTTCACGGGTCATCGGGGCGCAGCTCACACCTCCCAGTGGCTCCCCCGAAGTCACTGGGGACATTCCCACAGAGGGGCCAGCTCTGCCTGCTGTCTCGGGCTCGACGAGCAACCCATAAACATGGGGCAGGGAAGGGCAGATCGTGCACAGATCCAGGAGGCAGCCTTCGGAGCTCCAGCCAGGGCCCAGGCCTCGGGGGCAGGGAGACATCAAGTAGCAAAAGTTACCCCAGGAAGGGTCTTGAGGAGCCCAGAGCATGAAGGACTGACTCTGAAGACCAGACGGCAAGTTTCTGGAGCGCTAGAGCTGGAATTCCATGAACGGAACCGCAGGAAGGGCTGAGGGCCAGGCTGGAGTCTCTGACGGGCGCTGCCCCCGGCAGCCGTCCATCCCTGGAGCCACGTTTGCTGCTGGGCCGCTTGGTAATGAGTTTCATATTAGAAAAAGGGAGAGTTAGGAGGCCTGGGAAACTGAGGAGGATACAGTGACAGCCCCCCTGAGCACGTACTCGTGCCAGACTTCGAACAAGCAGCTTTTCAGACTCGACTCATCACAAACGTGTGTAGAAACTGAGCCTTCGAGGCCGACAGCTAGGTGAGTGGTGGAGCTGGGGTGTCACCAGCTCTGTGGGATCAAGGGCTCCAGTTTTGTCACTGTGCTGTCCACAGACCCCAGCCCTGGCAAGGTGGGCTGATCGAAGAGGCTCCTTATTTCTTGAAAAATATGTCTAAAAACTGAGTGGTGGGGATTCCCTGGTGGCGCAGTGGTTGAGAATCTGCCTGCCAATGCAGGGGACACGGGTTCGAGCCCTGGTCTGGGAAGATCCCACATGCCGCAGAGCAACTAGGCCCGTGAGCCACAACTACTGAGCCTGCGCGTCTGGAGCCTGTGCTCCGCATCAAGAGAGACCGCGATAGTGAGAGGCCCGCGCACCGCGATGAAGAGTGGCCCCCACTCGCCGCAACTAGAGAAAGCCCTCGCACAGAAACGAAGACCCAACACAGCCAAAAATAAAAATAAATAAATAAATTAAAAAAAAAAAAGAGACAGCAGAGAACTTGTTCTTAAAAAAAAAAAAAAAACTGAGTGGGAGGAGCATTCACATGTAAAGAGCAGGCAGCAGCCGCTCCCCCGTTCAGAAGATGAACTGCCTTCTCTCCATGTGGCCGGGCCACGTCCACAAGCCGAGGGGCTCCCCAGCATCTGCACCCGTGACCCCTTCTAAAGCAGAAGAATCCTTTCCTGAGCTGTGTGTTCCATGGAACGGAACCAGAGGCGGAGCAGGTCCCTCTGACGTTGGACCAGAGACAACCTCCTTTAACAGGTTTTTACAGGTGGGGACAATGAGACCCAGTAAGGGAAAGCATCCTCTCTGATCACCTGGAGGCAGCAGCTTGTAGCCAAGTGTTGAGAAGGAGTCTAATGGGGCTGGAAAGAACAGCTCCACTGAGAACGGACCGTCGTGGCCTGGCAGGGGAGAGCGATGGCCTCTGGGCTCTGGCTCAGCCTGGCCTTGGCCTCCGTCCCCTCACAGGGGCTTGGTGCAAATTAGAGCAAGATGCACACACAGCTGGGCAAGCAGCAGGGGGGCTGGGATCCACCCTCACTCACTGGGTGCTGGGTGATGACTTGCACGGCTGCGAGGCCCTCAAGACCTTTTCTTCAACCCTCTGACTACTGGTTTGCCACCTGTTAATTAGTAAAAATACTTCTCAAAGGAGGTCAGACGCCATCAATCCCCATTCATGCAAGAACACCAGTTCTCAAAACAGGAAGAAGGTGTGCTGAAAGGTCCACGTGTAAGATAGAGACACCGTGCTCTGAAATTGTGGACAAGGGTCACTCTGTCCCTACCACACGGGAACCACGTCTCTCTGTCTTCATAAACAGTGCGTGTCCTCAGGAGGCAGGGAGAGGCCAGAAGAAGGATATTCAAACAAGTAGGTTCCAGATTTTCCACATCATCCTTGGGCTTGGAAACCTTCACGAGGTGGGTCCAAAAGCCCACATTTACATCTATGTGTGTGCTCTTCACAGGTCTTCACACAGACAACCAACTTCCCCAGACCTGCTTCACATTCTGGATTCCCAGTCCCAGGAATGGGCACCCAGCTCCCCAAATCAGAAAGCAGAAGACCCTGATCCCTCCCTCCCTGCACTCTAGAGGCCGCCAAGCACCTGGAGTCCCACTCCGCACAGCTCTCACCCTCAGCTCTTAGTCTCCACTATGACCATCTTGGCTCAAATCACTTTCTCAACTGGTCTCTTTCCTCCAGCTTCACTCCTCCCTGCATGCTGCTTGTTCCAGGGCCTTTCCAAAACCTTGCCCAGACTCCTTTCAGCCTTCAGAATCAGCCCCAGCCTCCATCAGACCTGCCTCAATTTGGCCCCGTCCCTCAGCCTACACCGCACACGCCAGCCAGGCCGAACCACACAGTACCCCCCAGATACCGGCCACACAGTGCCTCCATGCTGCGCTCGCAAGCTGCCACCTGCTTGGACTGCCCTTTGCGGTACCACTGCCTCAATCCAAAAGGTTATCCAGGCCCTGGCCCTGCAAACGGGCCAGCCAAGCCTGCCAGAAGGGTCTGGAGAACATAGGTGGAGGCCAGGCCCTTCCCAGGACCCTGCCAAGGAGGCAGGAGGCTGTGGTCTGGGGACAATCTGATGTGGAAACCAGGTAGGGTATCCTTCCCTCCAGGCCTTTGACCCTGGACTGGACCCTGTTCAGACTCCTATTTCCAGCTTCCCTGAGACCTCTAGGGCAACTACCTGTTACGCGTCTGCCTCCCGCCCCAGAGTGCCCTCTTGGGAGGTGAGACACCATCGCCTTCCTCTGTGTGTCCCTGCACCCAGCTGGGTCAGGCCTGGGGTGTGGTTTATGGGGTGAGAAGCAGGGGATACTGTCTTGTGTTCTGTCTCATCCATCAGGCTGAGCTCCCTGTTGGCTACGTCCATGTAGTTCTGGGGACCCCTCCCCCAAGAGGAGCCAGAACGGTTTCTATGGCATTTGTGGGTGGAGGGTGTTGGGGGATTGGGGGTGTCAAGGCTCTTACAGGATCTGATTCTTACCCCAATTTCAGAAACGTTGCCTTTGCATACAGCTAAGTGTCTGGAGGCCTCCCTAACACTGGGAGGGGCAGAAAGAAAGGGCTGTCACTTGGTATCACGGGCCCACCCTCGTGGGCTGAGGCTGCCATGGGGTCACGACAGAGGTCTGACAGGCAGCCTGGGCTCCCTCAACAGTGAACAAGGAGTGTGAACAGGTCCAAGCCTGCTCTCTGGGTCCACATTTTCCATGATCACAAGCCATCAATCCCCTTTCATGCAAGAAAACCAAGGTCTGGGCGAGACAGGCCCCAAACACCGTCTCCATGGCTGCTACCCAATATCTATGTAAACCTATTTACAAAGCTTTACTGTCAATCCATATATTAGTATTATGGGCTAAATTGTGTTTCCCAAAATTTATACGTTGAAGTCCTAACCCCTAGTCCCTTAGAATGTGACTGTATTTAGAAATAGGGTCTTTATAGAGGTGATTAAGTTAAAATGAAGCCATTAGGGTGGGCCCTAATCTAACCTGACTGATGACCTTATAAGAAGAGGAAATTTAGACACAGGTAAGTACAGAGAGAAGACCATGTGAAGACACAGGGGAAGATAGCCAACTACAAGCCAAGGAGAGGCCTCAGAAGAAACCAACCCTGCTGACACCTTGATCTTGATAAATTTCTGTTGTTTAAGCCACCCACTCCATAGTACTTTATGGCAACCCTGGAAAACTAATGCAATAAGGCTTAATTTCTCTTTTAACATAAAATAAATATAAATAGGCCTTTCTAATATCTTCTCAACCCACTTCAGATGCTACTGTCTTGGGCAAGTGTGAGGAACCTATAGCCTGGCTGGATTTTAGAGTACAGGCCTCAAGCCAGAGGAAATGAGGGGTCTGGTGGCCTCTGGACACCTCTCCCTGTGTGCCTGAATATTTCTGGAAGAAATCAGAAACAACCAACACCAGTTCATCACCCAGAGAAGGGGGTTTGCTGCAGACCAAGTCTTAGACTGAATGCCCCTCTTGCAGTTGTTTCCTAAACTCACCTGATCATAAGACTCACTGAAGTTCCTTAGTCCCACCTGGGGGTTGTGAGGTGAGGTCTAAAACTTGTTTTTATTAAGTGGGCCAGGCGATTCTCAGGACCCAGAAGCCTTTGAGAAGCCATAGTCCAGGCCATTCCACACCAGGAGATGGTTTTGCAGCTGTAGAGTGTGAGTGTGTGTGTGGGTGTGTCTCGGTGCGTCTGAGCATCTCTACCAGGCGAGGGAGCGAGAGAAGCCCGTGAGCCAGCGCGGCGGCCGCCGGTCTCTCCTCTCCTCTCCCCCCTGGCAGCCCCATCCCGGCACTCCCATCTCTAGCCCCTCCCTCTGACCGGGCCTCTGCCAAAGGCAACCAGTCTGCAGTTTCTGTCACAGCTGTATTTGTCAGTGCTGTGCCCTGCGTTTCTTCTTTCAATCAACAGGCGGGTGGAAGAAGTGTCTTTTGCTTCCCTCACGAGTTAACTTTACAGAGTCCCAGACGCCCTTGTTTTTCTCCTGGGTGTGGCCCGCCCGTGATTTTTCTCCCAGGTTCTGGGCCCTCAGGTGAAACCCAGGTTCCCGCTGCCAGAACAGCCGGACCAGAAGTGGCAATGAGGCCGAGGGGCGCCGCGGCGAGGGACATGGCCACCGCCCCCAGAGTCTGTGCGCCGCGATCCGCGGGGGACCAGGTGTGCGGGTCTCCAGGCTCCCTCCCTCCCTCGGGTCTGCGCGCCCCAGCTCCCCGGAAGACCGCAGGTTCCTTCCGAACCTTCAAGGGCATCCGCCCCACCTCCGACCCCCGCCCGGCTCGGCCCGGCTCACCCAGGCGGGCAGGTGCTGGCCCCGCAGCTCGCGGCTGATGAACTGGCGTTCGTTGTTTAGGAATTCGAAGGCGGCCGCCAGGCGCCCGAGCTTCCCGCGGCGGTTCCTGCGCCACCACATCCACCCCAGGGCGCCGAGCAGCAGCCAGGTGAAGCTGATCCCCAGGTAGCCGGCTAGATAGACGGGCGCCAGGTAGAACAGCACGCGCGCCCCGAAGGTGTAGAGCTCGGGCAGCAGCTGGCTGGACAGGCACGGCTCGGGGCCCGGCGCGCACTCGGTCCCCCGGGCACCAGGGGCGCCGGGGGCGCAGGGCTCCTCCGCTGGCATCTCTTCGTCTCCGTCCGCCCTTTCCGAGAGCTTCACCTGAGGTCAGGTCCGCGAGCCGCGACGCCCAGGCACATCTGTCCTCCAAGGGGGAGGACCGGACCGCCGCGCCGCGCCGCGCCGCACCTGCCCTAGCTGACTCGCCAGCGCAGTTTCCACGCCCCAAACTCCGAGTTCTAAACTGGGAATACCCTGCGCCGCCGCGGCGCTCCCCTCCTCGCCCAGCCCGCAGGTCCGGATGTCTCCGCCCCCGGGGGCGGGCCCAGGCGGAAGGGGGCGGGGCCAGGCTGCTCAGTGGGCGCCGCGGAGGTGTAAAAAGAAACCTGGTGTTCAGACAGCCTTCAGACCCAATGTCCCGCGCAGGCGTCCGAAGAGGTTGCAGCTGCCACACCCAGGTCCTACCCCAGGCAGTTGATGACTCACAGAGGCATGTGGACAAATGGCTTGTCATGGATAAACATCACCTAAAACCTGTTTCCTACACCCAGTCTGCAATATGCAGGCGAGTGTAGTAGGCTCTTACCTGGGCATTCGAGGGCCTCCAAGCCCCAGGGTGGGCCCGGCCCTGTGTCTGAGCTCCCTGGGTGGACCTTAGAGCCCTGTATCGCTGCCCCCTCCTCTTGCACCTATAAAGCTTAGGCCTAGCACCCCGCCCCACCTGGTCGAGCTCAGGGTCCTTCCTCTGCCCCACAGCACTCTCTACCCTGCACTCCCACCCTCTGTGCTGGGTGTCAGTTTGGAACATCATTCTCTGCATCAATCAGATCGGGAGTTTCCCGGGCCGGGCCAGTCCTCCTCATTTGGGGACGCCCAGTACAGCAAGCGATGGTGGCTAACAAGAGAAATAATGAGCAAGCCCTGGGGTGCTTGGCGGCCAGTTGTGAAGCCCAAGGTTTCTACCTAATCCTTTCTGAATGATCAGAGCAGGTGAAAGTCTTGTGGATGACATACATTTTAGGCGGCTTACCTGAGTGGGCACGTCGATTACTGGAATGTGATTTTGGAGTTGACAAATGATTTGGAATTATTCTACACTCTTTCAGTAGTTTTATTGAAGGACCAGACCCAATGGACAGCAAGCACAATGTAACTGAATTCTCTTTTCCTCTGTCCTTCAGGTATCTCTCTGTCTGTCTTTCTGGCTTTTTCCTTCCTCTTTCCTGGATAAAATTACTGGCTGTGATGAGTTTTTTCAGCAACACGTGTGTTCCTAGTGGTCAGAATAGCTGGACCCTCCTCTGTTGTTCTTGGTCTTCCAGGACTGGCCAAAACAGAAGCTGAAACCTCCCAGCTTAACATCCTGTTACACTACATTTCCCAGAATAACCTAGGAAGTCAATGTAGTAAACGCATCTCACTCGAGTTCCTTTCTGGAGAGTTCCTTTTTGAATGTACCTAATCCTATTAAGGGCTCTGAGAAGTCCTGCAGATAAAAAGCTGTTATATTTGATTTAACCCACTGTTTCCCAAATTATTTGACCACAGAACTCCGTTCTCAAAACACTGCTCTAGTGGTTGACCCAGGTCAGCTTGAGCTAAAGGAATGAGAAAGTATGATAGGGATTCTAGGGAAGGCCCCTGGAACCTGAGGCAGGAATGCAGCTGACTCCCATGATGGATGGACCCGGAAATTAACTGGCTGGACTCGGCTCAGCATCCCTGCTGCTCTCCTCGCTGACCTGCCTCCTTTGCCTTTGGCTGAAGTGGAGAACACAGCACCTTCCTCACAGCTTCCAGGGTCACAGAGCTTCACAGAGAGACTGCTTGACCCTTATCCTTCCCAATTCCAAATGCCTTGGAGAGAGGACCCAACTGTATCTATTACCCCCTTCCCTCTTAACACACACCAGGTCTACACCACAGCCCCCTCCTGGGTTAGTGTGTTTGGGGAGGATTACCAGAGAAGGAAGGTTGTTGATTTGGGAGCTGGTGTCCAGAATGAGACCTGGAACACCCGGCGGGACGTGGCTACCCCAGCTGCACTGCCTTCTCTGCTCCTTGAACACACCAAGCTCATTTATGCCTCAAGGCTTGTGTACTTGCTGTTCCCTCTAACTGGAATGATCCCCACATAAATTTCCTCTAAGGTACATTAGGGAAGTGGGATTATGGTTGATTTTCTTCTCTCTCTTTTCTAAATTTATTTGTAATGTCATTACGTTACTCTCATAAATATATAAGAACATTGAGAATATGGCATCTAAAACTCGATATCCCACCTGAGGTCAAATCTGTGCCTAGAACATTGAAGCCATTATTTTCCTTGACCTGGACATGCTACTTTGGTTACTACAGCCAGCAAAAGACATTTTATGTTCTGTTTGATCATAGCAAAACCTGGGGGAAATGATGCCTTCCAGACCCTTTGCCTGAACCCATTTGAGAATTCATCATATTACACCACTTTTCCAGAGAACACTAGCTTATTTGTTCAGTATATTTACTGACTGCTATTGTGGGTTGAATTGTGTCCCCCCCCGCAAAAAAAAATATGTTGAAGTCCTAACCCCTGGTACCTGTGAATGGGATCTTATTTGGAAATAGAGTCTTGGTAGATATAATCAAGTTAAGATGCGATCATTCTGGCTTAGGGTGGGTCCTACATCCAACGACTGGTGTCCTGATAAAGAGAGAGATTTGGAAACAGAGACACAGAGGAGATATACAAAGGGAGGAAGGCCATGTGAAGAAAGAAGCAGAAACTGGAGTGATGCAGTACAAAACCAAGGGCCAAAGATTGCTGGCAACCACCAGTGCTAGGAAGAGACAAGGAAGGATTCTTCCCGAGAGCCTTTGGAGAGAGCTTGGTCATGCCAACACCTTGATTTCAGACTGCTAGTCTCCAGGACAGTGAAAGAATAAATTTCTGTTGTTTTAAGCCACCCAGTTTGAGGTACTTTGATATGGCAGCCCTTGGAAACTAATACAGCCACTGACTAAGAGCCAGGCACTGTTCTAGCCACAGGAGATTCAGTGTAAACAGAATGGACAAGATCCCTGCTCTCACAGAGCTGCCATTCTAGTGGGGAACACAGACAGCAAACAAGTGAATAAAGAACAGAAAATAGCAGGTAAGGGAAAATGCTGTGAGGAAAGGCAGTCAGTTGTATGAGAGAGAGTGACTGGCAAGGAGCAGAGGGCTGTTATAAGCCAAGTAATTTGGAAAGGGCTCTCTGAGGAGTTGCCATTTGAGCTGAGACCCAACTTTTAAAAAAGACAAAAAGTCTACATACAACTTCATCTTTTTAAAAAAAATGTATCTGTTTATTTATTTTTGGTTGCATTGGGTCTTCACTGCTGCACGTGGGTTTTCTCTAGTTGTGGCGAGCGGGGGCTACTCTTTGTTGCAGTGAGTGGGCTTCTCATGGTGGTGGCTTCTCTTGTTGCAGAGCACGGGCTCTAGGCGCGCGGGCATCAGTAGTTGTGGCACGTGGGCTCAGTAGTTGCGGCTCACGGGGCTCTAGAGCTCAGGCTCAGTAGTTGTGGCACACGGGCTTAGTTGCTCCACCACATGTGGGATCTTCCCGGACCAGGGCTTGAACCTGTGTCCCCTGCATTGGCAGGTGGGTTCTTAACCACTGCACCACCAGGGAAGCCCATACAACTTCATCTTTAAAAGAAATAATATCTAGTAAAAGCATCTCTTTTGGAACAGAAAGATAAAGAGCCTCTGCTCTGTAGATGTCATTAGTTTAACTGTTACATTTGCATGTGGGGCTGGACTAATTTTGTCTACCCTCTCCATCAGCCTGAGAATTCCACGAGGGCAGCGGCTGTGTCCAATAGATCTTATGTCCTCAGTGCCCAGCCAGAGTCTGACACAAAGAGAGAGGCAAGAGCACAGTCTGTAATTCGTTTGCCTGAGTTTAACCTAGACTGGAGGACTTTCTGACTCCAGGGAAGGTCCTTCACTTCTCTGCAGGTTAGTTTCTTCATCTGTAAAATGGAGATCATAGTAATACTTAAATCATGGGCTGGTGATGAGGATTAAGTAAGACCCAATGTGTTTAAAGCTGTGTATCCGGATAGGAAAGTTGTCAAGAAAGACTTTAGTTCTGTCTGTATTGTTTGACTTATTATAGCAAGAATGTTTTTGTGTATTATCTGTATAATTTTTTTTCTTTTCTTTTTTTTTTGGGCCGAGCTACATGCGGAATTTGGGATCTTAGTTCCGCAACCAGGGATTGAACCCGTGCCCCCTGCAGTGGAAGCGCGGAGTCTTAACCACTGGACTCCAGGGAAGTCCCTGTATAATTAAGAAAAATTTTATTGTGATAAAATACACATGATATTTAATGTCTTAGCCATTCTGAGTGCGCAGTTCAGTGGTATCAAGTACATTCACATCATTATGCAACTATCACACCATCCATTTCCATAACTTTTTCATCATCCCAAACTGAAACTCTGTGCCCATTAAACAATAACTCCCTGTTCTCCCCTACCTCCAGCCTCTGGCACCCACCATTTTATTTTTTGTCTCTATGAACTTGACTGTTCTTCATACCTCATATAAGTGGAATATTTATCTTTTTATGACCGACTTATTTCCCTTAACACAATGTCTTCAAGGTTCATTCATGTTGTATCATGTGTCAGAATTTCCTTCCTTTTTAAGGCTGAATAACATTCCACTGTATGTATATACCACATTTTGTTTATCCTCTACTCCATTGATAGACACTTGGGTTGTTTCCACCTTTTGCTTTTTATGAATAATGCTGGTATGAACTTTGGTGTACAAATATCTGTTTGAGGCCCTGATTTCAATTCTTTGGGGTACATACCCAGAAGTGGAATTGCTGAATCATGTGGTATTTCCATGTTTAATTTTTTTAGGAAACACCATAATGTTTCTCATTTGTTTGTCAAATTTAGTTTATTCACGTTCAGGAAATTACAAAAGTAATTCATGCTTGCTTTAACAAATAATACAAAGGTATATAAAGAAGTTTAAAATCATGCACTCCATGTGGGATCAATGCTTCTGTTTGGTTTATATCTTTCCTCACTTCTCTTTCTCTATTTGTACAAAGACATATAAGCAGAGTTAGTTTTGATTGTGGTTCTTTTTTTTCTTTCTTTCCTCCAAAATGGGGATAATATAAACTCAAAAACTCTCCAGTATCACTCCCACAAAATCTCTATGAGGTCTGTATTAAATATGGAAATTATTTTATAGTTGGTTATAAAACAAAGAGATCAAAATAACATCCATATGCTCATTAAAGTGGTAGCAGTAGGTGGGGGAGGAAACAACCACTAGAATTGTTGGAGCCAGACAAGGCCAAAAAAAAAAAAAAAATCAGAAAAAAAAGTCAGAACCCAAAATAGTTTTCCAGGTAGCTCATCATTCAGAGTATGTTACTCTGCAGATGGTAAATGCATTTTAAATGAGGCCAGCAGAAAACAAAGTTCTCAGGTTTTTTTCTGCAAAAGTAAAAGTAGACATGAGATCTGCCACTCAAATTATGAAATGAAAAATGCCAGGAAATGTGAGAATAGGACTTACTTTTAGCAAAAGAAGTATGGTACAGTGACCACTGCAGTGAGACTTTCTTGATCTCTTGTTTGAATTCACCAGCATCCAGCCTATTGTGTGGATGGCCTCTTCCCATCTCCAGGAATAGTGTCCAAGACCCCCAGCCCCTTATTCTATTCACACTTGTCTCCCACTTCTACTTCCCACTAACAGCACCTGACTGAAATAAATCCATGAATGTTGTCACGTGCGGAATAAGTTTTTTTGATTACAAAAAAGTTTTATCTTTCCAGAAGCATATATACATATTTTAGAATTATTAGATCTGCCTTAAGTGTGTTGGTAATGTTTCTTTAGGCCCTACTATTATGAAGGAAACCTGCAACTATCATTCCTCAATTGAAAAGAGTAGGCTGCTGGTATATATTAGTTGTTTATACCTGTTGTGGTAGATAATCATTTAATATCTGTCAATAATTCAAATTCTGACTATACTTATAATCCATTAGTGGATTTTTTTAGTGTGGAAACATGATCTGAAAGTTTTGATATTAGTATTTTTATTTGATTTTTGCCCAATATCCTTTCCTTTATCTTGTAACCTGTGAAAAATTGATTTCCTCTCATTTTCCAAAAACAGGCCTAGATCCTCCAATCTGGTGTTTAATTCCACCTTCATCTTTGGCTCTTTCATTCACTCATTCAGTAAGTATTCACTGAGGGTCTTCTAAGTGTCAGACATTGTATGGAACACAGGAGATAAAGCAATGAATAAAACAGACAAAACTCTTGCCTTGGGAAGCTTATGTTCTAACTTTATTCTTCTGGCTTGACTGGCTAGCTAATATATATTTTTTACTAACGTACTCCACTCTAATCTTTAGGGACCTGATATAATTTTGAGCTTCTTCTTCCTGTGACTAGAAGCAGGCAAAAGCACTCCCCTGGCCTCAGACAGCAGTCCTAGTTTTCAGCAGAGAATCTCTATCTAGCATCTTGTCCCACACAGTGTTGTCAGAAACCAATTATTCTTTTTTTTAAATGGAATTGGCTGCTTCTTTTCTTTCTTTCTTTTTTTTTTTTTAATAAATTTATTTATTTATTTATTTATTTTTAGCTGTGTTGGGTCTTCGTTTCTGTGCGAGGGCTTTCTCCAGTTGCAGCAAGCGGGGGCCACTCTTCATCGCGGTGCGCGGGCCTCTCACTATCGCGGCCTCTCTTGTTGGGAGCACAGGCTCCAGACGCGCAGGCTCAGTAGTTGTGGCTCACGGGCCTAGTCGCTCCGTGGCATGTGGGATCTTCCCAGACCAGGGCTCGAACCCGTGTCCCCTGCATTGGCAGGCAGATTCTCAACCACTGCGCCACCAGGGAAGCCCAGAAACCAATTATTCTGTTTCACACACGGTTTGTGTTTCTTTGATCTGGGATCTGTTGTCAGTTACACTCCTGTTACTCGCTGAGAGATTGCTCCTCATGTTCCTGCCTGGGTGACACCTACGATGGAGGATCGTGTCCCACAGAGGCCAGGGACTTGGGGTCTCCCAAGGTGGTGGGTGTTTAGACCCAGAGGGGTTCATCTAACGGTTCCTAAGAGGGTCCTCCAGCCTGGACCTGTGTGAACCATTTGCCAAATGTACGGTGAACTTGCTACACTCCAGACCCAGGGTCCCCAGGGTGTACGTTAAGCTGCATACAAGCAGGCCTTCTAGAGGGCAGGAAGTCCCAGAGGGCAGGGTGAGAGGTGGGGCAGGCGGTAGAGGGGTCTGACTTTTGATACCCTAGGACTCCTACGGGGAGCTGAGCCGGCGGCCTTCTGGTACAAACCCCGTGAGGCTGGAAAGAGACCCATCCGCTCTGCGATGGTGCCACCTGGTGGACAAGAGGGACACTGGCCCGGCTTCCCTGGCGTTCTCGGAGCAGGCCAGGGGAACCTCAGATGCGGATAACACATACCCACTTAGTAGCAGTGCTGCTACTACTACGAAAATAATGCTGGTAGTGCCAAGAACAGCAGCTATGAAGTATCGAGAACATTCTCTGTATATGCCAGACACAGCATTCTAAGCTCTTTGAATGCATTGACTCATTTAATCCTCACGACAATAGCGGTAAATACTCATATGAGCCTGTTTTTCAGATGACGGAACCCAGGCCCAGAGAGCTGCAATAACTTGCCGAGGCCACGTCGTTAGTGAAGCAGTGATCAGATTCTCTGATCCCAGTTTGGAGCTCGCGTGGAGGACACACTTGAGGTCCTGGCTTTGCCACTCAGGCCTGTGAGAACTGGAGAGAGTTAACATCGCTGCAGCTCAGGTTCCTCTCCTGAGGGGAGCTGCGTGTCCTCCTCCTGGGGACGCAGTGAGGGGTGGTGTGCTGAAAGCGCTCAGCTCTGCAGCCCGGGGGCACCATTCACACAAATGCCAGGGCAGTGGTGCCTCACGCTGGGTAGCCCCGGCCCTGCCCGGCACAGAGCAAGCCTTCAACAAGTGGCCTTTCAGCTCTTTGCCTGACAGAAAGTGGCATCTCTGTCAATAAATCCCATCTCCTTCCCCAAACTTTGATGCTATTTACACCTACCCCACCTCTCCCCCGCGCTCCAGCGAAAATGTGTGTCACTTCTGAAGAACCTCCTTGCAGAGGTGAATGACAAGGGAGAGGGATTGACCCCGTTTCAGCTTCAGACAGAGGAAATCTGGCCCTTATTGGACCCGGGAACCAGCAGTGGCCAGAGAGCCTGGCCGGGTGACACCCCCTCCCTCGCCCAGGGGTAGAGCATCCCTCACCCCCACCCAGTGCAGGACAAAGGGCCTGTCCTTCCCCTGGCTCCTGCCCGGACTTGCTCTCTAGGCTGGGGGCCACTGGTGACCTTGGCCGAGCCGACTGAGTGGGCTGTAGGAGGGATGTGGTCAGAGAAAACACGGATCTCATTGGCCCCCGAGGCCCGAGTGAAGGGAGGGTTTGTGGAATGACTGAGTCTAGGAGGCCCTGAGGCTGGGCTGGGAGAGGAGATGGCAGTCAGGCTGAGCGTGTCTTGGCTCTGTCCCCTTTCCTTAGGAAACCCGTTGTGGCAGAGGTCTTGAACTTGGCACGGGGGAAAGTCCTGAGTGAGAGGGTGCACAGGGAGCTTCGGAGCGGCCTCACTTTCCCAGCTCACTGCTCTGTAAAGGAAATTCCCTCCGGAACTCTGGGGTCAACAAAAAGATTACCTTTCAGACACAGGCTTTTTGTTGGGACAACTGGCTTAACACAAAGCTGAAACCTATTTTACATGTAACCCCAGCATACATTTCCAATGAAGTAAAGTTTAAGTTAATAATAGCTAACGATGACAGAGCACCTACTATGTGCCGGTTATCGATTCTAGAGCTTTCCATGAATTAGCTCATTTGATCTTCACTACAATGGTATGAGGTATGGGTGATTCCATTTTATTATTTAATGGATAGGAAGTCATCTGGAAAAAAGGTGTAAATATAAAGGTATTAGAAGAAAATAATATTTGGATGAGAAAGGACCCTGTTAGTCTTACACCAAAGGCAAAAAACCATAAAGGAGAAAATGACAGTTTTAAACATTTAAAATTAAAAATATCTATAGTATAAAAACAAATCATAAATAAAATTAAAAGATTAATTAGATGATAGGAAAATTTCTGCAACAAATATGACATAGAAGGGGTCAATAATACATAAAAACTAATAAATAAGAAAAATGAAATTTCCAGTAGAAAATTGAAGAGATGGCATAAATAGGCAATTTATAAGGAATAAAAATTGACAGGCTTTAAAATGTCCGGTCTTACTGGTGGTCAAAGAAATGAAAATAAAATAGAGACCAGATGCCGTTTTCTTCACATTTCCATTAAGCAAAGATTTCAAAAAAGATAACATCCAGGGATGGTGAAAATAAAGGAAATGTACATTTCTTATGCTGGTTCACACATTTTCTCTTTAATAGCTGGGTAATACTCCATTATATGGGTATAGCATTATTTATTTAATCATTCCCAATTATTGTTCACTTAGATCATTTCCAATTTTTTTGTCCTATGAATGCAAAGATCATCTTTGTTCAACATTCATTGCAACTTTGATGATTTCTTTAGGAAAGAATTCCAGGAGTGGAATTTTTAGGGTAGGGGGTTTTAAACCTCTTGATGCTGGATGCCAAATTGCTTCCCATGCAGGTAGACTATGTTTTGCTTGACAAGGCGAGCTGGGTAAGAGCAGAACTCAGAGTAGCCCTGGACCAGGAGAGGAGAGGACAACAGGCAGAGTGATTGGAATCTGGAAGCTGCCCTTCAGGTGAAGAGCTTCGGGGCGGGGGAGGGAGGCAGACCGGGGAGAGGTGGGAGGGCAGGAGCTGAGGCCAGAGGATGGGGGTGTAGGACAGAGCCTTCTAGGCTGGCCCTCCAAGGGAGGACAGCTGATTCCCAGCCCTGGACCTGCCCCATGAACGAGGCAGTGGGGCCCCATGGGACGGGTTGGCATGGATTCTAGCACCTCACTCACTGGGGCTGTCACCCAGCTCCTCCGAGTCTCAAGGGAGGTGACCCAGGCAAAGCACAATGACTGCTAGCTGGTCAATAAGTGGTGGCTGTAGTTACTCGTAGGCACTCCAAAGGCATTTACTGATTTGATTCTGGGATCTTGGCTAACATTTAAATAAGAGATTCTGTGTGCCAGCCATTATTCTGAAAAGTGTATGTATCTAATTCAAACCTAAAAATTTGACAAATGAGGAAATCGAGGCATAGAGCGGTCAGGCACCTTGCCTAAGTCATCGGCCTGTAGCACAGCTGGGCTAGACCTGGGCAGCCGTGCTCTGGGCACCACCTCACGCAGCTCTGCGCACCAATAATGCCAACCACAGAGAAGGAACAAAAGTCTGGACTCTTGGGGGGCTGGTGGGTGGAGGGGGGGGGAGTTGTTCTGGTGCCCTGCATCAAGGGCTCCTCCAGGCTGCCTTCCAGTAGGGCTGAGGAGGGGTCCCAGGGGGCCCCTGGCTGCAGGCTGCTCCCACGGGCTGGAGGCCAGAGGTCCCAGACTACACTTGGGGCCCCTGGGGTTTCACCCACTCTGCTAAGTGCTGGCTGGCTGGCTGGCTGGCCTTGCTCAGAAAAACTAGGCTGGAAAAAGGCAGCAGATGGGCTAGGCGGTGCCCCTGGGAGGAGGCCCATTGCAGAAGCTCTGGAAAATGACAGTGCTCTAGGTTCAAAATGCCTCTGCTGAGTCACTCGGGGGAAGCTGATCTGCATTCAGCTCACTTGGAAGAAGGCGGGGATGTGGGAGATGCAGTGAAAGATTTGCCTCAAACAGGTTAAAATTAAAAAAGGGTGGGGTGGCTGGTGGGACCCGCTCAGCCTCAGCGAGGCAGGGGTGGTGGTAGACGGAGCACAGTCTTGGGAGCCAGACAGATCTGCGTGCAAGGCGAGGCCCTGTCAGCCCTGGCTGTCCCTGGACCTCGGTTTCCCCTTCTGTGAAACAAGTGCCCTACCACCTACTTCACGGGGTGAGATAATATGCACGAGTAACTCAGCGCCTGGCTTACCGTAAGCTCCACGAAACGTTCGCTGGTAGCTAGCGTGTGCGGTCCAAGTACCCTGTGCGGACCAAGTAACACGGATTAGCAAATTCAGGGTTCTCAGCACCACTTCCCAGGGACTTGGGAGAAGCTCAAATGCTCGGGCCCTATCGCAGACCTGCTGAATCAGAAAATCCTGTGTCTTACCCAGCCTCCCAGGTGACTCTGATGGTTGCTAACGTTTGAGAACGGCCACCTAATCGATAATTATTAGTATTGTTGTTATAGAACAAGGTGAAAATTTTCATTCTTACTAATAGGGGGAACCAACTGTCCCGGTTTGCCCGGGTCTGTCCTGGGTTTAGCACTGCAAGTCTCACATCCCAAGAAACTCCTCTGTCACAGGCAAACGGGAACCTTGGTCCCCCAGTTGGAACCACATTGTACCCTAGGAAGGGGTTATGGGATTGTGGCGAAAGAAAGCAAACCAGGCGAGGGGGGAGATAACCTGAGGGGTGAGCGTTCAGCTGACTGGGGAGGCCGCTGCTGGGGGAAGCGTGGGTGGGAGGGGTCTGGCGAGGTATAGGTTGAAGGCCAGCTGAGAGGCCCTGACAGCAGAGCGGCCATCCCTGGCACCCCAGGTCCTCCGCGAAGCTCAGGGATGGCTACTGAGAGTGGGCTTCCTTTGTGGAAACTGAGGGAGAGGCTGAACTTCAGAGCGGGGAGCCTGTGGGACGGAGTCAGAGGCAGAAGCCTCTGCGGGACCCTGACCCTCAGGAACTATCTGAGTCTGCAGCTGCCCTGGGGTTGCCATAGGCCGGGGACTGCGGGCGAAGGAGGGAAGTAGGAACCTAGCTGACTTAGGTTTGAAGGCATGGATATCTGCTGATATCTGTAATAACTATTAATCCATTTAATAAACATTCATCATTAACATTGTAGCACCAGGCCCTCCCCTGGACTTGGGGACACACACATCATTGTAGATTGGACCAGACCAGTCAACAAGTTAAGCCAGGCTCCCAGAGGCTTGTAGTCAAGTGTTCATTTACAAAGGGCTGGGCTCCTCCACGCAGTTGTTTCTTTTATTAACCAGTTTTCACTGAGAAGCCATAGGATTCAAGGGACCATCATACAATGTAACCCAGCTGGTTGTCTCAGCCCTGGCCATACAGCCGAATCCCCTGGGGAGCTCTGACCCAAGCCAACTGCACCAGATCCTCTGGGGGTGTGGCCTGGGCAGCGAGATTCCTTCCAAAACTCCCGAAGTGATGCTAACACAAACACACAGCCCTTTGCAAACCACTGGTTACAAATTTGAGATGATGGCATCGGACATCAAGTGCCTTTGCTACACGCCTCGCATCCCTCCTCTGCACCTGGCTCCCAGCCCCACTCCCGCCCGGGGTGGGTAGCTAAGTGCTCCCAGGCCATAACTGCATCCTGAATGTCCTCTCCCCTTTGCCAGTTCTGGTCCAGGGTGTTGGGGCCTGAGCGTCAGGTGGTGGTAACCCCGGGGGGAGGAGGTGGGAGAATCGTGTGTGGGTCACACACTTAGTCATGTGGGGGACGGGGAGAAGGGCTGAGGCCGCCCCTCCCTCAGGATGTTGCGGGAGCAATGCAGGGACGTGTGAAGGATGCTGTCAGAGCTGCTTAGAAGATGGACCTTTGCTCATTTCATTTCCTCTCCCCACTCTCAGTGGCCTTGAAACTACCAGAAGGGCCCGCAGACAGAAAAAGAGGTTCGAGGGGCCAGTTCATTTTTTCACTGGGTAACACGGTGGTACGGTGGGAATCTGATAAAAACGATTGTCTCCCCAGAAGAATGCACGTGTACATACAATTTTGCATACGATTTTGAGGAGGGGTCGAGAGGGGGTCAGCCACCCCACCTGTCACCTCACGGAGCCAAGGTTAATAACCTCTGTACTAGCGTCCCTGGGCTCCAGACCTTAAGGGACCCTTGTTAATCAGACACAGGCAGGAGAGGGGCAGGATCTGGGCAACTTCGCCCAGAGAGCCGGCTGCTGTCTTGCAGATGAGAACAAAGCAAGCCGCCGTTTACCTCCACGTGGTAGTAATTTTCACTTTTACCTACAGGCATTAATTCAGTGGTTCTCAAACTTTAGGGAGCACCAGAATCGCTGGTGAGCTTGTCAAAGCACACAGGGCTGGGCCTCACTTCAGAATTTCTGACTCAGTAGGTCTGAGATGGGCCCGGATAATTTGCATTTCTAACAAGTTCCCAGGTGATGCTGAAGCTGCCGGTCTGGGGACCCAACTTTGAGAACCACCTGCCCGATTATTTTATCACCCCAGGTGCGGGTCCCATGACTGAGTAGGAAGCTGGTTTGAGTCAGAGTTTGTGGTTTCCCACATCATCGCCAGGATGTACGTTCTACTGAAAGCATCCATCAGTTCTGGGCTGGTAGGAACTCTAGTTTTCTTTTCTTATGTTTAAAATTTCACATTAGCATGATAATGCGCTATTTGGCACGGTGGTGGAGCTCTGCAAGATGGGGATGAGAGTATCCCTAGCTGGCATAGAACACCCACCTTTAGAGAGAGCTCCAAGAACACAGAGCCTTTATGTGTGCCTTTATCTCAGCTCGGATTCGGAGCTCTGTGCATTGAATGTGGTTGTCCGTATTTTCAGAAAAATGCTAGAGCGTTTGAGAAGCAAACTGGGATCCAATTTGCCTTTGTGCAAACACTTCCCATAATTAAGGAAACCACTTGCTGGCTGTGGAGCTACTTCTGAGTTCGCTGCCTGGCCAGGCAGAATCTTGCGGCTGTCCCAGGCAGAGGAGCAAACTCTAACTGCTGAGTTGAAAGCAGATGAGGCTGCCCCTGGGTGAACGTGGTTGAACTGGGTCTTGAGGCGCAGTGAGTCTGATCTCGGGTGGCCTCGGCCTACAGTGGCTTGAAGCGGGATTTCAGTTCCCCGGCCAGAGATCGAAGTCAGGCAGCAGCAGTGAGAGAGCTGAATCCTAGCCACTAGACCACCAGAGGCAGAAATGAATTTCCACAAAGAGATGGAAAGTAGGGAAACAAATAAAGTGTTTATTAGGAGTAAAAAGCGTACGTGTGAATAGACTCACACGGGCGGGCTCAGAGGGAGAGTCGTGCCCTCGTATCACTTTTACGGGGCATTTCTTCCAGGTTTCCTCTGGCCAATCATCTTGCTTTGCCTGGCTCTGAGTCCATATTTGGTATATCTCAGGGTCCTCCCCTGTGTGCGTGCGCATCTCTTAGCCAAGATGGATTCTAGTGAAGAAGCCTATGGGTAGGTTGACATCACCTACTACGGGATGATGCCCCCTCCCATTTTGGTCCCCGAGGAGCCTTTCTGCGCATGTGTAGTTGTAGTCGGGAGGTCTCCTTGACCTCAGAATGAGGAATATGTGGTCTCTTTATCTTTTATCTGGGCAGGGCTCAGCTCCTCCTCCCTCCTGCTATTGTCTGCATCTTGGAGTATCTGTCCACAGGGGACCAACCCCAGCTGCTCAGCCTGGGGCCCATCTATCTCCTGCCTCAGGTCCAGGCTAGATTTCATTCCAATGCTGGGTTGATGTCGCAGGGCAGTGATACTCGGATTTTACTGCACATGTGAATTACCTGGGCATCTTGCTAAAATGCAGGTTTTGATGGAGTAGGTCAGGACGGGACTAAAGGAGACAGGACTAAAGGAGAGCTATCAGAAGACCCTTTGCTCTGCTCACCACCACCCAGCACCCAGCCCAATGCCTGGCATGTGGTGGTGCCCAGGAAATCTGCATGGGAGGGATGAATGGGCAGGCAACCACACCACCCCTCCCTACTCTAGTCTGCAGTCCGGACTTCTCTGCCCCCAGCACAGAGGGTGTGAGAAGCACCCCTAACCTCCAAGTTTACATGCTTCAGCTGTCATCACCCAAAGAAGTACCAAGAGAGGGCTTTGGTCCTCTATTCCCTGGGAAAAAGACCCAAAGAGGCTCAGCTTGGTCAAGTACCCATCAGTTTCAATCAAAAGAGAAATGTAAACACATTATACGAAAGACTGTGATCTTGCAGATGGGGGCAGGGGGCGGTTTTCATGAAAAGCAACATCAGACGATCCAATCGGTGTCCTTTACAAACAGCATCATTTCTAGGATCTGTACCACGAATGCCCACACTTAGCTTTAGCCCTCGTCTGCTTAGGAAGCGCACACCATTGTCCCATTCAGAGGCGGGGCAGCTGAAGATTAAAGCAGGTAACTTGCTCAAAGGCACATAAATGTCAGAGGCAGAGCCCATATCCAGGGCTGCTGGACATCAGGAGATTGGCAGGACGGGACAACCCTCATAGTCACCAGCTGTCTTCTCCGCAAGAGGGCAGTGTTCTGGGCCAGACACTGACAACATTTAATGTTCTCAGCGAAACGTCAGGAATATTTGAGTAAGAGGAAATCAGACGGACAAGTGTTCCTCTTCTTTTCTTTATTAATGAGTTGGGATACACAAAGACTTAATAAAAGTTACATAAAAGGCTCAAGCATCATTGAGATCTTCAGGCATCACTCTCATTTCACGACAATGGCCACCTGTGTAGACAATAGCTAACACTGTGTAACACAAGCTGGGCGCTCACGGGCGCTCAGTAATTCAAGTATCTTTCATTCTAAGTAAACCTGACACGGACTTTCTAATCCAATGGGCTGCGAATGGAGGGAAACTGTCTCTGGCTCCAGATTTTCTGTAACACGTCCGAGGGGCCTTTGGGTTAGAGCTGCCACATGTTAGTGGGTCACTCTTCCTAGGAACGTGAAGCAGGCCGCACCAGGCTGACAGACATTCTCCACAAGAAGATGGGGGGCAAAGTCCTAACAGAAGCCATCCAAGTGTCCCCTGTGAGGGAAAGTCAGTGGCCATCACCCCAGGTTGGGGGTGGAGAGGATGGCTAGGATTACTTGCTGGGGAGAAAAAGAGTCCTCTAAGTGGGGAGGGGTGCAAGAATGTTAGAAGGAAATCTGAGAGCACACAGTGGCAAAGGCATGGGGTGAGAGGATTTCAGGAAGGGTGTGCTCCAGGGGGCATGAAGGGAGCACTATTCAGATGGAAAACCAGTGGGAACACCAGAATGCCACCAAAGACACAAATCCCATTGGGCTCCACAGTCAGGAAGTAGCATGGCCAACTGGTTTTCCAGACTGAGCCTGCCAGGTGACCATGTACCGGGGATGCCCTTGGGTATGCGCCACTCAGGCCTATCCAGAAGCCGCCACTGCCACAAGCGTCCACATTTCTCTAAAATGCAAAGAACTGCCTTTTAAAAGTGTTATTTACCCACCTCACCTATGGGGAAAATGAGGTCATGGGAGATGAAGGCTGACCATTAGCTCAACAGGGAGGCTGCAGAAGGCCATCCCTTACCCAGTTTCTCCCTCCGGCATTGTGGGCTGAGTGCAGGAGAGATGTCCTGGAAGATGGGGCCGGGGGTGGGGCAGATGCGCTGCCCTGTTGGGTGGAGGGCCTAGAAGCAGCTGGAATCCCTTTGTCTGGTTACATTCACAGCTAAGGGCTTCGTTCTAAGCCCACTGATCTGTTTCCAACAAGCCTCCCCGTCCCATGCCGTCAGGGAGCTGCAGGCTCCACAGTGGCAGGGGTGCTGGTGGCGGTCCGTGCCCGGGACCTTCCTGAAGTGGACGCTGCCCCGTGTGCAGGGCTTCCTGTCCTGCTCCTCCACCCCCTCCATCACCGCATCTCCATCCTTCCTCCTTCCCGCTGTCTTGCCTCTTCCTCATCTCCAGTTTGCAGCTGCCACCCAGCTGCACCCGGGCTGCTAGGGTGTGGCTCAGAGGAGCGTATCGTTGGAAAGAGCCTTGTCCTGTTAGTGTTTAGAAGGCCCATTAACTTTACAGGATCTTGGGAAGCTCTGAAGTGCCTGATCTGGAATATTCTTTGTTATCCTTCCTTTCAGGGTCAGAAAAAAAGGGCCATTTAGACAAAGAAGTTTGATTTTCCAACAAACAGAAGTCCCATCTGTTGTTTCCGGCATCAGAATCACTCTTTGGCTGTGCTCCCCTTCCACCACGTTGCTGGTGATCTTGCTGAATTAGGAACTCAGCACATTTTCAAAACTAGGGAAGAATCCAGTTGTCTCGATGTCCAGCTGAGTGTTCACTTTCCCCGGGTTTCTTTCTCCAAATGGTGGCCAGGCCACTCACTAGGGATATTCTAGTTTGCTTGGTGGCCTGATTTGTAACAGATGGAAACTAAGGTCACTAGCCGGCCGCCTCATCTTTTGACTTTCTCTCCAGGGTGCGCTGTCCATCCACCCCGCCCCGGTCTGGCTCACACCAGCAGCACCTGAGAGGCAGGTGGACGTCGTCAGGAAGCTAGGGGGCTGGCCCCTTGTAGAAACAGGTGTGTGGGAGCCATGTCGTCACCCCAACCTTTCTTTCTCCTCCACTTATATAGTGTAGTTAAGATCCAAGAGGTTAATAAAAGTTCCTGCCAGAAAGGCAGCCTGTAATACTAAGTTTGCAAATGCTTCTAGGGGTTTTGCTCATTTATTGGGCTTAAGAAGTGAGTCAGTTGACTCAAAGGGAAAATGGCTTCAGGTCTTGGTGCTGTTTTAGTAAGAACAGTACTGGATCATTTTTGGTTCAGATTTAGCACGAACTAGAGTTTTCCAGATGGTGTCCGTGTTAGCTGACTTCGACGCAGAGACTGTACACGCCTGTTCAGTGTGTTTGTATCAGAGGCACCAGAGAGCACAGGTGATGGGAGAAAACCCTCTCCCATGGCTGCGAAGAACACAGAACTTAACCCACACCACCTGAAAAATACACGAACACTTTTGCAACTCCAATAAACTTACTTAAAATTTATATATTTCCAGGGTAATGAGAAGCCCTTTTAAAACTGACGTGCCCGCCTCTCCCCTCAGCAAAACAAAATTTTGTTTCCTAATATCTGCATATCCTCAACCACAGTAAAACCTTCTGGGTACACACATCTCTCTTCTCTCCAGTTTATAGTAGGCCACGAGTAGGGTCTGTTTCTCCCGAGGCCTCCAGCCACGGTCCCCGTGAACTTCTGGTCTCTCGGTCACTCTGCTTTCACGTTGAGCTGCGTTTTGGCACGGCTGGGAAAATTCAGTTTAAAAACAACCATATTCCAGACATGTTATAGAAGAGGTCTGCTGAAGACTTGAAACTTCACCAGGCAGTGGGCACAGACCCCTTTAATAAAATAATAATCCCTAAAATAATTTAAAAATCTACAAAAGACACCCAAGCTCAGACACTGTGGACCGGGGGTGGGGTGGGGGAGAGCGTGATCATGGCTTGTTTTTGTACGTGGAGAAACACTTCCACATCAAACCCACACTATGTAGTTCAAAGAAACAACACAGCCACCAAGAGCGGGGAGGGACCGGGCTGCATCAACACAGGGACTCGGATGCTGCTTTGTTTACTGCCGCCTCTCGGTTGCTGCTGAGACACAGGGCAGCCCGTGCCCTTCCAGCAAGGCCAGACTCCACCTCCTCCCTGCCCACCCTCCCTCTCTCCCTTCCTGTGTCAAGTCCTCGGGCCAAGGGTCATGGTTAGAATGGTCTTCAGTGCGGTTAGGCAGCGGAGGGGTCCCAAGGGCTGGCCAGTTCCCGGTCACTGTGCCCAGGGCCTCGGGCCATCACAATATCACGCACTGCAGTTTGTGGGTGCCAGTGGCCCGGTCTCCCCGCCATTTGGTTTTCTTCTTCTTCTTCTGGCTTTTTTCCGGAATCTGTTGCCTTTTGAGACAAGGAGGGGCAGAATAACAACGTTAGAAAGGCCTTTGCTTCTCCCTGCCTTCTCCTCCCTTGCCCCTGGGTCTGCGGCTGGGAGGCCAGTTCTGGCTCTGGAGGGGGAGGCGGGGGCCGCTGTCCTGGACGCTGGAGGAAGAGAGCCTGGCCCGGACGGTGTCTCTAAGGCGAGGAAGTGGGAAGGGAGAGAGAGCAGAGCAAAACCTGTCATGCTACTGGTGAGACTTCCTGATACCATGCAGTGGCTACGTTTATTTCAATCACAAGCTATGTTATATGTTATACAGGGTTGGTGTCTATGTCTGTGTTTCATATTTTAAATAAAATGACAGGTCAACTGAGCACAAAAGCTTTTTATGTGTTTCCCGTTCATTTTTCCTACGTCTAAAACCTGCCCTTGGAACTCGAGGTCCATAACCAAGACATCACCCCCTCCTGGTGTGGCAGCATCTCCTAACTCCAGGCAAAGGCCCATGAGAAAATCGCTTCCCGAGTGCAGGACTGCCAGCTAAAGCATAAGGTGAAGGCTGCAAACCACCGTCCACGCTGGGGAATAATGAGAAAAGGAGGTTGTTGGGTGTGAGTGTATGGGTGTGAGTGTGTGCACGCACTGCGGGGGCTGAGAGGCGGCAGGTTGGGAAGTGCACGGTGATTCCGTGACTAAGTAACAGCCCTACAGGTCAGCATAAGACAACATACCAAATGCATGTTGTCTGAGAACCACTGGCTAGGCCGCTCTGTACGTTGAAGACTTTGGCAACAGGAAAGGTGGGGGGACAGTGAGACCAGCCAGGACACTGTCTCCGTCATCTAAGCACGGGATGATTAAGGTTTGGACCTGACTATGCAAAGGAATCCACAAGAGACTACAGCCTGGGGTTTCTGACACTCCTTGGAGACCGACAGTGGGTAGGGGCTGGAAAGGAGACACATGTACAAAGCCTCTGTGATTGGAGCCTGGGGATCAGAATGCTGGTTGTTCAGGTGAAATGTCAAGGGGTGCTCGGACATCAGGGAAGAGGAGGATGGCCTACTTTTTACCGCGCTGGCAGCTTTGGTGTTGGGAGAACACCGGGGGCGGGATGGAGGCGCTGCCCTCGGGGAGCCTGAGCTGCAGGATGGAGGGGAGGCGAGGGAGGCGGCTGAGCTGGCACCTCGCGCGGGAAAGCACTTTGTTTAGCTTGTGGCTTCACCCACTGGGAGTCGGGGAGAGCAAAGGTAGGTGGGAAGGACAGAGATGGACAGAAGTATAAGAAATGCAAAACCAGGCCCAGAACCGCCCAGCCTGGGCCTCAGACACGGCGCCGTGCTCCTCCAGCCTTGCCGGTGTCCGTCTGGCCACAGAGGCCCTGCTTCCAGGCAGGCGGGCCTCACTCACCTAATTACTCTAACCAGGTCATGGAAGGCTCTGTCGACGTTGAGAGGTGGGTCCTTGGCACTGGTTTCTATGTACGGAATCTGGAAGGCAAAGCAGCGTTACGGAGTTCCTGTAACAGCGTTACAAAGTCCTGTTCCCTAGAAAGGCAAATTCTCAGAGGTCCCGAGGAACCCTGCGAAGCCCCCATGGAACCCCGGCTCCTACAACCTCAAGCCCTCAGTGGTTTCTCACTCTATAAAGTTGGAAAGTTTTACTGACAGCTTTTCTGATTCTCTCTTGTTCTCTGGTCACAGAGATATTTAAGAGCCCCCTAAAAATAGAATAAAAATGATCTTTTTAGACACTTGAAGACTAAAGACTGTTTCATTTATCAAACTGATGTATGTTCTGATTCTATTCATTTTTCTCTCTGAGGTCTATTTCTCTACCTTAGAGGATTCTGCCCCTCTTCCCAGGTCCTCCAGAGGGGACTCCGGTGGGAAAGGCTGAGGCGAGGCTGGGCCCTGGGCAGGACTCTGCACCCTGGCGACCCCGGTGGTCTATGCACCCCACCCCGACCTCAACCGTCTGCCTGGCCCAGCTCTTGCTTGGTCTGCGTCTATGAGCCCGGAGCTTGGTCTGCATCTATGAGCCCGGAGCTTGGTCTGCATCTATGAGCCCGGAGCTCAGCCATGTTTGCAGAAGGCCTGTCTGCATGTTTAAGGCTGAGGATCATTACCCGGCTGGAAGGCAGCAGTAACTGGGAGATGCGGCTGAGGGGACCCTTTAGGGCCATGTCTACCCCAAGCCTCGGACTGGCACAGGGAGGAAAACAAAGGCTCCGTGAGGTCAGGACACGGTCTTCTCCTTTAATAGGGACCCCACAAAGTCAGGAGGCTCATCCCCACTCCCCCAACAAGTGGCGAGAGTGTGGGCTCCGGACAACACGCACAGGCCCCCTAGATGAGATGCAGTAAGCCAATCACGATTAGACTGAAGAACTCTGGTATTTTTCGTAACCTTCTCCTGATTACAAAATTAAGGCATTTCATTATAACATGCTTGAAAAGGAAAAGCACAGCGAAGAAAATAAAAACGATCAACACTTTAAATGCATGGGGGTCCGGGGTAACAGGGTAAGTTGTTATCTTAGAGGAGCATGTCGTAAATGATCGCCCAGGACACGTCATAAAGTATCTTCCCATCAACGACCATCGCGGGAGATCAGATGTTCACACACTGCTCTGGCTTCAAGCAGGGGCTTGCTCTAGCTGACCCAGACACAAAGGACATGGCTCAGACCTTCGAAATTTTCACTTGACAAATATTTGAGCCTCTGATAACCCCGAGAGGAAACTGCCTTCCACTGTAGGCTGTTGGACCGTAGGCGGCTCACTGAGGTGACTGTGGACTGTTTGGCCTCCCAGGTCTCAACGTCCCTGACCTCACTAATCCTCTGAGGTAAGCAGCTATCTCCATTTCACAGCTGGGGAGACTGAGCTCAGAGTGGTGACGTACTTGCCCAAGGCCACACGGCGGCCAGCAGAGAATCAAGATCTGGACCGAGTGCACATTCCACTTCCCACATGGCCTGGCACGGACAGGTAGAGGTGCTGAGGTCCGCTGCGGAGCCTCTTCTAGGCGTGGCAGGTGCCCCAATAGCTCCTGGGAGCCAGAGTCCTGTGCAACCTTGTGAGGGCAGGACAGCGTTCTTCCCTGTGCACGCTCACTCAGCGGGGAAGCGGGAGGGCAGCTGGGGCTGGGACCTACCCGGAGGCTCTTCACATCCTATAATCCTGCCAGCTCATAAGTCCCAGGCTCCTGGGGCCTCTGACCTCTGCTGCCTGCTCACAAGCACACCCGCTGTAGTACGCCCAGGTCCCCAGACGCCTCCACTTTCTTTCTGGGGATCCTGCTTCTGAAGAAACACTGATGTGCATTATCTGGGTTCTTAGAATTCTAGGGTGTCGTAGTAACAAGACTTAAACTAAGGGAAACCCTGCAATAAATGGTAGTACTATTTGACTCCACCGAAGGGCCAGGAAATGCCACCTTCCTGCATGGGATGGGGGCGACCTGCCTTGGTCAGCTAAAGAACTTGCCTTATGAGCTCTAAAATTAGGACAGTAGCTCACAGGGTCATTTGGTCGAATGATAAATGAGGCAGCAGCGTTTGCTGTAGGAGCAAGGTCAGCTGAGAGACTGGAGACCTGGGTTCTAGTGGGGATGGGTGGGTACTCCTCGCCAGCCGTGAAGCCCCCTGTGTCTCATTCCCTTTTACCTGCAGAATGGGGCTGCTGCTACCCCCGTGCAGCGCCCTTCCCCCATCCCCAGCCAGCCAGCCACCCACCCAGGGGTCTGTGAAGGCTGTTAGCATCAGCTCACTGTGTGGAGCCCGAGGCTGTGGGACGGAATGGCTCCTGGCCTCTCTCTGTGCAGGATGTTGGCTGGTGGAGGGCCCGGGCACGCTACTGTCTGAGGCCTGCGTCTAATGCTAAACCCAGAGGTTAGTTCCATGCTCACCTGGAGACTTCTGAGCACACCTGTCTTGGTTAATCACTTCCTCCTCCTTGAGGCATTTTCTCTCCTTGGCTCCCAAGACCCCACTCTGGTCCTCACACGTCACTGACCGCTCTGTCCCTTTTGCTGCTTCCTCTCATTTCCCCATACCCACAGCACTGAAGTGTCCCCAGCCTCAAGCTTGGGACCCCTGCCCTATCTACACCCATTCCCCTGGGCTTCATGGCTTTTTTCTTTTTGTGTGTATATATCTCTCTCTCTATCTCTATCATGTGTGTGTATACATAAATACATAATTATATACACACACAAAATTGAGGTATAACTGACATACACTAATTTCAGGTGTACAACTTAATGATTCGATATTTGCATATCTAGCAAAATGATCACCACAATAAGAAGTCTAATTATATCCATCATATATAGTTACAGAACTGTTTTTTCTTGCGATGAGAACTTTTAAGATTTACTCTGGTTTCATGGCTTTAGATTCTACCCACATGCTGCTGATTTCCAATATGTACCTCCAGATGGTGTAGCTGACAGCTGTCTGGACACCTCCACTTGATTATCCCCTCGGCTCCTCAAACTAAGCATCTAAAACAAAGCTCCTGGTCTTCCCCACGTCCTCGGTGCTCTAGCCCCCCTGCCCGGCTAGTGGAGCTCCAGTCTTCTGAAAGTTCCTCATGCCCCAAACCCTGGCATCCTCCTCAAATCCTTTCTCTCTCACCCCACATCTGGCCTGTGGGCAAATCCTGTCAGCCTTCAGAAAGACATCAGAATCCACCCGCTTCTTGCCACCTCCACGGGTACCACGCGGGTCCACATCAGCCGGCACCCGGCTTACGGTGCAGCCCCCAAAGACCTTTCTCCACACGGGCGCCAGAGGGAAGCTGTTCAGCCATGAGTCGGGCCGTGTCACTCCTCACTCAAAACCCTCCAGTGGTTTCCCCTCCACTCTGAGCAAAAGCCCATAAGGCCTTAAACCCCCCGCTCTGACCTCACTTCCTGCTACTCACCCCTCTCACTTCTTCTGCTCTGGCCGCTCCGGCCTCCTTTCACCTCCTTGCTGTTCCTCAAAGTCCTGCCTCAGGGCCTCTGCACTGATTATTCCTCTGCTGGAACATTCTTTCCCCAGATATCCAGAGGACTCACTCCCTCACCTCCTGTCAGTCCTCACTGATATGCACCTTTCCAGTAAGGCTTTCCCTGACCACCTATTTGTAAAAGCAGCCCCCCACTCCACGTTCCCTACCCCCTTCCCTGATTTACTTTCCCCCAGAGCACATGTCACCTTCTGACACGCTCTAATTTGCTGCCGTCTCTAGAAGCAAGCACCCTGAGGCAAGGAGTTTTGTTTGCCAGGGCCTAGGACTGTTGAATGAACATGTGAATAAACACAGAAGGCAGAGACAAGCATAATGAACTCGCAGTGAGCCCCTCCCTCTACTTACGGAGCTGGGCCCACCGGGCAGAGGGAAAGGGCAACCCTGCAGACTTTCCAGGAGGCTGGGTGAACTTCTACATAACTGACCATTGAGGCTGGGGCATGGCTGTGCTAATGCGGGGGGAGGGGTGGGAAGAAGCCCAGTGACCCCACCATCCAGTGGGCAAAGGGGCATCACAATGAACTGAAACAAAACAAAACAAAACAAAACAACCCGAAGATGTCTGCTGACATGCACTGTGTGGGCCTGGGCAAACCTCGGTTTGATCACTCGATGGAGACAGTGGTGCCTAGCTCAGTGTGTGGTTGCTGGGAGTAGATGCTCCCCCAGCACAATGCCTGGCACAGAGCAGGGCTCAGTGAAGGTGGCTGATCTGATGATTCTGAGCACAGTCAGGCACTGGCTCAGAGACAGGGACAGAAGCCAAGCCTCTGCGCAGCCCAGCGAGGAACCTGCTGCGTCGGGGCCGGGAGGTGAAGGTACCTGCTCCCCACAGCGGGGCCTCTAATGACTGCCAAGAAGGTGCTTTCTCTCTGGCCTGTTGGCTTGTTTCACAAAATATCCCACATCACATGTGCCTCTATGTGGATCTAGCCCACTACCTAGGAGGCCTGTGTTTCATTCCTGTAGACTAGGACTGCAGGAGTGAGGGGGCACTGACAGCCCCTGAGCCCTCACCCCGACACATGCACACGCGTGCACACACACACGCACACACATGCACACGCGCGCATGCACACGCACACATGCACACACCACCTACATTGTGTTTGGTGGCCATTTCTTTTCCTTGCTCCCTGGTGATTTTCCTCAAATGCATCAAATCGACCTTGTTGGCCACTAGGATCATCGGGAATGACTCCCTGGGAAAAAAAGGAACAGCAGCTCGTGAGCTTCCCTTGGTGAAGGCGGGGCACCCACGCCTCAGGCCTGACACAGCACACAGCACCTCCCTATGGGCCTGGGTTGACTCCAGGGTCTTTCCCTCCACATCTCCTGGAATGGAAGAGGGACCCGGGGGCTGCTGGCTGCCTTGGTTTGAAGCCTCAGGCCCGTTGCAAGGTGAGTGGAGGCCCTCCTGGGAATCCCCTGGCTCTGCACTGACTGGGCCAGCGGCCAGGTCCCCAGACCTGCCTCCTCTCATCTCCCAGTCACCCTGACACACCACCCACGCAGGCCATCATGCTGTGGCCATCAGCAGTGACTTGTGCAGAGCACCAGGGCCAGGGGTTGGCACACAGTTGCCACTCGATAAGTGGCAGCTGCGAAATCAGGATGGCTCCCAAGAGTGGAAGGGAGGGATCAAGAGGCATGTCTGCCTTAAAGATTCCCGTGGACACATGGGGCCAAATTGCTGTCCGAAAGTGAATGAAATGCCAGTCTTTGTCAGCATTGAGTATTTTCATAAAGAAATTATAATTTGATGGGTGAAAAATGGTACTTTATCCTTCTTCCTTGCACGTTGTTGATTAGCAAGAAGGTTGAATATTTTCCCGTATCTGTGTCATGTATGTTTTCTCTTTAGAGATTCCTATAGTCAGGGGCTTAACCCACATTTGTCTCTTGGAGCTCTATGTGTATATGTGTGCATGTGTGTGTGAATGTATATCCCTTTACCTTGAAAAGTTATTAACACTTTGCCTTTGAGGTAAGTGTTAACTGGATTTTTTGAATTTTGAAATTTTCGAAAATTTTGAATTTTCGAGATTTGTTCAAAGCTTGCTGTTTTCCTATTAGTTTGTCCTTTTACTTTTACATTGCCTCTTTAAGAGCCAATTAACTGAAAAGACCAGTTGGGCTTAAAACAGACTCCAAATTATTTAACCACTCCATATTATGCTAAGGAAAACATGAGCCTTTAATAGGGGCTTAGAAATCTCACAGTCAAATGTGATGTAACCAATTACAATGTACGCTGGAGAGAAAATTCACTTTTTCTTTGACTGTAATAAAATCTGGTTACATTGGAGCTGAAAAACAGCTGTTATTTATGATTCCTTGACTCATCGGTGGGGACAGTTTAGGAGAGATGGGAGGGGGCCGACGCCTCGAGGCCTTGGCTGCATGTAGACTCCTCTGGCTGGGTGGAAAGAACTAGGGTGGGAGCTGGTAGGAGTCGGAGGGACCAAGGTCTGAATGCAGCTCTGCCCCCTCGAACCTCAGCTTTCACCTGAAGATCTGAGAAAGACAGACAGACAGACAGAGCCCACCCTGAGCCAGGCATGGGGAGGTCCCGGCCTGGCCGCCCTCACCTGTCCTTGACGCGCAGGATGAGCTGGTGGAAGCGGTCCACGTGCTCGAAGCTGGCCTTGTCCGTGACCGAGAAGACGATGAGGAAGCCGTCCCCCGTGCGCATGTACTGCTCCCGCATGGCGCTGAACTCCTCCTGTCCGGCTGTGTCCAGAACTGGGGTGGGATGAGGCCGCTCAGGGGCTGTCACCACCCACCCTGGAGCCCCTGGGGCCTGTGGACCCCAGGCTGTTGCTGCGGCCCCTGGGGGGCTCCATCGAGCTCTCCCCAGGAGGTTCCAGGCTGTGCTTGGTAAGGGTCCAGCGGGGCCTCTGACACCTCAGTGTGCAGCTCTCACTGACTCCTTTGTGGACCCACTGACTCCAGCCCACGCTGCTCCCTGGGCCTTAATTCTCTGCCTACAGAAAAGCCTCATAAAGCCAGTGATCAGCTCTGCTGCAAAATCCCTCTGGAGTCCCCAGACCTAGGCTTGGAGCCCTGCTGCAGCCCTTACAAGCTGATTCTTGGGAAAGTCACCTGACTCTCTGAGCCTCCATTTTCCCCTTTGTAAAATGGACACAATGGGGTTTCCCTGGTGGCGCAGTGGTTAAGAATCCTTCTGCCAGTGCGGGGGACACGGGTTCGAGCCCTGGTCTGGGAAGATCCCACATGCCGCGGAGCAACTAAGCCCGTGTGCCACAACTACTGAAGCCCACGCGCCTAGAGCCCGTGAGCCACAACTACTGAAGCCCGCGAACCTAGAGCCCGTGCTCCGCAACAAGAGAAGCCACTGCAATGAGAAGCCCGCGCAGCAACTAAGACCCAGCGCAAACAAACATAAAAATAAATAAATTAAAAAAACAAAATGGACACAATGCCTCTACCTTGCAGCTCCTTTGGAGGAGAGCCCTGGGACAGGCCTGAGGGAAGCCCCAGGAGGCCATCCCGGGTCAGGAAGTGTCCTCAGTCCCTGTGCGGACAGACACCAGGCAGGGTGAGGAGAAGGAGCAGCCCCCCGAGAGCCGGGGCCCTCGCCACCTGGGATGGGGAGGCTACAGGGTGGTGGGATGTGGGAGCTGAGGCAGCTGGGGACACGGAGGCTGCGGGGGGAACCTCTCCGCAAAGGCTCTTCTCCCCAGCCCATCCATCTCCTCACTACCCGCACCGCTGTTCTCCAGAGATCAAATGCTCTCCCTGTTTCAGAGAGAGGTCACAGCCTCAGCAGCATAGGGGGCGGGGTGGGGGGGTCTCCCTTTAGACCTGCAAGCCTGGCCGGCTCCAGCCCCGTGGGCGTTGTGAAATCTGAACCCCTCAGCGGCCTGCAAGCCCCTGCCCCAGACCCACTTCCCGTCTCCTGCACGCAGCGGAGCGGCTGGTTACGGATTCCGAAGCCCGGTTCGGGGCTGAGTCTGGCTCCTCATCCCTGGAGTGTGACCCTGGGCAAGCTCGCTTCTCCCTGCCTCCTCTTCCTAAAATGGGGCTCGTCGGGGCTGTTCTGAGTTAATGTACTCAGGCCCTCGGAGCAGCGCTGGCACAGAGAAGCCCTATAGGGGCGTCTGCTGTGAGCCTGTATCCTCACCCGGGGCGCCTCTCCCCCCTCCGGGCCTGGGACTCCTTCCCCCAGCCACCCCTCCTCTCTGCTCCCCTAGCTTGGTGAGCAGGCTCTGACTCACAGAATTCTGCTCCTGAGCCCCCGTGACGCTCACCACCCCCATACAGACCCTTCATGACGCTGTTCTCACCGCCCGTTGAAAAGGCCCCCAGCTGGACTGTCAGTTCCCAGAGGCAGGGACCTGGTTTGTGTGTCACTCGTCTACTCAGAGCCTGGCACAAACAGGACTCAAATAGTAGTTGAATGAATAAATGAATAGATGAATGTGAAGTCTATTTGGTTTCATGCATCCATCCATTCATTCAAGAAATATTTGAGAGCCTACTGTGTGTCAGGCAGTGTTCTAGGCACTATGGATACAGGGGGAATGGGGCAAAATCCTTGCTCCCATAGGACTTACATATACTCTAATAGGAAGGCAGATAAATGAATGGATCCTATTATATCTAGTAAAGATGAGTACATACTATGAAGAACAATGGTACCAGTTGAAGGAAACTGGAAGAAGTTGGTGTCGTTTTGGATAGGGAAGGATGGCGTCTCTAGGAGAAGCTTTTGAACAGTGACTAAACGATGGGGGGAGGGGGAGCCACGTGGCCGAGGGCAAGAGCCCTCCCGGCAGAGGGAACAAGTGCGTGGAGGTGTGCAAGGGCAGGCCCGCTGGCCTGGGGAAGCGGAGGGACTGGTGAGCGGAGGAGAGGGAGGAGGTGGGGGCAGGTGATGGGGGGGCGTGGGCTGCTGCCCCGGGGTAAGGCTGATTTCATTCTAAGCAAGAAACGGGCCACCGCAGAGACTGGGCCAAAGAGCGAAATGATCTATAGGACATTTGAAAAGTTTATCCTGGCTGTTGGGAAAACCCAGACCAAGAGTAGAAGCAGCGGCACTAGGTAGGAGGTTATGCCATAACCAGCAAGAGAGGATGGAGGACTGGACCAAGGGTGGGATGGGGTGGATGCTGTGAGAAGTGACCAGACGGAGGGCTGGACCAAGGGTGGGATGGAGTGGATACTGTGAGAAGTGACCAGATTTAGGCCACTTTCTAAGACAGAGCCAAAAGGAGCGGGGCATTCTGGGTGGAAATGTGTGGACGTGGGAGTGGGAGAGAAGAGTGTTGAGGACAGCGGCTGTCTGGGGCCTGAGCCAAATGAATGGTGGTGTCATATCCCAAGGTGGGGAAGACAGTGAAGAAGAGGGTTGGGAGGGCTGAGTGTTTGACACACACTTCAGAACCTCTCAGACACCTATGTGGGTTTCAAATAGGCATTTGCAGACTTAAGTCAGAAACTTAGAAGAGGGGCAAGAGATACAGATGTAGGATATATCCATCTACATGTGTGTGGATGGCAAGGAAAGCCACAGGACGGGCTATCCAGGACCCCCAGGAAGCCACGTCTCCTCAGGAGACACCTTGAGATCGTGCCCGAGAAAGTGACCTCGTCCCCACAGCCTGTCGCCCCTGCACATGCTCCTGAGTCACTCAGCATGGCAGAGTGGCAAGGCTCGGCGGACACACGGATCCGGGCTGTGCCCCACGCACAAGAGCCTCAGTCTCCTCATGGACGAAAGGTGGGGCAGGGCTCCTGGGTCTTCAGGATTGAGTTCTGATATCCTAGAATTCTTTGGTCTGGATATCAAATGAAGGGCCTAAGAAAATAAGATCTACAGCTGAGGACCAGTGCGATGACTAAGGCAGTTTCCCCAATTTCCTAGGGAGGGGGTGGGGAACGAAGACTGCACCTTCACCCAGAGGGAGTGGAGCCTTTGGTCCTAAGTAAATCCCACTCAGAAATGCAATCAACAAAACAGATGAAAATGGCATGGATTTGGCTGAAGTGGGGATGGGGAGGCCTGAACTGAATAGCAAAAGACATTCAGGTAATATTGTAATTAATATGCTCATAGATTTTGAGGGTGTATATTATCCAAAACAAAAACTAGAGGTCTAAGATATTTAAAAATCTGATCATTCAGAACTTAAAAAAAACGATTCAACAGGGAGTTGAAAATCAAATGGACCCTCTAGAATGGAGAAAAAGTCATTTCAGACATTGATGGCCTTAGAAATTACATTACCCACAGTTTCTAAGAGAATTCTTGGAGGATATACACCAGCAAAGTGAAAAATAGATCCACGAAAGAGAAAGATGAGTGGTACCAATGGTATGCAAAGGAAACAGCAAAACCTAAGAGTTAAATTTAAATAAATATTATAACACAACTTGAAGAAAATGAATGGCAATTTAGAACTAAAATCTATGATGATCCACATGTGAGGGTATGGGCTGGGAAAAAATAAGTCATTACCTAAGTGCTTGCCTTATCTGGGAAGAGTTTAAAGATATTGATTACATCCAGATGTTGGTAGAAAAACATAAGTATACACACACATATGTATATAGAATAACCACCTGAAATAAAACTCAAACCTTCCTAATCATTAGAGGAAAGAAAAACAGGACTAAGTAAATGGGACCAATCCAATGAAACTATACAAAAATAAGAAAGTTTAAAAAGTAGACATGAAATAAGATGGCAGAAATAAATCTATGATGAATGACAGTAAATGCAAATGGGTTAAATGCACCCATTAAAAGCAGATACTCAGTACAAAATCCACTTGTCTGCTACTATAAAAGACACGTATAAAACAAAATGACACAGAAAGAATGAAAAATGAAAAGATAAAAAAGGATATGCCAGCCACATGCATCCACAAAACAGAATTCAAGGCTAAGGAATTAAACAGAACAAACCAGGGTATTTATAATAGGAAAAAGTACAGCATCAAGAAATGTCAAAGTCATGAGTCATAAGCATATAAGAATGTTGCCTAAAATATATATATATATGTATAAAAAACTAATTTTTTAAAACAGTAGGAATTGACAAATCCCACAATCATTGTGGGAGAATTGAACAGTCCTCCCTTAAGAGACAGAACAAGTGGCTCCCAAAATAATGATTTATCATTAAATAATACAATTCATAAATGTAATCTGAGAGACTGAAAGAATGAACTCTACATTCAAAACCATAAATAAGTATTTTCAAACACACGTGAAATCGTCATAAAAATTGGCCATATATTAGGCCATAAATAAAAATTTCAACAAATTCCAGAAAGCATAAGTCATATGGGTCATCAGAAATGAACAGAAACATGAGTATAAAAGAAACTATCCACTTGAAAATCTAAAAAGGTATAGTGCTCTACAATTCTCCAGTAAAAGAGCAAAGCAGAGATCACAAACAATTTAGAATTGTACAACAATAGACAATAATAAAACCCCTTGTTTTGAGGTCAAAGTGGTACTTAGAGGAAAATTACAGCTTTAAATGCACTTCAGAAAACAAGGAAGACTAAAAAGTAACTAAGCATTTTAAACCAAGAGGTTAGAAAAGAGAAAATAAAATAAAACCAAAGAAAGAAGAAATCATCAACAAAAGTAGAAATTAAGAAAACGGGAAGAAGGAAAAAGTAGCTGATATCTAAAAATCAAAAGCTGATTCTCTGAAAAGACCACTTAAGAAAAAAACCTTTAGGAATTCCTATCAGAGGAAGAAAAGAAAAGATATTTGGAATGAGAAAAGGCCTATGACTATGGATATCGATAAATATTTAATTAGAGAAAACTACAGTTTTATAGCAACATATTTTCAACTCGATGAAATGGGTGTTTTAAGAAAATATAAATGAACAAAATTGGCTCAAGAAAATGTATAAAACCTGAATAGGCCAATAATTATCAATGAAACTGAAGAGACAAGGGCTTCCCTGGTGGCACAGTGGTTGAGAATCTGCCTGCCAATGCAAGGGACACGGGTTCGAGCCCTGGTCTGGGAGGATCCCACATGCCGTGGAGCAACTGGGCCCGTGAGCCACAATTACTGAGCCTGCGCGTCTGGAGCCTGTGCTCCGCAACAAGAGAGGCCGCGATGGTGAGAGGCCCGCGCACCACGATGAAGAGTGGCCCCCACTTGCCGCAACTGGAGAAAGCCCTCGCACAGAAACGAAGACCCAACACGGCCATAAATAAATAAATAAATAAATATTTATTTAAAAAAACAAAACAAAACAAAAACTGAAGAGACAAAAACTACCCCACGAGGAGCCCAAAGCTAGTCTTGTAATCTACAAATTGTTTCAGAGCAAGGAAAATATAGGAACTTTCTAGCTCATTGTAAGAGCCTAGCATAATCCTAATAACAACCTGGACAGAAATAGCACATGGGTGTGTGGTGACCGCCAGGCCCGCCCCACCTTTGGGGGACAGAAGCAGCCTGCATGTGTGACCCTAAGAGGTACAGCCATTCATTTGCCAATTATTTTCTGAGCACTTACTCGGTACCAACCCCTCTGCTGCTTGGTACTTTGGGTGGTTAAAGAATAAGATGCATCTCCCTCTTAAGGTACTTAGAGGCTAGCTGGGCTGATACTTAAAGAAAAATAACAACACAGGACAGAAAGTGATACATATTACTGGAGATCTAGAGAAGGGGTGGGTCCCTTCGGCCTGGAGGGATAATGGAAGGTTTTAGCGAAGAGAGGACATTTATCGAGGAGAGGACGTTTGTCAGAAGAATAGAATTTGACATAAAGAGACAGGGCCTGGGGAAGGGCCTCGCAGGCAGAGGAACAGCACGAGCAAGGGCCCGGGGGCTGGAAAGGAGAGAGCAGTGAGGAGGCCGGTGCGCTGGAGGAAAGGGTCTGTGTTGGGAAGAGGAGGGAGAAAGAGGAGACAGGGAGATCAGAGGCTGGGACCTTGGATCCTAAACTAAAATGTTAGAACTTGGTGGGCACTGGGGAGCTATTGAAGGTCCAGAAAGGAAAGAGATGTAGTCAGAGGAGAGAGAGTTTGGCATCCAAAGAGGGAGGGGGCTGAAGGAGGGTGCTTGTGAAGAGGAGGAGGCACAACCCAAGCAGGGGCTACACCCGAGAGGGTGTAAGCAAAGGCAGTGTGCTTCAGAGGGAGGGGAAAGAATGAACAGGGGCACCCCCGAAGACATGGAACACAGGGAATGGGGGCCAAGGGGAGAGAGCAGAGTTGAGGGCGCCTTGGAAATTCCAAACCTTGGGCCCCAGGAAGGCAGGTTCAACCAGGGAGGAGTGGGGGCCGAGCTGGGCCTTGTCTGGTTTGGGGTCCACCCCTCCCCTCCACACATCCTGCAAAAGCCTGGTCACAGGCCCCAGGTCAGCAGCTCTGCCTCCAAGACTTCCAGGGAGGCTGCAAAAAATGGGCAGCTATGCTTGAAAAAAAGTCATGATTCTGCCTGCATCCCCCATGCCTGATGTCATGAAGGTAGGAGGACTCCTGAGACAGAAAGTATTAGTCACTGTGAGAGGTGTTCTGCCAATGTGTGCATGTGTGAGGGAGACAGACGGGCAGACAGACAGAGACAGGGACAGACAGAGGCAGCCAGACTGGAGAAGGAGGGAGGAGAGAGACAGAGGGGGCCAGTGCTGTGCATCTCCATCTGCCCTGCCCCAGTCTTCCCACCCGGGGGTGGACGGGCCCTGCAGTGCTGCTGAGGAGGATTTAAGTGGAAACCCTGGAGCCATTCTTGGATCGGGTGGATTCAGAAGCCAAGCCCACATGCTGGCGGGGATGGGGCCCCAGGCAGGCGGGCAGCCAGCACGGAGGACCTGCTTGGGTCCCTGCTGAACCCTCCCCCCTTCTCCCCCTCCCTAGGTCTCTCCCTCTCCTTCCTCCTGCTCCTCCAGGGCTCCCAGAGGGAGGCAAACCCTGGCAAGGGGTCTGGTGGCTCTGACATTGGCCCACAGCTCAGGTCCAAGCTCTTTGGCTAAGCGTAGTCCCACTCACTGTTCCGACTGGCAGCAAGCGCCGTGCTGGGGCTTTATACACACACGTCCTTGCAGTCCTTTTCATGGCCCTGGAAAGAAGGTATTACTGTCCCCCTTGCACAGATGAGAAAACTGAGGCCCAGGGAGTTAAAGGGATCTGCTCAAGGCCACACGCTGGGGAGCAGGGGGCTCCAACTCCCCAGGGCCCAGCTGCCTCAGCTCATCCAGGCTGTTTGCTTCAACCAGAGGGTGTGGATCTGGCTGGGCCGTGTCTCGGCTCCAGGCCTTTGCCCAGCCATGACTCCAACCAGAATGCCCTCTCGGGGCTCCCCCAGCTGCCCTCCAGAAGGGCTACAGCCCTCCTCCTCTCCTGAGGGCCCCGCCGGCCTCCGATCTCCGACCTCTGTCTTTGCACCCTTGCTGGTGTGTGTGGCTCTGGTTCCTCCCAGACTGTGCCTCTAGCCTGGGCTCAGCTCCCCACCAGGTGGTGGAGCCCCAGAGCGTGGGAGTCTGGCTTTCATTTCCCTGGGTCCCCCAAAAGCTTCAGCACCCAACGAAGGGCTCAAAAAATATTTACAGAATGACTGGACAAGTCGCACGCACGCTACAGGAAATGCAGTTATTGTGTTCAAACAGCCCAACGCCAGCTGTAAGGGAAACCACTAAAAACAGACTTTTAAAGTCCTATAACTCACCCTTCAGGGTGAAGTAAGGGTTCTGGAATATGAAGCAACACAGACGACAATTTCTGGAGATAATATGCCTGCAAGGACAGTGCGTGGTGTTTTCTATACCCCTCTCATGCACGGGCCCACTGTGCAAGGCAGGAGGGACGTGCCCATTTTTCAGGGCAGTCAGGCAGCGAAGCCTGTGCTCTTCCTAAGAAAAGACTCCCATTAAGAAATGCCACCTAGTTGAGGATCAATAGTGATGAAGCCTCCCCTTTCTGGGAGAGGGTGTGTATGGGGTAGGCTGGGTGCCGGGCAGAGGGCTGGATGCATCGACCAGGCACTGTTCCCAGAAAAAGGGCCGCTTTCTCCTTCTCCGAAGTGCTGGCCCAGTGTGGGAGCCAGGCCGCTCTAAGGGGAGGGAGCTAAAATCCCGTGGCAGGCGCCAGCTGGCTCCCTGGCGATGGGGGAAGATTCCCTCTGGCAGTGGCCCCAACCTTGACTGGCTGACCCCAGGGGAAAAGTGCTGGCCACCGGCCCCAGGGGACACTTGTTCTCATGACCACACTGCTGCAGCTGCGGGAGTGGGGTAAAGTGGGGGAAGTCTTGGGAGACGTTTCCATGAGGCCCACAGATTCACGGACTTGGTGGGCACATTGCATGTGTGGGTGCACACCCTTTCAGGGAGGGGATCCATGGCTCTGTGGGATTCTTAGAGGAGCCTGGACCTCCCCGCACCCCGCCTCCATGTCGCTCTCAGGGAGGGGAGAGAAGAAAGAAGGGAAGAGCAGCAGCGGGGCTCACCTGTGTAACCAGGGACCCAGGAGCATCCCAGAGACAGACGGGGGCCTAGGAGGGGCCTGGCCATGGAGAGGAACGGGGAGGCGACACATTGGCCTGAGACCCCATTTCCACCTCACCACCACTATGGGGAGGGGGGGAATTTTACAAGGGGAGAAACTGAGGCAGGGCAGGGCTGGGACCTGCTCAGCTTCCTACTGCTGTTGAGCAGCAGAGGCATGATCTGAACCCAAGCGTGTCTGGGTCCCGGCCTGGCTCTGCCAGGCCCTGAGTGAGGAGCTGGCAGCAGTGTCCCCAAGGCCTGTGGAGAGGGGCAGGCCTAAAAGGAGGGGTGAGGACGGAACACCTGAGGTTTGTGGGGATGGAAGACAAAGGCCTGGAGGCTATGCCTCCTCCCCCCACCCCCACCTGGTCACCCCAAACCGTTCACCTACTCCACACCTGCCCCTGGGCAGCCACGTGGAGCCAGGAGGAGAGAGCTCGGCTGAGCTGGCCTGGTTCCCTTAGAGCAGCTCGCAGGGCACCCTTAGAACACCCAGTAAATCTAAACACATCCCCAACCGGTCCCTCCATTCCCAGGCCACCATTTCCCACCGCTTCCTCTCTCCTCAAGCCTCCACCCCCAGCTGAGGATCAGAAACAGATCATCAGGAGCTAAACTCCACAAGTTTCCAAACCAACCCGTCCTGGAGACAGCAGAAGCCTCATACGCTGCAGGTGAGGAAAGTAAAATGAGACAGCCACTTTAGAAAACAGTTTGGCAGTTCCTCAAAATGTTAAACAGAGTTACCACACGACCCAGCAATTCCGCTCCCAGGGGTGTACCCAAGAGAACTGAAAACACATGTCCGCACAAAAACTTGCACACCAATGCCCACAGCAGCATTATTCATCATAGCCCCAAAGTGGAAACAACCCAAGCGTCCATCAACTGATGGATGGATTAACAAAATGTCGTCCCTCCATATACAGCTGACCCTTGAACAGCACGGGTTTGAACTGAGCAGGTCTATTTATACCATTTATATGGGGATTCTTTTCAATAAATATACAAAGGGCTTCCCTGGTGGCGCAGTGGTTAGGAATCCTCCTGCCAATGCAAGGGACATGGATTTGAGCCCTGGTCCAGGAAGATCTCACATGCTGTGGGGCACCTAAGCCCGTGCACCACAACTACTGAGCCTGCGCTCTAGAGCCCGCGAGCCACAACTACTGAAGCCTGCGTGCCTAGAGCCTGTGCTCTGCAACAAGAGAAGCCACCGCAATGAGAAACCTGTGCACTGCAACAAAGAGTAGCCCCCACGCACCACAACTAGAGAAAGCCTGTGCGCAGCAATGAAGACCCAACGCAGCCAAAAATAAATAAAAAAAAAAAAAAAGAAAGCTGAAGTTTAAAATAAATAAATAAGTAAATATACAAAAATATATGTGTGGGGCTTCCCTGGTGGCGCAGTGGTTGAGAATCTGCCTGCCAATGCAGGGGACACGGGTTCGAGCCCTGGTCTGGGAAGATCCCACATGCCGTGGAGCAACTGGGCCCGTGAGCCACAACCACTGAGCCTGCGCGTCTGGAGCCTGTGCTCTGCAACAAGAGAGGCCGTGATAGTGAAGAGGCCTGCACACCGCGATGAAGAGTGGCCCCCACTCGCCGCAACTAGAGAAAGCCCTCGCACAGAAACGAAGACCCAACACAGCCAAGAATGAATAAATAAATAAATAAAATTAAAAAAATATATATATGTGTAGAACATCGTGTGCAAGACTTGTACTGAAGTGGATAGCCTATCCTTACAGTAGGCATAAGGTGAGTGATATTTAAAATTACTAATCTGTTAGTTTTCTTATTGTTTTATAACTTTGCTTCCAAAGAATTACATAACTGCACAATATGTCTCTTCCCCACCTCAGCTTGTAATTAGAGAAACTGCATATCAGTCTATCATCACAAGTAAGTGGTTTCTAAAAAAATGTAACAGTGTTTCCAGTACTGTATTATGAATATGACTGTAATACTGTATGCTGTAAAAACTTTATAACAATTCATTCATTAGTGTAAAAGCTAGGCTGCTGGGAAACAATTGTATCGGTTACACTAGGCTACCATAAAGTGCTCATGTCGCTGCTTCTTTGTTATCAATGCATGAATCATTATACCTGTGTATAAATATGAACTTTTTTCATATTATCCTTTCATTTTTGATGTTTAGTGTTAGTAACACATATAATATCTACAGTGCTTTGTATCCTATAAGACAAAAGTGATGTAGGTACCGACAGACAGATATAAACAGATGACATAAACTTATGGTATCGATAAATACAGTACAGTACTGTAAATGTATTTTCTCTTCCTTATGATTTGCTTAATAACATTTTCTTTAGCTTACTTTATTGTAAAAATACAGTATATAATATATATAACATATAAAATACATGCTAATCGACAGTTTATGTTATTGGTAAAGGCTTTGATCAGTAGCAGGCTATTAGTAGTTAAGTTTCGGGGGAGTCAAAAGTTATACGCAGATTTTCAACTGCGAGGGAGGTCGGTACCCCTAACCACCACGTTGTTCGAGGATCAGCTGTACTAGAATATTATTCACACGTAAAAGGGAATGAAATTCTCAGACACGCTACAACATGGATGAACCTTGAAAGCACTGTGCTAGGGGACAAAAACCAGACACAAAGGTCACATGTTATGTGATTCCACATATGTGAGATGTCCAGAATAGGCAAATCCATAAAGACAGAATGGAGAAGAGTGGCTTGGGGGCTGGGGGGAGGGGAGGGTGGGGGGAATGACGGATGACGGGTGTGAGTTTTTCTGGAGGGTGATGAAAAGGCTGAGGATGAGACAGTGGTGATTCCAGCGCTTGCTGATCTGTGAAATCTATCAGCAGTTTGTGATTGCACACCTTTCTGTATATACTCTCAGCCACTGAACTGTACATTTTAAAAGGGGGGGATTTCACATGTGAATTGTATCTAAATTTTGAAGGAAAAAACCCACCTCCCTTCTCTGAAATGCGTGCTGCGCCTTCCCCTCTCTGCGGTGAATGCCCCGGCCTACTCCTGACCAAGACCATCCCTCCAGCTGCCCACTGGATCCTGTCCCCCGTCACCCATGGAAGGACATTGCTACTATTTTGTCCCCTCCCCCTCCTGCATCATCCATTTCCCTATTGGTTCATTTCCATCAGTATGTAAACATGGTATAATTTCTTTCACCTTAAAAAAAATGAACAAAGATAAAGGCGAAAAAATTAAAAATAAAAAGCCCCTCCCCCCAGTCCCCAAGCCACTCATCTCCTTTCTGTCTTTCTGGATTTGCCTATTTGGAAGGTGTCTCACACCTCCCAGCTGCTGTCCATTTCTCTAGTCCTCTTTACAGCCACACTCCTTGACTGATCTGTTTTTACTGCCTGCCCTTCCTCTTCTCCACTCTCTCTTGAACCCACCGTAATCAGGCCACTCTATCAAAGCTGAGCTTGTCAAGTCACCATGACCTCCATGTCACTAAATCCAGTGGACACTTCACGGTCCTCATCCCACTGGGTCACTCGCCAGCATCTGATGCACTTGATGGTTCCCTCCTTTTTGAAGAGCCTTCTGCACTTGGCCTTGGTATGTCACTCTATCTTGCTTCTTCTCTGACCCTAATCACTCTCTGAGCATCAGTGGGTCCCTGCCCTCAGTTCCAGGACCCCGTCTCTAAACACGTTCACTTTCTCAGAGGTCTCCTGTCTCATGGCTTTATGTGGCAACTCCCAAGTTTCCATCTCCAGCCTGCACACCTCCCCTTACTCCAGATTCAGACCCCAGGTGCTGATTTGACTTTTATTTGTATGTGTGAAAGGCATCTCAGATTTAACACATCCAAAATTAGACTCAATTTTTCCCTCAAACTTGCTTTTACCAGTCTTTCTAACCTTTTTAAAACATTTATTTTATTCAAGTACAGTTGATTTATCAGTCTTCCTAATCTTGATAAACGTAACTCTATTCTACCAGTTGTCCAGGTCAAAGGCTCTTCCCTCCGTACTCCTACCCCATCCCACATACTCCATCAACCAATTCTGTTATTTCCTCCTTAAAATACATCCAGACTCTAACTCCTTCTCACCACCTCCTTTATCGATGCCGTAGTCTACCATCAGGAGCCTCTTAACTGGTCTCCCTAGTTCTGCCCTGGTTCCTCTCTGGTCTATTGTCCACACCACGGCCAGAGTGAGCCTTTTAAACATCAGTCAGACCATGCCCGCCCTCTGCTCAAAACCCTCCAGTGGCTTATTTCCCTACAAGGCCCTAGAAGATCACTGCTCCCTAGCTATCTCCCTGAAGTCTCCTATTTGCTTCTCTCTCACTTCCTCTGCACTCTAGCCTCCTAGCTTTCCCCAAACACATCCCTGCCTCAGGGCCTTTGCACCTGATTCTCTGTACAAGATTCTCTCGCCCCAGGTACAGGCACAGCTTTTCCCTTCAGGTCTCTGTTCCAACACCACCTCATCAGGAAGGCCTTCCCTAATGGGCACAGATAAGACAGCAACCCCTTCCTCACTGTCTATTCCCTTCTACCTTGCCTCATTCTCCTTCACAGCATTCATCACCACCTGACACAGTACATATTTGTTTATGTCCTGTCTCCCCCATTCTACCAGAAGCTTCATGAGAGCAGGGCCCCGGCTTTGCCAACTGCTGCACGCAAAGCGCCCCAAAGAGAGCAACAGGCACCCAGAAGTATTTCTAGAATGAACTAGTGAACAGTCCCACATGCATAAGTCTCGGGGACCGATCCACACAGCGCTGGAGGGGAGAGGTGGAAGCTCCAAGGCAGGGGCTTAAGCCTCACTCTGGACCTCCCCAGATGCAGGCAGATGCGTCAGTGACCCCTCATCTGCACATGTGATAGGACCTATTCTTGAAAGCACCAAGCCACTCTCTGAATAGAAATCATATTAGAACAGCCCTAGCAACAAAAGCATTACCGAGGCTTTCTATGTGCTGAGCTTCACAAGGTGCTGCATTCCCTCCCTCACTCAACAAACAATAACTAAGCACCTAATAGGCGCTGCTGACACCAGAGATACAATGGTGGGCAAAGTCTCTCTCCTGAAGGAGCATACAATCTGCGATGTTTCTTTTTTTTTTTTTAACTTTTTATTTTATACTGGAGTATAGTTGATTAACACTGTTGTGTTAGTTTCAGCGTCCAGCAAAGTGATTCAGTTATACATATACATGTATCTGTTCTTTTTCAAATTCTTTTCCCCTTTAGGTTGTTATATGATATTGAGCAGAGTTCCCTGTGCTATACCGTAGGTCCTTGTTGGTTATCCATTTTAAATATAGCAGCATGTACATGTCAATCCCAAACTCCCTAAGGGATAGTTAGGGAGTCAGCAGCTATGAGGCTCTCTCCCATTTGGGCACAGACCCCACCGATGAGGGCAGGTGGTCTTGGTCCAGAGGCTGTCTGTGCCCAAGGGAAAGAGGAGCCCCCAGTCACTCGGACCTGGGGCCTGGTGACAACAGGCTGGCAGCCTCACCCAACACAAGGGCAGACAGGTGAGATCTCAAACCTACTGACCGGGCTGGTGCGCTTAGCGCAGACTGGTCACGTGACTTCTAACAGGGATTAACTCGAAGTTCTGAAATCAGGGCAAAACCCAAAATTCACTGCAGGAGTCTAGGACCTGATTGTCAGCAAGGTGAGCAAGAGGAAAACCTGGGGTTTGGGGTGCTGACAAGCTTGGAATGACCCCCAGGCTGTGCTGTGACTTTGAAGGGGGAGGGGTGCACGCTGCACTCAGACCTTCATCACTCAGCCCTGCCGAACCGACTCTAGGTCACTGGCTGATGGCCGGTCCCTCAGCTCCCAGGCTGGCTAGTGGGGCTAAGATGAGCATAGAGCAAGATATCCTTGGCTTCAGGGTCAGAGGTAATGGGGTGCTAATTAGCTGTGTGACCTTGGACTTGTTACTTCACCCCTCTGAGTCTTAGTTCCTTCCCCTGCAGGGCCCTGACCGACCAATCACGGCTGCTGGACAGGTGTGGGAGCAGGAGGTCTGGGTTCCCAGGGCGAGGGCTCTTGGGGACACAGGGTGGCAGCGCTGGCAGCAATTTTACAATGGTACCAAAGTATTTCACCATTTTACCCACTGGTACAGTAGTACTGCTGCATACTGGCCAGACCCTGTGCTAAGTGCTTCACGGGGATTGCTTTATTTCATCCTTGTAGCAATCCTGCTAAATTGAGATTAGTGTCTTCACTTTACAGGTGAGCACAGCTGCTCTTCGGCCAGTACACACCAGTGCTACTGCACCAGTGGGTAAAATGGTAAAATACTTCGGTACCATTGGAAAATTGCTGCCACCGTTGCTACCCTGTGTCCCCAAGAGCCCTCCCCCTGGGAACCCAGACCTCCTGCTCCCGCACCTGTCCAGCAGTAGCTGCTAACACTGCTGGGGGCAGAGGAGCAACAGTGACCAGCCTTCAGGGTAAGGAAGGGCTTTCTTCCAGCAAGCACTGCCCCAGGCACCTTGGAGATCAGTGAGCTCTGCGTCACTGGAAGCGTTAAAGCAGTGATGGCTGATGGAGGTGAGATAAAGGGTCAGGCAGAGGCCTGTGGGGCTGAGTTGCATAATCTCAGGCCAGCGGCCATGCTCCCTCAGAAAGGAAAAGAAAGAGGGAAATCCCTCCCACATCACTGTGGGCAGGGAAAGGGGAGGACGGGTGGAAGGACGGCCAGCTCTGCCCGTACCCCCCTCTTAGTGGGGGGCCACAAGAAGGGGTCTACTCTGAAGCTGGCCTAAGGGCTGCTGAGCATAGAGCCCACCATGCAAAGCCCCCAGCTCAGAAAAAACTCTCAGTAAGTGTTCCTGTACTCTTGCTGCCCTACCCACGTCCTCCTCCCCCCACCTTCCCAGAAAGAATGTGGATTCAAGTGTTCAGGGAAAAGCCAGGTCCGGGCCCCTCCGTGAAGACAACAGCACTTGTGTCTGTGGTTTGGGCAGAAGCCAGGGTGGAAACGTCCCAGCTTCTGAGGGTGCAGGAGGGGAGCCAGGGTTTTCGCTCTTTGCAGAGACTGAGCCCTTGCCGGGGACAGAGTGGCTGCAGAGCGGGGCCCAAGAGCCCCTAGGTGGGAAGGGGTGTCCGGAGGCCACTGTCCTCTGACGATGGAAGAAAGATGCCAGCTTCCAGAGGCTGGCTGGGCAGAGGGCGGGGCTGGCAGCCATGTGGGTGGGAAGGCCCAGATTGTTACGTGGGCAGAAGATTTGGTCAACATCCTACCCTGCAGGCCTGAGGCTTGGGCCAGAGGGGGAGGCAGGCTGACAGGACAGGACATACTTGGCAGAGTGAGGAGGTCCTAGGCCCGGCTCTGCCTCTAGAGAGGTCTGACCCCGGCAAGTCACTTCTCCATCTGCACTGCAGTTTCCTCAGGTGTAAAGTAAAGGGGGCTGACACCACAGCGCTCAGGAGCCTTCCAACTCCAAACAGACAGGAAGAACAGGCAGGCAAACACTCCAAGACAAAAGAAGTGAAAGCAGGGACTGGAGCAGATATTTGTATGCCCACGTGCACAGCGGCATTGTTCACGATGGCCAAAACGCAAATGTCCATTGCCGGATGAAAGGCTCAACAAAATGTGGTAGATGCATAAAATGGAATATTATTCAGTCTTAAAAAGGAAGGGAATTCTGGCACATGTTAGAACATGGGTGAACCACGTGGTAAGTGAAATAAGCCAGTCACAGAGAGATATTGTATGATTCCACTCGTACGAGGTCCCTAGAGTAGTCAAAACCATAGAGACAGAAAGTAGAATGGGCGTTGCCGGGGGCTGGGGATGATGGGGAATAGGAGCTGTTGTTTGGCAGGTACAGGGTTTCAGCTGGAGGAGATGAAAATATTCTGAAGATGGATGGGGGTGATGGTTGCAGAACAATATGAATGTACTGAATGCCACAGAACTGTCCACTTAAACATGCTTAAGATGGTCAGTTTTATGTTACGTATATTTTACCACAGTAAAAACAGAAACAAAAACAAACACAAAACTCCAGGACTTTGACTAAGGTTCGGGTCTTCCTGATTCATGAAGCCGGAGACCTGGGGTACGGGGAGTCATACAGCTGACAGACAGGGTGACGGGGGTCCAAAGTCACAGACCCCCGAAGAGAGAGAGGGGAAGCCGATGCAGCCCCACAGCACAGAGGTGGGACCCCGATGATGAGGAGGCGATGTCCCCAGAGTTGGGCCCTTAACACCGGAAGGTGAGACAAAGGTCCCGAACCCTTGTGGGAAAGAACACAGAGCAGGCTTGCTCCAAAGTTGGGGGGCCCCACAGACACTGGGGAGCCTGGCTGCTGGCCCCTGAGGTCGGCCATCTCCTGTAGATTCTGCGAGCACCAGGGCAATGAGACCCCTTGAAAGACAACAAGAAATAGGTTTGTAAGTGGGAAGACTGTGAGACTCTTCAGCGTGGAAACCACAGAGAAGGCCCCCTGAGCAAGCTTGAGCATCTCTGCTCTGAGATTCAGATCAGAACTGGAGCCCCTGGTCCTCTGAAGACCTTGGGCAAGGAGCTGGAAGGGCAGGTGCGTGTGTCTGCCGACCCTGATAATCCAGGCCACGCCCCCTTCTCCCTGGGATTTCAACTCCATTCCCAGAGGCACAGGGACCAACTGTGTGAGGTGGGAGAGGTTCTCCCACCCAGCCACACTGATGGAGAGTATAGGAGACAAAGGGAAGTTGAAACCGTTGCTGGCTGTGTGACTCCCTCCGTGCTTTATTTTTATAGTGATAACAAAAGTAGCTACCACAATAGTGTTTTTAAGGATGAAAAGTACATAGCATGGGCCTTCTACACAGTAACTGCCCAACAGATATCATTATTGTCTCCTCCTGTTCATCATCATTATCAAGCTGCCATGTTTTGCTCTTTCTGAACTTGGAAGAAGAGAAACCCCAGAGTTCAGAGTGCCTGGCAGGCATCCCAGGCTTAGCACCTCCCCCAGGATGCCGTGGGCTCCAGGGAAGCAGGATGTCAGGGGTAGTCCCGTCCATCCCAGGGCAGCCAACAACCCCAGGAGAGTCCAGCCCCAGTAGGGGTCAGAGTTACACCCAAGCCTAAATACAACCAGCCTTTGATTAAAGTTCCCCAAATATGGGACATCCTTTTAAATGCCAGACTAATTAGTATTTAGCTGTAACGCTTTAAGCCTTTCTTTTCTTAAAACAAGACCTAATTGAGTAGAGAAGTGTGCTAATCTGGGAATCCAGTATCTACTCCTGAGGCAGGCCTGGGTGGGCAATGCCCTAAATCAGGCCTGATTCTGGGGGCAGGATCAGAGGTGTAGCACTTAAGGGGAGCCCAGGAGCTTCAGAACACAAGCTCTGCAAATTCACGTTTATAAAGTAATGCTGTGGCCATGCTTCCTCCACTGCTATAAATGTTATCCCCAAATCTTCCTAAAACCACTCTTGAGGAAAAAAAATTTTTTTTCTAGAAACAACTTTGGGTAATCCAATATCCAAAGTTACTTTTAAAAAATGTTAGAGGGACTTGCCTGGTGGTGCAGTGGTTAAGACTCCGTGCTCCCAATGCAGGGGGCCCGGGTTCAATCCCTGGTCAGGGAACTAGATCCCACATGCCTGCCACAACTAAGAGTTTGCATGCCACAACTAAGGAGCCTGCACGCCACAACTAAGAAACCCGTGAGCCGCAACTAAGGAGCCCACCTGCAGCAACTCAGGAGCCATGTGCTAAGGAGCCGGTGCAGCCAAATAAATAATAAATAAATAAATAAACATTTAAAAAATATCTCCATCATTTAAAAAAAAAAGTTAGAGAAGTTAATATGGCAGTAGATAGAAATAATATTTATTGAACAAGGCATGACATTACTCTCTTACATGCATTCTGCAATGCTTTTCAGAATGTTTTCTGTGGAACTAGCCCAGAATGATGTGCAAAAAAACGGTCCTTTGGGAAACCCTAAGGACAATATATTCTTCCAATATACTTATAACATATGTTTGTATATTGAAAGTTCTTTCAAGCCCTGCAGTAAAGAAACTGTTTACATTTCTTTAACTCAGTATATCCCAAAGAGTGGTATATATTCAAATGGGTGATGCATGAGATGATTTTAGAAAGTGCACAAATGTTTTTAATTTCAATGGTTATATATATTTATTTTGATGTCAGTTGGCAAATAATATAGCTAGCACATCAAACCTATGATTGCACATATATTGCTCAGGACTCATTCGTTCACTCATTCCACAGACATTTACTGAGGACCTACTATGAGCCAAGCAGTATTCTAGAGGTTGAGAATGTAGCAGTAAATAAAATAAAGTCCCTGCTCTCATAAATTTACTTTTTAGTGGGGAGTGACAAAAACTCAAACAAACAAATAAATATATTGAACACATATAAATATATGTTCAACAGTAAAAGGTAGAATAAAGAAAAACAGTTAGGCAAGGGGACAGAAGTGACAGGGGTGGGGTGGGTACTAGTGTGGGGAAGACCTCTCAGACAAAGGGACACTTGAACGGAGAGCTAAATGAAGGAGACTGTCTTTCCGCAGGAAGAAAGTGCTGGGCAGAGAGAACACCAGACACAAATCCCCAAGGTGAGAATGCGCTTGGCACCTGGTGGAACGGTTCCAAGTTCCAGGGCGGCAGACAAACCCTAAGGGATGCTTTTTAGAATTAATTAAATCAAATTCAAATACCATAATATTTGCCCTTTTAAAGTGTACAAGTCAGTGTTTTTTTAAGTATATACACAAAGTTGTTCTATTTTTTTAGAGTGATGATTTGGTTCTGGTTCTGGCCAAGATGGAGTACTGGGGACCAGATTTACCTTCTCACCTAAACAACCAAAAAACAGACAAAATATATGAAACTGGATTTCAAGACACTGGACATCAGGCAACAAAGGATGGTGACCCCTGAGAGATGGGATACAAAATAGGGGAAGGCATGGGAGTTCCCTGGTGGCCTAGTGGTTAGGATTCTGGGCTTTCACTGCTGTGGCCTGGGTTCAATCCCTGGTTGGGGAACTGAGATCCTGCAAGCCGAGGCCAAAACAAACAAACAAACAAACAAAAAACAGGGAAAGGCACCTATGAACGTTCAGCTTCCCAGCTTACTGCCCTGAGAGAGCTTCTAGGCCACAGTGTTGAAACCCAGGGATAAAGAATGTCATTTTATAAAAATAAAAAGGTCAATTCATCAAGAAGATGATCCATCCTAAACATTTATGCACTTAACAACAGAGTGTCAAAATACATGCAGCAAAAACTGATTGAACTAAAAGGAAAAAAATAGGCAAGTCCACAATTAAACTGTGAAATTCAACACCCCTCTCTCAATAATTGACAGTACAAGTAGACAGAAGATCAGTAAGGATACAGAAGACTTAGAGAACACTACCAGCTTGATCTGGTTGACATTCATAGAACACCCCACCCACCATAGTGGAATACACATTTTTTTCATGTGCACATGGAATATTTACCAAGATAGACCATATCCTGAGTCATAAAACAAGCCTCAATAAGTTTTAAAGAATTCAAGTAATATACTGTATGTTTTCTGACACAATGAAATTAAAATAGCAATCGATGACAGAAAGATCTCTGGAAAATTCCTAAATAGTTGCAACTAAATAAACACTTCTAAATAACCTAAGGGTCAAAGAAGATATCAAAAGGGAACTTAGAAAGTATTTTTAACCTAATGAAAATGAAAACACAACATATTAAAATTTGTGGGATACAGCTAAATGAGTAGTTAGGGGGAATTTATAGCACCAAAATGAATATCTTATTAAAGAAGAAATGTTCAAATCAATGACATCAGCTTCCACTTTAAGATGTTAGAAAAATTAGAGCAAATTAAATCCAAAGTAGGAAGGCAAAAGGAAACAATAAACATAAGAATGGAAATCAATAGAATTAAATGGGAAAAATCAATGGACTGGTTCTTTGTGAAAATCAATGACATTGATAAATCTCTAGCCAGCCTGATTAGGAAAAAAGAGAAGACACAAATTACCAATATCAAAAATGAGAGAGGTAACATCACTACAAATCCTACGGAATATAAAAGGATAATAAGAGAATATTATGAACTTGATGCCAATAAATTTGATAACTCTGATGAACCGATCAAGTTTTTGAAAGGCACAAACTACAAAAGCTCACTGGAGAAGAAATAGATAACCTGAATAGCCCTATATCTATTAAAGAAACTGAATTTGCAGTTAAAAACCTTCCCACTAAGAAAACTCCAAGCCCAGATGTCTTCATAGGTGAATTCTACTAAACATTTAAGGAAGAAGTAATACCAATGTCATTCAAATTCTTCCAGAAAATTGAAAAAGAGAATACTTCCCAAGTCATTCTATAAAGCCAGAATTACTCAGACATTACAATAAAACTACCAACCAACATCTCTCAAGAACACAGATGGGGCTTCACTGTCAGTGCAGTGGTTGGGAGTGGGCCTGCCAATGCAGGGGACACGGGTTTGAGCCCTGGTCCAAGAGGATCCCACATGCCACAGAGCAACTAAGCCTGTGCGCCACAACTGCTGAGCCTGTGCTCTAGAGCCCGCGAGCCGCAGCTACTGAGCCCACGTGCCACAACTGCTGAGGCCTGCAGGCCTGGAGCCTGTGCTCCGAGACAAAGAGAGGCCACCGCAGTGAGAGGCCTGTGCACCGCAGCGAAGAGTAGCCCCTGCTCGCCACAACTAGGGAAAGCCTATGCGCAGCAACGAGGACCCAACGCAGCCAAAAATAAAATAAATAAAATAAATTTATTTTAAAAAAAGAACATAGACTCAACAATTCTAAAAAGCTTTTAACAAATCAAAGCCAACAATATATAAAAAGATAATGTATCATGACCAAGTGGGGTTTATCCCAGGAATACAATCTTGGTTTAACATTAGAAAAATTAATCAATGTAATTTACCATATTAAAGACTAAAAAAGAAAAACCCATATGATTATCTCAATAGACACAGAAAAAGCATGTGACAATATTCAACATTCATTCCTGATAAAAACTCTCAGCAAACTAGGAATAGAAAGCAACTTCCTTGATGTGATAAAGGGCATCTATAAAAACCCTACAGCTAACATTATACTTAATGCTGAAAGACTGAAAGCTTTCTCCTGAAGATCAAGAACAAGACAAGTATGTCTTTAAGTCAATGAAATAAGGCAAGAAAAAGAAATAGAAGTCATCCAGATTGGAAAGGAAGAAGTAAAACTATCTTTACTCACAGACATGATCATCTCTGCAGAAAACCCAATAGAATCTACAAAAAAGCCACTAGCACTAATAAGTAATTAGCAAGGCTGCAAGTTACAATATATAAAATTCTATTGTATTTCTATATACTAGCAATAAACAATTGAAAACTGAAATTAAAAAAACAGTATCATTTATAATACAGAGGTAGGTATAAATCTGACAAAATATGTAAAATGCCTATGCACTCAAAACTACAAAACAATTGATAAGTGAATTAAAGAATTAAAGAAGACTTAAATAAATGGAGAGAGATACTGTGTTCATGGGTTGGAAGGCTCAACATTGTTAGGATGTCAATTCTCCTCATATTCATCCATACGAATATGAATCAACACAATCTCAATCAAAATCTAGAATTTTAGAATTTAACTGATTCTAAAATTCATACGGAAATGCAAAGGACCTAGGCTAGCCAAAACAACTTTGAAAAAGAATGAAGTTGGAGATTTAACAGTACCTGATTTCAAGAATTATTATAAAGCTACAGGTACCAAGACAGTGTGCTATTGGTGTTAAGACAGACAATAGATCAAACAGAATATATGGACAATCAATTTTCATCAAAGGTACAAAAAAGGCAATTCAGTGGGGAAAGGACAATCTTTTCAACAAATAGTGCTGGGACAACTGCATATCCATATACCAAAAAGATGAACTTTGTCCCATACCTCATACCATATACAAAAATTAATTCAGGGTAGATCATAAACTTAAATGTAAAACCTAAAACCATTAAACTTCTAAAAGAAAACATAGGAGAAAACCTTTGTGACCTTGGGTCAGGCAAAGATTTCTCAGACACAACACCAGAAGCAGGGTGGAGAGTCACCTAAAAGAACAAACTGATAAACTGAACTTCATCAAAATTAAAAACTCTCGTCTTTGAAAGACACTGTTAAAAGAATAAAAAACAAGCCAAAGACTAGGAAAAAACATTTGCAAATCACATGTCTGATAGAGGACTTGTATCCCAGTGGTTTTCAAGGCTCCCCTCCTAGAATGACATTCTATGATTAATAGCTCTTTGTTTCGAGACTCAGACGGTATAAAGTAAGAATCAGTAAGAATCTAGAACAGTGGTTCTCTAAAGTCATCACCTGAAGGGCTTGTTAAAACACAGGTTGCTGGGCTCCACCCTCAGAATTTCTGAACTGGTAGGGCTTGAGGGTTTTCATTTCTGATTAAGTTTCCTGCTGGTTCCCCTGCAGCTGGCCTGGCTACCACACTTTGAGAACTGCTACTCCAGACCAACTTAGACTAAACTAGGAACACAATGTCAGATCAAGATTCCCCACCCCGCCCCAGGGACAATTATCAAATAAACTATGTTTATTAAGAGAAAAAATTGATTTCCCCCTTTTTAATTAGCTAGAGACATCTATAAATGTTAATCAGAGCTTCTGATGAGAGAGAAATAACAAACATGACATCACTGAGTTGGCTTGATTCTAGCCTTGCCTCTTTGTTGAATACACATTTTGGTTTCCACAAAGTTGTTCAGAATTCACCCTGGAAAACATACACAGCCTTATACCAACCATCCCATAATGGCAACACAGAAGAAACTGGCATGCCCTGCTGAAGCCTATCGACTTTCCCTGACCCCCGCGTTAGCGCCCCACCCACAGGCAGGGCTGCCATCGAGTCTCACCGTCTAAGATGGCCCACTGGTTGTCAATCTCTGTATGCTTCAGGTAGGAGTCTTCGATGGTGGGGTCATAGTCAGGCACAAAGATCTTCTGGAAAAACTGGATGGTGAGGGCGCTCTTGCCCACACCCCCGTCTCCCACCACCACCAGCTTGTACGTGGGGAGGTTGTCGCTGGGGACGGCACTGGTCGCCATGTTGCTGGTAGGTCAGACCTGGGGAGGCAAGATATGTGGAATGAGACAGGGGGCTTCTTCTTCTCTGACTCAGGGGAAAATATTCACGGGGTTTCCTCCTTTCTTACAGAGTAACAAATACTCCCAGTTGTAGAAAGTTTTGAAAATGAAGACATGCAAGAGAAAAGTGCTACCCCAGGTCCCTCACCCAGAGACAATAACTGTTAAAATAATTTATTCAACCATTTACTGAATGTCAACTATGTGCCAGGCCCCGTCTTGGGGATATAATGCTACACGGCCTTTAACCAGCCAAAGGCCATGTCAACGAAGTTTTTCCACCATCAAATTCCGCCCTAGTCCTGTACAGTTAAACACGTGGGCGTTAGTCTGAGCAGGGAGGGCAAGGAGGTTCGCCTTTCACATCAACTCTGGTCATTGGACTGTGGTGCTGAGAAGAATGGGAGGCTGTCTGAGCTTAAAGGAAAAGAGGGTCACAACAGCTTAGCACAGCTGAGCTCAGCGTCTCTGAGCCCCTTCCAGCTCTCAGAATTCTGTGATCCTGGCTCTGTTCTCTGATCTCCTTGCCCTCTATCATGCAGAAAGTCGTGTTAGACTCACGTGACATCTGGTCAACCCCTCTTTTAGTTGGGGAGGAAGAAGAGAAGGATCAGGGATAAGTTTTATTTTGATGACGTTGAGTCCAGTTAAGGCAGTGGTTCTCAACCAGGGGCAATTTTGTCCCCCAGGGATATTTGCAATGTCTGGAAATATTTTGGGTTGCCAAAACCAAGTGGGTGCTACCGGCATCTAGTCAGCAGAGGCCAGGGATGCTGCTAAAGATCCTATAATGCCCAGGAAAACACCCCCAGAACACATAATTAACCATCCTAAAATGTCCATAGTGCCAAGGCTGAGAAACGTTGAGCTAAGCTGACTAGGCAGGGGCTGGAAATATGGGACCAGGATCCTAAAGAGCAATTGAGCCTGAACAGATAAGGACTGACTGTGTAGAGGTGATGGCAGAGAAGTGAAGAGTGACCTTTGGAAACTGCATCACAAAGTACCAAGGAGGAGAAGCGGGCGGGGAGCATGGAAGGAGCACTCAGAAAAATAGGAGGGAAACCAGGATCTGTCACAGTGATGGAAGCCCAGAGTTTCCAGAAGGAGGAGGTTTAGCCTTATATATAAGGCTAAACACTGGTGGGGGATGAGGGAGGACAGTCACCTAAAGAACAATTTGAGGGTGTTGCCAGGGACCTAAGCTGCTAACTAGGGAAAAGCACAAACCACCTGTGGTAGGGCCATCCCTGGGTAGCTTCAGGGCTCATAGAAGGGTAGGGGGGCGGGTAGCATGCCGGGGGACAACAGACTGTGTGTCCTGTGTGCAATCACTGCTGCTTGGGAAGGCCACTGACTGAGCCATAGTTTCCTTACCTAATAGATTAAAGGGCTGGGTTTTCAGCTAAGAGTTCTTAGCTCTAAAAGAGTCCTCCATTCTAGATTTCAACAGAAAGGATGTTAGACACAAATGTAGGTTATGTGGGCATGCTGATTTGCATGGGGCTATAGGCGAGAGTCATTGCATAATCTTTTGCAGTTACTGAAGCTTGATGTTGACATTTAGGGTTTCCCTGCAGTTGGGGGGAAGTAGGCGCTTTCATACATTGTGAGTGAGAATGTAAATCTGTCCAAACTGGACTGAGAATACACTTGCATAAATACATCAGAATTTAAAACGGACATATCCTCTCTCAAAGCTATACCACATGTGAGAATGTAGTCTAAGGAGGTAATCAGACAAGTGTACAAAGATGTTAAGAACAGGGGTAAAAATGAAATAACTTAAATACTGGGGGGCCAGTTAAAGAAAAGTTTATCCATACAATGCAATACTATACGGCCATTCAGAAGGACTATACTCCCTAGCCTAGAAAAGGTTTATAATATACATGAAAAAAAAAAAAAAGCCAGGCTGCAAATCAGCAAGTACATATGATTACACTTCCGTGAAGCTACCATCTATGAATCTACATGTCTAGGGTGGTTCTAGGCATAGAGAGGATCGGCACGTAGCTGTCTCTCCAGGAGACTTTGGGATACTTTCTCAGATTTTCAATTTTCTACAACAAGCATGTGTTCTATTTCTGTATCAGAAAAGCTGAACGGTATTAAAATGTTCCCACCAAATAAAATGTTCGGGCCACCTGAAAATGTGCGATTTCCTCTCCTTCGAGTGGGGATTTAAAAGTCCTTTGGTGTGGGCTTCCCTGGTGGCGCAGTGGTTGAGAATCTGCCTGCCAATGCAGGGGACACGGGTTCGAGCCCTGGTCTGGGAAGATCCCACATGCCACGGAGCAACTGGGCCCGTGAGCCACAATTGCTGAGCCTGCGCGTCTGGAGCCTGTGCTCCGCAACAAGAGAGGCCGCGATGGTGAGAGGCCTGCGCACCGCGATGAAGAGTGGTCCCCACTTGCCGCAACTAGAGAAAGCCCTCGCACAGAAATGAAGACTCAATACAGTCATAAATAAATAAATAAAAGAACGTGAATTTCTTAAAAAAAAAAAAAAAAGGCATTAAAAAAAAAAAAAAAAAAAGTCCTTTGGTGCAGGATAGAAGGACCAGGCGTCAGCTGAGCCCCAGCATCTGGTTCCCCCATCCCCCCTAGGTGGGGATGACAGTGGGGTTAACCTGAGCCTGCAACACACTGAGCTCTCCCACGTGACAGAGCTGGTGGTCCAAAGGAGCCAGAGGGGAGGGGAGGGAGACAAAAATGAGGGGAGGAGGGTATGGGCCAGCTCCCTCTCTTCTTTGTCTCTTGGGTCAGGGGAGCTTGATGTCAGCTCCTTGCTGCTCCTCCTTAACCGCTGTCCTAGCCTGGGGAGGATGGTGACACTAAGCCAGCGTGAACGTGTCTGTCTATGAAAGAGGCTGTTTTTAAAGCTCCCTTCCAAGAAGATATAAACTATGTATAAAATAAATAAGCTCCAAGGATATGATGTATAGCACAGGGAATATAGCCAATATTTTATAATAATTTAAAATGGAGTATAACAGATAAAAAATTTGAATCACTATGTTGTACACATGAAGCTAATATAATATTGTAAATCAACTATACCTCAATAAAAAAATTAAAATAAATAAAAATGAAAGCTCCCTTCCCTTCTCGCTGGCAGCAATGTGAATAAAAAAATACTAAGTGGGTGGGAAGGTATCGGGAAGGAAAATCGTTTCCCTTGATTTTCTTCTCAAAATAAAACAAGATAAGAAATACACTAGTAAATATGATAGAGGACCAACCTTTGAGGCGGTGCTCAGACCACCCACAGCAGAATCACCTGGGGACTTGAAAAAAAATCGCCCTCTGCTTGCCAAGCAAGGCAGCTGGCAGGAAACGGTCAGATGAGGGCCGATTTCCTTTCACAGTGCCCTGCACTCAGGAGTTGGGCCCTGAGAGACCACGGGGGGCCCATTTGGGGTTCCCTCCCACCTCAGGCTCAATGGAACAGGGTTAGAATGCACGGTTAACACAAACATTGGACTGGGTCCCTCGTGGGGAGAAAGGCTTTAGTGCTTCCCATGGCTGATGGGTCAGGTCCTTGCCCCTTCACTGGGCATTCGAGGCAGTCACTGGCTGCCATCGCTGACCTCTCCAGTGGGACCCATGCTGCAGCCTCTCACGCTACTCTCTCCCAAGCAACTCTGTGTTCCCCAGTGTGCCCTGGGGTCCCGTGGAGCCTCTGCCCACCCCACCTCCTACTGGGGCCCTGGGGAGAGCGCACACCTCTTCACGGGTCAGGCCCAGGCCCAGGAATCGCCTCCCGGGAGACACCCCCTTCGACCCCGTGCCCCGCAGTTCCTGGTGCAGAGGCCACCACCACACTTGAAGTCTTCTGTACTTAACTGTGCACAACAGGGCGGGGCTGCATCTCGTCCCTCCCTGGATCACCAAGGCCCGGCACCGCATGAGCAAGGACAGACGTCAGCTACAGGAACTGGGGGCCCAACAATGGCCTTTCTGATCAACCGTCAGACAACCCACCAGCCACGGCACTGGCCTCCCCACGCAGAGGGCTCGGGGGCAGCTCTCCCGGCCAGGCCTTGGGACTGTCTCCCTCCTTCTCCCAAGTCAGACCGATCGCACAGATAAGACCCTTCCTGGAAGCAAGTGTGAGCCCAGGTTTACAAAGGCGGGACCATGAGTCCAGAAAACCCCTCCATCTATAAGGGCTCTCGGGCAGATCTTCTCTTGATGCACATGTTTTTCCAGTCTTCAACCTCCCCCGAAATAATCCCTGACTAAAATGATGTCTTTGTAAACAGGGAGGGCAGTCAAAATGCCAAGGGGCGTGCACCACACTCCTACAAAATCGGCTGATCTCACGTGGTGTGGAGAAAGAATTTTTAAAGTCACCAGAGGCTATGACGAAAGTCACCACAGGATAAAAAGTTGGTCGGTGATTAAGGAGCAAACTGTTTTCATTTACGACTTCCCTCTCCTCTCCAGTCTATTCAACTAGACAGCACCTTGGAGATCATTCTAGAACGCTGGTTCTTCACCATTTGGGGGTCACAGATGGCCCCTTCGAGGTGGGAGGGTGGAATAAGGTGGGCCCGGGGCTCCCTTTAAAGTCTCGCCACCAATTTTCCGCGCCTGATACTCTCCCACCCACCAGCTGAGCGACCTTGGGCGAGTTAACCTTTCACAGCCTCAGGTTTTTTTACTTGAAAGATGGAGTTGGTTAGAGAATCATCCTTTGCAGGATTGCTCTAAGCGGGAAATTAAAATGTATGAGACGAGCCCAGCTTAAAGAAGGTGCTCAAATGTTTGTTCTCTCGCCTTGTTTACTTTGTTCCCAGAAGAGGCGGACCCACAGGCTCCCTCCCTCCCTCCCTCCCTCCACTCTGAGGCTCCGCGGTTCCCAGCCTCCTCCCCCGCCCCCATCAGAAGCCCCGCTGCCACCTCAGCTCCCTTGCAGTCGGATTAAATAGGCTCGTGTGGCAACGTCACCCATCATTTAGAACATTGTTTCCATGGGAAATGGCTCTGAGGTTCCAGGCAGCCCGCTCCACTCAGAAACCAACTTTTGGAACCGCAGCCCCTGGGCGGAGGAGGCGGCGGCTGAGCGCTGGTTCCCATGGCAACCACCGCTCCCAGAGCCCTTCCCAGTGCACGAGCAACCCAAACCCCGGCTCATACTGGAAACTTCTTTCTAAAAGGCAGTATCACGGCCTCGACGATTTTAACGACGTGTATACGAAAACTTTAGGCATCTTTCAGCTGAGAAATAAGCTTTTTTCGTGGCTGTCTTTTGCTCCCTTTCTCTCCCCACGATTAGCACCAGCCTGCTTGAAGTTGTTTCCTGAATGGCAGATTTCGTCTTCCCAGCAACTGGGGAGCTCCAAGAGGACAACAGCCACGTGTCCTCATTCTCTTGACCTCTCACAGGGCCAGGCAGGGCCCAACACGTGGGAACCTCAGGGTGTATTCGCTGACTACTCCCTACTGGCCCAATAAGCAGGGCGTGACACCCTCCCTTCTGACAGGCGTAGGCTCGTGCCCCTAGGAAGTGGGGAAGGGGGGCTGGGTGGACCCATGACCCCAGAATAACCTTGTCACCCAGCAATTTTCAAAGTGTGCTTGGAGGGGGTTCCTGAGACCTCCTGGGAAGCCTTGTGCAAAGCCCCCTCTGTTCTCAGGGGGGCAGCTTGGGGTGGAGTGTCAGTCATAGCCTTGGACTCAGGCAGCTTGAGTTCCACTTGTGTCTCTGATACGGACTCCCTGTGTGATGTGGAGTGAGCTTCTTAACGTCAGGGAGCCTCAGTTTCCCCATCTATAAAACAGAACAGGACCCTCAAGAATGTGTAATTACAGTCCCAGTGGGGGGAAAAAAACCTGGAGGGCCCCCCAGTGAGGGCATATTTGCACTGATGTGCAAAGCAGCTGGGCCCCTGGGCTCCCTCCAATGTGGTAGAGCCTAGTGATCTGGACCCCTGCTTGCCCCATCCATGGCCCTGAGAGCACCTGAACGCATAGGGCTGCTGGAGGACCCGACACAGTAACAAATCCTAGGACAGCAGGGGCCCCAGCAGCCCCCCAAAACAGCAGTGCCCACTGGTTATTATCTCTTACCAAATCTGCCACCTTCTCCCCAAGTTCAGTTTCTAGGGCTTCTACAGAGCTTGTTTCCCAAAAGAATAGCCCAGAACACTGCCCATTTTTCTAAGTGGGCACATGGTAAAAGAAATGGCTTTGGCTGCAGACACTGTCAAGGGGCTCACGGGCTTCCTGGCCTCTCCGTGCTCCCCATCCCCCCAGCACCACTTCCAAAGCGGTGTCATAGTCCTAGCCAGAAGAAAAGGTGCCCAGGAGAGGCTACATAGCAGTAACAACCGCCACTATTTAGTGGCCATCGGCAGGGGAATGATCAGACACTGAAGGTCAGGCTTGGAACCGTCGTGTTGCACTGCCTAGAATTCTTTCGGTCATTAGTTTTGCAGCATCACAGGACTTTTCTTTGACTGTCTTTGTGACTCGTAACCCATAGGGCACTCTTCACCTTCTCTGACTATAGGAGCTGTGGCAGTGGTCATCCCAGAGCCTCTCCCAAAGATGCTACCAACTTAATTGAAGGTTTAGTTTTCACTGCTTTTTGCTTCTCTATTTCCATACTAATTATTTTAAAGATCTCCCCTAACCCCATCTGTCAAACTACAAGTTGTCTGGTAAATGAAGCTGGAAGAGAGGGACACATTCATTATTAATGCAGCTCTTGGGAGAGTGAATGGACTTTCATTCACACTGAGCTGAATCAGCCCTGGGAAGCTAATCTCATCTCTGTGACGTCTGGGTGTGCCCAGTGCAGGGGGCTGAGGATACATTGGGGGGTGACCCAACCCATGTGGAGGAAATGGCTCTGCATTCCAGGAGCTGCCCTTCCCTTCTGCACAATTCCCAGAAATGGGCAGCTTCCCCAGGGCTGCTGATTTGCAGGCTGTGCAAAAATGGCGTGCAGCCCCGCCAGGGGTCTAGGCCACTTGGCATTCCTAAGGCTCCACTCTCCCCTCCCGAAGACTTTGCTCTGCCCTTTGTCTCCCACCTTTGCTAATCCCAGCCCAGCACTGTCACTGCATCACTCAACCCCTCCGGGAAGCCAGTGCGTTCAGCTCACTTGATTATTAAGATTTAACCACCAATCCAACCATGTGTTATTTTATGCTGTACAGGACCTTAAACATCATCAGGCCTGGATGGTATGTGGCATGGGTGCCTCCCCCACTTTCCCAGATCCATGGCAGACACCACAGTCCATCGTGGTCCTCTTTCCTGCTCAGTCTTACAACCCTTTTCAACGCAGCACCCTTGGCAGCCAGAACCAGGTGACTGGTCCGGAGAGGAAACTTGTTTGCCGTCCCAGGTCGAACCCAGTACTCTTTAGGTTCCCTCCAAAACATCCCACCTACTGGCCATCCTGTTCCATGGGAGGGGCTCAGGACTATTGTGGGGGTGCCTGCCTGGCTATCTCTGGAGAACTCTGTTACCCAAGTCTTCTGGGTAATACATCAGCCCCTACTTTTCTACCCCATCAAATCCAAGCTCCTCTGCCAGGATCACACCTGGACTGCTGACAGCAGGGCAGAAATATCAGACAGGAGTCCTGAGATCCAGACAAAGGCCAATGCTTGAAGTAAGCCAGGCCCTTGACCTTACTCATGAACCCCAAGTACCACGTGCTTCTTTATATCACAACTGTTAACACTAGGGTCTTACTTGCTAGTGTGTGAGTACCTCCTGACAGAGCCTGGAGCTTAGCCATCTACAACCCAGCACTATGAGTCCCAGAAATGACCTGCTATAATAATTACAAGGGTGATCATGTTAAAAATAATAGGAGCACTTAATTAACGTAGGCGATGTGTCTGATGCTGTTGGAAGATTTTACCAAATTAGCTCATTTAATTGTCGTAACAACCCTATGAGGTATAACTTTGTCCCCATTTTACGATTGAAGAAATTGAGAGACAGAGAAGTAAAATAACTTTTCTAAGGTCAGCCGGCTAGAAAGCAGCAGTGCCAGGATCTCAAACCACAACCGTGTGGTTCCAGAGCCCGTGGCCAGCGCGTCATGCTAGGCATCCTCTCGTGGCGGGCAGAGTGGTGCGTGGGTGCAGAGTCGGGCCAGGCCAGAGGCAGCAGATCCAGAAGTGCTGGGAAGAGGTCAGCAGTGAGCCAGGGAGGTGGTGTCAGAGTCAGGGAGGCCTCCAAGGCCAGACTGCTGCCCCTGTGGGAGAAGCAGCTGAGCAGGTCAGGGCCCAAGGGGCACCCAGGGTAAATACTAGTCACTGGGAACAGACACGCCCCCCCATCCCAACTGGGACAAAGTCTGCCAAATAGGGCACAGGTCTGGTACTGCCAGGTGCTGCTGCCCTGAGGACCAGGGAGAAAGCTGAGGGATCAGGCACCTGTCCAGCATCGTGGGAACACCAGGGGGTTCTGAGACCTCCTATTTCAGCACCCCTGTCTGGGCCCCTCTCCACTGTGCTGGTCCCTGCCCCAGCCTGTCTCCTTGTGGTCCTACACACTGGCTGCTCCCCGCCCAGCTTGGGGCTGGTGCCTCACCTGGAACCCCTCACCACGGAGCCTGAGCTAGGAACTCGCACAGCTGCAAACTTAGGCAAGTTAGTTACATTCTGTCCCTCGGTTTTCTCTTCTGTAAAAGTGGGGACAGTGGCAGCATTTGACTTGTGGTGGTCATGATAGGCTACATTTATTTGCTTGGCCCAGTGTCTGGCCCATAGAGAGCGTTCAATAAACATCAGGGAGTTACTATCACCAGCATCCTTCGAAGTCCATCCCACGTCCCTCCTCCTGCAGGAAGCCCTCCTGCCTCTCCAGAGTCCTTCCTGAGCTCATGCCCTGCAAACTGGCTGGTTCCACAGATGACAGCTCAACAGAACTCAGCCCCTCGCCACTTTGTCCTCAGGGCGCTCTCACGCCCATCTGCCAGCTGGTCTCAGCTCCCCCTTTCCCCCTTGGGGGGCAGCCTCCTGCAGCCATGCTGTAGGACAACAAGCCCCCGCACGCTGCTGACCCAATGATGAAGGAGATTTAAGCTCCTCAAAGACATTTCCCCAAATATTCAGGAGATGCTTGTTCACTGAACAGACTGCGCAGCAGATACCAAATTGCTGGGAACTCAGCATGAAACGGTTTCTCCCTCTGGCCTTTAAACCCAGAAGTGCTCTCCATCCTAAAACCTAGCCCCTCTCTGGGTTCCTCCTGTTCTGGTGGATTTATCCTTGGAAAGAAAAACCTGTTAAGGACACATGACATGAGAAAGGGCCCATTTTTCCTGAGCCCAGAGGAGAATGATCCAGGAGGAGTGAAGTGGACAGGCCACCGGTGCTGGCCACCCTTCCCCCAGTGCACACAGAGGCTCAGATCCGGGAGACTTGCACGTCCAGTCAGTACTCCCAGAGCACCTCCAATGTGCCTGGTCCTCGGAGCTGGGGAGACGGAGATGAATGAGCCCCAGCGCCTGGCTTTGGGGCTCATGGGGTGTGTGGGGGGGAGGGGCAGGCAGACAGAGGACTACAGTATACAAGGCTAAGTGGGAGCACAGGGGCAGCGGGGGGCATCTCACCCAGCCTGGGGGCATTGCAGAAAGCTTCCCGGTTGAGGCAATGACAAAATGGGGTCTTGCAGGCCAAGTAGGTATCAGCTGAGGTAAGTGATAGGGACAAGCATATCCTAGGTGAGGACCAGAAGTTGCAAAGCTGGAAAGCACAGAGGTGTGCAAAACCAAGAAGGTGCCGAGTTCTGCAAGCAACACCTGTGACTGGGGTGCAGAATGTGTGACGTGTGCGGTGCGGTGGGAAGGGGAGTGGGGAGGAGCTCCTGTTGGCTGCCTGACAACTGGGGGTGTTTGTCTTTGTATCCAGAGCACTAAGCACAGTGCCTGGCACGCAGTGGCGGCTCATCAGCACAGAATGATGAAGGAACAAGTGCAGGGGCTGCAGGGCGAGGCAGTGGGGAGCACAGGGGGCCCCCGCATGACCCCGAGGTCCCCGGACCCTCTCCTCCCCACAGGCGCGCCATGCAGGCTCGCTGGAAGGCCGCACGGTCCAGCAGGCCCACAGCTCTTTCTGATGACCGCAGTGAAGCTCACCAGCCAGAAAAGCCCAGCGGACACTGCATAACTTGCACAGGACAAACTGAGGGCTCCAGAAGCTCAGAGGAGAGGAGAGGGGAAGCAGACGGGAAAGGGCTGCAGGGCCGGGTGGGAGCAGGAAGGTCATGCAGGCGGAGCTGGCATGGCCACAAAGGCCCAAAGGCAGAGCTGTGTGGGGTGGCATTTGGCCTCCCCATTTAGCAGCGGGGAGCAGAGTCAGAGGCTTTAAGGCATGTGCCCGAGGGCACAGCTTGGAAAAGGGTGAAGCTGGGATTTGGCATCCAGACTGACAACGAAAAACTAGAATTCTGCCCCACTCCCCACCCAGCTAGTCCAGACGGCCGGGTGGGTCTGCGGGGGTCTCCGAGCTGAGGGGTTAACGAGGGCTTCGGTGTCTCAAGGTCCGCACGACCCTTCAGAACAACGTGCTCCACTGGCATCCCCGGGCCACGGGGGTGCTGCCACCTGGCCGCTTGGCCCTCACAGGCCCACGTCCTCACGGGCTGAGGTCGCACCCCAATGCCCGGCCCCCTGTGTCCCCATGTCCCACCACCACAGGGCGGCTGGGGCTGAACTCAGTCCAGGGGTGAGGGGCAGGGCTGCCGCCTGGCTCGCAGTTTCCTCGAGGGGCAGGCAGAGAGGAGGAAGTGGCTTTATCTTTGGATCCTTATTCTCAGTCCTGGGGGCCATTCCTATCTCCCTAGGGCCCGGCAGTCTCACCCGCAGCTGAGGAGGAGCTTCCCAGCCTCAGGCCGGCATCTGCACGCGCATCGGGAAAGTCACCCTGGCCGTCACCCCGCTGCGGAGGGTCGGCTTCTGGACACTCTGGGGCTCCCCAGAGTGAGGCCCTCAGACTCCCCGAAGCCTGGCAGGCTGCTCCGCATTCTGATTCAGCTGCTGCCTCGGCCCATGCCTGGAGGAGGGGCTCCTGCGAGCCCCCCGGGCCTCCTCACACCTCCTCCTGGGCTGCTCAGGCTCAACCCCGCACACGGGACCCCCGCCAGCCCCCTTGTCCCGCCCTCCCGCCCCGCCCCTCTCTCCTCGGCCTCCCCCGCCAGCCCCCTTGTCCCGCCCTCCCGCCCCGCCCCTCTCTCCTCGGCCTCCCCCGCCAGCCCCCTTGTCCCGCCCTCCCGCCCCGCCCCTCTCTCCTCGGCCTCCCCCGCCAGCCCCCTTGTCCCGCCCTCCCGCCCCGCCCCTCTCTCCTCGGCCTCCCCCGCCAGCCCCCTTGTCCCGCCCTCCCGCCCCGCCCCTCTCTCCTCGGCCTCCCCCGCCAGCCCCCTTGTCCCGCCCTCCCGCCCCGCCCCTCTCTCCTCGGCCTCCCCCGCCAGCTCCAACATCCCTTCCCCTCAAATCCCAGGCCGAGGCCTCGTGGCACATCTCCCTCCGTGGCGGGCTCTGCCCTCTGCCGGGGCCCCCCTCACTGGCGCCGCGCTCCCCCCACTCCAGCGCTGCCACCCCTCAACCAACCCCGGGCACAGTGCTCCTGCTGGAAACCGCCCCGGGAGCCTGAAGCTGTCCCCACCGGCCCTCCCTGAGCTGCGCCGGCATCACGTCGCCGGCCGCTCAGAGCCTCTCTCCCACTGATTCCTAGTGCAGCGTCCTTGGGGACAGGGGCGGTGCCCAATTCGTAGGGCCTCGCGGAGTCTGCCAGGGAATGCTGTCTGCCTGCACTGCCTCTTCACTTCCCCCGGCCTGTGAAAACATTCCCTCCAGGAGGCACGGCCGTCCTGCGCCCCAGGCTCCCGAAGCCACCCCTTCGTTCCCGGCCTCTCCTGCTCGCCAGGCCTCCTTCCACTGAGCCACCTTGCCTGCGTCTACGAAGTGCCGGCCAGGTGGCAGGTGGCAGCCCGAGTGCTTTGCAGCCACTACTCCGCTGATTCACCATAGCCACCTCATCGAGAAGGCTCTGCTTAGCCCCTGAGGTCCCCGAGGTTCCATGGTTGTCCACGCCACGCATCGCCACCTGCAAGTGACCACGAGCTCCCAGCGCAGCCACACGGCCACGCTGCCTCTTCTCCCTTCAAATCTAGGAGCTGGGAGCTGTCTTACTGTCACATTTCCCCTGCGGGGGTGGGGCTGGGGGCTACAGGCTGAGCTTCATTTTCCTTATCTCGGGGTCACCCTGGAGCCCTGGCACGGCTTTCCGCACAGAAATGCTTCCGGTGTCTGCTCTCTGCATTCCCCAAATGCAGGGATGACCCTGGGAGTTGGCTAGGATTCTGCTTGGGTGGCGGGTAGGCTGAGGTGGTGTGGGCCACACAGAGAAGTGGGGTGGTGGCCCTCACAAGGGAGATACCATGTGAGCAGTCCCAGTGGACACACAAGGGCACCAGCCCAGAGGAGGAGTGGCTGACCGTAAGGGGGTCCTTCCCTGTCACCCACACTCCCAAACACTGAGCCCCTTGTAGCTCCCAGGGCCCAGCTCCCTGACCATCCCTGCCTTTGGGCTGGGGATGCCACACCCTGCCCCCAGAACCCCGATGGCATCAAGGCAGAGGTTCTCATACTGTCTTTCTCCCGAGTGGAGGCAACCGGAGCACAGCTTCACAGGCTGTCCCTCAGTGCTGTCCCAGCCCAGAGCCGCTGCCTCATGGAACCTATGGCTTCACACCAGCCCCGCAGGTAAGTGGCCCAGGAGAAGGGCAGGGATGGTGACAGACAGCAAAGGGAAGGCCTGGATGCCGGAGGCAGGCCTCCCTTTGTGTCAGCAACCCCCTGCCTATGAGATGGATGCTTCTTGCCAGGGCTGAATGGTTAAACTCCGGCCCCCCGCATCCTAGCTGACCCACCATCTCAACTGCTTTACCCTGCAATAGCAGAAAGAGGGACTCAGGAGACAAATGGACATCCCAAACTCATGTGTAGGCTGAGGTCAGGTCGATAAATGAGAGAAGGGGACAGGGACAGGCAATAGGGAGCAGTGGGGCCTGTGGTAAACAGGAGGCCACTGGTACCTTCCACCACCTGACCGCCATGACAGAAGCATATCTGCAACGGGGCTTCCAGACAGTCAAAATTTTTAAAGAGTAACCAGAAATCTGAATTTTTATGTGAAACTGATTTTTTAAATGTTGGCTATCAATAAAAAAGTTTTACACATTATATAAGCCAAATAAATCACCTCCCTGGGGTGGGGGTGGGGGCAGCCCATAAGGGCACCTGCTGCTACCCTGCCACCTTGAGCATGCCAGCATTGAGTGGTGTGGCCACTCCAAGGCAGACGACCCTTCACTGCCTTGGCCTGGCCTGGCTTTGGCCGCAAAGAGGTGTGAGGTTAAAGGAAGTGGCAGTGACACTGAGGAGCAGCTGCAGGGGTTGCTCAGCCTGGAAACTTTCCGGTCTAGCCGTCTTTAGCTGGGGGAGAGCACACAGCCACCCCAGGAGCACGGCAGAGCCCGGGGAGGAAGAGGGCAGAAAGGCACATTCAAAAATCACCGATTTGTTTCCATCGTTTGATTTGTTTCCATCGTTTATATTCAAAATGTTAAACATCATAAATGAAAAATGTGAAAAATTTTATGTTCGACCCCAAATGAGAAAGAAACAGGATCTAGGCCCTTCCCTGAGGTGAGGAGAGGCGATCCAATCCCCATTCTAAACGGGTAAGCAGACTGCAGAGAGAAGGGCTGGAGCAAAACAAAAGGGAAACTTCCTGAACACGAGGCGGGCAAGGCAATGAGCGGCCGGGGAGGTGTGGGGTTTTCCTCAGCAAAGGGAAAGTCTAGGAAAGCAGGACCAGGGTGGGAGGGTCCAGCCGCCTGGCTGTGGAGGCTTGAACCAGGCTGGAGGTGGGGAGGGATGCCTTCTCAGGGCTCTGGAAGGGCAGGAGGCCACTTTTCACATCTCTCTCCCCAAACCCTAAAGAGTGGCTGCATCTTTCCTGCCCTCCTACCCAGCCTGGCCAGGCCAGACAGCGAGCCCTGGATGCAGAGGGGGCAAAGGGCAGAGTGGGCAGACCTGCTCCGTTCCCAAGGGGCAGGAGCCATCTAGAAGCCGCCATTGGCCAGGGGATCGGCCGCCCACCTCTCTTTTTTCTACATACAGCACTTTTATAAAAAGTCATGAATCAAAGCATTTGCCCCTCTGCTGGGAATGTGACGTCAGGCAAATCACTCAACCCGGGCGTGCACCTCCGTTTCCTCATCTGTTAACCACGTACTCACCTCACAGCATTTTTCTGAGGACAGAATGAGCCCATACACGCAAGTGCTTAGAACAGTGCCTGGCACAGAAAGTGTTATTATTACGGTCATCATCATCATCACCATCCTCCTCATAAGTATGTCGCGGGAACTCTCGCCAACGTCCCCTCCACCAAATTGCACAGAAGGGTTCCTGGGGCCACACAAGGCTGCTTTCCAGGCTGCCCCAGAGCACTCAGGACGGGGGGCAGGAGGGGAAGGAAGCGGCTGCCTTTGAATCACCACCTTCAGCCCGCGAGGCGCACAGCGCAGCCTGCTCTACAGGGAGACCTCCGCCACCCAGCGGGATGAAGGATCACTGCTCTTGCCGCTGGGCCTTCCCAGGGTTCGGCAGGGAAGCACATGCTGTTCCTGATGATCTGAGGAACGATCACCACCCACAGTCCGTGCTGGCTTGTTTCAGGGGTGCAGAGAAAGGAGAAACTGTGGAGCTACATCCCATCGGAGGGGGACGAGCCCAAGTAGGGTAAAGCTGGAGGCAGAGCAGATGTCAGGAGCGTGGAAATGAATCCAATGGATCCAGTTCTGAATCCTGGTTGTGCCACTTACTAGCTGTGTGACCTCGGACAAATTACGTATAAACCTCTCCGTGCAAAACTATCCTCGGTGAATGGGTAGCAGCAACCAGCTGGAGGTGGAATCAGGCCGAGCGCTGTGGCCAGGGCCGATCATTAGAATGCCTGTTTATCATGTCCTGACCACATGCTACACTTCCCTGACCAGCACCTCAGACTAGGTGAGGTCACTGCTCTAGCTCCCAAGACACCCAGCTGTCTGTCTTGACGGCACTTTGCATGCTGCACTCAGTTGCCTAATTGTTTATGATGTAATGTGTCTTCCCCACCAGACTGTCAGCTCCAGGAGGGCAGGGCCCATCCTCCGTTTTATTCTCCACTGTATCTCTGGAGCCCAGCGCATGCCTGACGCCAAGAAGATGCTCAGTAAATATCCTGATCTACATCAGCTCTAATCCTCACAGCTCCTCTGAACACTGTCCTAACACAAAGGAAAAAAGATGAACACTTGAGTTTGCTCTGGTCATTGGGAAGAAAGGCCTGACTAAGACTCTGACCTGGCTTGGAACAGTGACAGTAACAACCGCACAGCTCCTGCTGTGATTCCTGCAGAAGGTCACGGTGTAGGTCTGGGGTGCAGGCCTCTTGCTCAGACAAGCTCTTACTGGCTATTTTCAGGGGTAAAAGGGTAGGCTCCCAGCCTCGTCTCCATGTCATTATTCCTCTATAGTCAAAAGTAATGGAAATTGGGAGTTTTCAGAAGTTCTGGGGGAAAGTGCCTAGGAAAACTGGTCCCTGGAAAATGGCAGTCAACTAGGCTTGAGGAGACAGAGAGCCGGGGAGAAAGTCTCCAAGGGCGTGAGCAGGCAAGGGAAGGGTGTCTGACGCTCAGTTTTAACTTCTGCCCCGTTCTAAGCTACGGACAGCCCCCTTTCTCAGAGGCCCTTGGTGACAGCCTGTTACGTACAACAGCCGTGGCTCAGTGGGGCTTAGGGAATGAGGAAGCCACGCCGATGGTACCCACGCAAAATGTGGCAGCTGACCCCGGAGCTCAGATGGCCTGCTGGCATGGTCCCCACCCTGCAATCCAAGAAACACGGCAGATGGGGACTTGCCCAAGGTCACAGAGAGGACAGGTAGGGGGCAGAGACTCAGCAGGGGGGCCCTCTGGCCTGCAGCCCGGGCCCCTTCCCACCCTCCTGTGGGTCTTCTGAGGAAGGGAGGGAGGACTGAGGTTCCCTGAGGCCCCTCTGGCTGCCAGTCGCTGGTGGTGCCAGACCCTGCCTGGGGCCCTCTCCTTCCTCCTTCCGCACAGAGGCTCTCCCAGCCTCCACCCAGCTTTCCTATCCACGCACACCAGCCCTCAGGAGGAAAAAGCCCCTGTTAAGTGCTTTATTAGAATGGTTATTTGGTGGAAGTGCTAAGTGACCTGCTCTCACTCCCCTTTTCCATCCCTCCAGCCATCCCCAGTTTGAGCCCAGAAGTAAAACAAAGGCTTTGTTTCTTTATTTTGATTTCCTGCTTAAAATCTCAAACATGCAGGAAACACTCACCCAGCCCCAGATAAGTGGACTCGGGCCACTGCGGGCAGGCAGGGCCGGGGGTCACTGACTGGGGTGGCCGGGAAGGCTCTGATGCCAGCTGACCTTAGCTCCCCGAGAGCGCCAGCAGGGCACCCGGGGCCTGACTTCCTTTGCGGGAAGAGAATGGGTGTGAGGAGCGTATGGGGAGTGCTAGGCCTTCTTGACTCTGTCGCCCGGGGAATCTCAACCTGAGGAATGTGGGTGTGGAGGACCCACTGAGAAGACGTATCTCATACAAGTTATTTTTTAATATATGCCCCCAAGGCTTTGGGACCGTGGCTCCACCCTTTTCCATCATCTCCAGTTACAATAAAGCAGGCATTGAAAGAAGAACATGACGGATGCTATTTTTGGGCTGCTGAGCCTCCTTGTGAGAGAATGGTACTCGCCAAGAAAGATGCATTTGCCTCTGCCTCTTCCTTGGGACCTCCATTCCTAGTGGAATTAAAATATAAAGGGGTGAATTTGGCGGTCATTTAAAAGGGGGAATTTTCAAGAAGGTGTGTTAAAGTTCTAAAGGCTAAAAAGAAGAAGAAGAAGAAAAAAAAACTGGAACTGAGTTAAAATGAATTTTGCTCTTGAAGTGAATATATAATGCTTTGGGGAGGCAAGAACCTGTCCCCAGGCCCCCGCATAAATGGTCAGCCCTAAGGGGAGAGTGGGCTTCCCCAACTCCAGCACATCTTCAGCAATCTCCACACAGCACCACATGCCTACAAATATTTTTTCTCTTAATCTGGGTAGTTAGGATACTAGGGACAGCCTAACACATAGTATGCATAGCAGATTCTTTTTAAACCAAAACTTTTCTTTAAAAAGTAGGCCGTCAACATAACATGTATGTGTATTTTTGCATAAACAAATAGGAATTGACTTTAGAATATGCTTAATTGCCTTCATTGGTACAGTCTCTGACCGTTTCTATCGCAAGACAAACCCCAACAAAGCAGGTCCTTCTGAGGTCTTTGGGGTCCCAGCCTTTGCTGGCTTTTGCAGCATCTCCATCGAGTCAGGGGAAAGGACGCAGGCAGTGTTATCCTTTGTTGGTAACTCAGGAACGGAAAACATTTCAACTCATTCTCACCATTTAGTAAAGAAAACTCGGGGACCACCTCAGGTCTCCGTGTTCTATTACGAAACTCGTTCAAATCTCTGTCCCCAGTTTGAACTCCTTGACTCCTTGAAAATGGAATCTGCCTGGGTATGCAAGGCTTTTCCAGAAGGTTTTTTACCTTTTCTGCGCAGCTTTAAAAGTGGTGCTTTGCTAACTGTCCTAAGTCAAGCCCAAGCTACCTGCAAATGGGCCATGTCAGGCTCCAGCTCAGGAGTGGAGTCAGGCGGGGGCGGGGCGGGAAGCAGGAGGCTGCAAACAGTTGGGGGAGAAGCCTTCTTCTGTCTCCTGTCGTCAAGGAGAGCTTCCCCCTCTGCAGCTGGAGAGCTTGGCAGAGGGGAGGACCTGGGACCACACACCTGGGACACCATCTTTCTGTGAGAGCCGAGGAAAGGGAGAGCTGGCAAGGCCATGTTAGGGGTTACAAAGGTACTACACTGCACTCTGATCTTCCTTCCTGTAAAGCAGTCCTGCACTTTAGACCGGAAATGTATTTTGCTCAAGATTGTTGACGATGAGCAGCTTAACAAATCGGTGTCATCTAATGATAAAAAGAAAATCATGGGTTTTTTTCCTCTCTTTTCCAAATATATACATTTACCATTTAAATTACAGTTCGCTTTGGGCAGCTCTGACTAAATGATGCTCCACAGCCTGGCCTGAAGCCACAGTGGTCAAGGCAAGTATGTATTCGGGTAGAGGAACTTTTTGAAAAGGGTTAAATCCCAAGATGCACACTCATTCCTCCCCGGGGTGAGTTCAGGCAGCAAAATGATCTATCGACAACCTTGATGGAGACCCAGGTGGCATTTTCAGTGAATTCGCTGGGGACGTGGAGGTAAAAGAGACGAGACATGGAAACTCGGGAGCGAGGCTCCAAAAGCCGGCCGGAGGCTGAGGGCAGGCCCAGCCAGCCAGGCCTCCTGACCAGGGATGCGCTGAAGCCCTGCCAAAGGGATCAGGTGCAGACAAAACAGTCGCATCTGCTCATTTGGGGTAACGGGTACATGGTGCTTGTTATATATTATCCTTCATCTTTTTATATTTTTGAAAATTAAAAAATATACCAAGTGCACAAATGATGGAGGGGTTCCTGGTTGACAGTGAGATTAATGAGAGTCGGGGAGAACCACTTCCATCTAGGCTCCCTCTGCCATCCTTGCCAACCAGCCACGCCTGCACCTCCGTGGCTTCTGCTGCTTCACAGCGTCGCTGTGCGTGAACTGCTCTGTCCCCTCTCCTCACGAGGCCTTCGCTCCACTGCAGCACTGATTATGCATGGCCAGAACCCTGTGGGCCATGTCCCATGAGCACCAGGAGAGAAGGGGCGTGTCGTCAAATGACCAAAGTCATCAGTCCTGGGAGCAGCGCCGAGTAACAGACGGAGCATGTGCTCCAGGACCAGACAGACCTTGGTGAGACTCCTTCCAGGCTCTGCTCCTCTCAAGCCATGGCCGTGGGGATGCCTACTTAACCACCCTGAGCCCCCGTTTCCACATCTGTAAAAGGCTAACAGCAAAACTGTTGCGAGGCTTCGAGATGGCCAATGCGGAGCATCTACCCCAGCCCAGCCCACAAGTCTTCACTGAAGGAAGGGAAGGAAGAGATGGGAAGGAGGGAGGGGAGACAGGGTAGACCTCCAGAGAGGCTGTCTTTAAGCCATGCCATCTGAGGAGCAGTTGGAGAAAGCAGGCTGCTTGTGCTGGAGAAAAGCACGATTGTCAAGGTTCACGTGGCACAGATCCAGCGGGACAGGTTAAAGGGAGAAAGAAAAGAACTTTGCCAGGATAAGTGAATCCCCAAATGGGGTAAACTGATTTAAGGGGTGTCAAGCTCCCTGCCTCTGAAAGCGTCCAGCTAAGACCCGCCCCTCACAGGCTGCACCGGAGGGACCCCCTGTTGAAAGTTTCCCAGCCTCTACTCAAGGGGTCACTTTCTCATCTGGGCTGTATTTGTCAACTACTGAACTATTACTGGTTTAATCTTTACCTTAAAGTCATACTTTTTAACTTAAAATTCTTACTTAGCCTTAATCTGAGCAAAATAGCCAGTAAAAAAAAATGCGTTTGATGGCATACCTGCATTTTTATAGTACACATCAATAAGTGTGTATATATATACATATATATATAACTATTAAAATGTGTCCCACCTAAAACCATCTACCTCATCACTATGAGAAATGTGCTCTCCTGGGTCTGAATTGAGACTAAATATGCTCCAGGGGCCCCTTCTGGGTCTATGATTCTGTTTTCTGAAGGCTGCTTGAATACTGATAATGCTCTTAATTCTTACGGCCCTTTCTGGTCTCCCAAGCATGTTCTCATCTGTGTGTTTCATCTAATCCCCGTGACAACCCTGAGGGCGGGGCAGAGAAGTCACAGACGGAGCCTGGGCCCCTGTAGCACAGGACGCTCCCAAGGCCCTATCAGCGGTCACAGAGGACCTGAATCAGAGCGCAGAACTCTCTGTACCCCCTCCCTCCTTCTACTGCCACACACTGCACAGCCAAATCCCTTCCTGGTACTGTCCAAAATCTCATTAGCAACACAACCCAGATCCAAATCACGATGTTTTATCCATTTAGGTGGCCAGATGCCAGGCTCTGTAGATGAAAATATGCCTCTCTGAGACCCAGAATGTCATTTCACAACCAATGATGACCCATACTGTCATTTGGCCATCTGGCCATCAACAGGTTCCACCGAGTAAAGCTATCAAAAATACTAAAGGAGGGCTTCCCTGGTGGCGCAGTGGTTGAGAATCTGCCTGCTAATGCAGGGGACACGGATTCGAGCCCTGGTCTGGGAGGATCCCACATGCCGCGGAGCAACTAGGCCCGTGAGCCACAATTGCTGAGCCTGCGCGTCTGGAGCCTGTGCTCCGCAACAAGAGAGGCCGCTACAGTGAGAGGCCCGCGCACCGTGACGAAGAGTGGCCCCCACTTGTCGCAACTAGAGAAAGCCCTCGCACAGAAACAAAGACCCAATACAGCCATAAATGAATGAATGAATAAATAAATAAATAAATAAATAAAAATTAAAAAAAAAAAAACTAAAGGAGGGCTTCCCTGGTGGCGCAGTGGTTAAGAATCCACCTGCCAATGCAGGGGACACGGGTTCAAGCCCTGGTCTGGGAAGATCCCACATGCTGCGGAGCAACTAGGTCCGTGTGCCACAACTACTGAGCCTGTGCTCTAGAGTCCATGAGCCACAAGTACTGAAGCCGACATGCCTAGATCCTGTGCTCCGCAACAAGAGAAGCCACCACAATGAGAAGCCCGCGCACCGCAACGGAGAGTAGCCCCTGCTTGCCACAACTAGAGAAAGCCCGCGCACAGCAACGAAGACCCAACGCAGCCAAAAATAAATAAATAAAATTAATTAATTAGGGCTTCCCTGGTGGCGCAGTGGTTGAGAATCTGCCTGCTAATGCAGGGGACACGGGTTCGAGCCCTGTTCTGGGAAGATCCCACATGCCACGGAGCAGCTGGGCCCGTGAGCCACAACTACTGAGCCTGCGCGTCTGGAGCCTGTGCCCCGCAACAGGAGGGGCCGCGATAGTGAAAGGCCCGCGCACCGTGATGAAGAGCGGTCCCCGCACTGCGATGAAGAGTGGCCCCCGCTTGCCGCAACTAGAGAAAGCCCTCGCGCGAACCGAAGACCCAACACAGCCAAAAATAAATAAATAAATAAATAAATAAATAAATAAAAGGAATTATAAAAAAACAAACAAACAAACAAAACAAAACAAAAACCCTGAGTTGAATACTACAATTACTAAGTTCCCATTTAAAAAAAAAAATTAATTAATTTTAAAAATACTAAAGGACAATGATAGGGACATTAAAAAGCTAAATCCACACTGCTACTTCATGACCCCTACAAGGGGGATGGGCTGCGGAAGGCTGCCATGGATCGTGCCAATGGGCTACAGGCCCTTGGCTCAGTGGTGGGGCTCAGTGGAAGGCCGGGGGAGTCTCAGAATAGGTGGGACCAGCCTCATTATGTGCAGCAGGAACGTTACCTAGAAGACTGGAGATGGGCACCAAGGGATGCATGGCAGACACCAAGGAGTGCAGTACGGCTGTCACCTCGGCCTCGACAACGTCCTCTGCTGTCTGAAGCAGGAGGTGGCAGCACTGTCCTCTCAGTCAGAGTTCCACAAGACAGACCCACTAGCTGATTGCATGGATTTCCACCCACAAGCTGAGAACTGACACCCGTCCCACTCTACTTCCACTCTTGACACCGGCTCTACCACGACAGCCTGCTGGCCTGGCTGGGAGGCAGAGCCCCAGGGTAGGTCCTCAGTGAACAGTAGTGAAGCAGGGGATCTACCCTGGGATCCAGGGCTCATTTTCAGAGATCCACAAATCTCCCAAACTGAATGCCCAACTTCATACATACAAGGAACTTTTCTTTGGGCTTCTCACTGGCATGTTAAAGAGGCAGTGGCCCAAGAAGGTAAAAATCAGTGCTCTGAACACTCAGCCCTCTTGGCTGCCTGTCCCATGCAAGAACTTGCTGGGAGTGGCACTAATATCCCATCCCTGTGTCCAGAGACTTCACAAAAGCTGAGAACATCTTTGGGAGATTTAAGCTCTCCTTAATCCACTCTTACTTGGGTTCCGTTATTTGCAGCCAAAAGCACCCGCACTGATCCAGTACCACAGGGCCCAGTGGCATCACCCAAGACTGTGAGGGGTGGCAAGGCCTCAGAGTCCACCAACAAAATTCCTCTCAAAGCTCGACCTCTCTGCTCAGCCTCTAGACCGACCATGCATAGCTGCCAGATGCCCAGGGCACAGGGAGCTCACCCAGTTCCTTCCTTTCTCCCATCCCCAGACAAAGGTAACTTTACCTTCTAGCCAGCCAGATACCTGTCCCGGGACAGGCAAGTACAGAGCCTCTGGAACTCAATGCACACTCTTTGGACACTTGAGAACATCCCAGCTTTGCACAAGAACGTGTTCCCAAGTAGTTCACACGTGTATGGTTTGTGCAGACTACATGATGTTCCTGAGCAGGTATGTTTTCAGTCGCTTGCAGGGGGGCACACTCCATATAGGGGCACTTCATTGGTAGACAATGATGACACCAGATGTGAAATATAAAATGGAGGTCACTTTTCCCCAAGAAGTCACATGAAGCAGCAGGCTGGTCAACATGTGAATCAGGCTGATGTTAGGACCAGGCACCCCAGGAGCTAGTTCATTCCATCAGAGCCCAGAAGTCCTCCCTGGTTCCAGGTGATCACTCAAGCTCAGGAACCAACCCTGGGGATAATGGACTTGCCTCTCTATAAGCAGCTCAGATCAACTGAAAGTGTGAAATACCTGTGGTTAGAGCTAATAAAAGTTATACCTGTCACAAAGATGTCTTAGGTAGGTGAAAACATAAGTAGTGGCAAATACAAACAGAGCTGGCAGCCCTGGAAGACTGTCACTGCCCCACCAGGGTTCAGCAGAGGGCCACACTGCCCCCCCATAAGGAAATGTTGAGGCGGGGGGTAGTTTCTATTAGAGCACCCGGCTTACGCAACCTCCACCCGCACCCCCAAAGAGGCTGGCAGACTCTGCGCCTCGAAAACCCCAGAGCATTTAAAGCTCCAACCTTCCTGACCTAGCAGAGAAAGGACAAACTACACCTTAAACCACAGACAGAAAAGCTAATTGGCTGCTGGGAGTGAGAACAGACTGGGGGTCAAAACCATGAATGTTTTCATGGAACATTTTCAGCCCCAGTCAGCAGGGACATGCAATTTACAGGAAATTAGGAGACTTACAAAAATGTTAGCCAGCTCAAGTTTCTTTCCTGGGAAGAAAAGTAGGAGAAACTCTAAGAACTGTCTCGGTGAAAGTGCTCTGTTCACTGCAAAGCCCCTGACACGTGTCAGTTATTACTACCAGCAGCTCACCACCCCACACTTCACCCAACCAGTGAAAGGCAATAGAGCCAAAGCCTAACACAAGCTGCACCTGGAGCCTTCAGGCCAGGTCAGCCAGACCCTCACAAGAGGGGCCTGAGGAGCTGCAGGGTCTACATCATGGACCCTAGATATGATCTTGCGCAAGTTACTCTTCCTAGCCCCTGTTCCCCATCTGCATATGGGGGTAATAATAAAACCCTTCTGGAGGAGTCTTGTCAAATGATGAGCAAGCATATCCACGTCAAGTGCCTGGTCTGTGTCAGCCCTGCTGGCAGCTATTATTACAGTGGAGCTTCAGGGCTTTTAAGTCAGATTTCCTTATCATTCCTGCTGCCGGGGAGGTCACTGTTCTGAGGCCACAATTTTGACCCTTGTCAGTCACCCTCTCTGCTCAGGTCCAGGACAGAGTGTGAGTCCTGGAGGGGCAAGAACCATTCAAGCCCAAGGAGGTTTGCTCGGAGTAGGCGCTGGTGGGAGGAGGAGGGGCAATCCCAGAGCTCGGGGATCAGGGCCGGGATGAAGTGGCCCTTCTCCACCTCTCCAGCCTCGGCTCTGGCCCTGGCCAGCACAGACCTCAGTTCCAGCCACAAAGTCTAATTGGTGTCCAGTGCCCACGCTCCTGCCAGGCATCACCTCCCCTAGGAGGCCTTCCCTGCCCTTCCACGCTGTCTGCTCCCACAGCCCCCGTGCTTCCCTGATCTCAGTACCGACCACGCTGGGCTGTCGCTCGGTTTGCACCCCTACCTTCCTCGCGGCGCGGTAACTGGCACGGTGCCCTACACTCGGTGGGCGCCCCTGCAGGTCCCGTCAATGAATGAGCCGGGCCCTGGTTGTGACCAGAGCCCCAAGCCCCCGGCGCAGCAAAGGTTTATGAAGCAGCCTGCTTTTTATCTTTCAGATGAATCTGACAACTCCCTCGGCCGATTCCTGGCGTTAACGCCATTTTAAAAGGGGAAAGATCCCCCCCCTCCGCCTCCATCCACCCGAGTCCCGCCGCCCACCTCCCCGAGCGTTCTCGCCAGGGCAGACAAGGAACCCAAGGGCGGTTACCATGAAAGGGGCTTTCTGCGCGGTGGGCAGGCCCTTCTCACTGGGGTCTCGATCGTCTCCGACTTCTCGATCGCACACCGTCACGCTGGAGTCTGCCGTGGGGGCAAAAGGCCACTCTCCGTCAGCCCCAGAGCGCAGTCCGCCTGTGACGAGCGCGGCCGGGCCCGGGGCGGCCACACCTCCCTCCCGGAACAAAGCGCCCGGCCGGGTGCCCTCCCTTCCCAGGCTGCCCCGACCGCTCACCGCGCGCTCCAGCCCGGCTCGGCTCCGGCCTCAGGCCGCCTCCTCCATGCCCGCGCCGGCGAGAAGGCAACGCCGCGCCCGCCGGGCCCCGCGGCAGCCGGACTGACGGCTCCCGGCCCGCGGCCTGACGGCCGCTCTGGCCTGTCCCCGCCCCGGCGCCTCCTTAAAGCGACCGCGCAGCCCGCGCGCGCCCTGGTCGCCCGGCGCGCCGCGCATTCCTTATAATGCAACAGCGGCTGCTAAAAATAGAGCGCCGCCGCCGTGGGCGCAGGGGTGGCCGGGCCCGGCGCTGCGACCCTGCCACCCCGCGGGCCCCAGATTCCCAGGACGCGCGGCCTGACGTTCAGGCCACCCGCGCCGAGCGCCTCGGACCCGGCAGGGTGAGCGGACCCGGCCACGGAACCCAGCCGCCGCCGCCGCCGCCTCCCCCGGGGCCCCGCGCACTTACCCAGGTCCGACCCTCGGCGCGGCGGAGCTGGCTTTAAAGTGGACGCCGAATGGGAATTCGCCCGGGCCTCTTTAAGAGCCTCTGCGCTCCAGCCTTTAAATCTCCGCTCCCGCCCGGCCAACTTCTGAGCCTGCAGACGCCTCCCCCGTCCTAGGCGATCCCAGGCCGCCACCTTAACCGCGTTCCCTTCGAATCCCAGGCCGTGTTTCTTCCTAGATCCAGTCTCCAGCGTTGCTTCCCCCAGAGCCTCTCGGTGCCCGGTTCCTGGGCCTAAAGTTCGTTCAGATGGAGGCGACGGACGGGGACGGGCGACACTCGCGATCCATTTCATTGTTTCAGTTCCTCTAACTCCTCTCCATCGGCGTCATTTTTTCCTTATTTTAAAAATTGAGATATAATTCACATACCATATAATTCCAGCTTTTAAAGTGGACAATTCAGTGGTTTTTAGTATAGTCACAAAGTGGCAGCCCCACTATTACCTAATTCCAGATCATTTTCATAACACCCCCCCCCTCTTAAAACAAACAAACAAAAACCGCCGAACCCATTTGCAGTCACTCCCCATTCCCTGCTCCTCCCAGCCCCTGGAAACCACTAATCCACTTTCTGTCTCTATGGATTTGCCTACTCAGGACATTTCATGAAAGTGGAATCGTACATGTGGTCTTTTGTGACCCAGCTTCCTTCACTTCGCAGGATGTTTTCAAGGTTCATCCACGTTGCAGCATGTAGAAATACATCACTCCTTGTCGTGACTGAATAGCATTCCATTGTGTGGGTACACCACATTTTGTTTATCTTTCATCAGCTAATGGACAGATTGTACTTTTGGGCTATTATGAATAAAGCTGCTATGAACATTAGTGTACAAGTCTTTGTATGAACATTTCATTTCTTTTGGGTATATATCAATACCTAGGAGTAGACTTGTGGGTCATGTGCGAGCTACACTTAACATTTTGAGGAACCCCCGAACTGTTTTCCAGAGCAGCTGTGCTATTTTATATTCCAACCAACAATGTGTGAGAGTTCCATGTCTCCACATCCTCACCAACACTTGTTATCATCTCTTTTTGATTACAGCCATCCTGGGGGGCGGGGGGTGGTATCTCACTGTAGTTTAGATTATCAGTGTCATTTTTGAGATGTTCTTTTTGTAGACGGACCTTGATGATGACTTGGAACCAGCTTCACACATCTGGGAAACTCATTCCCTTATCATTTTGAGAGCTTTGCCCACCACCCCAGGTCTCAGGAAACTTTGCTACCCTGAGTCATTCGTGCCATGGTGGTTTCAATTGGCACCCCAGGCATCCAAGCAGCCATTTGGTGAGAGCTATTGTGCCCCCTGCACCCACTCCCACCTGCTGTTCTGAAGGCCCCGTGGACCCCTCGAGTCCCCATGGCTCGGGGGAAGGTTTGGGTGCCATCAAGAGTATCTCATCTTGGTAGGGAGTAAAAGAACTGGTTGACGAGGGGCCTTGAGGGACAGATGTTCATCTTGACTGGCTGGTCTTGGCCTGTGACCTGCCTCTTCCTCCCCCTTCCATTTACCACAGGGCTTGGGGGAGGCAGGCAGGGGTCTGTGTGTCCTGGTTGTCTCTGCACATGAGTCAAAGGTTTGTCTTTATACCCCTTTCATACACAAATCTTTAAGAACCTGTTTCCCTTAGAAATGGAACTTAACCAGCTAGTAATCACACACAAGTACCTGGGGTTCTCTAATGGTGAGATTAGACCCTGCAGGTTGTGGCTGGGGTCTTACAACAGAGTGTTCATCCCATTTGGGCTGCCTCTTCTGTTCTTTGAGCCCTGAAATAAAGCAGGGCTCAGCTGCTGGCAAATAGGAGCTTCAGAGAACAGGGTCACTGAGCAGAAAAGTGAGGCCTGGGATTGATGGTTCATTCATTCAGTAAATACTGCCAGAGCACCTACTATGCGCCGGTGCTGTGCAGAGTCCTACCTCCAAGCAAACTCAGAGCGCCAGTGGAGGGGTAAGTGGTGTGGAATCAAGAGGCACGGGGTGGGGGGGCTTCCCTGGTGGCTCAGTGGCTTGGAATCTGCCTGCTAATGCAGGGGACACGGGTTCGAGCCCTGGTCTGGGAAGATCCCACATGCCGCGGAGCAACTAGGCTCCTGAGCCACAACTACTGAGTCTGCGCGTCTGAAGCCGGTGCTCTGCAACAAGAGAGGCCACGATAGTGAGAAGCTCGCGCACCACGATGAAGAGTGGCCCCCACTCGCCACAACTAGAGAAAGCCCTCGCACAGAAACAAAGACCCAACATGGCCAAAAATAAATAAATAAATAAATAAAAATTAAAAAAAAAAAAAAGAGGCACGGTGGGGGGCGGGCAGAAGGAGCCCAAGGAGGGGCACGTAACCCAGTGTGGGGAGGGGCAAGTGCCCAGGGCAGGTTTTCTGTGAGAGGTGATGATGGAGCCAGGGTTTGATGGACAAAGACAAATCAGCTAGGCTGTGAAGGGAGGGAGAAAACCTTATAGGCTGAGGTACGACTAAGCTGAAATCTTTCCCCAAACTCCAGCAGATCCCCATGGCTGACCAGGTGTGCATGGGGCATGATAAAAGGCCAAGAACCCAGGCAGGGCTCAGGCCAAATTTCAGACCCTGAGGTCCAAGGCCAGACCCGAGGCCAGGAGACAGTTCCTGGAATAGGACAAAGATCGGAGCTGTGACCCAGAGTAGAACTTCCCCGCTCAGCGACCAGAGCAAACACGCCTGATGCGCTGCTGGGCGTCCCGTGCCAGCCTCTCTGCCCAAACCTTGCTGAGTGCCATGCCTCACAGAAGACCCACGCTGGTGTCTTGGGGTGCAGTAGGCAAACCTGGGGGGCCTGTGGACTTCAGGGCCAGGAGCCAGCCAGGTCACTGTGGCACAACCTTCCTCCAGAACTCTCTGCCCCAGTGCGGCCCCTGGGGGTTCAGGCAGCTCTGGGCTCCGGAGCACTCACAGCGTGCCAGACACGGGCACAGTGATGGGTCTGCACGCCTCCCAAGTACCCGGGCAGAAGGTCTCACTGGCCCTGCTTTAGACATAGGAGACCGCAAGCCCAAGCCAACCCAGCCAGTGGACTGAGAGTCAGGGCCTTCCCAACACAGAGCCTCCACCCTCTCCCCTGTGTCTGGTGGCCTCGGCGGGCAGGTCAGTTGGTCAGTTGTGTGTGTGTGTGTGTGTGTGTGGTGTTGGGAAAGCAGGGAGAAGGTGAAGAAAACACTAGCACTCGTTCCAGTCCCAGTCTCCTTGGGCACGTGGCTGGAATTTATCTTTTGCTGACCCTGGAGCACCAGCAATGGGTTAGCCGAAGAGCCTCACCCCACCCACAGGCCTGTCCTTTCCCTCAGCTGACCTTTCTTCTGTGCCAACTGCAAGACCTTTTGCCAGTGATCTGGCACCAAGAACTACATGGTCATCTCTCAGGGCTGTCATGGTCTTTACCAACGCAGGTTCAGCCGTTTCTCAGCTTCAGCTCTCCCTGCTACCCCTCTGCACCTGCCACAGCTGCCCCAGCCCCACTAGGAGCTGCGCCTCACAAGATATTTTTCTCTGATGCTTATGGTTACTGATGCTTGTGGTCTATCCTTTGCATGGGCTCCCTCTTGCTCTCTGGGGCCAGAAGAGCAGCTTTTAGTCAATCGACTTCCCACTCATGGCCAAACTTCTCCCCAGAGTTGTCCATACTCAACTAACATTTGTTTCTGATCATTTATTTTTCTCCACTTCGTCCTTCCTCTGTTTAAACTAAAATCCAGCAGTTTTTAAACATTTGGGGGGACTTCCCTGGTGGCACAGTGGATAGGACTCCATGCTCCCAATGCAGGGGCCCGGGTTCGATCCCTGGTCAGAGAACTAGATCCCACATGCATGCCACAACTAAGGAGCCTGCATGCCGCAACTAAGGAAGCCACCTGCCGCAACTAAGACCCGGCACAACCAAATAAATAAATAAATAAATAAATATTTAAAAAGATAAATAAATAAACATTTTGGCTGCAACCCATAGCAATAAAGAGGTTTGACATTGCAAACCAGAACACAGACATACACACGCAAGTGCAACAAAAATTTCATGAAACAATACTTATTGTTACTATGTGCCATGCACTCTGATCTATTCTATTCTATTCTGTTTCACTAGAAAATGCTAGCAAGACCTACTAAATTGATTTCACGCCCCACTAATGGGTTGTGACCTACAGTTTGAAAAACATTGAACTGCGTTTTGACACCTATAGCCTCAGGGTAGTGACATGATAGAAATTTGTCAAGAAAGAAAAGTCTACTCTAAGATTTTGAAACACATGCTAGGGACAATAGTTTGAAAAGAGTTCTGAGTTTCATAAGCCCAGGGGATTTCCTCTTCTAAGTAGGACCCGGTAGGCTGCGGCTGGTCAATTCTCCTATTGCAACAAAATGAGATGAGGCTCTCCAGCTGTTCCCTCTCCCCTCCCCAAGGACATTTGCTAATTCAGGGCACTGGCTGATGATCAATCTTTGTCCACAAAAAGACTTCTAATGGAATAAAGAGAAACCAGTAAAGCTTTTACTGGTCACATGGTATTGGAACGAATCTAAATGCATCTAAAAAGCAGAGTGAAATCTTCCAAAGTCCCACAGTGCTTAGAAAATAAAGCCTTCCCAAGAAGAAAGAGGCTGCCTCAAAAACAAGGCCAGCTCCTGACTCTTCCTGAGATTTGCCAGATTTTGAAGCTCCGTGGGGACAGTGTCCAGACAGCAGGACTGGGAACTTCTGAAGGGTAGAGCTGACTCTCCATAACCTTCCATGGCTTAGGAGACAAGAGATCTGCAAGGCTCTCAATCAAAATCCACATGTGAGGAATAGGGGTAAACTGGAGATATGTTGAGTCTTGTAAAAACTGAAACCCCGCCCCAACCCAGCTCAATCCTTCAATGGATTGAGATGATCACTCCTCAACCCACCTGCTTATCAGAGGAAAGAGGGAACACTCTGTAGGTCAAATGACATCACCTGGAGTCTCTCTACTTCCTATTTACAATGTGTGTGTATAGTAAAACATAACTAGTCCTGTGAAGAGGCATGAACATATAATTGATAAGGAAGAGAAAAAATTGTAGACACCCAGATCGTTCAGATATTGGAGTCAGTAGACAGAACTTTGACTGTGGAGGAACTGGAACTCTCATACACTGCTTGTGGAGGTGTAAAATGGTATATCCATGCATCAGCCAGAGTGCATGCAGGATACAGAAACTACACAGTACTTTGGACAGGAAATTTTAATATAAAGAATTATTAAGTATTAGAGGGGACTACCTACTAAGGAGAAAAAAGAACTCTAAAGAATATAGTTATAGCAGATGTCGGGAGCAGCCTCTCGGGCTGAGACAGAGCACCCAAAGAAGGAACAAGTCTGTATGAGTCCCAGCCCTCACCTTCTACCAGGGGGGCTGAGAACCATACCTTGTTGGAGATTATGTAGCCATGACCCACTGAATGATGAAGAGGTTTGCTGAAGGTCTATGCAGGTGGTATTCATTGGAAAGCATGCCTCTTGGTGCTGAGGGAAGCCATACACGGACGGGTGCCACACTGTGGAAATTGCTGGAAAACTTCCCACAGGAGTGATGCATTGGAAGGTCAACCTCTGGGGTTTGGGAGGAAGCTGCCCATGGAGATGCGCTTTGTATTTCTGGTTGCCACATGCTGCAGGAATCTGCCAAGTGAGCACATCAGAACCAGGAAGAGAATTCTCTTTCTCCTGCAGTGACTGCCAGTGCTCCCTACTGACAAACCTTAACACTGTGCCAGATGGTAAAGGAGAAATGTTTGCAGGGCCCAGCTCCATTAGCACAGGGCAGGTAATTAAGTATGGATTTGGATCTGAGAGGTAATAAGTTGATAACTGGCACAACTGGCTTTGAGAAACTGTTTAGCAGAATCTACTAAAACTAAACATACAGCTACCTTTGGACTCAACGTTTCTACTCCTAGGTATATATCTAAGAGAAATTAGCCCCTAAACAGGGGACAATCCAAATGTTTATTAACTGGAGGATGAATAAATAAATTGTAGTTTATTCACACAATGGAATACTCTACTGCAATAACTAAGAATGATACAAAAACAACAGGAATGAATCTCACAGATACTATATTAAGTGAAAGAAGCCAGATGCAAAAGACATTTATGAAGTCCAGGAAAAGGTAAAACTAATTGATGGTGATTGAAGTCAGAATAGTGGTTTTCTCTTGGGGCAGAGGAAGATAACTGCTTGGGTGGGAAAGAAGTGCCAGAAATGTTATGTATCTTGATGTGGGTGGTGGTTTTATGAATATATACCAACGTGAAAGTTCAATAAGCTGTGCATTAGTGATTAGCACACTTTAGACATTTCACTGTATGTGTATTACACAGTCATCCCTCGGTATCCACAGGGGATTGGTTCCAGGACCCGATGCAGACACCAAAATCCACGGATGCTCAAGCCCCATGGTCGGCCCTCCAGTATCTGCTGGCTCTGCATCCACAGATTCAACCAACCTCAGAGCATGTGTTCAGTTTGCGATTTGCAGTTGGTTGAATTGGTTGGATCTGTGGATGTGGAATTCGTGGATACCGAGGGCCGCCTACCTGCATATTTATTGAAAAAAATCCATGTAAAAGTGGACCAGTGCAATTCAAACCCGTGCCTTTCAAGGGTAAGCTGTACTTTACAAATTCATAATACCTCCACTTAGATTAATATGTTGAATAAAGTGGAGAAAAATGTAGACAGAGTAGATGGAGAAAAATGGCACCAGATAAGTGGAATCTACCAAAAAAACAAAACTATAAAAACAAAGTGAACATTCTAGAACTTAAAAAGTATAATAACTGAAATCAAGAACTCATTGGGTAAGTTTAATAGCAGATTGAACAATGTTGAGCACAAAATTAATGAACTTGAAGACGAGTCAAAAGAACATGTTGAAACTAAAGCACAGAGGGAGAAAAAAGATGGAGAGAAAAAGAGATAATAACATCAAAAAGATATGTGGGGCATATTCAAATGTCTAAAGTTCATATCACCCGAGTTGCAGAAGGAGAGGAGAGAGAGAAAATGGAACAGAAGCAATATGGGTTTTCCCCACTATCTGAAAGTAGAACGTTCCTATGAAATCTTTCATAAGCTGAAATAGTATAAAATGAAATAGCAATTACCTTTGTGCTAATAGATGCACAAAATAAATTGAGATAAGGCACACATGCTCACAGACACCGTTCAAAGCTATGGTGCCTTGATGCTGAGACGCTGAATGTAGTTCCTGGGAAGGAGCTTGGCGATGCTACTTTTGCTGCCTCTGTAACAGCTCCCTGCAAAACAAATGCTGAACGTTATTTTTGATTTTTGCCTTTTTCCTTAAAAGTGAAAAGCCTCTATGGATTTCTTTCTATTAGTGAAAACATGTACTAATGCAGGTCTTTTATAAAAGCAAGGTGACATAAAGTGAACTTTCAAAAAGTGGGAAATGACTGTATTCAGAGAGACAATGGCAGAGAATTTTCCAAAACTGGTGAAATACATAAATCCATAGATTCAAGGAGTTGGATGAATTCCAAAAAGGATAAACACAAAGAAAACTACACACAGGCTCATCATAGTTAGATTGCTGACAGCAGGGTAAAAAATAAAAGTTTAAGTGTCGGAAATCCTTCTTCATTGAAAAAAACCCTTTGATGAAAAAACCCATTTCCTAGCAGCTGATAAGAAGCTGACCTTGAGTGAGAGCCATTCCCTGCCACATGAACAATGTGGCCAGCCCCCAACATCATTCTGCAGCTCAGAGCCTGGGACCAGCATCCTCAGCACCACTTCTGAATAATGCCCAGCCCCAGCTTGCAAAATGATTGGAAAATGATCATCATTTGTAACCATGTGTTTTCATGTCTTAGTATTTGAAATATTATAATACCAAGTCAGAAAAAGGGAAATTGCCTGGATTTTGAAACTGAAAATGCAAGGTTGGCTCATTTCAATTTAGCCCAATTTTCTGAAATCCAATAGCATCCCCCGTCAACAAACAAGACAGAAGAATTTTAGATCTCTGATGGTTAGGATTTTAAAATATTATTTTTACATTAAAACAAATATGGATATGGTAGTATTCCAAGACACACACAAATCTTTGAGATAAATATTAGTGAAGTTTAGAGAACTCAGAGGCCATTTAGAATTAAGACCTTAGATGTCCACACAAATTTTAGGATGGCACATGGCAGAAAGAGAGCTAGTTAACTCTTTGGCCTCTTCTTATAAGGGCGCTAATCCCATTCATGAGGGCATCACCCTCATAACCTAATTACCTCCTAAAAGTCTCACCTTCAAATACCATCCCATTAGGATTAGGGTTTCAACATATGAATTCTGAGGGGACACAAACATTCAGCCCATAACACTATGCAACTATAATAATCAAGTCAGAGGAGTCCTGGCATAGGGATAGACAAATAGATCAGTGGAATAGACTAGAGAGTCCTGAAAGAAACTCACACTTAACAACCAATTGATATTTGACAAAGGTGCCAAAGCAATCCAATGGAGTAAAGGAAAGTTTTTCAACAAATGGTGCTCGCACAGTCAGAAATCCATATGGAATAAAAAAAGAACCTTGACCTCTATCTCATATCCTCCACAAAAATTAATTTGAAACAGTGGTACAACCATACTGTGGGACATGCAGCAATTAAAAAGGAACAAAATATTGATACATGCAACAACTGTAGGGAATTATGCTGAGTGACAAAAAGCCAGTCCCCAAAGGCTACATGCTGTATGATATGATTTAGATATCATTTAAAAAATTTTTATATTATATTAGGGTATAGTTGATTAACAATGTTGTGTTAGTTTCAGGTGTACAGCAAAGTGATTCCGGTATACATATATATGTATCCATTCTTTTTAAAATCCTTTTTCCATTTACGTTATTACAGAATATTGAGCAGAATTCCCTGTGCTATACTAGATATTTTTTAAATGACAGAATTTTAGAAATGGAGGGCATAATACTGGTTGCCAGAAGTTAGGGACTGGTGGGGAGAGATATGTAGAAGGGAGGTGGTTGTGGCTATAAAGGGCAACACAGAAGATCCTTGTGTTCAGGATCGTGACTAAGGTGGTGAGTACATGAACCTAAATATGATAGCATTTTATAGAACCTAATACACACACACAAATGAGTACAACTAAAACTAGGGAAACCTGAGTAAGATGGGTGGATTGTATTGATGTCAATATCCTGGTTGCAATATTATACTATAGTTTTACAAAATGTTACCATTGGGGGAAACTCGGCAGAGTGTACAAAGATTTTCTCAAGGTTATTTTTACAACTGTGTGAGTCTATAATTATCTCAATAAAAATTTCAATGAAAAAGTGAATTTGAGATGGATCATAAATCTAAATATGAATTTTAAATAACTTCTTTTATTATAATTTAAAAATAATTTCTAATATTATAACTTTAAGATAAAGGGTATGTCTTCATGGGAGTAGGCAAAGATTCCTTAGGAAAAGATCTCTTCAGACAAAGAAAACAATAAACAGAATAAAAAATTGGTAAATTAAATCTCATCAAAAATGTAAAATTTCTGGTCATTAAAGCCATCCTGGTAACATCAAGCTGGCAGCTGGGGGCAGAGTGTGGAAGATTCTACACCTGATACTTCACCACTTAGGCCCCTGAGTAACACTAACCACGTCCACCCTGACTGAGGAAAACTAATCCAATGGCTCCATCTGTAGGCAAGGGAGGGAGCGGTCATCTTGATCCTTGACTGGGAAGCTACCTCCCAGCAATGATCCTACACTCCAAACATGATACTTTAACAACAATACCAATAACGGCTTTACTGTCCAGAAAATTTAAAAGACATTATCTCTCTCCACAACATCCCTGAATGGTAGGTATTATACTCCTCCTTTTAAAGACGAGGAAACCGAGGCTGAGGAAGTTGAAGTAACTTGCCTAAGCTCACACGGGCAGTAGGTGGTAGGTCCAGGACCCACCCAAGCCTATTAGACTCGAAAGTTCCCAGTTCTATGACTCCTGGCTGCCTTCCTCAGAGCAAGTTACAGTAGGGACATGCTGGTACTTATGGAAAAAGAAAACATAATATCCAGAAGCAGAGATATTTGTCAGCCTAGACAAAGATGTATTGTATGTATACATTCTTATCTAACATGGAAGACTGGAAGTTATCTGGGGAAATAATTTGCTCTGGTTTGTGATTTGCTGTTAAAGCGAGTAGGTTCATTCTTCTTTTACACAGTCACATCACGGCTCTGAAGAGTTTTAATAGAGAAAATGCTCCTGGTGTTCAATTTGGATCACAGAAGGGTTTCCCTTGAGGAAACCACCACCTTGTGGCAATGAACATAACTCGCAGGAGGAAGAAGGGTTTTTGTCTGTTTGTTTCCAGTCTTTCAAACTCCAAAACACAGTGGTAACACAAGTTGGAAGTTTTTGCAGTAAACAAAGCAAAACAAACAAACGAAAAAGTACCTTCCTTAGGATGGGCTTAATTAAAACAGGTGTCTTTGAAAAAGGTATCTGACTTCTGGGCAAAGCAATCAAATCACTGACCCATGTTATAAAATAGGTAACAGCTGGAAATTTCACTAAATCAAGATGTTAAAAGTTGGAGTGATCCATTTGGGGGAAAATTGAAGAAGTTCCATATTGTTTAAACTGTACACTTAAAACAAAATTTTTTTGTTTATTTTTGGCTGTGTTGGGTCTTCGTTGCTGCGCGTGGGCTTTTCTCTAGCTGTGGCGAGCGGGAGCTACTTTTCGTTGCCATGTGCGGGCTTATTGTGGTGTCTTCTCTTGCTACAGAGCACAGGCTCTAGGCACGCAGCCTTCAGTAGTTGTGGCACGCGGGCTCAGTAGTTGTGGCGCACGGGCTTAGCTGCTCTGCGGCATGTGGGATCCTCCCGGACCAGGGCTCGAACCTGTGTCCCCTGCATTGGCAGGTGGATTCTTAACCACTGTGCCACCAGGGAAGTCCTGTAAACTGTACACTTTTGAAAGTAAAAAGCGTTGCTATTAATAATTACACGGGACAGTAAGTGTAAGGTCAGGGTGTAAAGACATGTTGTTCCCCATATTTGTTTCTGTGGTTTAGCCTGGCAAAGTTGTGACTGCATTTTATAGCAGAGACCACGTGATGAGAAATCTAACCTTTTTAAAGTGAATAAAAAGTCTATCTCTCAGCGTGCTGGCAGGAGGAGTTTAGTACCTGATTTGAATTTTATTTTGGGAACTAAGATCTAAGGGAGATTTCAAACGATTCAAGAGCTTGAATAACCACCACCATGTGGCAAAAAACATCACTTGCACCTAGCAGACCCAGTCGGTAATGCTGTGTCTTACAGATACCATTGTATGGATGTAACACAGACTACTCACTCACCTACTGAAGGACATCTTGGTTGTTTCCAAATTTTGGTGATTATGAATAAAGCTGCTATAAATATTTATGTGCAGGTTTTTGTGTACACATAAGTTTTCAAGTCAGTTGGGTAAATATATAGGAGCACAATTGCTAGATCATACGGTAAGACTATGTTTAGCTTTGTAAGAAGCTGCCAAACTGTCTTCCAAAGTGGCTGTACAATTTTGCATTCCCACCAACAATAAATGAGAGTGCCTGTTGCTCTGTATCTCCACCAGCATTTAACATAGGGCTTGTTTTTAATTTTAGACATTCTAATAGTTATGTAGAAGTCTCTCATTATTGTTTTAATTTGTAATTCCCTAATGACAAAAGAGGTTGAGCATATTTTTCATTTGTTTACTTTTCATCTGTATATCTTCTTTGGTGAGGTATCTGTTCAGATCTTTTGCCCATTTTAAAAAATGGGTTGTTTTCTTTTTTAAAAAATAAATTTATTTGTTTAATTTATTTATTTTTGGCTGTATTGGGTCTTCTTTGCTGCGCGCGGGCTTTCTGTAGTTGCGGTGAGCGGGGGCTACTCTTCCTTGCAGCGCGTGGGTTTCTCATTGCGGTGGCTTCTCTTGTTGCGGAGTGCAGGCTCTAGGCGTGCAGGCTCAGTAGTTGTGGCACATGGGCTTAGTTGCTCCGTGGCATGTGGGATCTTCCCGGACTAGGGTTCGAAGCTGTGTCCCCTGCATTGCTGGCGGATTCTTAACCACTGCGCCACCAGGGAAGCCTGGGTTGTTTTCGTATTATTGAGTTTTGTATATTTTGGATACAAGTCCTTTATCAGATGTGTGTTTTGCAAATATTTTCTCCCTTGTCTTTCCGTTCTCTTAACAGTCTTTTGAAGAGCACAAGTTCTTAATTTTAATAAAGTTCAACTTATAAATTTTTTCTTTCATGGATCATTCTTTTGATGTTGTGTCTTAAAAAGTCATTGCCAAACCCAAGTTCACCTAGATTTTCTCCTATGCTTTCTTCTCAAGTTTTATGGTTTTCCATTTTATATTTATGTCTATGATCCATTTTGAGTCAATTTTTGTGAAAAGTGTAAGGTCTATGTCCAGATTTTTTTTTGCAAATGGATGTCCAATTATTCCAGCACCATTTTTTGAAAAGACTATTCTTTCTACAATCACTTTCCTTTGCCCCTTTGTCAAAGATCAGTTGACTACATTTGTACAGGTCTTTTTCTGCACTTTTTATTCTACTCCATTGATCTATGTATCTATTCTTTCACTAAAATGCTGTCTTGCTTATTGTAGCTTAATGGTAAGTCTTGAAGTCCGATAGTGTCAGTTCTCCAACTTTGTTATTCTTCACTGTTGTGTTGACTATTACTTGTCTCTTATCTTTTCATATAAAGTCTAGAATCAGTTTGTTGTTATCTACAAAATAGCTTGCTGGGATTTTGACTGAAACTGTGTTTAATCTATAGATTACATCTAAAAATATTGATTCTTCCTCTCCACAAACATGGAATATCTCTCCATTTATATAAATCTTTTAGATGTCTTTCATCAGCTATTATTGATTTCTAGTTTAATTCCATTGTGGTCTGAGGACATACTCTGTATGATTTCTATTCTTTTAAATTTGTTAGGGTATTTTTATGACCTGGCATGTGGCCTATCTTGGTGAATGTTCCATGTGAGCTTGAGAAGAATCTGTATTCTGCTGTTTAGAGGAAGTATTGTATAGATGTCAATTAGATCAGGTTGGCTGATGCTGTTTGCTCAGTTCAGCTATATCCTTGCTCATTATCTGCCTGCTGGATCTACTCATTCCTAAAGATGTGGTGTTGAAGTCTTCAGTTATAATAGTGGGTTTATCTATTTTTTCTTGGCAGTTCAAACAGTTTTTGCCTTGTATTTGGATGCTCTGTTGTTAAGTGCATACACAGTAAGTATTGTTATGTCTTCTGGAGAACTGATCCCTTTAACATTATGTAGTACCCTCTCTTTATCCCTGATACATTTCCTTGTTCTGAAATCTGCTTTGCCTGAAATTAATATAGCTACTCCAGCTTTCTTTTGATTAGTGTTAGCATGGCATAGCTTTCTCCACCCCTTTACTTTACTTTTAAGTGTCTTTTTTTTTTAACTTTTAAACCTGTGTCTTTATATTTAAAGTGGATTTCTTGTAGACAACATATAGTTGGGCCTTGTTTTTTTTATCCATTGACAATTTCCGTCTTTTAATTGGTGTAGATCATTTACACCAGGTTTGTACTTGTTTTCTATTTGCTCCACTTGACATTCATACTTAATTTTGAATTTGTAATTTTGTATTCTTTGTCTTAAAGGGAATCTCTTCCGATCCCTCAAAACCTGGAGCCACCCCTGCCCGGCATGTATTAAGTAGCAATAGAAAAGCTGCATGTCAGTCCTGGTGGGACAGAAGGGATGCAGGGATTCGAGGATGCAACTCTACAGTATATGGATGCACCGGGTCTTTGCTTGGTGGGTTCAAATGTCCCAGACAGGGACAAACTCTTCAGCCAATGAAAGTGTTCCTACAGTCCAATTCTGACAGCAAGGGGCGGGACACCCTCCTGCCTTTCCGCTGGGCTCAGGGTAGGCGTGGCTTATGTGTACTCCTGTTTATTTCTTGGCCGCCTTAGGCCAGCGCTGTGTTGCCATGACGACCGTGGCTGGGTCGCAGCAAATTTTGTTGGAAACTCTCGCTGCAGGTTGAGGACCGTGTATCTGTTTGCATTGACTCATTTTCCCAGGAATAAATTGGAACAGTAGGGATAGCAGGGTTCTGTAGCCTTTTTCCATCCGAATTCCTCGGCAGGCGCTCGGATGCCTGACGGGCTGCGTGGCCCGGGAGCCCGTACTCTGGCCTCTGCGCGTACCCCTTGGCCAGCTCCGGGGCGGGGAAGGGGCTCCGCAAATCCGCAGAAAATCCTCCGGCGAGCCATGAGCCCGCGGGCCGCAAGCTCTGCTTCTCCCGTGGGGTGTTCATTTTGCATCTTTGCGTTTATTTGCTGCCACTCTAACTTAAAGGGGCGGGGGGGGGCTTTGTCTGAAGGAGGGTCTCGGCTTGCTGATCAGCGCAACGTTCTGTCAGTAACAGAGCTTCTGTCTTCTTTGCAGTGCCATGGGGAGCAAGAAGAAGGAAACTGCCCTGCAGGTAAGCCTCAAAGAGGAGCTTCCTTCCAGCACTTGACTGGGGTTGGGGGGCAAGGAGGATGGTGTGGGGCGGGAAGTGGAGTATAAAAATGACATTGTTTGCCAGTAGTATGTGACAGACAGCGTTCTCAAACTTGGAAGATTGTACCCTTCCATCTTAAAGGGAAAAAACCCCCTTATCTCGGACCTCTAGTGATGACAAATTTTTTGTGCACTTAAATATAAACACACGTAAACTCGGGTGTAAGCTGTTTATGCTTATAGTGCTTATGCAACCATAAAACTCAAACATGAATTAACGTAAAACTAAAAAAAGAAAAACAAGAAAATACGAATCAGTATAATTCGATGTTGATATCTTTTTTTGTTGAAGTATAATTGTGGCTTGCTGAGAGAATATGGTATCAGTTCTTTTGAGTTTGGCCATGTGTCTGCAACTATGCCCTCTCTGCAGACCCAGTTCTCCCACCACTACTCTCTAAAATCATTCGCTTATTCAAGAAATATGTGTTGATATTTTGTGTGCTACACTTTCATTATAGAGTGCCTTACTTCATTTGTGCCTGTGATAAGTGACTCCGTAAGCCAGGGTCTGCTCTTTTATTCCCTGGTCCTGGACAGTAAGTGGTGGTTGATTCTAAAGTGATGCAGGCATGGGTCCTGGCAGCGGAAGGGAGGGCTTTATCATAAGATCATCTGGATGAGGTATAATATGGATACCTTTGAAAGCAAACTTTAAAATGTCTCAGTCAGTTCAGTCCATCAGGGTACGTGCTCAGGCTCTAGGCACTTCTTGGAGAGTAGAGTGGCAGTGGTCTGGAGGCATCTGATTTCTCCTTTATTGTTCTCTGGGGCACCAGCACTTTACATGTGAATTTCAAAAGCCTAGTGATTTTTAAAAGGGAGAAAGCAGTGTCAGGCTGAGGATAGTGTGCAGGGGGCAGCACTGGCAGTTTCTTATTAAACTAAATATATACTTACCCTATGTCCCAGCAGTTTAATTCCTAGGTATTTACCTACCGAAGAGAAATGAGAACATGAACACAAAAAGATTTAACAAGAATGTTCCTAAGTCTTTATTTGTAAGAGCCCCAAACTCTCTATCAAGCAGATTGTGATGTTGTCATACAGTGGAACATGCTCAGGAATAAAAATGAACAAACCACTGACACACACCTACACAGATGCACCCCCAAAATATGCTGAGCAAAAGAGGCCAGTGCAAAATAAGACATGCTGTACTATTTCACTTATATGAAGTTCTAGAATAGGCAAAATGAACTTATTATGACGGAAAGCAGATGAGTGTTTCCCTGGGATGAGGAGTGCAGGGTGACCAGTAGGAGAAAGGAGGGAACTTTCTGGGAGATGGAATGTTCTGAATTGTGATAGGAGTGTGGTTACCTGGATGTGTGCATTTGTTAAAACTCATTGATTCGTAGCAATTTAGTTCTGTGTATCTCACTATATATAATTTATAGCTCGATAAAATGTATAAAAAGACAAAAAAAAAGTACCTCTCTGTACATAGATACAGATAAATGTCAAAATTTAATGTTGAGTAAAAACACAAATT